>NC_090446.1:649748216-650398716 GCF_031143425.1 Pleurodeles waltl | reverse complement strand
CTATCCTACACGAACTACTAATTTGCCCGCAAAACCCAACGAATATCTCAGGAACGTATAGAATCTTGACCACACAATTCACACAAGGCCAAGAACAAGCTAAAAACAGATGGGACCAAACACTTGCCAACACTCTTTCACAACACGAGTGGAATCAGGCTGTAACATTGACACACACTGTATCACGCAACCCCAGGCTTCGATACACACAGTTCAACTATTTACATCAGACATATCTATCACCACACTGACTTGCACGTATGTTTCCTCAATCATCTCAGAAATGTCCCAGATGCGGAACCGCTGAAGCCACTTTCTTTCATATGACCTAGGAATGTCCCCCGATCTTGAATGCTTGGAGCGACATAATATCTCAAATAACCGAATGGTTAGATACCCCATTATCTCCCAACCCGGAACTCTGTTTGCTGGGAATAAGAGAAAGACCTAAAGGCAGAAAGCAAATACACAAATACACTAGCGTTAGTCTTGTATAGACGACTAATAGCTATGCACTGGAAGGCCCCCAATGCACCGGGGACACAACTATGGCACGCGGAGCTATTGCGCTGGGCAAAAGCAGAAGCATACACACTGCAGTCACTGCAGGACAGGGGGATTAAAGTAAAGGGCGCAGAAACCTGGAACTCCTTTGTCACAACACTAGAAAGTAAAGACGATAAGCGACCCCCCTGAGCAAAAAAACAATGAATAAGTAAATAATAACAAAAATAGTAAGGTGTGCATAACCTTTACAAACCACGAATCATACCCCACACACCCATCAACCGACAGCAACCAACAGTACACCGCCGTAATCATCGTCGATGAGCCACAAGGCTCCCCATATCCGCCCCTTCCCTCGTACTTTCTCTTTATTGCACTTAATGTCTGTCTTTCAGCTCCTATCTTCTTCTTTTTATTCTAAATTGTCTCCAAGAATACTAGCAGTACGCACCAAAATAGCCATAAGGATAAGATAACAGATCACAAGGGCTAGACTACAACACTGGTGCAAAACATAATCGTGCAACTTTAATACGCTCTCACATTATGAACGGAGCTTATTTTTCTTTTTCTTCTTATTTGTTTACCCCTGTGTGTAATGTTAAATAAATATAAATAAAAAGATGTTTAAAAAAAAATTATATTCCTGGGGAGGTGGGGGTCCCCTGGGCTGTGGTGGGGGCAGAAGCCCCCCTCATTGAAATATTAAATGCCCCTGGGACCTGGCCACCCAGGGGCTTGATAGAAAACAAGCATGGGAGCCCATGCTTGTTTTTCTTTTTTATTTCCCAGATTTGCGACCCTGTCAAGCACTTGCAGATTTTTTTTTTTAAGTATATTTGAGCCCTGAGAGGGTTTCTCTCTAGGACCCCACTACCAGAGCAAAGGGGTCAGGGTGTCCGTACCATGGCCCCTTTTCTTTATTTGTAACCTTTTATCTGTGACTGTTCTTTTTCTGGGAAGCAGAGTCCCAATATGGCTGCCAACACTTCTTTGTTGAAGTGTTGGTAGCCTATCAGATCTCAGCATGAGCTCTGGAGGGGTCACAAATACTTTGTGTCTATACAAATTTGAATTTTCTTTATTTCCTCTAAAAGTACTGAATGGATTTACACCAAATAACAAAAAGGCCTCATTCTGTGCCAAGAGATTCCTTCCTGCCAAACTTGGTGTAATTCCATCCAGTGGTTTTAGCGCTATCGCTTTTCAAAATCCCTGTGGAAAAATGAATGGGGAAACATGTTTTGGAACACCTCTTTTTTCTCGGCCCCTGCTTGACGGATCACCCCAGAACTTTCCAGATAGCAGCTGAAGTGACCACCGTTGTTTTTGGGAAAATTGTGTGAAGATTCATCAAACGGCGCTAAAGTTATTAGCAAAACAAAAACACTTTTTTCTAGAGAAACTAGGTCCTAAGTATAACTACCTAGTGGCGACCACCATATATATATAAATATATATATATAGGTAGTTACAGTTAGGACAATGGCATTAGTTGACTTGCCTACATCTTTGGCGCTGTTTGATAAATCTCAGCAACATTTTTCTAGAGAATCTTGTTGTACCTAGAAAGTTTCAGGGTGATCTCTCAAGTGGAGGGGGACTTCCTTTTGCCAGGATGATGAACAGTTTCCCAAAGGCCCCTAGTGCATTTCCTGCCAGTTTTGATGGTGTTTTCTTAATGCAGAGAAATATGAGAACATCTCCATAAAACAAAGAAGCAAAGAAGAAAAGAGGAAATACCCTGGTTTAGTGGAGATTTATGACTTTGCAGTCTTGTTGGCCTCTCTGTAGGAGGATTCATGTTATCACAAAATCCTAGAGAAACAGGTAACAGGAACATTCATACTACCAAAACGCACACAAGGTCACTGGTGACATTTCTTCGTGGTCCATTACACAGCTGTAGTGTAGAATACACAGCTGTAGTGTAGAATACATTTACCCAAGGAGGCAGAAATGATTCCTGCTGGGTAATTTTTCATGTAAAACTGTGGACCCTTGCTGGATAAAAGGGCAGGTGAGGTTCCTTTGTGGCCAAGGCATTCACACAACTACTGACACACCCACACAGACACTCCCACACCTATTCACATACACATTCAGACACTCACTCCAACACTCATGCACCCAATCACAGACCCACTCAGAGACTCACACACCTATAAACAGACCAACTTACCAACTCACGCACCCAATCACAGACCCACTCAGAGACTCACACACCCACTCACAGACCTACTGAAAAACTCAAACAACCACTTACAGACCATCTCAGAGACTCATGCACTCACTCACAGACCCACTCAGAGACTCACGCACACACTCACAGACCACTCAGACACTCATGCACCCATTCACAAACCCACTCAGACTCCCACACACACACTGGCAGACCCATACAGACATTCACACACCCACTCACAGACCCACTCAGACACTCACATACCCACTCACAGACCCCCTCAGACACTCATTTACCCACTCACAGACCCACTCAGACACTCACACACCCATTCACAATCCCAGTTAGTGAGTCACACACCCACTCAGAGAGCCACTCAAGTACTCACTCACAGACCCACTCAGACACTGATGCACTCAGTCACAGATCCACTAGGACACTCAAGCATCCATTTACAGACCCATAGAGACACTCAAATGCCCACTCACAGACACACACAGACACTCACACACTCAATCATATTCCCGGTCAGTTGGTCATACCCACTCAGTGACCCACTCAGACACTCATGTATCTACTCACAGACCCATTCAGTCATGCACCCACTCACAGACCCCCTAGGACACTACACACCCACTCACCAACCCAGTCAGATACTCATGCCACATAGGTGTGGGAGTGTCTCACTCAGACAGTTCTGCACAGAATCACAGAGCCACTAAGATACTTATGCACCCCCACAGAGATACACTGACAGAGACATCTAGATACCCATTTACATTAATGCTCTTATTGTGGCGTACTGAATTGTTAAAGCACTAGTAAAATATAAATGTAGTAGTGTGCATTGAAAGTGTGTTTTTGTTTTGCGTATTCACAAAGGATTCATGAATTTTGAAAAAGTTGAAAGAATATGCTAAAATAAAATGAACTAGTGTTTTGGAAATAGGGTGGCTCTAAGAGCCTTTGTGTTTATTGTGTAGTGGATAATAACTACACTCGATATAGGATACAGTGTTTCAAGGTGGTGAGAAACACCCTCTTGCCTTTGTTAAGTGAATGCCATCACTTCTGTAAATTCCATCCATGTCAAAGCAGAGGTAGTTATTGTTGATAGAGCCCAAGTTATGGTTTCTGAGGAATGCTGAAACAGTTTTATTGACATGTTTCCTGGCTTTGTCTATTTGTGGACAGAATTTGGTAGACAATTTCCATTTCTGCCTTTGGCATATGTTAGAAAATACGAAGGCAGTGTGAGGAAAAAGTGTCATTTATTTAGCAAAGGTATCTTTTATTAGGCTATCCAGTCCTACCCCTTTAAATATGCCCAGGTGAATACCACCACAGTGTACAATCATAAGGTGAGGAGGTTGGCAATCTCTAATGCCTTTTACCAAAGACAGCAATAGATGCCACTTTAAACCTCTCTGGGCAAACCATTTTGTCTCCACATTTGACAAACCTAGGTCCCTGTCAATGCCACTCTTTCTAGCATATTCACTTACCCAAAACACAAAGATGTGCCCTACAAGCCACACTATAGGCATTGTGAAGGCTACATACGAATGAGATATTTCAATAATGAAAATCAGTCAGATTGGTGTGGGCACTAGTTTGAAAAAAAAATATAAACTCCATTGGACGATTTTAATATGCAGATACTTAAAATTAGGTTGTGATTATTGAAACTAAGAAACTATGTTGTGATTGGCTGTGTTTAAAATAAAAAAGTAATGTTGTGACTGGTATTGTTACATTTGCTATGAGTCACGTGCACCTGTTGACTTTCAGTTGCAGAATTATGTGCAGTTTCTAAAACATAAGTTGCACTTTTGACCTAGTGGTTCTACTGGGTTGCTAAAGAAAGAAACCCTGCTGAAGGAGTGTTGGGGTAGGGTATTAAAGAGATAGCACTACATTTAAGTAAGATTAAAGGTCTTTTCAGTTTTTGTTCTAGATTGATTAAGTGTTTCCCTAATGTGGTTTACATTTGAAGTGTAGAATAATTGTAAAGGTTAAATAAAATTAAGCTAAGTATGTTTTGGATCCCCGTGAAAATGTGCACATTTATTGCAAAGTTACAGGGGTCCTCACTGAGGACTGCGAGGAATTTTCAAATAATGGCAGGTTACCTACCATTGTAAATAATTCAGAGAAGTGAAGAAAGTGTAAAGGGACAATAGCTATTCAAAACTGCATTAAAGAAACATAAAAATGGAAGACATCTTTTGATTCGCTACCTTTTGCAGTATCCAAGAGTGTAACGTTGAAAAGGTTGACATTATTGGTTGCATGGTGTAAGAGTGGCATGCTATTCTTATGCTGAGTTTTAAAGTATCTACTAAGATAAGAGAAGAAAAAGAAAGATTTTGATCAACAAATATATTTTACAGGTATGTAAAATATAAAATATTTAAAAAAGACAATTTGAAATGTAAATGTATATGTCAAGTTTACAACAATACAGGGATCTGTGAGTGAATGTGTAACTCTTATGTGTGTGTGTGTGATGTGTGTATGTACAGATTGATATTTTTATAAATAATGGCACTTGAAGTGTCTTTTGTTCCATTCTATAGTACACGTCCAAAAATTCATT
Source organism: Pleurodeles waltl (assembly GCF_031143425.1). Taxonomy (NCBI): domain Eukaryota; kingdom Metazoa; phylum Chordata; class Amphibia; order Caudata; family Salamandridae; genus Pleurodeles; species Pleurodeles waltl. The sequence goes on along the minus strand of NC_090446.1, from coordinate 650,393,425 downwards.
TTAGAAATAGTAGAGTGCAACAGTTTTTCACCACTTTGTAGGTCTACTTATATATTTCATATAGATATATGTGATGTACTTACGTACAGAAATATTGTTGTTTAAATATTGGTATTTGTAGATTCCTTAATACCATTGTAAATGAATATTGTAAGTTCCAGAATTCATAGTAAAAACAGAAGACTACAACTCTATGGCCCTCATTACAACCCTGGCAGTCGGTGATAAAGCAGCGGTAATACTGCCTAACAGGCCGGCGGTAACAAAAATGGAATTATGACCACGGCGGAAACCGCCAACACAGACAGCCACTTTAACACATCAACAGCCACTGCGGTAGCAACAAGCAACGCGGAGGTAACTGCCATCAGCCCACCCTATTACAACAAGCCAATCCGCCACCTTCCAGGCCGGTATCAACGCCATCAAAAGCACGGCGGAAACAGTACACAGAAGGGAAACAACTCACCCCTAGAGACACAAGGAAGAACTACGCCACCATGGAGCCCGAACTACCCATGCTGGTCTACCTCGTCCTACACCAGGAATACCAACGCCGGCGAAGACGACCAGGGTGAGTACCGCACCTATCATACAGGGGAGGAAAAAGAGAGTGAAACACACAAGCAACACGCAACACCCCTACCCACACCCCCAACACCATACAAACAAACAGATGCAATAACATTACATATCCACCCCGTACCCCTCAGGAATAATGCAAGGACAAAAATAATTGATTTAAGTGAGTGTTATAAGTTACAATATTAGAAATTTGTGATTCAAAATCAAAACAGTATATACATAAATACAAATGGAGGGACACTTCCCAGTCCAGAATGTCCATGGGCCACAGGGCCATATCACATAGGCCAAGGCCCCACTTGACTCCTGCCTCAATACGGAGAGAACACTGCAGGGGCATCAGGCACCTCAGGGGGATAGGGAAGGGGAGGCACCTCAGCCAGAAGATGGTAGAACGCCACTGCTCCTGGAGGGGGCTACATGCCCACTGCTTGGTCCTGGGGAGTGCAAGGCCACAGTCTCTCAAGTGTGTGGTTTGCCCACTGCTTGGTCCTGGGGAGTGCAAGGCCAATGTCTCTCTAGTGGGTGGCTTCTGCACTGGTTCTGGAGGGGGCTTTGTGCCCAGTGTGCTTCATCCTGGCAAGGAGGGGGTGAGTGGATGTCTTCTTCCACTGGTTCTGGAGGGGGCTTAGTGCCCAGTGTGCTTCATCCTGGCAAGGAGGGGGTGAGTGGATGCCTTCTGCCACTGGTTCTGGAGGGGGCTTAGTGCCCAGTGTGCTTCATCCTGGCAAGGAGGGGGTGAGTGGATGCCTTCTGCCACTGGTTCTGGAAGGGGCTTTGTGCCCAGTGATGCAGCACTTGGGGAGTGCCAGGTCACAGTCCCTCACCTGTGTGTCAGACCCACGAGATCTGCAGTGGCCAGGATGCATGACACTCCATGGAGGCAGGACTACAGTCCATCCGGCGGTGGCTATGGCTGCATAGTGCTGGTAGTGCCGGTGATGGTGGCGGTGCTGGCAGTGGTGGGGGAGAGGCTCCAGCCCTTCCCCTGCAGCCTCGGATGGCTGCCAACTGGGGCTGCTGCTGCTGCCAGTGGTGCAGGTGGCGCTGCAGGTGGCAGTGCCGCTGAAAGTGCTGGTGGCGGTGCTGGCAGTGGTAGGCTCCAGCCCTTCCCCTGCAGCCTCGGACGGCCTCCCACTGGGGCTGCTGATGCTGGCAGTGGTGTTTACAGTGGTGCAGGTGGCGCTGCATGTGGCGGTGCAGCTGGCGGGGCTGGTGGCGGGGCTGGTGGCAGTGCTGGTGGCGGTGCTGGCAGTGGTGGGGGGAGGCTCCAGCCCTTCCCCTGCAGCCTCGGCCGCCCACTGGGGCTGCTGCTGCTGGCAGTGGTGCTGACAGTGGTGCATATGGTGCTGCAGGTGGCGGTGCAGCTGGCAGTGCTGGTGGTGGGGCTGGTGGCGGTGCTGGCAGTGGGGGGGGAGGCTCCAGCCCTTCCCCTGCAGCCTCGGATGGCTGAAGTGCCAAGGTTGGAATTGTGTGCTCAGATCCAGCTCCAGCACCAAGCCCCCTATCCATCTTGCCTGCAGCGGCCGGCCCTTTGTCTTTGCCCTTGGCAGCTGGTGGCACCTTCTTGCCCTTGCCAGCTGGTGGTTCCTCCTTGCTCTTGCTGTCTGGGGGTTCCTCCTTGCTCTTGCCTGCTGGTGGTGCTTCCTTGCCCTTGGTAGCTGATGGTCCCTTCTTGCCATTGTCAGCTGGTGCAGGCACACTGCCAGTGCTGACGGGTGTCTCCCTGGAGCCTCTCACACCTGCAGTAGCTGTGGACTGGGTGGCTGAGGTGATGGCCTGGGTTCTGCCTACCCTGACCCGAAGTGAAGGACAGGAGGGGAGGGGCAGGGAAGAGGCCAAGGGTGGAGAGGAAAAGCTTTTTAGGGACACTGGGGCAGGAAGAGGGTAAAGGTTTGAGAGTGGAGGAAGAGGGAGTGGTGGTTGGAGGTGTCTATCAGCTGTGTTTGAGTGCAGGTGCATGGGCTGGATGCTGTTGTGAGGTGGATGGCTGTTGGGTGTCTGAGTGCTTGCGTTTGTGTACTTTGAGAGGAGGGGGCACAGACACAGTGGGAGAGGACACAGGGGACGTGTGCATGGATGTGGGGGTGGTGACTGCCAGGGAGGGGTATGTAGTGATAGGTGTGATGATGGGGGTAGTGGATGAGGATGTAGTGCATGCAGGTGTAAGTGCAGACGCTACTGGGAGGGTGGAGAAGGACGAGGAGGAGGGGGACACAGTGGAGGCAGTGGATGTTGTTATATCTGCATCTGGATGGTGTTTGTGTGAGTGCCTGTGGGATGATGTGTGGTGCTTGTGTTTGCCTGAGCCACTCCTGTGTGTTGTCTTGGGTGCATGCTGGTCTGATGGTGTGCTTGGGATAGGCTGGGGTTGAGGAGAATGGGACTAGGTAGAGCAAGTTGGAGGGGGGAGGCTAGAGACAGGGACAATGGCTGCCATGAGGGAGGAGGCCAGAGCCTTAAATTATCTATGTTGGGCCACCACGCCAGAGTGATTGCCCTCCAGGAATGCATTTGTTTGTTGCAAATGCCCCTAGATGGCATTCACAATGGTTGGCTGCCCAACAGAGATGGATTGCAGGAGGTCAACAGGCTCCTCACTCAGGGCAGCAGGGCTGACTGGGGCAGGGCCTGAGGTGCCTGGGGCGAAGGAGATGCCCACCCTCCTGGGTGAGCGGGCACGGGAAACATGCTGAGGGGCTGCTGGGAGGGCGGTGCTGGGGTGGCGGCAGTACCTGTAGTTGGGGTGGGCACAGAGGTCTCCGCCACCAGCAGGGAGCTTCCATTGTAGGAGGTATCACTGTCTGAACTGTCCCCTCCAGACTCCGCCGTGGTGCTCCCCTCGCCCTCTGTCCCACTGGTGCCCTCACGGTTGGTGGATTCAGCCTCCAGGCTCATGTGGGATGCACCTCCCTCCGTCGCCAGTGCCTCTGCTTCGCCGCCAGATGATGCTAATGCACAGAAGGACAGGGTGACAAATCAAAAAGGGGGGAAGAGACAGAGGATACACTTGGTCAATGCCAGCAACAACGCCACCATTGGCGCACACAACACACAGGGGACAGCCTAATGCACTAGACGATGCACTACCAATCACAATGCTAGTCACCAGGCCATGGAGAATAATGCCTAACGCCAATAGCAGCATACCTGAGACACACAGAACCCTTCCCAGTAGTAGATGCCCACTAACATGTTTGGGGGAGGAGTGCAACAGACCCTGCCCAACATGGAACCTACCCTGCAATGTTTGGCCTGGCCTACGGACACCCACAGGCCCACAACCCCCACCCAGATAACACCCCACCATGCGCACTTTGCAGAATTGGAAACTGTACGCACCCCCTTGTGGCTGCTGTGATGCCCTCAAGCGCCCATCCAACTCCGGATAGGCCACCGCCAGTATGCAGCACATCAGGGGGTCAGGGTTCGATGGGCACCCCTTCCTCATTGGGAGGCCATCCCTAGCTGGGCCTCCGCCGTCTTCCTCGCCCAGTATCTCAGGTCCTCCCTCCGTTTGCGACAGTGGGTGCTCCACCTGTCGTAAACTCCCAGGGTCCACACATCCTTGGCGATGGCACGCCATATACCCTTTTTCTGATGGGCGCTGACCTGCAGAGAAATAAACATAGAATAATCCTATCAGTCATACCATCCAGCCTGTTACACTCATGCCCACCATATCCCTCCCATCCCCTTATGCACATACATTGCCCACCATACATGCAGCACTCTCCCCAGGACCCCTCAACCACCCACCCCCTTACATGAAGCCTTCACACACACCACTTCATGCATTAATTTCACATGCATTGTGCCCACAGTGTACTCACCTGTTGGTCTGGAGGCCCATACAGCAGTCCATACTGGGGTAGGACCCCATCCACCAGTCTCTCCAACTCTGCCGAAGTGAAGGCTGGGGCCCTTTCCCCAGTCACATGGGCCACGGTAGGTTCCAGACACAGATCACAGCAGCACTTGCAGTGTAGGTCTTCTCCTGTTGAAGGTCAGGTAGCAAGTGAGTGAACAGATAGAAAATGGCTGTCACGTCCATGGCTGTGCATACCGTCACCACCAGCGTACATCACCATTGGCTACTGAAACCCATAGGGCCCAATGATAACTAATGAGGAGTTGCACGACGGTTCTCGACCGCCTCCCGCAACTGCGCACAACGTCAGAGGAATTACCTCATTTCCACCTGTCCCTCCACACAGGACAGGCTTCCGCCATTTCAGGGGGGGGGGGCAGGCCATGGCACCTAACTGGGTCACAACCGGCATAAGCACATTTTGGGATTAAACATACACATACTGTTTCTGTCACAACATGCAATGCATTGTACAATGACAAAATGTTGAAAAGTGACCAGATGATCATCGTTTTTACCCCTAGAGTACAACAGCTGAGGATGAATGGGAGATGGAGACATCCCCCCATGTACAGGCCCCTGGTGGACTTGGCAACAATGGAGGACAGGCACATTATCCTCACCTACAGACTTGATAGGGCCACAATCCAAGAGCTGTGTGCCCAATTGGAGCCAGACCTCATCTCCGCTATCCTTCAGCCCACTGGGATCCCCCCTCTTGTGCAAGTCCTATCAGTGCTACATTTCTTGGCAAGTGGCTCCTTCCAAGCGACAGTGGCCATGGCAGCAGGGATTTCTCAGCCAATGTTCTCAAACGTGCTGACCAGAGTGTTGCCTGCCCTGATGAAACACATGTACAGCTACATCGTTTTCCCCCGGTGGAGGATTTGGCCACAGTGAAGGCTGACTTCTATGCAATGGGACATATCCCCAACATCATTGGGGAAATTGATGGTACACATTTTGCCTTTGTCCCCCCCCAGAGAAATGAAAGGTGTTCAGAGACTGAAAGAGCTTTCATTCTATGAATGTGCAGAAAGTGTGCCTGGCGGACCAGTACATCTTCCATGTGAATGTGAAGTATCCTGGGTCTGTGCATGATACCTTTATCCTAAGGAATAGCAGCATCCCATATGTGATGGCCCGACTCCAGAGGCACAGAGTGTGGCTAATAGGTGAGCCCTGGTTCCCACCCAGTTGATGTAGGTATATGGAGGTGGGGTTGGCCCTAAGGGTGAGTGTTTGGCTAACAGGTATCCCTCAATATTTAAAGGTGACTCTGGTTACCCCAACCTCTCATGGCTATTTACCCCAGTGAGGATGCTAGTACAAGGGCAGAGGAAAGCTACAATGAGGCACATGGGCGTACAAGAAGAAATATTGAGTGCACCTTTGGCCTCCTGAAGGCCATGTTCAGGTGCCTCCATCTGACAGGTGGATCCCTGTGCAACTCACCCAAGAAGGTGGGCGAGATCATCGTGGCTTGTTGCATGTTGCACAACCTAGCCTTGAGACACCAGGTGCCTTTTCTGCAGGAGGATGGGGCTGGAGATGGCCCTGTGGCAGCTGTGTAGCCTATGGACAGTGACGAAGAGAAGGTAGAGGATGAAGATGTGGACAACAGAACAACTATCACACGGGAGTACTTCCAGTGACACACAGGTAAGACACTGTAACTTCTCCTTCCATTGCAGTGTAGTTAATTTTCTCTAGGCAGGCTGCTGTTCCCACTACTCTGGCCACTTACTGTACCCTTTGACATGTCTATTCACAGATCTTTTTGACCTACTCTGGCTCATGGTGTATTGACTGCAGCACATTACAGGTCATACCTATGTATACATAACTGTACAATCTAATTGTACTGTCAACAGATTGTTAAACAAATACATCCTTAATTCATTTGACAGACTCCATACTTGTATTTTTTAAGAGTGTGTTTATTTCAATGCTGAGAAGTAAATGGGGCTGGGGTGATGAGGTGTGGGTTTGGATTTCGCCAGTTTATCACTGACCTTTGGGCTGGTGGACTTGTGGTTGTGTCTGTATAGTGACGGATTTCTATGTGTGTGTCATAATATGGGTGGCGGTATACCACTGAGGTCGCGGTATGTTGGTGGCAGTCACCATGGCGGTAAGCCGGACTTACCGCCAATGTCATAATGAGGGCCTAAATCATGCATTTACATGTAAAAGTTGTCAGCTATGTAGTACATATCGAAAGTCACAGACTAGGTATGTTAGAGAATTTGGGGCATATTTATACTCCATTGGCGCTGACTTTGCGTCATTTTTATGACACAAACTTGGTGCAAAACTAACTCCATATTTATATTTTGACGTTAAACATGTAAAAATATTGGAGTTTGACCAGGCGTTAGGGGACCTGTGGACCCATTTCCACAGTTAAACACCATGGAATGGGTCCACAGGTGCCCTCCTCAAGCCCCAGGAACACCCCCACCCACACAAAAGGGACACCAGAGGATGGGGGACCCCATCCCAGGTAAGTATCAATAAGTATTTTGTTTTTGTAAATTAAAGTGACATCGGGGGCTCAACTTGGGGCCACCTGTATGGCACTGGGTACAATGGCTATGCCCAGGGGACACTGGTCCCCCATGCTGGCCATTGGGGTGGTGGGCATGGCTCCTGTCTTTTCAAAGACAGGAGTCATGTGATATGGATGGGCTTGCGTCAGAAAATAACGCTAGGCTGCTTAGAGGCATTTTTTTTGCCTCTAATCAGCCTAATTTCATTTTTTTGGTGCAAAATCCCCTTCTCCCATACCGCCACCCGGCTAATGTCTTTTTTTTTTTACGCTAACCCACCCATTGCTTTGGCTTGCACAGTTCCATAAATATGGCATCCAGCTGGCCCTCAGGAATGGTGAAAGCAGGTGGTAAACATTTTGATGCAAAACTGTGTTAGTGCAGTTTTGCTTCAAAAAGTATAAATAAGCCCCTTAGGGCCACATGTACAAAAATCAGGTTTTGTGACTCGCAAATTGCGAGTCAGGGCTACTCGCGATTTGCGAGTCACAAAACCTGATGTACAACAGGGTCAATTACACTGTTTGCGATTCCCAATGGGGTCGCAAATGACCTACCTCATGAATATTCATGGAGTAGGTTGCAATTTGAAACCCCATTGGGAATGGCCAAAGAGGACAATAGGTGTATTACAGGGATTAGATCCATGCAAAATAAGGATAAAAACCAATTTACAAGGAAAATCTACTAGCATGTTTATCAAAAAGAGTGTCACAGCATCTTAGATGTACACCACTTTAGAATGAGAACTTTTTGTTAGGAGGGTTTAAAATATAACAACTCCTGCTCTATGTTTAGAAGACATGAATAGAGTTCTTTTACATGGCATAGTTGTAGATGTATAAAGAGTTTGTGAGGATGCTCAATTTCGATTCTTTGGTCCTGCACAAGAGTGCAGGGAAAAGGGGAATTTCAATGTACAGACGTAGACGAACAGGACCCAGAAATTAATGTTGATAACTTTACAGAAGAAATTAGGAAGTTTAACACAGCTTCTTCTGAGAAGCTAAACTATATTTGTATATGTTGTCGACACACTCACTATAAAAGTCAAATGTGTAAAGTTGATCTATACTCAAAAACTGAAGAAGAAAACAGAGATAAATGGGAAAGTTTTGCAGTTTATCTGTTTGTAGAGGAATGCTTTGATTTGGGATGAAAGCAAATAATTTGTGAGTACTGCTATAAGTTAGAGGATAATATAATGCCAGCTACAACAGTACATAACAAGTTAGAAATATTTCCAATACCACAGAGCTTCAATATTTACATGTTTATGAATCAATCTTTCTACAATGTGTGCATCCTTTCCAAGATAATGTTCGAATGAAACTGAAAATAGGTACATTATCTACTACAGAACCTCAGCAAGGGCTTAAGGGTAGACTTGTGTACTTGCCATTAGATTTCAAAATGAATACTGAAACTAAAGGGGCACAGAGAGATTTTGAGGATGCACTTATTATTTTAGTACATTGTGTTCCTACAAAGGGCAAATACATATGGCAAGAATTAGTAAATGCAAATAATGTTAAAAAAGCAACATTTTACCTACTAGAAAACAACATTACAAAAAAGATGTTCTTCAAGACATAACTCATATAGAAGATGAAATATTATTGTCAAGTGGTCAAATAGAAAAAGGTGGATCAATCGAGATTAAAAGAAATTTAAGAACACCACAGCATCCATCCTCTTCATTCGAAATTTCTTTTTTGTGAAGTAGTTGATCTCTTCCAAATAATGCAAGCTAAAGGAGCTCCCATGAGTGTCTGGGAAAAAAGTTTGGAAGCTCCTGTTTTCCACAACTGTTTCCCACTGGAGAAGGTGGGCGCTATGATGACCATCCTGTACAGATATCAGCAGTGAATACTGCTCAATCAGATTATATTCTGAAGATCTGAGTTTTCACCAGTGTTTTCCATATATATTTCATTTTATGAAAGTGACTTATCTTGACTTTCATACGCTGTTAACCATATTCTGAAGACAGGAATAAATCTTCAAAACCTTTCTGCAAATGAGTTTGTTGAAAAAGATCATGAAAAGGATGAAAAGTTGGAGTACAGCTTGATTAATTTAATGGCGTGTCAATGTGGTACCAATGAGTATTGGTACCATTGTCACGGTGAGCTGAAAAATATGATAAGAAACCTAGGGTTACCTACTTGGTTCCTGACACTCAGTTGTGCTGAGTATGCGTGGGTTGATCTCCCACGCATGCAAACTCTAATATTAAATACATTGAACTGAAGACTGCAGGAGAACTCTGTTCCAGGTGCTCCTCATATTTACATGGTGTTATGGATTAAAGACACACTTAAATTTGGAACAGACAGTGATGAATCTGTCCTATCATTCATTGAACAGTATGTTGCATGCGCTATTCCAAAAGACACTGATGAAAAACGTTTGTAGCATCAAGTTCTGTGGTTCCAAAATTACAGATGTGGGAATTACTGCAGACGAAAATATAAAAGCAAACATGAATGTTATGCAAGATGCAGTTTTGGATTCAGATTTCAGAAGGAAGAGTAAACAGCTTTCTGTCTGAAGTGAGACATACAGTGACATGAATATCACCAAAAAGTACTTACAACTTGAGAAGAACAAATGCTTCAAAGCACATTAATGATTATAATCCAGTCATTTCAAAGATGTGGAAGGCAAACATGGACATACAGTTCATAGCAGATAACTCTATTGCTGTTGCTCGATTTGTCACATCATAATCACAAAATATGGGAAGACAGAAATGAAGGAGGTGTGGGAGGACATTTCTGCCGGAAGAGTCTTATTAAGAAATTGTATAGTTTTAGTTTGAAAATGCTTTCCCACTGTAAAATTGGATCTTATGAGTGTGCAGATAGGTTGAGCTTATCTAGTTTGCTCTCGAAGTCTAGAGGAATTGCTTGGGTAAGCCTAGCCCTTGCCAACATGTGAAACAGAGTGTTTAAGTCTCTCCCAGAAATCCAGCACCTGGCAGAGTTTGACCCGGATAGTACAGATATTGTAAGAAAAAATATGTTGGATACCTATCTAAAAAAAAAACACACCTCAAAAATGTGTGCCTTCATGAAATTCTGCAACAGTATAGGTATAGAAATAATGTACAGAAAGGCTCAATGAAGGCAAATATGCTGTAGTTGGTTGTGACGGTTGTTTGGTTTGGCATTGCAAAAGGTAACTTAATAAACCATAGAATATGTACTTGTCAAACTAGTGAGAAAAAATCATTTTTCTACTTAGCGCTTCTCCAGCTATTCAAACCTTGGTGTTCAGAAGCAGAATTACTTGGACAATGTGACTGCTATGAAGATTCTTTCAATGCTGTAAAAGACAGCATTAAGTGTCAAGTATTTCTCAACTACCTGAAAATATTAAATGAAGAAATTCAACAACAGGAAACGGTTGTTATTGAAATAGCAAAGGATGGTTCACAAAGCAGCCAGAGTTCTGGACCCCTCAGTCAAGATCCTCTTGGACAGCCAATAATTAAAAATTAAGCCACCATAGTAATGAATAAGGTGGAGACAGCAATGCAACAAGCAAGAGAAGAAAATGTTGACTTGCGACAGTTAGTAGAACAACTTAATGATGACCAGAAGAAATATATATGGAAGTGAAAGAAAACATAGAGCATGGGTTCCTCCACAGAAATAATCAATATAAATGTTCAAGTTTTAAACCAATTCTTTTGTATGTCAGCAGACAAGCTGGCACTGGAAAAAGCTCTAACTACTCATCTACAGAAGACTACAGACTCTATTTTGTCATGTATAGTAACAGCCACTGCTATAGTAGCTGCATGCAACATCAAAGGCATTACCTTGCATTGTCTACTTATGCTACCTGTAAACATAGTAATAAACAAGAATACCAAAATTTTATTTGGTGAAGCTTGTCACGAAGTTTCAAGAGTCTTGAAGAAATTAAGGGGGTTATTACAACTTTGGAGGAGGTGTTAATCCGTCCCAAAAGTGACGGTAAAGTGACGGATATACCACCAGCCGTATTACGACTCCATTATATCCTATGGAACTCGTAATACGGCTGGTGGTATATCCGTCACTTTACCGTCACTTTTGGGACGGATTAACACCTCCTCCAAAGTTGTAATAACCCCCTAAAACTTTTAATCATGGATGAGGTGAGCATGGTCGCAATCTTAATTCTCACATTTGTGCATTTAAGAATGCTACAGATATTGAATACAGAGTATGATGTACTTTTTAGAGGAAAGCATGTCATTCTTTTTGGTGATTTATTGCAACTTAGCCCCGTGAAAGGACAGCCAGTGTTTAAGACACTCTTACATGAAGAAACTCGTAATTTTTTAGGAAGCATTGGAAATGTAAACATTTTGGTTGAATTTCCAATACAAAGAACTAATTAGAAACATGTGCCAAGCATCTGATATACTATATGAAAGTAGTCTGAAAGATATTAGAGTAGGAATATTGTCAAAAGAAGGAAAATGTTGCTTGCAAACTCGACGTATAAAGAACATATTTCCTTCCAAAAAATCTGCAGCACAACTAATGGTTCAATGTATACAACAAAAAAATCCATTGTGTGTCTAATGCCTACCCTTCAAGGAGGTTCCACTTTTAATGAACGATTACTACAACTGGAGAAAAAGCAAATATTAAAATTGACATCTATTGATAAAATGGAACACCAAGGAGTGACAATACTCTTGACTGAAAACCTACAATAAAACTGAATTCTTTGAAAAATTCTGTTTCCAAAACTGCAGGATTAGAAATGTATTTACATGTTCCTAAGAACTGTAGAGTGATTTGTGGCATGATTGAGATGTTGAGAAAGGATTAAATAATGGAGCAATGGGTAAAATAATTGATTTCATTTTGTATCTAAACAGAAATGAGGTTGAATATGTAGCAATTAAATGTGATGAACCTGAAGGTGTAAAACAGCAAGGTCTGTTGCACATTTCTTGCTTGTAAAAGATGTGTATGCTCACAGGTTTGTATCTGATAGAGTTTGATGACAGTAAAGTAAATGTTGATTCCAATTGTGTGATGGAGTCTAACCATTTGAGTAGCCTGTATGCTCCTACTGAAATGAAAGTTTTCAAAGGATCATAGTGATGTTCTTGAGAAAAATAGGGAGAAAAAAAAGAAAGTAGTATTGGAGAAAAGGAATGCTATAAATACTGTTGAAAATCTTGGCTACCTCTTTGGAGTAAACTAGTATGTAGTTCTGAATGCACTATTCTCTTTACCTCCTCTGGTTCATGCAGTTTAACAGAAAAAGGATACGAGATTGTGTTCTGCACTCTTTACCTTGTTAGAACACCTGTGCAGGGATAAATCAAAAACATATTCTGCATCTTTTATTAGAGCTATTGCACATATGTGCATGTATCTGTACACTTCACTCAAAACACTCAAGAAGATGCACAAGAATTCTTGATAGTCCTATTTGGTATCTTAGAAGAAGAGATGGTACCTATTGATGACATATTTAAACTAAGTTACTCATGGCAGCATGATTGTGAAAATTGTTCCTTTTCTTCAAAATCAGAAATAGGTTCAGAACAATTTATGTTCTTAACTCTACCAGACTGTAAAACTGTCAGTTTTGAGAAACTATTTAAAGATCCATCACAGAATAATACCTGCACAAAATGTAAGTCAGATATTCTATCAAGTTTGAATATAAGAAGAACTGGCAAATATATTATCCTAATGCTACAGTGATGAACTGTAGATGGAACTAATTACACATCAATGTGTGCCTATGTGTGTTTATAATATAAAACTATAGTACATTATATTCATAATTTGACAAGTGTAGGTAAAACAGTTAGGTAAGTATTTGTAATGAATGTGCTTGATAGTAATGTTAATTTGAAAGAGCATGTGATGTACCTAGGTTTTTTTTTACAGTCCATATGACTGTTCCCCCCCCCCACTGTTGAGTGATAAGTATCTATACACACTCCGTTTATAGTGTACAAGTATAGAAGCTGAGACCAGTGAGGAAGGGAAATTAAGATACTTAGATAATATGTGTAATTGATGTACAAAGATGTAAATATCTTGTGTTTTATTATTAACAATGGTTTTTATATTACAGATCATAAAAGTAGAATAGACAAATGTATAAAATGGAACTTTAACTTCTATGTATCTTTTCTTTCTTTTTGACAGGTTAATGGACCTATTTATTGCGCTATTGTAGGTAACTATTTACATCTTTCGCCATTCATAAACTATCTATAAATATTCCTAACTAGACATTGATAAGTATACCTACACACTAATATACACTTTTGAAAACACTTATATATCCACAAGTATACTTTTATAAACACTAACTCACCAAATGAAACACTCATCTATACACTAACACACCCAGGCACACACTTATAGACAAACTGACACACACTGACTTATATGCTGATACACCCAGACAAACACTAAAGCATACACTGACATACCAGGTAAAAAAAATATGCATACATTAACACACCTAGGTACACACTTATGGATACACTGACACACACATCCACACACCAATCAATACACTGACACACCCAGGCACATACCGATTCATACAGTAACTCATAAAGTCACACAGTAATGCACATACTAACACACCCAGACACACACTCATACATACTGACACACCCAAACACACTCTAAGGCATACGCTGACATATCCAGAGAAAAGCTAATGCATACACTAACCCACCAAGGCACACACTCATTCATAGACTGTTATACTGAGGCATATACTAATGCATATGCTGACACATCCAAGTAAACCCTCAAGTATACACTGATAAACATAAGCACACACTAATGCATACACTTACACACTCTGCAACACACTGATAACAACACTGACCCATCTAGAAACACACTAATGCATACAGTGACATATTCAGACACAAACTGATGCATATACTGACACACCTAGGTACACACTCATGCATACATTTACACACCCAGATGCACACTCATGCATATACTGACATACCAAGCCACACACTAATGCATACACTGATACAACCAATAATGCACTAATGCATACATTCACATCTCCTGGTACACTCTAACACATATGCTGACACATCCAGGCACACTCTCATGCATACACTGACACACACAGGCACACACTAGTACATGCACTGAGATAACCAGATACAATTTATGCATCCCCTGACACACTCAGTCACACAGTCATGCATACACTGACGCACACAGGCACATACAAATGCGTACATTAACACATTTGGTAATACACTGAATGATCCACTAACACACAAAGACACACACGTTTGCATATACTAATAAACTCAGACACACACTCATGCATACACTAACACACCCAAATGCACAGTCATGCTTACACTGACACACCCTGGCACACACTTACACATACACTGATACACCCAGACTCTATCACCCATACACTGACACAACCAGGCACACTCTGATACATAGACCAACACACCCTACACACTCTGATACATACGCTGACACACCTAGGTACATATTCATGTATACACTGGCACACCCTTGTACATACTAATAAATACACTGACACAACGAAGCACAGATGGATGCATACACTGACATACCAAGGCAAACACCTATGCATACACTAACACACCCAGGCACACACTGATGCTTGCAAAATACAACCCCAGGCACAGTCCAAAGCTTACGCTGCCACAGCCAGGCACACATTCATGTGTAGACTGACACACCCTTGTATAAACTGACACATACACTCACATCCCCAGGTACACTCTGATGCATATGCTGACATACCCAGGCACACAGTCATGCATATACTGACACTTCCAGACTCACACTGATGCACTCACTGACATACTCAGGCACACACTGATGCAGACACTGACACACCCATGGAAACAACGGCACGTGCACTGTCACCCCAGATGCATACTGATGCATACGTTGACACACCCAGGCACACACAGATGAATACACTTATACACTTAGGCACACACTGAAGCACACACTAACATAGTCAGATACACACTGATTCATACAGTGACACACTCACACATAAACTCATACATACACTAACACACCTAGACACACACTGGAGCATATACTAACATACCCAGGCACACATGCTAAGACACCCAGGTACACACTCATGCATACAATAGCACACCCAGGCACACACGAATGCATATGCTGACACATCCAAGCACACACTGATGCATACACTCACACCCCCAGGCACACTCTGATGCATACGCTGCCACACCCAGGCACACATCCTTGCATACACTGACACCTTGAGGCACACATTCATATGTAAACTAACACATCCTTATATACCCTGACGCATAAACTCACACCCCAGGTACACTCTGATGTACAAGCTGACACACTTAGACACACAGTCATACATACATTGACACTTCCAGGCACACAGTGATCCATACACTGTCACACCCAGACACACACTGATGCATACTGTGACACACACAGGCACACACTGATGAATGCACTTATACACTGAGGCACACACTGAAACACACACTGACATGGTCAAATACACACTGATGTATAGGGGCACACCCACGCACACACTCATACATGAACTAACACACCTAGATGCACACTCATGCATATACTAACCTACCCAGGCACACACTCATGCATATGCTAAGACACCCAGGTACACACTCATGCATATAGTAACACACTGAGGCATACACTAATGCATATGGTGACACACCCAGGCACACACTACACTGATGCAAATACTCACATCCCCAGGCACCCTCTGATGCATACGCCTCAACACCCAGGCACACATTCGTGCATGTACTGGCACACCCAGGCACACATTCATTGTACATTGCCACACCCTTGTATACAGTGACGCATTCACCCACACCTACAGCACACTCTAATATATATGCCGGCACACAATCATGCATACACTGAAACTTCCAGGCACACACTGTTGTATACGCTGACACAGCCAGGTACACACTGATGCATACGCTAACACACCCAGGCACACACTGATCCATATGCTGAGACACCCAGACACACACTGATCGATACACTGAGACACCAAGGCATAAACTAATGCACACACTAAGACACCTAGACACACACTGAGACGTACACTCACATTCCCAGAGACACTGATGTTTTCACTGACACACCCAGCCACACTCTTATGCATATGCTAACAGTCACTTAACAAACATATATTAGCATACATGCTAACAGGTGTCTACAATGACATACAAACAAAAAACATAGAGTTTGTCTTTCTTTTAACCAGATAAGATGGTTCTAACAAGAACCTTTTTTCTGGGCTTTCAGGAACTTTTTTTTTTTTCTCACTGTTTTTTTATGTTTTTCTAATCAAATGAAAACCTCTGTTAAAAAACTAGAAATACAACCTGCACAGAAATAGTGCATTCATTTTAAACTAGAAAAAATAGCATTTATTACAATACTTTGCAGCTAGGATAGCAGAAAAAGATTGCTCCCCAAAGGAAATAACTTCTTTGCATTTCCTGCAAAAAGTGCCCATATCCTTTAAATCAGGTATAGCTGCAGGAAAAACTTCAGTCCCAGGGATCACAATAGTGTCCCCCACCTGCAACTCTTTTGGTTGAGAGGCATCCTCACGCTCCTTCTTAGCATGGAATAGTTATTGAGGATGGAAGACTTGGAAATGTTTCAGCATTGATGTAGTGCTGTGACTATATATTTTTGTTGTGTCCCTAGATAAACGTTTGCTGCACAGGTTGATCTGCACTTAGTGTGCCATGCCCCTCTTCTTTCCAGATGGTATAGAAAAGAATTTCAATGTAATGCTTTCATTCTTACTTTGCTGCTCATCTTCAAAAGAAGTTCCTCTGGATCTGGAGCCAGTGAAGATGTTGAGGCAGCCATTTCATGAAAGAAAACCACCCGAAAAAATTTCAGGAAGGTCTCAAACAGCCTTTCAAACGTAAGAACTAAAGCCAAATGGGAAAAAACTGGGTGTGGACTTCCTTTTCACACAAGAAGAGTGTTTTACCCAATCAGATCTCTTTATTTCTATGTCACATGATATTCGCAAAGACGTTGCAACGTAATTGCGAATACCAAAATAGGTATTAAAACATGCTTTTAAAGTTAAATTATTCATGAATACCTATCTAACAACATTAAAATAGTAAACCTCCAATCTCAAAAATGATTTTAAGAATGCATATATATGATTTTATCTCTTTGTGCAAATCACCGCAAGGTTCGAGAATAACACGCAAAACTGGAATCTACGCTGTGGGACAATTCAAGAAGTATTCGCAATTATCAATATGATGTAATATGTGAGGTCATAAGCAGTACATTGCGGGAGTCTAAGTTATAGTTAGGGTGGTTGGTTACTATAACTACTGAATTTCTATGGTTTTGTGTGAGTAAATACAGTTCTTAACCATAACATCCCTATAACTTTGTTTTTTCAGTGAAAAAAATAATAATAATATATATATATATATATATATGCATATATATTATCTCAAAACAAAACCCTTTCAGGGTTAGAGTGACTAGTAAATTATGCAAAACAAGACAGAAAACTCTGGGTAGTTCCGAACTTTAGGTGGAGCGCAGCTCCAGTAAGAGCACCCTGCAACACTAGTGACACTCTGGATTTGCTCACCTCAAATGTCGTTTTTTCTAGCAAAGTTTTTAAGCATAGAATTGACACAGTGCCATCCACGCCGAGTTACAAAATGACAAAGTCTTTTGCCATTTGTACAGCAAAATCTTTACACATAGGATTAGTTCAGTGCCATCCTTGCCGAGCTGTAAAATGACGAAAGCCTTTCACCACTCCAGACACAGTATTACAGCTTTGGATTGATAAAATAGCATCCAAGCCAACCTGGAACAAGCAAGAGCAACCCCTGACACATGTTTCGATGTCATTACATCTCTTCAGAGAGGTTTAGCTTTCTCCAGACAAAAGGGAGCAACCAGTATAAGTCAAAACAAAATGCTTTCAGGGTTAGAGTGATGCATACATTATGCAAAACAAGACAGAGAACTCTGGGTAGGTCCAAGGTTTAGGTGGAGAGCAAGTCCAGTAAAGAGCACCCTGCACCACCAGCGACAATCTGGATTTGCTCACCACAATTGTCTTTTTTTCTAGCGTATATATCGATAGATAGATAGATAGATAGATAGATAGATAGATAGATAGATAGATAGATAGATAGATAGATAGATAGATAAAGGAAGAGGGTCGACCTTCTCACCCATACCCAAAAGATGTGCACAGTAGGGTATGAGTGCACAGGAAGTTGGATGCACATTGTGGCCCCAGGAGAGCTGTGTAATGTGGCCCGTATTAGCATTGAAGGGTTTTAGTGACACCATGAGTTGAAGGATGACTGGTATATAAATATCACCTGAAGCGAGAGATAGCAATATAAAAACCATAATCCTTGCCTAACTCGTTATGTATTGTTTTATCTTACATGATTTATTAATTGATTTTAGTGCTCTAGAAAGATTTGGAGCATTTGAGTGTCATCTTCAGGTTCATTTTTAGTATTTATTGTTTACTTCCGTCTGCATTAGTACCTGTCAATGTTTTGAGAAATGTATTTTTTGTTGGGGAACAAATAGTTATTGAACATTTAAAATGTGTTTCCATGCAACAGCGTATATTATTTTAAATGGTATTTTAAATGGAAAGCAGCATTGTGAGGAAATAAAAGCATATTCTAATACGTGCGTTTGTTTTGTAGTACATTGACAGTATAGATTTGGTCTAATGACACTGAAAACTGGAAAATGAAGTGCACCGTGGAACAATGTATTTAGCCTTTTGCTGACTGGGTTCCGCTTTTAGAATATTTATTTTCACACAATGGGGAGGATTCGCTGGCATATGCTTGCATCAAGGATCGGCCTCCAGGGGTGAATGATTAATTTCTGATCAATGTTTTGCGAGCAGCATTGTCATTTAGAAAATGTATTTTTTTTTTTTTTTTTAGCAGTACTGAAAGAAAAACTGAGTTGTTAACATTGATGTGCCTTTTTTTACATGTTTAGGAAATCTGAATATCGTGCACGTTAAGGGACTGATAAGTAGTTTGGAGTACTGTCATCATGTTGGATTACTTTACTCTCACCATGGCAAGGGTACTCTGCCCACCAAATTTAAAGATGTCCGCCAGCCCAACAGACATATCTTTCATTTTCAGGACCCGCCATCACAGCAGTTCATGTAAATCTATTGAAAGTTTGACTGATGGCTGGCTCTGTCAACACGACCAAGCCTTACCTCAAATTTTCAACTTTTTTCTTTCAAAAACAAAATCCTAAAGTGGTATTTTGTTTATGAAAATAAAAAAAACATTTTACCACTCGCCATGTAAATTTTCTTTCATGCATGTGGGTAATTCTGTAGTTTACATTGCCTGGTTTTACCTAGCTGTGACAGGAAAGTAAAAACAAGTCATTTGTGGACAACTCAAAATAGGACGGGCTGTTGACAAAAGCTCTCACATCAATTACTTTGTTCAGCTGTCGAAGGTGTATGTAGGCAGTGGAAACGGTGTAGTCTTCCTGTCTACATACTTAGGGCCTTATTACGAATGTGGTGGTATATAAACTACCACACTCGCGGGGGTGGTCTGAGCCGCTGCCAATGCGGCAGTCCGACCACCACATTACAACCCTGGTGGTATGGAACCAACAGCTCCACTAGGATCTTGAATCCTGGCAGCCTGGTGTTGGCACAGATCCTAATCAACCTCATTTTCCGCCAGGAGATTCATGGTGGTAGCACCATGATGAAAGGACCGGTGGAGAACAGGTGCACAGGGCCCCGCTGGCCAGCACCCTTGCAATGTACACTGTCTGCTTTGCTGGTGCACCCTGCATGCAGTAGCATTGCCGTCGGCTCGATTACAAGCCAGAGACAATGCTGTAGCCTGTTTCCCGCTAGGCCAGGGAGCGGAAACCTATAATAGCTCCAGCTGGAGGGTCTACCATAGGCACATAAACATAGATACTTAACCATAACTAAAGGATAAGGTGTTAATTTCATGCATGTAAAAATGCATCAAAATAGAGAGGCACTGTGATGGTGGCACCTGTAGTTTTCTTCAGGTAAAATATACTAAAATGAAATCTGTGAAGCAATAGTGATGGCTGGTATAGCCCTTCTGCTTCAACATTTAAATGCTTGTTCTTGTGTTTCTCCTTGTTTAATTTAGAGAATTCTATCCTGGGAGCAATGAATCTTCTAATATCAAAATAGCTGTTATACCTCAGTTGTGCAAGTCATTAAAGGTCCTCTCCCTCATTATAAGACTTTTCTTGTGGCTCTGACCTATAACTTCACTTGAGGGGCTTTAGCAATCAGCATAACCATCATAGGGATATAATTCTACTCCTGTGCACAGGGGAGAAAGTTTAATTCTCACAGAATAGGTGAAGGAGTTGAGAGTGGATTTAGGAGGGAGCATCTGGAAAACATCTTCTACAGACTGTGCTAACAATCACATACTTACATAGCAATAAATGATGGCATCACAAAGAGGACAGAAGATATAGAGTTCCACAAATGTACAATGCATTTGAGGGAGATGCTTTGCACCTGAGCAGGGAAGTATTTGTTTGCCAATCAAAGGTGAGTACATTCCATTGTTGGGGCACTAAGTGTAAAAACAATCTGAATCTAGAAGTGATTGTTGGTGATACCATGGTGTTGGGTTTGAGGGTATGGTGACTGTCTTAGGTGTAGAGGAAGATTGGTTAAGTTATATGTTGTCAAAGGTGTGGCTCCCTGCAAGTCTGGTTGCATTGAAGACAAAATAGTTGAAGTACTCTAGTTTTCTGAGTATTAAAATATTAATCATGGTCTGAAAGTATCTGGAACAGGCTAAAGTGACAATTAAGTGAATGAGGTGGGCACATATTTCATTTCCAGCCAGGAAGAAGGAGTGGAGGAAAGATATTTAGGAGGAAACATGATGTGAAAGAGACCATGTATACTGCTTGAGTAAAAGACATGCAATGGTGGAGCAACAGTCTCAGGAGAACTCGAAAGTGTGACCTTCAAGAAAAGTAAAAGATAGCCAGATGTGATCTCATACAGAAGACAGAACCATGTCATTTGCATATAGGGATGAACTGACATAGCTCCTCTACCGTTTGCTGACACTTCCTGACAGTGGCCTGTAATCGATCACATTTTTGGTGGGTTGTGAGACCGTTCAGAAGTATCTAGAGGCTCCCTGTTTCTCAGATTTGTCATGTCTTGGACTCATTTTAGAATGTAAAAAAGAGTTTGTGCTTCATGAATGCAGAACTTAATTCTGAGACACCAAAACTACTACTTTCATCACTAGGACTAAGGGGTAATTAGACTCTGATGCACTGCCCACCAGCCAACTAGATCCACTGGTTGGAGAACTTTCCACTATTTTAAGAAATCCTCACCTGCCATTGTGGCAATAAGCAGAGGGGGCAACATGATTGTTTGTACCCTTCTCAACAAACCCTTTTGTTTTTCTAAAACACAAAACAAGCAATGGCTCCGATACACCAGGAGTTGCCTCCAGGAATTTCAGGGCCATTGATTGAATTTCCTCCTGTACCCCAATGCCAGGCAGAGAAATCCGATGACACTCACCTCCATCATAAAGGGTAGGGTAAATATCATTTTGAACTGGCAACCCTGTGTCCGACAGGCAGCCAGATCATGGGTTTCTGCTGGCAGAACCTGCCTAGGCTCATCATTGGAAATCGTAATGTTCCTCCATGTGTTAAGTCAATTAAACCCCAATAACTGGGACACCTTTTGTCTAACTGGAACTTTTTGGGGGTAGTGGGTGTTTAGCATGTTTGTGCCTTTTGAACCGGAGTAATGGCACTCAAAACAATGGATATGTGCCTGCCTCCACAACAGTATGGCCAAATCCCTTTCATATATTTTCAGTCTCTAGAGGCATTCCACAAACCTTCTCATTTAGAAAGATTTAATGAGAAATGCTGGAATAAGCCATCACATAATTACTGTTTTTATCGTTTGACCTCATTGGGCCTGGGATTTATGATATCCTTGATAAGCTAGATTTAGTGCTTAAGGGTTATGGGAAACTGTTAACAATACCTCATAACTTGAATGTTTAACTGCGAACTTGTTTTTTCCTAGCCAGTCCATCTGACTGGAGGTGGAGATACAATTGAGACCTCCCTTTCAGCATGAAGATCTACAAAATAATGGACAATCATAGACTGTTGGTGCTTCCTAGATACTGTGAGCTACTGCCCATCCCCTATGGAAGGAGGTACCAACAGAAGATTGACAAGCTAGGACATGATTAAAAAGCAGTCAAACAAGAGTGACAGGAAAGTCAACCAAAGGTAAGCAATGGGCAGGCATCAAGCCTTGTTCTTGATTTCTTGATAAGTCAACAATATGTCTTGCAACTGTAACTAGAAGACTCCATACAATTAATAATATGGCAGGTACCAAGTGTAATTGGTAGTTCTGATAGTCAAACATTTACATTCAGCACTTTTTTGGTTCTCTTCAAATACTTAGAGCTGGACTCGTGCACAGCAAAACAGACTTGTGCATCTGTTCACATATATTGATAGACAAATTATGAAAATCTATCAATCCATTAAAATGAAAAATAACTGTTATACATTTAAAGCATGTTAGTCTTTTGGATTTTTTAGAAGCTAGTATAGTTTCTGATGTGCTGTTTGTACTGATTTAACACCAGGGCTCAAAATATCCATCATGGCAAGCATAACATGTAGCACCATTAAGAATGTGTCAGAGACACTGTGGGCCTCATTCTGACTTTGGCGGGCGGCCTCCAAAGTACCGCCGTCAGAATACCGCTGCGCGGTCAAAAGACCGCCGCAGTAATTCTGAGTTTCCCGCTGGGCTGGCGGGCGACCACCAGAAGGCCGCCCGCCAGCCCAGCGGGAAACCCCCTTCCATGAGGATGCCGGCTCCGAATGGAGCCGGCGGAGTGGAAGGGGTGCGACGGGTGCAGTTGCACCCGTCGCGATTTTCAGTGTCTGCTTGGCAGACACTGACAATCTTGGTGGGGCCCTGTTAGGGGGCCCCTGCAGTGCCCATGCCAGTGGCATGGGCACTGCAGGGGCCCCCAGGGGCCCCGCGACACCCGTTACCGCCAGCCAGGTTCTGGCGGTCAAGACCGCCAGAGCCAGGCTGGCGGTAAGGGGGTCGGAATCCCCATGGCGGCGCTGCCTGCAGCGCCGCCATGGAGGATTCCCCAGGGCAGCGGGAAACCGGCGGCGGTTTCTGACCGTACCGCCGCGGTCAGAATGCCCATGGATGCACCGCCAGCCTGTTGGCGGTGCATCCGCGGTCGTTGGCCTGGCGGTAGGCTACCGCCAGGGTCAGAATGACCCCCTGTATGTTTTGTAGTGCAAAATTCAGAATGAGCTATCACAGAGTATAATGCCCATTGATTCTATCGTGAAGGCAAAGAGCAGTCTCTCTAAGAGAATCTTGTGATCAGTTTAACAGAACCTTTTAAAGTCAGGTCCTTTAGGATCAGTGCTGGATTGGCCGTAGCAGGTATTGGGCATATCCCCGTGATGCTGGAGGGGTGGAGGCCGGTTTTGCAGCAGTGGGGGCCGGTTTTGTTACTGGGGGTTTTGCAGCAGTGCTGCAATAGCAGCCTCCAGTAACAAAAGCAGCAGTGCTTCACACTTGAACACCCTCCCCCACAACCGACCCGGGTGCTAGTCTGACAAAATTGCCAGGGCTGTTTTGGGTTCCCAGTCCGGCCATGTTTAGGATGCATTTTGTGCAAATAAGGCTTGGCATAAGAAATCCGAAAACCTAAATAACCTGCCTTATATTTACAACACACAAAAGTAACTTCTGTGATGACTTGTTGGCTATTGCTGAGATGTTTACAAAATACTGCAATTACTTTAAAAATATAGGCTTGTGCTGAAATGTTGTTAATTAAACCCAAACACAAATATATATGTTTATTGCGATCAGAGAATAATTGCTTATTAGATTGGGACACCTCAGATCTTGAAACGCTAGTTAAGACCCAAAATCCTCTACTAGGATGGGACCCTCCCTCTGAATGATATATCGAGAGAGGGGAAAAGAATGCACCCCTCGAAGTTACAATCGGATGTCTGTTATAATTATCTCTTTCCACGACGAGCAGCCTCCATTATGTTTGAGGTGAAGACTTGTTGTTCAAGATATTCTTGTGTGATTAAACAAGGAAGTCTTGCAGCGTTGTCGGGAGCTGAACATTAGTTTCCCTTTTATTTACTCACAACCGACCCTTAATCCTTGTTTTGGCAATGCCAGCTAAAAGTAGCAAATCTGTGAAACTGCGGTTTAAATCCCAAATTAAACTCTGACAATGTATTGACACGATAGGGCGATGGGCGATGTGCTTGTAACGGTCTGCATTCCCTTGATATCAATGCCGCTAATTTATAATTGCAATGTTACAAATAAAAGCAGCAAATGCATTTCCACCAATCTTTTCTTAGGCGCATGTGGCACAGGAGAGGACGAAAACTGAGTTGTGCCCATAGCTAGGAACTCTCGGTGAGCGGAATAACGAAAACAAAACAACTAAAAAAGTCATGCAATCCCAAAACAGCGCCTACTTTCATGGGGACGTTTTCAAACGTAAAGCATATGTGTGAGAGTAACATATGTCTCAGCCATAGTATAGAATGACTCTTACTTCCTTTCTAGGTAACAGTCATAGCAGGGCACTGCTCTTTGCTGGCCATATAATAAGCGTGACTTGACATTCACAAACACTTCTATGAACTAGTGTTTGACTTCTCCACCAGGGTAACATGGCGAGTCAAGGTAGGTTTGGAAGCACAACTTTTGTTCTTAGATTATGCACATAGCATGAGGATCAGAAGAGAACATACACAGCTGCACTTTTGTTATTGCTGAGTGGCCGTTACAACTCCAGACAACGGAAAATTGTGTAGCAGAGTTTCAAGAATCAATGTCCCATAACGTAACTGTATTAGTATGAATATTGTAAAAGTTACTTAGAAGTGTAACTGAAAAACACACTAGTTCTAAATTATATAGGTTAAGGTTAGACTTACACTCCAGAGTAGAAGAGATCAGACAGCTACAAAAACATAAACAAACCCTGACCACCCATGTAAATGGTAAAATCTGCTATTGTTTGGTATGAAAAACATAGAAATGCAATTCCATTCTTATAATATACATCCAAAAATATATATACTTAATATATAGGCCTGAATATTCATGCCAAACAGAAAATACATCAGTATACGGAGTGGTGATTTACAAGTCCCACTGCAAATATCAAGTCAACTAGTAGTGAGCAAATCTTTGAAAACCAACAATGCATGTTTCAGTGGTATACCAAGCAATTGTTAAGCCACCTTCTTAAGGACAAAGCTTTTATTTTATTTGATAACTGGATTTTGAGATATCACTGAAGGAAAGTCCTCCATTTTGCCCTGGTCACCCCCAAACTTTTTGGACAGCTACTGGTGGTTACTGATTCTTGGCTGTGCCTTGGGTACTGCTAACCAGTCCCATGCCCAGTGCTTTGTGTAAGTGGATATGCAAATTAGGATAATTATAATTGTATATGGTAGGGCCTGCAGGTTTAGGGACCCCAGCATATGTAGTGCGCCCATAGGTGCACTGCTGAGGTGCCCAGTGTCATTTGAAAGGCAGGCTTGCCTTCTTGGCTGCTTTTAAATTAAAGTTATCTTCAAATTCGATGTTGGAATTAAAAGTACTTCCAAAGCCTCAAACTGCATATAAGTCACCCCTAAGGTGTGTCCTAGGGCCCCCGGGGTTGGGTGCAGTGTAACTATAAGCAGGGATCTTAAAAAAAGGTTTTATAAGCCCTGGTGAGGAAAAATAGCCAATTTTTTTTTTCTTTTGTAGTGAATGGACCCCATAGGCAAAACTGGGGAGACTTTATTTTAATGAATAAAGTCCCAAAAGCAGCTACATATTTTGATGTTGGTATCAAACTGATTGGTATAATAACTCCAATAACTTGCCATGGTTGAATTTAATGTAACTAGTTCAGGGGAAAGTGTTTCTGAACTCTACCTGAAAGTTGGCAACTTCAGCCATGTTGTGCCCTTCTCTGATTGGTCAGGCTGCCTTGATGAAGTATGAAGTGGCCTGGGCTGAGGTCAAAGGAAGCGCCTAGGGGAGGAGAACAGACTCAGCAGATGGTGAAACAGAATGGGGGAGAGCAGCCAAACTGTACTTCAAAGGAGAGAAGGATATTTGGTCCAACAAATGGACCTCCCCCTTTCCTACAAAACCAGACAGCCAGGTGCCCCCTGATTAGATTAGGAGATAAACTTAGCCACACCAGTGGGTGGGCTTAGCCAGACATAACCTCTGAGATTTAATTTCTGCAATTTTGGATGAATGTTGCTCCCTGGGACTGATTTTGCCACTCTTCCTAGGAAGTTGGCATCCAAGAGGTTGGTGGCCTGCCTATGATTGTACAGTTGGACTCCCCTGTTTTCCACCCCAGGAGCAAGGATAAATATGGCAGTGCTGCACCCACACTTCAGATCCCTACAAGGAACAAGAAAAAGATTAAGAAGGACTGCCCTGCTGGACCCCTGGCCTGCACCTGGACACTGCACTCTGAAGGACTGTGACAACTGCACACTTGGGCTTCACCAGAAAAAGGACTTTGCCTGGAATCAACTGATTCAAGAAGAGACTACCTGTTTGTTACAGGTAGAAAATAGCTCATCAGAGTCCTCTGCATCAAATCCTGAAGGAACTGAACAGCTGACCCCAGTCCAGTGGTCATTTTTGGATTTGAGCCAGGTGCATTCTGGGACTTGGAGTTCTATCCCTCAAGGAGAAACTCAGAGCTTCTGTAACCTTGGGGTGAGCTGTGGACTCCTAAAGGGCTTTCAAACACCTTCTGGAAGAAGATCCAAAAGTTTAGAGAAGATTGGAGAACTTTTAGTAAAAAGCTCCATAAAGGGACCGACCCGACATAGTGAGTCAAGCCAGCTCACGTCGACCGTGACCCGTCCTGACTCACAGGTTCGTCCCACTGAAAAGCTCCGGAGCCCCAGACTTCCAGGGGGCTCCTGGCAAGGTAATCCAATGACGTTGACTCAAAATTGGCTTGCTGTGGAGGGTCATCTGATGTTGGAGAGAAAAAGCTTCAAAAAACAAAGTCTGAATGTGAAAAGTTGACTGGTACTTCCTGCACAGCATATCCAAGGAGTGCTCCAGGTATGTCAGATCCAATTTGAACTTTGGCTCGGATGAAGCTTTCCACCCCGAAAAATCGACTAAGTCCAAGGGTAGAATTCTTCACCGATGTCTCCTGCGATGCGCATCCGAAGAGGGCTCCAGGGATGTCAGATCCAATCTGTGACTTCAGAACGGTGAGAAAAATCTTCAAGAAAAAGACTAAGCCCAAAGGTAAACTTTTTGAGAAGGCCTCCCGCTTTCTGTAGTAGAGCAGGGCCCGATCGCGGTCAGCCTCAAATTTTAGCTTTGCCCTGGTTGAGGTGCTACCAGATATCTCGAGTGGCGCTTTCAGTTTCTAAGTGCTAAAAAACATTTCTTCTTTAAAAATTCATATCTTCGGTTCCCCTTATCTAATTTTTATTTCTTTTTATGTCAAATTAAAGATAAAAATATGTCCTATTTTTATAAATTGGTTTTGGATTTTTAAACTGTTTCCTGTGTTTAACTTTATTGGTGTTTTGTGATACTTGAATGCTTTACAAACTAAGGGGGTCATTATGACTTTGGCGGATGGAAAAGCCTGTTAGCCGAAGTCCCAACGGGTAGGTTGCCACCAGTGTGGCCGCCTCCCCGCCAGCCCCATTACAAGTTTCCTGCTGTGTCAGCTGGCGGAAACAGAGTTTCCCTCCGCTGGCCCAGCGGGAAACAGCCTACAGCATTGTCCCCGTAGTAGAGTCGGCGGCAATTCTCTAGTGTGTAGGGTGCACCAACAAAGCAGACAGTGAACTTTGCGATGGGGCTGTCTAGGGGTGCCCCTGCACTGCCCATGCCAAGTGTATGGGTATGTCTCCGTCAGCCATTTCATTGTGGGGTTACCATCATAAAACCGATGACAGAGAAGGGAGTCGTAATCCTCAGGGCAGCCTGCTTGCAGTGCTGCCCTGGCGGATTAGGGCAGCCAGCACTGCCAGACCCTCCTGTGGAGGAAAACTGGCAGTGCTGGCGGTCCGACCACAGCGCTACCACCACAGTCGAAATGTGATGGTCGGACCCCTGGCGGTCTAAGTAATGAGGGTCTTTGTTTCCTAAGTTAAGGCTTGCTGCTCGTTGCCAAGCTACCAAGGGTTGAGCTAGAGTTAATTTATTGAGACCTAACGGGACCTAGTGGGGGGTTAGTGACCTATTGCTAAGTATAAGTACTTACCTGCCCTTACCAATAATCCACTTTCCAACAATTGCTAAATCAATCAAGTCTTAAACAATTTAAATATTTTCTTTTATTTAATCCACTCTGGTGTATAAACTCATGTAAGACTTCAATCACGCACAGTTTAAAGAGTTATCTATACTGAATGCAAAGGATATATTTAGCCCACGTTATTGAAAAAGTTTGTTTAAAATATGCATGCCACTAGAGAACAAATTTCTATTGTCCCAAATGTGTTATATATTTAGGAAAAGGACTTCCACAAGCACAATGGTGTATAAGTGTAATAAAAATATCTAATCTCTAATTTAGCTATTTCTGTCACTAAATGTGGCCTTGTGATGCTGTAAATAACAGATGTTACTACTACCCAACTCAACGGCCAAAAATCCCTGACACTTCCATACACTATGCTGCATCAAGACAAATTCCTCCCAGATGCGGCCTGTTCATCATTAACTGTTCTGCCATAAACACATTAACACATGTCTGGGATTTATTTCAACCAGTAATAAAAGCATGCCTATTTTAATAGATGAGTTTAGATTTAAGTGGACACATAACTCATATGAGTTGTTTGGTATTTGCGCTTCACTGACATCTGGGTCCCATATTCAACCATAAAAAGTTGGCACTCACATGCACTCCATTTTCTAAATTTAAATCAAAATGTTCTCAGTCAATAACATGCTTTCTCGGTCCAGTTTGAAAGTTAAAACATTTCTGAAAACATACATCATAAACGCATTTATAGGACCTCCTACAACACAGTCCCATGCATACCAGCATTCTGTGACCAAAAAGAGGTAGAATGTTTCAGGTTTAAAAAGTGTCAATTAGCATTGTACGTTGTAGGAAAGGGCATATCAGTTTTGAACCAACAGTGAGATCACAGGAAATTACATCGTTACCCACATCAACCCACGGGCAATAGCTAGAGAAAAAGCTGGTAAGGTTGCTGCTAGTAATACAAAGTAAGCTAACTGTATTAATGAGCCTGCTGTATAACATTGTCTGCAAAGTTGTGGGAATCACTTCAAATTTTGAAAGTTACAACCAGAATCTGATTTGATTAAAACACAGCTCAATAATGGAAACAACGGTATCCGTGTAAATCTCACCAGTGGCACTTTATACACATAGTCACACACACAAGACTTTTCACCTTCGATCTTGGGTAGTAATTGTGGTCATTCTAAGAGACTTCTTCTGCTTGCTAATTCAAATGGAAGAGTTAAAAGGGACAAACACAGGTTTGACACCTTTGCTTGAAACAAATATTGTCAACACTCAGTGTTCTCATTTTATGGCAAGACCGGAGGCTCCTATTATGCGTTTCTTTTCTTACTTTATTAAATACCAGCAGTCAAGAAACTACAGTTCCCATAAGGCCAGAAGAAAAGGGCCAATGGGAATCAAAAGGTGTACAACAATAACAACCAATGAACATGTACATAGGTATTATGACATCACTTGACTGCAAACAGCCCTCTTTTCTTGCTGCTCGCAGTCAAGTTAAGTACCTTAATTAATTGCTCTATACGTGTTTTAATATTTTATTATATTTCTTAAGTGTACTGTATATTTGTTTTATTATTCGCTATTATGTGCTTCTGCCATTATTTTCCTAGTCGGCGAGTCACCGCAAATCTACATTCAGCGCTGCTGCGCGCGCTCTCCTTTACCGGTAGCGTCTCCTCAGACTCGCGCGTTCTAAACTTTCAGCACGTCTGAGGAAACGCTGACATTCCGTGCTGTGCGCTTAAGCAATGGACGTTTCTGTCGCTCGGCGCACACCTTTACCAGCGTTTGACTGAATTTCTACAGTTCAATTCCGCTCAGCATTTCCACTTGCCTATTTTATTGTCCAACGCCCGCAGTCCTTTCCAGCACACGCTGCCATCTTCACAGCGTGAAAGGTTATTTTTTCTGGACCCTCCTTCCTTCTGCCCTGGCCACTCCTCCGGTACCTCTCCGGTAGGAAAGATATTTGTTAAGGCACGCCCATAGGCGGGGTTTTGTTTTCCTTTCCTTTTTTAACCCCTTGTTTGCTCATTTCACTATGGAAAGGGATGGTTCTCCTTCCAGACAGGGTAATTTGGAGGATGTTAATGATATTAGACAAGAATTAAATTATTTTATTAAATCCTCGGTGCAACAGGCTGTTGCTTCATCTATAAACAGACTTTCCAAGAACCTTGAGTCTTAATTTACAAATTTAATATCCAAGACTCTATCGGCCCAGGCTGCGGGGGAATGCAGTCAGCGCCTATCCCCTTGTACTCATAATAAACCTCAAAAATTGGCGCAAAAGGTTGGTGAGAGTTCCTCACATGTGGCGGAGGATGCGGTTCATCAAAAGGCTCCTTCCAAGGAGTATAAAAATACGGATAATTCCCAGTCATCATTGAAACGTAAACGGAAATCAAATAATATTATACCCCCCTTGGTAATTTCTTCTGTTCAGGATACGGATGATGACATGCCGGATGCGGATTCAGATTCCGTAGTTTCTGATAAAGATGATAACATTTCCCTCTCTCCTCCCCCTCCCAAAAAATCTAAATTATCCTCTGTAGACAATTCCAAATCCTGTCTCTTGTTGGATCCTGAGGGTTTACCGATGTTTGACCCTTCTTTAATTCTCCATCCTAATTCCACAGACTGGGCACCGGCAGACTATGTAGCCGAGTATATCTCAGCTAAAATAAATTGTCCCTTGGAAAAGCAGACCAGAGCGAAACTAAAATCTGAATGCCCTCGTCCTTCCCTTCCCCATAAGTCCTCCCTAACTCCCTCCATTGATCAACCCTTGCTCACCTTTTTTACAAGACTTGGCAAAGACCCTCGCAAGGGAGTTGACAAGGCGTGGTCAGGCTGCCAAGATAAACTTCTAGATATTCTTGGTCCCCTTTCCCGTATTTTTGATATTGCTGAGGCGGCCAGACTGGATGGTTCTTTTATAGACCCAGAGGAACTTACACTGTGGGTACAACGCTCTGTCTGTCTCTTAGGGAATGCTAATGCGGCTTTAACTCATGAGCGCAGAAAGAGCCTTCTATTGAAACTTGACCCCAAGTGGGTTAACTTGGCTACAGTGCAACCAAATTGTCATACTGAAGGTTTGCTGTTTGGAGAATCCTTTATCAAGGATCTAGGAAAATATGTAGCAACCTTCACGTCATTGGACAAAGCCCAACAATCGTTAAAGAAGATGTTTAGCCAGCGTGTTTTTGGCAGGGCCGGCCGAGGGAGGAACCGCTTTGCCGGCCGCACCTACCATAACCAAGGTTCCAGAGTCTACAATGGTTCCTCTTACCAAGATTACAGACCACAATTTTACCCCCAGAGAACCAGAGGGTTCCGCTCCAGAGGTTACAGGGGTGCCACAGCCTCCAGCCAGACAGGTAAGCCTTTCTTGTGGTCATGTCCCTATAGGTGGGCGTCTTCGCAATTTTCTCCCAAAATGGTTGGAAATTACTTCAGATCCTTGGATTCTCAATACTGTACAAGGTTACATCATTGATCTTTATTCTACCCTGATTAGACCTCGTCCTCCTCTAATTCCTCATTTCCCTGCAGAAATGTCAGATCTTATTACATCAGAAGTTCAGTCCCTTATCCAGAAAGAGGCCATCTCTCTTACCACTCCAGATCCAACAGGGTTTATCAGCTCCATCTTTCTTGTTCAAAAGAAAAACAAGAAGATGCGTCCTGTTATAAACCTCAAACATTTCAATCATTTCGTAGCTTACCAACATTTCAAAATGGAAACCATCCTCCATCTCAGAGATATTCTTCTTCAAAACGATTGGATGGTGCGTCTAGACCTTCAAGATGCATATCTGGTTGTTCCAATCCATCCAGAATCCAGGAAGTTTCTTCAGTTCCAATGGTTAGACCATCTCTATCACTTTACCTCTCTACTCTTCGGTCTCTCTTCCGCCCCTTGGTGCTTCACCAAACTCATGAAACCCGTAGTGGCTTTTCTCAGAGCTCAAGGTGTGAGACTCATCATATATCTAGATGATATCCTTTTACTGAACCAATCTCCTCAGTTGCTTTCGTCCCATCTAACTCTCACGTGCTCCCTGCTATCGGATCTAGGATTTATCGTCAACAGCTAAAAGTCTCTTCTCACCCCCACTCAGGTTATAGAATTCTTAGGTTTTCAAATAAATTCTGTTTCAGCCATTCTTCTTCTTCCTTCCTCCAAGATCAAATCAATCAAGTCAGAAATTTTACAGCTCCTACGAAATTCACTTATTTCTCTAAGATCTCTGGCCCGTATTGTGGGTCTTCTCTCTTCCTCCATTCAAGCTATCTTCCCAGGTCCTCTCCATTACAGGGCTCTTCAAAGATTAAAGATTTGTCACCTCAGGAAAGGCCTTTCGTGTTCAGACACTATTCCTCTAGATCACGATTCTCGCACAGAACTTCAATGGTGGATAGACCATTTAGACGCATGGAACGGAAGAACTATCTTTCCATCAGCCCCAGATCTTGTATTAGAATCAGATGCAAGCCTCTCAGGTTGGGGGGCCCGTTGTGGACCAATCTCGACTGGAGGTTCATGGTCTTTAGAGGAGTCCAGATTGCATATAAATTGTTTAGAGATGCTTGCCGGCTCCTTTGCAATCAGAAGCCTGGCAAAGAACAGGGTACGTTGTGCTATTCTACTCAGAATGGACAATATTTCGGCGGTAAGATATACAAATCACCTCGGAGGCACAAAATCCAAACCTCTGGCGGAATTAGCCAAGAGCTTTTGGGAATTTTGCCTTTCAAACCATCTTTCGGTTCATGCAGAATATCTTCCAGGAACTCTGAATTCCGTCGGAGATTGGCACTCACGTTACCTCCGAGATGCCAGCGACTGGAAACTCCTTCCAAATATTTTTCAACACATTCAGATTATGTGGGGTCCTTTTCGGATCGACCTTTTTGCCTCCTGTCTCAATACTCAACTTCCCCTTTTCTTCAGTTGGCGTCCGGATCCATTAGCATTAGCAGCCGATGCTTTCTTTCAGGATTGGTCAGGTTTTGTAAACTACGCCTTCCCTCCTTTTCTCATGATCAGCAGGGTTCTAGCTCAGATCAGGCGCAGCAGGCCTCAGTGATTCTCATAACTCCCTTTTGGCAGTCTCAAATTTGGTTCCCAACTCTGTTGGAACTGGCAATAGATATTCCTTACCTCCTTCCATCCTTCCCGAATCTTTTATCAGACCGCATGCATCGTCCTCATCCCCTCATCTTGGACAACCTGCTGACCCTTTCTGCATGGAAGATCTCGGGCATTCCCAATCTGTCCCTTTCATTTTGACAGAGGCTTCCCAATATTTATCACAATCTTGGGCTCCAGGCACCAAGAAGGCATACAAATCCGCATGGGCCTTATGGCATAGTTGGTGTTTGGGAAGACATATCGATCCCTCTTCTGCAGATGTAATTTTCATTGCAAATTTTTTGGCGGCTGAAGCCAGTAAAGGCAAAGCTTTCCATTCCATTAACCTATATAGGTCAGCGATTTCCTCTAATCATTTATATGTCAATGGAAAGCCAGTTGGTGAACACCCACTTGCTTGTCGCTTATTGAAGGGAGTAAAATTTTCTAATCCTCCAATGCCAAAATACAGACAGTTATGGGATGTTAATATTGTTTTACATTTTTTATTGTCATGGCCTGATAATACTATGCTTACACTAAAAATGTTATCCGCCAAGTTAACTATGCTTTTATGTCTTGTTTCTATCAAACATATTTCGGATGTTAGAGCCTTAGATATTTCTAATCATCAGTTTACACATTCTGGTGTTTTGTTCACAGTGACTCGTCGTACCAAGACTAATTTAACTTCTGTTTTTTATCCCTATTTTCCAGATCATCCTAAACTATGTGTCGCACAATGTTTAAAAATTTATGAACAAAAAACTGCAGATTTAAGAACTTCCTCTGCTTCTCAACTTTTGATTTCTTTCAGAAGACCTTTCAATCCTGTATCTGCAGCTACCTTAGCACGTTGGGTCAAATGGATTATGTCCTTGGCTGACATTGATACTTCCATGTTTGGGGCTCATTCCTCAAGGGGTGCGATGGCTTCGAAAGCATTTTGGGCAGGGTCCCGCCTTGAGGATATTCTTAAATCTGCAGATTGGTCTAACGATAATGTTTTTAGAGTTTTTTATTGCAAACCTGTTGAGAATGTTTCATTGAATGTAATTAATATGCTTTGAACTCGTATAATAGGAGCCTTCGGTCTTGCCATAAAATGTAGATTTTCCTAGTTCTTTGACGAAAAGTCTTAATTTTATTAAAGACACGGAGGCGAGTATTATCCCTCCACTTGGATGTAACTTTTGTTATTCCCCCCCCCATTTTCTAGCCTCAACACAGGCGGTACCACCATCATCATAAGACTTCAACTGCGTCCTGGAGCTCCAGTTTCCTATCTTCGCTTTCTCCCGCTAGTGTTCTTCGAGGCATGGATCCTTCTCGCAGCAACCGTTCTCCATTTGCTGGAGTATTGAACTTTTGCTCTGAACTTTTGGCCAGCGTTCTGGCTATTCTTATTATTTTCGCAATATTTCCATTGTTTATCTCTGACTAACCTCTCGCAAGAAAAGAGGGCTGTTCGCAGTCAAGTGATGTCATAATACCTATGTACATGTTCATTGGTTGTTATTGTTGTACACCTTTTGATTCCCATTGGCCCTTTTCTTCTGGCCTTATGGGAACTGTAGTTTCTTGACTGCTGCTACTTAATAAAGTAAGAAAAGAAACGCATAATACTCGCCTCCGTGTCTTTAATAAAATTAAGACTTTCTGTCAAAGAACTAGGAAAATCTACATTTTCAATCATAAATGAAGGTGGAATGTCTAGATGCCATACCAGTAATCTTCATTGCTTCAAATCTGCATTCCTCATCTCCCTACTTATGTCATGCAGTACTGAGGTGCTGGCTCCTATTGGTCTCCTTGCCCGAGTGTAGTTTTTCTATTTCCAATGATCCTCTGAGTATTCATCCCAAAAAGAAATGGAATGTAATACCCTCTTGATATTACTAAGCTGCCAAACTCACGAAGAAGACTTTGAGCAGGTTGGAGGCTTGTAAGTAGTGAAAAGAGAAATGCAAAATTGGAGTAATGAAATTTATCAATAGGACATTACCTCCTCAACCTATTCCTTACTTCATGCAGCATACCAAAGTATTGATGTCTTCTTCATCATCCAAGGGAAAACACATTTGAGATTGGAGACATGTCATAAAAGAACACCTGTTTTTCAGAGATTTTATATTGATTTTTCAAAAGAGCAGGCCATTAATTATATTCATGCATGCTCCTTCAATTTTCTATGAATGCAGAGAAAACAAATCTCAAAGCACTCTATTTGACTGCAAAAAACCCATACAAACAGTCAATTGTAT
Organism: Pleurodeles waltl; assembly: GCF_031143425.1. Classification (NCBI taxonomy): domain Eukaryota; kingdom Metazoa; phylum Chordata; class Amphibia; order Caudata; family Salamandridae; genus Pleurodeles; species Pleurodeles waltl. Next base: position 650,357,511 of record NC_090446.1, on the reverse strand, counting down.
GCCATGAGCCCAGTTCAACCTGTAATGGTTTTCGAAGCTGAGGGTTTCACCCAGATTGCAGCTCCACGGATGTCTCTAAAAGATGTTCAGCTTCTTACTTTCACAAAGCTGCCATTCTTCATATTGAGTAAGCATCAATAGATCCTAGAATGGTTCAGCCAAATTTAGACTATGTTTGCACCATTTTCTTCTTCATACAGTGACTCAAAAGGAGATAGGGAAGATCTGAGTTTCCTTTTGCTCTACCAAAATTAAGAAACAGTGAGAAACACTTCCTAAAGACCATTGCTGTATTAACATATCTGTTCATTACTGTATCCACATCCCGAAATATCATCTGAAATACCTGTTCTGAAACTGACTTTGGGCATAGCAGAGGAAAAATAATTCCACATATTCTGTGAAAACTTGAATTCACCATAGGCACAGAACTTGGATATCATTTTCAGAAAAATGAGGCCTCCCAATGTTTTTTAATATGGGAGTAATGCACATTATTGAGTTCAACTTACCCAAATGTCTATCCATAGTTAAAGGCACTAAACACTATTCATAAGTACAAATATTTCTCTGCCACCCCATTCAGATTCTGTAACGTGACTAGCATTAGCAGTAAATCCCAGATTGGAAAGAGGTTCTCAGTTCTTGGTCTGATGACCACAAACCCTTTAAGCAACCTAGAAACTAAAGCATATTCTCTGAAAAAGAGTTACAAGGAGATCCAGAGGCTTAATCTCAAGTGGCTAACAACAAACCCTTATCATAACAGTCCTGAAAAAAATTGAGAATGTCCATAAAGGCTATTATACAGGGCATAACTGAGTTTTCCTATAACATGTAAAAAAGTAACATAATGATGACCATATGGTTTCCTAGTGGGTTCTCTCTTTGAAATCGTAGGTGACTGAGAAAGAAAGACCCACATCTCTAAGCTGTTACCTCTGAACCACCAAACGGAGTCTTTGTAGAAATACCTGAGACATGGACAGAATATACAGAGGGAAAGGAATTAGAGGAAGTAATAATATTTAAGCTAATAATGACTACTTAAAAAATGGAAAACACTGTCTCCTTGGCCAGTAGGGACCAATCAGAAACCCCTGTGCTCTCTCTGAAACTTGGCAACAACTCAAGGAATCTTGAGAAATGGGGGAGAAAACATACCATAGATGTTTCAACCTAAATGTGTTAGAACATCCACTCAGATCTCCACTGACTTCGTGAATCTAGAGAAGAATAGGAGAAGAGACCCATTGTGATGATCTGCAAACAGTTCACCTCTTGTTTCCCAAATCGCTTGCTGATATTCTAAAATATCAGTGGTGATAATGAGAAGACTAAGATGAGGGAACGCTCTGTATAAGGAATACGCTTTCACATTGTTGTTTCCCCAAATGAGACACGCTCGAAGGGATAACAACTTCTTCTCTGCCCATAAAAGAGTACATTCTATGAGACGACTCAGGGAGCCTGACTTTGTTCCAAACTGCCAGTTGAAATAAGACATCATCATAGAATTGGGTGTTCTTATCGACAATGCTGAACTCTGCATCTTTATTATGAAAAGAATTGTAAAACCGAACAATTGAAAGAATGCCATTACTTCTATGGAACCCAAAGCAGTCCTTGATTCCAGAAGCACCCCATTCTAACTTGCTTGTGTCTGTAGTTAATACTATCAGGGATGGAGACGGCAATGGAATTTCAGCCTCCAGATTTCCTACCCCAACACCTTTGAAGATGATTTCTTAGGCTCGGAGGGTTTGGTTTGGAATCAAGGCTGCATACACTTACGAAACTGGATACAGTGATGTTATAAGTGTTAAACCTGAGATTAATATGTAGGCTTTCCCAAGGAAGCACAAAGAGACAAGCTATCTTCAGGAAACAACCACACAAAAGAATACCATATCTAAAGTACATAATTTCCCAATCCACACAAAGCTATACCTTCTATGTCTCCCTGGATCTGCTCCCTGCCTAGAGCCTGGTCCTTGACACTCTTCTGCAAGGGTAGAGACACAAAACTCCTGTCCGCCTGGAACCAATTTCAGAATTTTTGCTGGCTGCAGGTAAGACTTTTGGTAACTTACCAGAAAGTCATTCTTTCTATATCTGGTACAACACTTCTGTGTCATTCCTCATTTAAGCCTGTGAGACAGACACAATCAAAATATTGTCTAAATACATGAATTTGGATCCCCTCCTCATGAGAAATTGCTCTTTTTGTAACTAAATTCCTGGTGAATATTCTGGAAGATGTCACGAGTGCAAACGGTAGTACATGAAAGTACTAGTGTACATGCCCCACTGCAAACCTCAGGTATCATTGAGGTATTTTACTTCTGCTTGCAGGGGCTAGGTGGCAGGACAATCACACAGGCAGTTCCACTTACTCCATGACGACTAAAGGGTGTCCTGGCTGAGGTTGCAAAGTGTCTATCTTGAAATGTATTATCATGTGATATATATTTTGTTTCTTCGGATAGCTTACCAGCCTATTAGCTGTTAGCTAATTCATTACCAAAAAGGCACTTCAACACCCATGTGCGCTTCTCCACTGATGGTACTTTGAAAGAAAGCATTGTAATTCATCAAACAGAGAACACCCACAAGCAAATGCTCTCATTTTGATGGTTTGTTCGGTAACGGAATGACCAGGAATCTCAAACCTGCAGAAATCAATTGAGAATTAATTGAACTACCTTTCCCATACTACCTATACCCCCCAGCTGACCTAAATCACTTCTTTACGTTCCTGCTGAATGAGCAAAGATGTCCATCCATCTTCAACAAACGACTCTGTGACTCAGAATAGCTAGCACCCCTGTCTAGAATTTGCCTTTCCTTCCTAGGAACGCATTCCAAAGTTATTCTATCTGGGTTGGAAATGAGACTTATTTGAAGATGGATCAACTTATCGTTTACATCATTCATTAGGTCTGCTATTTTCATCATATTTTGAGTGAAACTTAAGTTAAGCCCTCAAGATTCTCATCAAAAAGTCTGCACAATAGCCCTTCAAAAATATCTGCCTTCTTGCTACCACCTGCAGCCATGGACGAATCCTTCAAAATATAAAATATAACATTGTATAATTCTTTGTAGGCACTTTCTGCACTGATGCCACATCCTCACCCTTCTGAAGTGCAACCGACAGGGACTGGAAGGCTTTGACCAAGGACTGACACAGATATACATAGAAAATGCCTTGTATTAGATGGATTGCATTCAGAATAAGTTTTCTTTAACGAGGATTCTGCTTTTTCATCTACTGAGTCGAAATCACTACATTCTCAGCCGGAATGCTGATTGATCTGTTCAATTCGCCAACAAAGGGCCCACAACTCACTCGTGATAAAGGTCTATTTCTCCATTTTCCTAAGAACTGCAGTATTTTCAGGTTCTCTATTCCCTCTATATTAACCCCTAGATAGCTGGATTCACTTACAATTGTAGCACTGTAGCTGTTATATTGTCTGAAATAATGACTATTTATCAAAGGTTAATCATTGTCTGCTAGTAGATGAAGATTTGCTGACAAATACGTTTTCGGACATAGAAGAATCTATTTCGCTCTGGGTACAGAAACTTATCGCTGCCATCACCATTATCATAGTTTGGAAGAGACCATGAAGATATAATAGAATAAGTTAAGTACACTATCTCTGTAAAGAATCAGATCTGACAGACGTGATACCTCTGTTTTATTTCCCTGCTGTCTGTTGAAATCCTCAAAGATAGACTACACCAGCAATCATAACTGATCCCTAAAATGTTTCCTGAACAGCGTCTCCTTTCCTGAGGAGAGAGAAAACACGCCTCAGCATCTGCAAGTGCTTCCCCATTTGTCAAGAAAAGTAGCTGCTCCCCCAAGATGCTACAACGACATATCTCTTAATAGTTGCAGGTATGTTAGAAAAGTAAACCCTAACCCCCTCGGGCATTTAGGAGGCAAGCAGCAGGTGTTCATTGTTACTCAGAAAAATGGTACAGATTTTATCAAACCCAGAAAGATTAATGGCTGAGTGGGCCCACTGATATTCGAACCAGAGGACTTAAAATCACAACAGGTTTCTGGAGTGGATGCATCGGTCCACTCACTGACCCACCAGACCCAGGTCATAAAACATTGATACTCTTTCTAATGGAACAAATCCTTTGCACATACATGATCAAAAAGAGACCAAGACTCAAACCCCTAACATGCAGAGAGAGAGAGACTCCTATAATTATTCTCATGAAAATAGTCACAATAAAATGTTCAAATACTTTTAGGTAATGTATAGAAAACTTTTTTATAAGCTGCATTAAAATCCTAATCATAAACACAACCTTCACAACCTAAATCATAAACGAGAAACCAGTAACAGGAGTATATCCGTATAAACTTATGTAAACCTGGCTAACACGTTCAGACAGTAAAGAATGCGGTATGCAGTGCGGATCAACTATAAGCTGTATAAGTTATTCACAACGAATCAATCAATTGTCATTGGAAATCTGATTTAATCAAGCCTAATGTGTTAACTAAATAGATATAACGATAAGGCCAGCCAATGAATACATCTAAAGTTCATCCCATTATGTTGACATAAACATACAAGGACAAGTTAAATTACACAAATTAACACAAATATTAAACACAGACAGAGAGAAAGTTGTACACCATTAATTTGTTTCTTGTCTCCAAAGACTTTTCCGCTTGAAGGTGTCTATGTGGCCATTTCTTCCATAGTCCACCGAGGAAGTAGTTGTCAAAGCAAGGGGGTAACTGAAGAAGACTCCACTTATTTCCTTACACCTTGTCGTTCAATCCAATGACACAGGTGTCAACTCAACACATTGAAGTGCCGCCGGAGAAAGAACAGAGGTATGAACTGCACTATGTTAACTTTAAGACAAGACTAAACTGAAACCTTGGGAGGGGGGGGCGGTGTAAAGACAGGTTCAGACGGTCTTTTCGAAAAAATCATCAATTCTGTGATGCGCACCATACCTAGTGCATCGGCATGTTCGTCAGATTGCAAAGTCAAATCAGTGCTTCATTTGAGCCTGTGATTTCCGGGCACCGGCACTTATTTATGAGGGTTGGCAGTTTTCTGCATCAGGCATTTACTGTGAGCAAAAGACTCATATGGGAAAGAAAGAGCAAAGAAAGAGGGAAAAGCGTCACAAAGGGAGAAAGTTGCAAGAGTGAGCTGAAGGGGAAGGGAGTGGCTGTAAATGTATTAAAGAGGTCTGAGATGGCTTCAGGATTACGCTGCCTCGGTATTCTGTGCTCGCACATTTATTTTCAGCAGCTGTGTCTCAGTGGAGAGCTTTGGGCACCGGCACGTTTTTATTTACAAATTAGGCACTGAGTCAAATGCTGTAAAGCAGGGGAACAATAAAGAAAGCTGTAAATATGATTGTATATTGCATAGCGTAAATGCAGAGGAAGTGCTCGCAAACAGGAAAACAATAGAAGCATCAAAATGTATCTGCTGTATAATCAAGAAGTCTTCCAGGTCAAAGGATTAGCAGACTTGCATTATATTATGTTAGGACAATGTACAAGCCTATTTTACATGAATAAATATTAACATGAGCAAGGACACTTTAGATAAAAACAAGTGTTAAATTGTTAAACCCATCAGAGGGAAAGGATGAATATAAGATAACACCAGAAATTAAAGCTCACATTTCTTCAGGATTGTTCAGCCCGGAGGTGGCTCTATGGAATTATTCGATCATCCTTGGCTTCCATGTTGGATAGTACAGTGCAGATAGATCGCCACTGTAGACTTATGGTGTCACATACAACAGCAACCAAAAAAGTCATTTTCAGGATGATTCATTGATTTGAAAGTGTTCAACCAACGGTGCTCCTTATGTGCAACATTTGATGCGGTACCTATGTTATAAAATGTGAGATGTGACAGCTTGAGTAGTTTGGCCTATACAAACCTTATCGCAAGAACACCTGAATAAATAAATCAAATATTTTTATGTTACAGCTTGAGAATTTTGTCTAATTCACTTTTATCCATTAATTGATACATTTTGTTACTGCTTGTAAATTTGCATGCTGTGCAATTCTGAAACTAAAAATGGCAAACTATCAGTGTGCTTGCGAGAAGGTTTACATTGGCCAATCTGCTCAAACTGTCATATTTCACATTTTACAACGTTGGTCACACCTCTCTCAAATATTAAGAGTGACTGAAAGTGAGTGTGAATGAAGAACAATTAGTGTAAGCGAGCATGAGAGTGTGAGTGAGAATTGATGGATGAGTGAGTAAGAACCAGAGTGAGCAAACTTAAATGAATGCGGGTAAGAATACTTGCAAGTTTGTCATTGGCCCTAGAACACTTAAGGTAACTCTTGACTTATAGAGACATCCATGGAAATAATACTGGCACTGGCAAACTTGACGCAGTTCTTAGCATGATAGACACCTTTGACAAAATGCTGGCACTGGCACATCATAATAGGCACCCCTAGAAAATACTGGTACAATGACACTAGAGGTAATTCTTGGCATATTAGCACCCATGGAAAAAAGCTGGAATCCTTGACGAAATTCTTAGCATGTAGCAAAATGCTGACAATAGCACAGCTGAGGAAATTCGTGGTGTAACAGAGGACAACTTGACACATGGGGGTGGCAACCATGACAAAATGCCGGCTTTGACATATTGATCTAATTTGTGACATAAGGATCACCTATTGAATATAGTTAGCATAAATGGCAAAGTTCTGGAACTGGCAAATTTTACATTATTTTAAGGTTGACTCCTACCAGACATTGCAGCTGTCTAGCTTGCTAAAAACACATGGACATGGAGAAAGATTCCATTGCTCACACTTGCCTTTGTGGTTTGTAACTAGCATTTTCTGGCTTTCTATTTCCTAGATTTATTTGTTCTAGGCTGTCCAGGTTCAGTTTGCCCCTCCCAAGGAGCAAAGCTTTTTCACAATACTTCTCCTTGTATTATTCCACGAGTGCTCCTTTCTGTAAACAGACCTGTAAATCTTGTTCATATCTTGGCAGATTTGATGTGCATTCAAAGACAGAGATAAACTGTAAGGCTCTGTCTTCTGAGGGAACTCATGTTTACTTTTCATTATCTGACTTCAAACTGAGAGGATTTATGTGACAATCTTGCTGAGTACTGGGGGTGGGTGGGTGAGAGGAAAGTTTTTTTTTCTAACACACAGCAACATTTAACTGAACCGTGCAATCTTGTCAGAATATCTCAGTGTGAGAAAACAGGGCTGATTGCAGAGGCCCCATAACTTTTTGCCCCCATTTTCCTCTTTTTGCTGGTGTTTTCCTGACTTTGATGGTGCCCTGGGTACTGCTAACAGGTCCCAGGGCCTGTGCTCTGTGTAAAATGGATATGCAAATTAGGCTAATTATAATTGGCTAAGTTAACCTACCTATAAGTCCCTAGTATATGGTAGGGCATGTAGGTTTAGGGACCACAGCATAGGTGGTGCACACCTAGGTGCATTGCTGAGGTGCCCAGTGTCATTTTAAAAGCAAGCCTGCCTTGCTGGCTGCTTTTAAATTAAAGTTATATGCAAATTCGACTTTGGAATTAAAGGTACTTCCAAAGTCTTAAACTACCTTATTTTTACATATAAGTCACCCCTAAGGTGTGCCCTATGTGCCCCTAGGGCTGGGTGCCATGTAACTATAAGCAGGGACTTTATAAAAATAGATTTATAAGCCCTGGTGAGGTAAAAACAGCCAAATTCGTTTTTCCCTCATTGAAGTAAATGGCCTTCATAGGCTAGAATGGGCAGACTTTATTTTACATTTTAAAGTCTCCTTAAATGTTACATACCAAGAATTTGGTATCAAATTGATTGTTGTAATAAATCCCACAACTTCCAGTTGTTGGATTTAATATAACTTGTCCAGGTAAAAAGTTTAGACTTTACCTAAAAAGTTGCCAATTTCAGCTCTGCATTGTTTTTGCTGTTGTGCTCTGATTGGCCAGCCTGCAGCAGCTTCTGCCAGGCTGCCTTGATGAGGTGTGAAGTGGCCTGACTTCACACAAAGGAATGTGCTTGGGGGAGAGAATCTCCCCTCAGCAGATGGTGAGGCAGGAAGGGGGAGGGCTGCCAAACTGGTCTTCAAAGGCAGAGAAGGACATTTGCAGCACCCAGCAACACCCCCACATCCTGCAACCCCAGACAATTAGGTGCCCCCTTGATTAGATTAGGAGAGGGCAGGAGAGGGGTGTGTTTATGATTTTTAGCCACACCAGTGGGTGGGCTCAGCCAGATGTAACCTCCAAAAATCAGATTCATCCATGTTGGATTTTTAGAGACTGTTGCCTTCTGGGATGGATTTTTGCCACACTTCCCAGGAAGTGGTCATCACAGGGGGACGACCCTGTCCCTGATTGGAGAACCAGGGCCCCCCTGCTTTTCACCCAGGAGCAAGGATAAAACTGGCAGACCTGCACCCACACCTCAGATCCCCTCCAGAATTCAACAAGAAAGGAACTAAAGAAGAAGAAGGACTGCCCTGCTGGACCCCTGGCCTGCACCTGGACCCTGCACTCAGAAGGACTGCACCAGCTGCACACTTGGGCTTCACCACAAGAAGGACTTTGCCTGGCTTCAACTGGTTCAAGGAGGGACTCCCTGTTTGCTACAGGTGAAAAATTGCTAAACCAGAGTCCCCTGCACCAACTCCTGAAGAAAGAGACCAGCTGACCACTGTCCAGTGGCCAAAAAGGAGTTTGCGCCAGGTGCATTCTGGGAGTTGAAGTCCGCACCCCCCAAGGACCATCACAGAACTTCTGGACCCTTGGGGTGAGCTGTGGACCCCAAAAGAACCTTAAAAGAACATCTGGGTGAAGCCCCAGAAGTTTGGAAAAGATTTGAGAATTTTTGGAAAAAAGCTCCAGAGAGGGACCGACCCGCCGCGGAAATTCTAGCCGGCTTGCCTCAACCGCGACCCGGCCTGACTTCGTGGTTCGTCCAGGTAAAGAAAAACATGCAAAAAAGAGACTAAGTCCGAACGTAAAAAGTTGACCGGGACCTCCCAGCCATCGTATCCGAGAAGGGCTCCATGGACGTCGGATCAAGATCCAGGTTTACCCCGGTCGAAGGATTTTCATCTCGAAAAAACGACTAAGTCCGAAGGTAAAAGTCTCCACCGAGGAAACCCACATCGCGTATCCGGACAAGGGCTCCAGGAGGTCGGATTCAACTGGCAGGTTCGTCCCGGTGAAGAAAAACTTCAAAATAAAAACTAAGTCAGAAGGTAACTTTTTAACCGAGGCCTCCAGCGACCTGTAGCCGAGCAGGGCTCCATCGCGGTCGGCCTGAAAGTTTGACTTTGCCCCGGTCGAGGTGCAACCAGATGACCCGATTGGCGCTTTTTGTTTCTAAGCGCTAGAAAAGTAATAATTCTTTAAAAATTCATATCTCCGGTTCCCCTGAACCGAGTTTAATCATTTTTGTGTCATTTTACAGATAAAAATATAAACTATGTTTATAAATTGGTTTTGGATTTTTAAACTGTTTCCTGTGTTTTATTTAATTACTGTTTTGTGATATTTGAATGCTTTACACTTTGTCTCCTAAGTTAAGCCTTGACGCTCGTTGCCAAGCTACCAAGGGTTGAGCTGGGATTAATTTACTGAGACCTAACTGTACCTATGTGGAGGTTGGTGGCTTGTTGCTAGGTGTAGGTACCTACCTGCCCTACCAATAACCCATTTTCCAACATAATTGGAAGCAGCGATGGGATCCTGTACTTGTGTTCAATATCACGTTACAGTTTTAGGTAAAACAAATTAAAAATCCTTTAAATTGTCCTAGTGCAAAAATTGTTTTTAATTTTTAATTTGGATTAATTTCAATTATTTAATTTTTGTAATTTTTCTAAATTCTTGTTTCCAATTTTTGCAAAAAGTTTTTGTTGACACAAAACTAGGGAACCATAGAGCTTGATCTGGCTAGCCTACCCACACTGACAGTAGCCCAGCTTAGGGGGTTGTGTATTGAAAGAGGGTTGCCTGCAACCACTGATCTCAGGAAGCAAATCCTGATCACATCCCTGACAGCATGGGCTGAGGCCCAAGAGGTAGAGTCAGAAGAAGCTCCAGAGGAGGGAGAAAGAAGGGAGGATGCAAGCTCTAACCACTCAGGGGAGGGAAGGCATCTGAGCCTAAGTGAGGACGAGGAAGAACGGTCCTCAGTAAATACAGTCACTAGGGGCAGATCCAAAGCTAGTGGTGGGAAGGGGGTCCTTTCAGGAGGAGAGAACCCATCCATCAGAGAAAGAGAGCTGGAGGCCCAGCTAGCATACATAGCTTTGGAAGCAGAGAAGCTGGCCCTAGAAAAGAAAAAGTGGGCATACAAAGAGAAAAGAGATGGAAGCAGCGATAAAGAAGCTGAGGTGTCCATGGGTGGGGGAGTTTGCCCCAGATTACCCAAGGGGGTAGTTCCTGCTTATGTAGAGGGGGATGACATAGATAAGTGGCTGGGGGCCTTTGAGAGGGCACTCCAAATGAGAAGGGTTAGGCCTCAATACTGGGGTTCCCTTTTGTGGGAGTTGGTCCCCAACTCAGGGAGGGATAGGCTTCTGACCTTAAGGGGGGAGGAGGCAGATTCATACCCTAGTATGAAGAGGTGCTTAGCCAAGAAGTTTGGTCTGACCCCAGAGCAATATAGAATGAAGTTCAGGGACACCCAGAAGGTCAGTACCCAGTCTTGGGTTGACTTTGTTGGCATTTCACTAAAGGTACTAGAGGGCTGGATTATTGGTAACAAAGTAGATACTTATGAGGGGTTATACAATTTGATCATGAGAGAGCACATCTTGACCAATTGTACCCAAGAAAGGTTACGCCAGCATCTAGTGGACTCTAAGCAGACCAACCCTAGAGAGCTAGGGGAGGCAGCTGATGAGTGGTTGAGAACCAGGGTGGTTGTCAAGTCCCAGGGGGGAGACTCCAAGAAGGGGGGGACAGGTCCCCAAAAACCTAAGGAGGGAGGTGGTAAGCCCACCACAGAGACTCCCTCTGTACCCCAGAACCCTAAGAAGGAGGAGAGTAAATCCCACTCCCACTCTGACAAGCAGAGACAGGGAGACCCAGGGTTAAAAGAACTCTTGGACAGTAGGGCTTGCTTTGACTGTCAGCAGACAGGTCACTTCAGAGGAGATGCAGCCTGTCCAAGGAAGGTGGTTAGCACTGGGCTGTCCAGTGTAGCCATAGAGGAGGATTCCTCAGATGATGAAGTCCTCCTAGCATTGTGCTGGGAGACAGGACCAGATGGTAAGCTGGTGATCCCTGAGGGTGGGAGTAGGCACTTCCACCACATTCAAGTGAATGGGATCCCTACCACTGGCCTGAGAGACACCTGTGCCAGTCACACTATAGTGAGTGACCGGTTAGTGACCCCAGACATGTATGTCCCAGGAAAGACAAAGAAAGTCAGGATAGCCACAGGGGAGGTCACCTCCAAACCTGTAGCCATAGTGCCCCTAGAGAGGGAGGGTATCCTTGACTGGATTAGGGTGGTAGTCAGTGCTGACCTTCCCCTAGATTGTATCCTGGGCAATGACCTCCCAGAGGTGAGTCTGGTCACAGATGGGTTGGTCGCCCAGGGCGCCCCCCCAACCCAAAGTCCTGGGGAGTCAGTCCCTACAGTTAGGAGACAGGGGTCCCCAAGAAAAGGAAAGAAGAAAAGGAAGGGTAGGCCACTCTTAAAGAGAGTTCCAGGGAGCCAAGGGCCCTCTGCCCCAGTAAGGGGGGAGCCCAGAGTTGGCACTGGTGAGGCCTCACCTGACCCCAAGGAAGTCCTGAGTAGTCAGGCAGCTGTCCAGATGCAAGGTGTTGCCCCTGCACTGACAGAAGGGAGAGTGGAAGGAGGGTGTCTGCCACAGGAGGTGGTAGCCCCCCACTCTAGACAGCAAGAGGGGTGCCAGGACCCCAAAGTTGCCCCTAAAGCAGCTCAGCCACCTGTCAGTGGAGAGCTTAGGGTGTGGTTCTGGGTACTGACAGCTGTCAGTAGCCTCTGCTGGGTGCTAGCCTTCCTGGCAGCACTGTACTTGGCCTGGGAGGCAGACCCCAGGGCCAATAGCAAAGTAGGCCCCCTGACCCTATTGGTCATGGTGGGGTTGCTCAAGTGTTGGGTGACCTCTTTGGTTAAGCTAGGTGTTGCCCTAGCAAAGTTTGGAGTAGGGGAGGTGGGCACCTCTCTACCCAAGTTGGCAGAGAGAAAGGAGGAAGACCCCCCTAGAGGAAAGTTTCAGTTTGAGTTGGGTCCTTTTACTGTTGGGATGGCTTCACTACCCATAGGGAGTGACCCTGACAGGAGGATATAAGGCAGAGTAGGCCCTGCAAAGGGACAGCCAGTTTTCTTCACTGTCTTCCTCGCCTAACAAGCCAGGAAGACTCTCCCAGGGTTGGGCTGAGCCTCCTGGGCGTGTGGGCTGGGGGGGGTTGTGTGAGAAAACAGGGCTGATTGCAGAGGCCCCATAACTTTTTGCCCCCATTTTCCTCTTTTTGCTGGTGTTTTCCTGACTTTGATGGTGCCCTGGGTACTGCTAACCAGTCCCAGGGCCTGTGCTCTGTGTAAAATGGATATGCAAATTAGGCTAATTATAATTGGCTAAGTTAACCTACCTATAAGTCCCTACTATATGGTAGGGCATGTAGGTTTAGGGACCACAGCATAGGTGGTGCACACCTAGGTGCATTGCTAAGGTGCCCAGTGTCATTTTAAAAGCAAGCCTGCCTTGCTGGCTGCTTTTAAATTAAAGTTATATGCAAATTCGACTTTGGAATTAAAGGTACTTCCAAAGTCTTAAACTACCTTATTTTTACATATAAGTCACCCCTAAGGTGTGCCCTATGTGCCCCTAGGGCTGGGTGCCATGTAACTATAAGCAGGGACTTTATAAAAATAGATTTATAAGCCCTGGTGAGGTAAAAACAGCCAAATTCGTTTTTCCCTCATTGAAGTAAATGGCCTTCATAGGCTAGAATGGGCAGACTTTATTTTAAATTTTAAAGTCTCCTTAAATGTTACATACCAAGAATTTGGTATCACATTGATTGTTGTAATAAATCCCACAACTTCCAGTTGTTGGATTTAATATAACTTGTCCAGGTAAAAAGTTTAGACTTTACCTAAAAAGTTGCCAATTTCAGCTCTGCATTGTTTTTGCTGTTGTGCTCTGATTGGCCAGCCTGCAGCAGCTTCTGCCAGGCTGCCTTGATGAGGTGTGAAGTGGCCTGACTTCACACAAAGGAATGTGCTTGGGGGAGAGAATCTCCCCTCAGCAGATGGTGAGGCAGGAAGGGGGAGGGCTGCCAAACTGGTCTTCAAAGGCAGAGAAGGACATTTGCAGCACCCAGCAACACCCCCACATCCTGCAACCCCAGACAATTAGGTGCCCCCTTGATTAGATTAGGAGAGGGCAGGAGAGGGGTGTGTTTATGATTTTTAGCCACACCAGTGGGTGGGCTCAGCCAGATGTAACCTCCAAAAATCAGATTCATCCATGTTGGATTTTTAGAGACTGTTGCCTTCTGGGATGGATTTTTGCCACACTTCCCAGGAAGTGGTCATCACAGGGGGACGACCCTGTCCCTGATTGGAGAACCAGGGCCCCCCTGCTTTTCACCCAGGAGCAAGGATAAAACTGGCAGACGTGCACCCACACCTCAGATCCCCTCCAGAATTCAACAAGAAAGGACCTAAAGAAGAAGAAGGACTGCCCTGCTGGACCCCTGGCCTGCACCTGGACCCTGCACTCAGAAGGACTGCACCAGCTGCACACTTGGGCTTCACCACAAGAAGGACTTTGCCTGGCTTCAACTGGTTCAAGGAGGGACTCCCTGTTTGCTACAGGTGAAAAATTGCTAAACCAGAGTCCCCTGCACCAACTCCTGAAGAAAGCGACCAGCTGACCACTGTCCAGTGGCCAAAAAGGAGTTTGCGCCAGGTGCATTCTGGGAGTTGAAGTCCGCACCCCCCAAGGACCATCATAGAACTTCTGGACCCTTGGGGTGAGCTGTGGACCCCAAAAGAACCTTAAAAGAACATCTGGGTGAAGCCCCAGAAGTTTGGAAAAGATTTGAGAATTTTTGGAAAAAAGCTCCAGAGAGGGACCGACCCGCCGCGGAAATTCTAGCCGGCTTGCCTCAACCGCGACCCGGCCTGACTTCGTGGTTCGTCCCGGTAAAGAAAAACATCCAAAAAAGAGACTAAGTCCGAACGTAAAAAGTTGACCGGGACCTCCCAGCCATCGTATCCGAGAAGGGCTCCATGGACGTCGGATCAAGATCCAGGTTTACCCCGGTCGAAGGATTTTCATCTCGAAAAAACGACTAAGTCCGAAGGTAAAAGTCTCCACCGAGGAAACCCACATCGCGTATCCGGACAAGGGCTCCAGGAGGTCGGATTCAACTGGCAGGTTCGTCCCGGTGAAGAAAAACTTCAAAATAAAGACTAAGTCAGAAGGTTACTTTTTAACCGAGGCCTCCCGCGACCTGTAGCCGAGCAGGGCTCCATCGCGGTCGGCCTGAAAGTTTGACTTTGCCCCGGTCGAGGTGCAACCAGATGACCCGATTGGCGCTTTTTGTTTCTAAGCGCTAGAAAAGTAATAATTCTTTAAAAATTCATATCTCCGGTTCCCCTGAACCGAGATTAATCATTTTTGTGTCATTTTAAAGATAAAAATATATACTATGTTTATAAATTGGTTTTGGATTTTTAAACTGTTTCCTGTGTTTTATTTAATTACTGTTTTGTGATATTTGAATGCTTTACACTTTGTCTCCTAAGTTAAGCCTTGACGCTCGTTGCCAAGCTACCAAGGGTTGAGCTGGGATTAATTTACTGAGACCTAACTGTACCTATGTGGAGGTTGGTGGCTTGTTGCTAGGTGTAGGTACCTACCTGCCCTACCAATAACCCATTTTCCAACACTCAGAATTAGCAAATCACAATTGAAGCACATTTTTATGTTAATTCTGAAGTGTGTTGGGAAAAAATGCTTTAATATGATCAAAACTAATCAATACCCTAGGTGATGCCATTTCCACACATTTGTGTTTGTGCGCTGCATAATTTTATTAGTAAAAGTGTATATCTGTGCAAATGTAATGGTCATTTCAATTGAAAATGTGTTGTCTATAATGGCAGTTTACTACCACACCATGCATACTCCACTCTATGCCACTCCACTCTATTATGCACCAATCCACACCACTGCTCTATTCCACTCTGTACCACTCCACTCTATGCCACTGCACTCTATGCCTTTCTACTTTACTCTGCACGACTCTACCCTATGTCAATGCAACCTACTCTCCACCACTGCATTTTTCACCACTTTCACTCTACACCACTCCAGTCCAGGCCACTCTATTCTACTCTGCACAACTCCACTCTATGACACTGCACTCCATGCCACTCTGCACCACTGCACTTTATGCCTCTGAACTTTATGTCAATACACTTAGGCCCTCATTACAACCCTGGCGGTCGGTGTTAAAGCAGCGGTAATACCGCCAACAGCCTGGCGGAAAAAAAAATGGAATCACAACCATGGTGGAAACTGCCAACATAGACAGCCACTTTAACACTCCGACCGCCACAGCGGTAGAAACAAACACCGCAGCGGTAACCGCCAACAGACAGGCGGAAGACAATGTACCGCCCACACTATTACAAGAGGCCTATCCACCACCTTTTCCGGGATGGTACCAACGCTATCAAAAGCACGGCGGAAACAGGAATTGGAACAGAAACCACTAACCTCTCGACATCCAATGAGGAACCAGGACACCAGGACGCCATGGAGCCCGAACTACAGGTCCTGCCCATGCAGGTCTTCCTCCTCTTGTATCAGGAGCAAGAAAGACGCCGTCGACGACCACGGTGAGTACTGCACCTACAACACAGGGGAGTGTGGGAGGGAAAAGAGAGTGACACACACACGCAACACACAACACCCTCACCCACACCCCCACCCTCACCCGCAACACCATACACACAAATACATGCAGCAACATCACATATACACCCCCTCACCCCCTGGAAGAATGCAAGGACAAAAGAAAATGGTTGGAACGAGTGTAATCAATAAAAATCAGATAGGGCAATTTCAAAAATCACTATATACAAATATGTACACCAACTACACAAGTCTGGATATTAATCAAATCATTGTCCGTGGATCAGTGTCCCAAAATGCATAGGCGAAGCCCACACAAGATACCTCACTCGAAACGGAGAGAACACTGCAGGGTCATCAGATCGAAATGAAACAGGCACCTCAGCCGGATGAACGGATGACGCCACTGCTCCACGAGGGGGCTCCATGCCCACTGCTGCATCCTGGGGAGTGCAAAGCCACAGTCTCTCAAGTCTCTCCAGTGGGTGGTTTGCCCACTGCTCCATCCTGGGGAGTGCACAGCCACAGTCTCTCAAGTTTTTCCAGTGGGTGGTTTGCCCACTGCTCTATCCTGGGGAGTGCAAAGCCACAGTCTCTCAAGTCTTTCCAGTGGGCGGTTTGCCCACTGCTCTCCTGGGGAGTGCAAAGCCACAGTCTCTCAAGTCTTTCCAGTGGGTGGTTTACCCACTGCTCTATCCTGGGGAGTGCAAGGCCACAGTCTCTCAAGTGGATGTCAGTCTCCACTGGTTCTGGAGGGGGCTTTGTGCCCAGAGTGCTTCATCCTGCCAAGGACTGAGGTAGTGGATGTGAATCTCCACTGGTTCTGGAGGGGGCTTTGTGCCCAGAGTGCTTCACATGCAGTGTGGCAGGTCCCATTCCCTCACCTGGGTGTGTGTGCCACAAGATTGCCTGGGAACAGGTAGCATGATATGCCATGGAGGCAGAGACACACTCCACCCTGCTGCGCGTTCGCCTGCCACCTGCTGGTACAAACAGTGCTGGGAGTCATGCCTCATGGACACTGGGCAGGGTCCAGGACTTTTTCTGCAGCCTCGGACGGCTGCCCACTGGGGATGATTGCCATGTCAGCTGTGGTGGCACTGTCTGAGCACGGCCCGGGGCTTGTGGCGGTGGTGGCGGTGGTTGCGGCGGCGTCTGTGGTGGAGGTGCTGGTGGTGGTGCATGTGTCTGCACCTATGGGGGGACACAGCAGGACGTCTCCTGCAGCCTCGGACAGCTGCCCACTGGGGATGATGCTGGGGACTGTTGGTGAGGCAGCAGACGTGCAGGTGGTGGTGCAAGTGGCGGTACTGGTGGCTGTGCAGGTGGCGGTGTCCACCGCCGTACAGGTTGATGTACTGGTTGACAGAAGGGGTGACTCTGGTCCCTCAGCCGGAGCCACCGTGCCCTGTCCTGACCTGCTCTTCGGCTTGTGTCCCTTCCCCACCTTTAATATTGCTGCTGGTGTCTTGCCACTCTCCCCTTTTTGTTTGGAGGAGGCCTTGCTCGCTGGTAGGTGCATCTTCTCCCTCCGGCATGTTGGCACCTTCTTCACCTTGGCAGGTGGCGAAATGGCCTGCTCCTTGGCCTCGCTAGGTGGCACACTGGCAGCCCTGATGGGTGGCGCCTGCGATGAGACCGGAGTTGCTGTGACCACTGTGCTTAGGGATTTGGTGGCTGAGGTGCTTGGCTGGGACCTGGACAGCCTGGCCCTAGGGGAAGGACAGTGGGGAGGTGGAGGGAAGAGGTCAATGTTAGCCAGGAAACGTTTCTTAGACACACTGGGACGGGAAGTTGGAGGGGGTTTGGGAATGGAGGAAGAGGTAGTGGTTGTAGGAGGTGTACGTATGCTAAATTTGGGTGAAGGTGCATGGGCCGGAGGCTGTTGTGAGGTAGATGGCTGTTGGGTAGGTGTGTGCCTGCGTTTGTGTAGTTTGGGAGAAGGGCTCACAGACACACTGGGAGAGGACACAGAGGATGTGTGAATGGTAGTGGGGGTGCTGAGTGCACGTGAGCGGTGTGTGGTGATTGGCGTGCTGGTGATGGAGGTAGTGGCTAAGGATGCAGTGCATGCAGGTGTGAGTGGAGATGAGACAGGGAGGGAGGATGAGGACGTGGAGGAGGGAGACACAGTGGAGGCAGTGGATGTTGCTGTGTCTGCATGGGGATGGTGCTTGTGTGAGTGCCGGTGGGATGTGTGGTGCTTATGTTTGACATGTCCACTCTTGTGTGTTGATGAGTGTGCATGCTGGTCTGATGGTGTCCTTGGGATAGGCTGAGGTACATTGATTGGGTCTGGGTAGAGGAAGTTGGAGGGGGGAGGCTGGATACAGGGACAATGGCTGCCATCAGTGCTGAGGCCAGAGCATGAAATGCTCTCTGTTGGGCCGCCTGGCCAGAATGAATGCCCTCCAGGTATGCATTTGTTTGCTGCAAATGCCTCTCAACACCCTGGTTGGCATTCAAAATGGTAGATTGCCCAACAGTGAGGGATCTCAGAAGGTCAATAGCCTCCTCACTGAAGGCAGCAAGGGTGACTGGGGCAGGGCCAGAGGTGCCTGGGGCGAAAGGGATGCCCACCCTCCTGGGTGAGCGAGCACAGGAAACGCACTGAGGGGCTGCTGGGAGGGCGGTGTTGGTTGGGGGGGTGGCTGCTGTACCTGTTGATGCGGTGGGCAGAGAGGTGCCCACCACCGCAAGGGAGCTCCCATCAGAGGAGGAGTCGCTGTCGCTGTCGCTGGTGTATGCTCCTGTCCCGTTGTGGGGCTCCCCTCGCCCTCCGTCCCACTGGTGCCTTCAGACTCTGGGCCTGATTCTAACTTTGGAGGACGGTGTTAAACCGTCCCAAAAGTGGCGGATATACCACCTACCGTATTACGAGTTCCATAGGATATAATGGACTCGTAATACGGTAGGTGGTATATCCGCCACTTTTGGGACGGTTTAACACCGTCCTCCAAAGTTAGAATCAGGCCCTCTGTTACTTCACCCTCCAGGGCCATGTGGGATGCAGTTCCCTCCTGCTCCGGTGGCATTGCTCCTCGGCCAGATGATGCTAATGCACACAAGAACAGGGTGACAAAACAAAAAGGGGGTGGAAGACAGAAGAGACACATGGTCAGTGCATGCAACACCACTACCACTGGCGGACACAACACACATGGAGCAGCCCTATGCACTAAGCCATGCTCTAACAGTGCAGGGGAAAAGCACATGCCCAAGGGGGACTCTGTCTAGACCCATTTCATGCACAGCTGGAACCCATGGGAGCCTGACTAGGTGTAGAGGACAAATACCCCCTTTGGGGTTGGAGTGGGAATGAGGCTGCAAAACAATGGATCTACCTTTGCACGTCTGCCCTTGCCTAGGGAATCCCACAGCCCACCCCTCCACCCAAACACCTCATCAAGCGCGCAGAGTCAGCAGAATGAGAGTGTACTCACCCCCTTGTGGCTGCTGTGATGCCCTCAAGCACCCATCCAACTCCGAATATGCCACCGCCAGGATCTTGTACATCAGGGGGGTCATGGTGTGACGAGCACCCCTTCCACGTTGGGAGGCCATCCCCAGCTGGGCCTCCACCGTCTTCTTGCTCCAGCGGCGCAGGTCTTCCCATCTTTTATGGCAGTGGGTGATCTGTCTATGGTAGACCCCCAGGGTCCGCACTCCCTTGGCGATGGCACGCCAAACACCCTTCTTCTGGTGGGCGCTGACATAGAGGAAAAGTGAAGTTATAATGGATGTTACTATCCCGTACAGTTCTTCTCACACATTGCCTAAAAACCTCCCACCCTGGCCCAGACATACATACACACACACACACTATCCGCACATGCTGGCCTGTCCCCCTCCCTCTCCCATCCACGACACTCCATACAATCATGTGCCATCCACCATGCTCACAGTGTACTCACCTGTTTGTCTGGAGGACCGTACAGTTGCGTGTACTGGAGGAGGACCTCATCCACTAGTTTATTCAACTCCTCCGAAGTGAAGGCAGGGGCCCTTTCCCCAGACACTCGAGCCATTGTCGCTTCCAGACTGAGGTCACAGCAGCACTTGCAGTGTAGGTCCTCTCCTGTTGAAGGTCAGGAATCAAGTGAGAGAACAGTTAGAAAATGGCGGCCACGTCCGCGGCGGTGCGTACCGTCACTGCCGGCGTACATCGTCATTGGCTCCTGGAACCCATAGGGCCCAATGATAACCAATGCTGAACTGCGCCGCGGTCTTCCACCGCCTACCGCGACAGTGTACAACGCCAGCGCAGTTATCTCATTTCCCCTTGTCCCACCTTACAGGTCAGGGGTCTACATTTCAGGGGGCCACATTGCAGGCCAAGTAACTGCGTCACACCTATTTAGGCCAGGAATATGGACAGACAAAGGCACATATGTTGTATGACCCTCTGCTCACCGTTCTCCTCCATAGGGCACGTCCGCTGGGGCAGGTGATGAGATGGCCTCATCCTCCGGTGTACAGACCCTGGTGGACCTGTCAACAATGGAAGAAAGACACATAACTATCACTTACAGACTTGATCGTGCTACAATCCAGGAACTGTGTGCCAAGTTGGAGCCAGACCTGATTTCAGCTATCCGCCATCCCACAGGAATCCCCCCTCCAGTGCAGGTCCTGTCTGTACTCAATTTCCTGGCAAGTGGATCCTTTCAAACAACAGTGGCCATTGCATCAGGGATGTCCCAGCGAATGTTCTCTAATGTGTTGTCCAGAGTGTTGTCTGCCCTGCTGAAACACAAGCGCAGCTACATCGTTTTCCCTCAAGTGGAGGATTTGCCCACAGTGAAAGGTGACTTCTATGCCCTGGGACATATCCCCAACATCATTGGTGCCATTGATGGTACACATTTGGCATTTGTCCCTCCCCCGCAGGAATGAACAGGTGTACAGAAACCGCAAAAGCTACCATTCAATGAAAGTGCAGATGGTGTGTTTGGCAGACCAGTACATCTCCCATGTGAATGCCAAGTTTCCTGGCTCAGTGCATGACGCTTACATTTTGAGGAATAGCAGCATCCCTTATGTGATGAGGCAACTCCAGAGGAACTGTGTGTGGCTAATAGGTGAGCCTAAAGTCCCCACACAGTTTCATTTGCTGTCTGAATATGGGAGATTCCCTAATGTTTGGAGGATGTCTAACATTTGTCCCTCGATATTTGCAGGTGATTCTGGTTACCCCAACCTGTCATGGCTACTGACTCCAGTGAGGAATCCCAGGACAAAGGCAGAGGAACGCTACAATGAGGCACCTGGGTGAACTAGGAGGATAATCAAGTGCACCTTCGGCCTCCTGAAGGCCAGATTCCGGTGCCTCCATCTGACAGGTGGATCCCTATACTACTCACCGAAGAAGGTGTGCCAGATCATCGTGGCCTGCTGTATGTTGCACAACCTGGCTTTGCAACGCCAGGTGCCTTTTCTGCAGGAGGATGGGCATGATGCTGGTCTTGTGGCAGCTGTGGAGCCTGTGGACAGTGAAGAAGAGGAGGCAGAAGAAGAAGATGTCGACAACCGAAACAACATCATCATGCAATACTTCCAGTGAGACACAGGTAAGAAGATGGAACTGCTTCCCACATCTCATACTATTGTAGGACCTAGCATAAGTCTGCCTTTTTACCTCTGTGTATGGACCCTGACTTGTCACTTTGGCTTTCCATTTCACAGATCGGGGTCCCCATTTGTGTCCTCTGCTATGTTTAGTCCTGGCCTACAGCTGTGTAACATTGGTATGTGAACAAGTACATTGACATTGCTATATTCCAGAGATTTTGCAATTACACATTTGTGAAAGCACAGACTGACTCCAGATTGTTTTGTGATTCAAGGGTGTTTATTTCTGTGCAAATAAGTGGAGGGGTGTGTGAAACGGGCTGGGGTGATGGTGGAGGAATGTCCATGGCAGAGTCCAGTCTCTTGGTCTCGCAAGTGCATTGTCCAATGGGGCATAGCAAGTAGAGCAATGGCAGTTTAAGGTGGACAGGGTGACAAAGTGAGACAGAAGGGTGACATTCAGGAAGGTCTTATTTCCTGGCGGGGGTCTTGGCAATGTTCTCTGTCTTGTTCCTGGATCTCAGAGACCGTTTGCGGGGTGGTTCTCCTTCTGCAGGGGGTTGGGTGCTGGTAGCCTGTTGGTCCTGTGGCAGTGCCTCCTGTCCACTAGCGCGGAGGTGGAGGGCTGTTCATCGTCCAGGCTAGTGTCAGGGGCCCATTTGTGTGCCACTGTGTCCCTCATGGTGTTGACAAGGTCTGCTGGCACCCCTGCAATGGTGACCAGGGTGGTGTTAATGGACTTCAAGTCCTCCCTGATCATCAGGTAGTGCTCCTCCTGCAGTCGCTGGGTCTCCTGAAACTTGTCCAGAACCGTGCCCATGGTCTCCTGGGAATGGTGGTAAGCTCCCATTATGTTGTAGAGTGCCTCGTGGAGTGTTGGTTCCCTGGGCCTGTCCTCCCCCTGTCACACAGCTGTTCTCCCAGCTTCCCTGTTATCCTGTGCCTCTGTCCCCTGAACCGTGTGCCCTCTGCCGCTGACCCCAGGTCCCTGATTGTCTTGGGTTGGTGGGTTTGCCTGGGTTCCCTGTAGTGGTGGACACACTGCTGATTGTCGTGTCCTGGGGACAGAGGGATGGGCCCGTTGGGTGGGTGCTGTGGCGGTGTTTCCTAAGGGGGGAGGTTCAGTGGTGGTTTGGGACTGTGTCAGGGGAACCGACTGTCCCGAGATCCCTGACGGGCCGGGCTGGTCATCTTGATCCAGGCGTGCAGAGCTGCTATCGTCACTGTGGGCCTCTTCTGTGGGGGGACTGGATATGTCTGGCACCTCCTGTCCGGTGACATTGGATAGGGGTCCTGTTGGGGTGTAAATGCATAGTTATTGTATCTGTGTGTGCCATCTTGTGCATTGGGTGAGGTGCCCTCTACGCATGTGCTTGCATAATTGTGTTTGCCCTTTTGTGATATTTGTTTTGGGGTCTGTGCGGGTTTCTGTAATGGACATGCTTTTGTGACGGTGGTCCATGCATAGGTGTTGCATGCAGGGCCTTGGTATTGAGATGTGTGGGTTGTGATAGTGGGACATATGTGAGATGATGGTGTGATGGGGTGAGGGTAAGGGTGGGGGTATGTGATGGCATGCAGGTGAGCTGGGGTGAGATAAAGTAGTTAAGATATGACTTACCAGATTCCAGTCCTCCTGCCTACTCCTGCGAGGCCCTCAGGATGCATGATTGCCAAGACTTGCTCCTCCCATGTTGTTAGTTGTGGGGGAGGAGGTGGGGGTCTACCGCCAGTCCTCCATACAGCAATCTGTGTCTGGATATCACGGAACGTACCTTCCCCCGTAGGTCGTTCCACCTCTTTCTGACGTCATCCCGTGTTCTTGGATGCTGTCCCATTGCGTTGACTCTGTTGACAATTCTCCGCCATAGGTCCCTCTTCCTGGCAATGGAAGTCTGTTGCACCTGTGATCCGAATAGCTGTGGCTCTACCAGGATGATTTCCTCCACCATGACCCTGAGCTCCTCCTCAGAAAACCTGGGGTGTCTTTGAGGTGCCATGATGTGGTGTGGGTGATGTGTGAGGTGCTGTCTGTTGTGATGTGTGGGGGGTTGTGTTGGTGTGTGTTGTTTGAGGTGCGTAGATGTTGTACAACTGATGGTGTTGTGTGTCTGTGGATGCTGGTGTTGTGTTTGCTAATCTCTCTCTCTGGCCTTCTTTGAAATTTTAGGTTGTAAGGGTTTGTGGGTATTGTGGGTGGGTGTTTTATAATGGTGTGGGTGTGTGGGTGTGGTGTGTGTATGTGTATCAGGTGTGTGTATTTTGAATTGTCCAATATGGTTGTCTTTTGTAAATGTGTGTGTATTTTGAGCTCGGCGGTGTGTACCGCCAATGGATTACCGCGGTTGAAAGACCGCTGCGTTGATTCGTGGATCATGATAGTGTGGGCATATTCTTGTTGGCGTAATGGTGTGGGTTTTGGTATCGCCAGTTTATCACTGAGCTTTGGTGTGGCGGACTTGTGTGGGTGTCTGTATTGTGGCGGATTCCGGGACGTGGGTCGTAATACCTGTAGCGGTATTCCACCACTGCAACGGTATGCTGGCGGTCTTTAGCACGGCGGAAAGCAGGATTTACTGCAAGGGTTGTAATGAGGGCCTTAGTGCCATTTGTACTCACAAATATTTTCCCAGGGGAAGTGTGGTCTGTGGTGCGACCGAGGGCCACATTGATTCAAGCAGGGTAGCTGGCTGGGGAGGTGAGGGTGGTAAAAGAGAATGTAGGGGAAGCAAAGCATGTACATTTAGTGACTGAACTACACAATGTGAAACCAGAAAAACAGACATTAACCTTGGCTTTCACACGTGACACAATTGTGTGATCCTAGTCAATTGTTTATTTCACGTTTCCTCCTTTTTCTTGATTACCACATATAAGAGGATCTTGAAATACATGATTTCGAGATGTGCTTTGTACACAACCTCCTCCTATGTTTTATTAATTAAATTATAATGTTCATGTATAACACCAATCCAGGCCACCCAAAGGGTGAACATAACAACAGGCTTACCTCTTAGTTCACTGTTGTCATTGTTGTGAGTGTGGGGTGGGAACATACATATTTCTAAACCCATGTTCGAAAACTATAATTTTAAAAAGTACTTCTCAATGCACTGATACAATCGGATGTACTTGGTGAAACAATCGGATGTACTTGGTGAAACTTGGCATGTTAATTAAATTAAATTTTTTAATTTTTAAGAGACTTTGGGCCAGATGTATCAAGGAGGCCTTTTGCGAGTCGGAAATAGCGATTTTTAAGAAATCGTGATTTCCGATTCACAAAATGCAATGTATCACATTTGCGAATCAGTAATAGCAATTTCTTAAAAATCGCAAATGCTATTACCGAATCGCAAATTGCGATACCGGCCCCATTCGCACCTATGGGCCTGTAGGCCCATATCTGCAAATTTTTTGCATTTCCAAAATTGTGATTTCTTAACCAGAAATCGCAATTTTGTAAAGGCAAAACCCCAGGGTGCTGGGGGCCTAAGGCCCCCTCTGTTGAACCCCAAAAAAATTTTTTGCAACATGGAAGGTGCACACATGCCAAAAGGGCATGTGAGCTTTACATGTAAATTTAAAAAATGCATTTTAAATGCATTTTTAAAATTTGCACATGGTTACCACCAGGTTCAACCTGGTGGTAAATAGTGATTCCTAAATGCCCAAATCGCATTTAGGAATTGCTTCTTGCATGTGCTTAGAAATCGCAACTAAGGAATCCTTATTTGCGATTTCTTTTTTAGAGAGTGGCAATTTGCGACTCTCTAAACAGGGTCGCAATTTTAAGGAATCGCTATTTTAGCGATTCCTTAAAATTGCGTTCAGAATGCCTTTCATACATTCTGAAATGGCTTTTTGCATTCGCTTTCATAAATCTGGCCCTTTATCATAATTTTACACTTTTTCTGCAATATGTCTTTAAAAGTGATGGTGGTCCTAAAGTTAAATGGTGCAGAATACCCTCTTAACTTCCTTTCTTTAACTTCAATGAACCTTTAAATTAATATTTGCAGATTTAGTTAACACCTTTTTAATGGTGGTACTGAACCTAGTTGAGTAAACAGCAGCCCAGATCTAGTATTAACAAGGGGGCCGCATGTTAAGGTCAGACAGGCTGCATGAGGCTCCGGGGCCATACTTTGAGCATCACTGTTCTAAGCAAATGCACTCTACTACGTACCACTACATTCTACGCCCCTGCACTTTATACCAATCCATTGTATGCCACCCGAACCTACTCTGCGCCAATTTATTCTATGCCACATCACTCTACACCACTTTACGGCATTACTCTATGCCACGCTACTTTATGCATCTGCACTCTATCATGCTCTACTCCACTCTATGCCACTTCACTTTACCCTGCACTATTCCACTCTACACCACTTAACTCTACTCTAAAATATTATACTCTGTGCCACTGCACTCTACACCCTCTACTACTCTCTGTGCCACTCCACGCCACTGTTACTCTACTCTAAACCACTGCATTCTACACCAATGCACTCTATGCAACTGCACTCATGTTATTGCACTCTGTGCCACTGCACTCAATTCTGCACCACAGTAGTCTATGCCACTGGTCTCTATACCACTGGACTCTATGCCAATACACTCTATGCCACTCTACACCACTGCACTGTATGGCACTCTACTCTGCAGCACTACACTCTCTGCCACTGGACTGTCTGCCCTTCTACTCTGCACTACTGCACTTTATGATACTGCTCTCTGTAGCACTCCACTCTAAGCCATTGCACTCTATGCCACTCCACACCACTATACTCTATTCTGCACCACTCTATGCCACTGCACTCTGCTCTTCACTACTCCACCACTCCAGGCTACTGCACTCCACTATACACCACTCTACTCTACATCACTGCACTCTACCCCACTGTATTATATGTCACTGCACTCTATACCAATCTGTTCTGCACTACTCCACTCTGCATCACTGCATACTACCATGCACCTCTCTAATCTATGCCTCCGCTTTCTATGACTCTACATTGTATGCCACTGAGTTCTATGCAGCTGCACTTACACCACTGTACTCTGCAACATGCTATGCCAATGCACTCTACACCGGTCCAATCTGCAGTACTCATTGTCACTCAACTACACTTCACTGTATGCCACTCTTAGCCACTGCACTCTACTCTTCTCTGCACCACTCTACTTTATGCCACTGCACTCTAAGCCAATGGCCTTTACATCAATGCACCTTACATTACTGTACTCAACTCTGCATCACTGTACTCAATGTCACTGCACTCAAGTCCACTGTACTCTAAACCACTGTACTCAATGCTGATGCCCTCTACGTCAATGCACTCTGCCCACTCTACACTACTGCACTCTACATCAGACTACACCACTGTACTCTATGCCTTTCTACTCTACTCTGCACCACTCTACACCACTGCCCTCTATTAAATTCTACTCTACTTTGCACCATTGCACTGAACACCACTGCACTGTAGACCCCTGCACTCTACTATGCAACTTCCTAATATACGCCACTGCATTCTATGACGTTGCATTGTATGCCACTGAAATCTATGCCCCTCCAGTCTATGCCACTGCACTCTACTCCACTATACTCTGCAACACTCAATGCTAATGCACGCTACACCAGCCCACTTTACTCGACGACACTCCGCTGTACACCACTCTATACGACTCCACTCTATATGCCACTCCAGATCAAAACACTCTATGCCACTCCACTCTACGACACTCTACTCCACTCTTTGCCATTCCCCTCTGCAACACTCCACCCCACTAACTTTTAGCCATTCTGAACAGCAGTCATACTGGTGTACAACATGTCTAAAACACATTGGCAAAGCCAATCGCTCTTGCATAGGCGAGACTTATTGGATTTGCAATGCTTCTTTATGTAAGGGGGCACCCATAGCACACAGAGGCACCTATAACAAAATATAGGCCCTTGGACCAATGGAGGTACATTTTGACATACTGGGGCACCCATATCAGATTCTGAAAAAAATTTAGTCAACTCCTGGTAAACATAAGTTTTCATTGGCTTAGTACACCATGAAAGGTTTTCAATATTTGATTAAATGGTTTTCAGAATATATGGCTTTTTAGCCACTGTATGTGAAAATTGTGCTTCAAATGTACTGTTTGACACCATTATTTTCAAACTTTTCTCAGGTAGAGACCCCTTCGAAGAAGTATAGCTTACTTGCTTCACTCTGACTACAGTTCAGGGCGAATATGCCAGAACTTTCAAAGCTCAAGTCTGCACAATAATATAGGTGGTATTTAAAATAAACATTTGCCTGCCCTGTGTTATTGTACTATTCTGTAAGAACTCCTTTCAGAGGGCTATGGTGATGCAGGGGTTGCTGAGGTTGCTGGGCTGAACCGTGGTGGCTCTGGTCTTTTATTCCTGACGTACCCAGGCCCAACTTCCTATGGATCCTGAGCAACTGGGCCAAATACCCCTTCTGCAATTGACTCTCAGTGGTAGCTATGGTCAAGAATTCCAAGGCTTTCTCAGGGGAAAGTGTGAATACAGGTCAGTGAACACAACTCATATATTCAAAGAGCGGACAGAAATGTTGATAAAGTTAGTGTTCAGTCAAATATTTATTTTTATGTTAAAAATATGTATTTTTGCTTCTAACTCTACACATTCAAGGCAATATTATGACATACATAAACAATAACACCTTACCCCTAGAGGTCAGGCTCTAGTGTTTCACAAGCTAATCCCTTCCCACCTGCGCTTCATAATGTGGTAAGGGTTATTTGCCATTCATTGGTAGTGGTATCCAGGGAATACTCACTGGTAGGCCTTCACTCAAAAGTCCTCTCTTACTCTTCGTAAAATAGTCAAAAGTGCCTTGGCAGTACAGCACCCTCAGCAGGGAGTTCTCCCCAGACCCGATAGGCTCATAACGAGTCTTGACCACTCCAGCAATGAGGAGGCTTCCAATGTTCCAGCCGTGCCCTCACTCCAGGCACTCACACTGCTCCAGTCCTGTGCAGGGAGTCTGCTGCATGCAGCTCTCTTCTGAGAATACATGGCTAGCAGCAATCAGAGGTGTTCCAGTGCTCGTCCTGCATGGTAAGCCTTGTGCTTCCCACATGTGGGGGTCAGGGGATTGTAGATTTCTGTGCTGTCTCTTGGGATCCCGGTGATGCTACGATGCACACTCGGTGTCTTCCTTAGTTTCATGGGGGAAGTTCTGGTTCAATCATTGTTGCTTCGTGGTGACCCATGGGACATGGATCAGTTTTCTCAGGAGACAGCCTAGTCATTGCAACTACTTTTGTACTGCAAACGCCTCCCTGCATATAAGGCTGCTGTAACTCCACTAGCCAAGGTGCCGCCCTCACCTCACAGTAGTCCGTACCATAGTGGCCCTTCTTGGCACACAAGATTGCTGCTAGGCTCTGCACAGGCTTTGGCCCTTCCAAACTGGCAATCACTTTCCCAGCTGGCTCTCCTGTCATTCAGGCTCACAGCCAGAGGCATCACAAGGCTTCACTAGTTCTGCATAGCACTCCACTTACAGCTATTTTCACGGGGGCATCGACTGGAATCTGCACATAGGCTACAACCCGATTGGTGCAGGTGTCATCTCCTCACACCTCGCACTGGGAGTCCACTCGGCTGTGCTCCTAACTGGACCTCTCTTTCTCTAATGGTGTCTTCTTCTTCACAGGGACACTGGTCTCAGCAAGCAGGCAGGCACTGGTGCTCTGGGCTCCATAGCAGGTGGTCTTTGTTTCCCTAGGTGATCCCCTCTTACCAAGCAGGGAGACTAGAAAGTCATGGCTACTCATCACATGCAAAGCTTCTCCTCCTCACACAGCACATCTGGCTGCCTAGCATATAACAATTTTTGAGGTCTCATCCTTCCCTCTTATAGTCGTTTTCCAGACACCAAATGTGACTTAGGGTCTGTTTCTTCAAAGAGAATGTTGAGGTTCTGCTTCTTTTGAAGTGTACACTTTTCTCTTTCGTCTTCCTCTTGAAAGACTGTCAGTCACAGCAAGAGGGACTCTGTAGCTGACAACCCCTCAGCACATGCCATGGGAGTGACTAGAGTACACCTGGAAATCAGCTACAATGATGTGTGCGTCACAAGGTTAATCCTGTGCTCCCAGTGCTACTCTTTATGATTCTCTTATCAGCCCCCTCTCCTTCCTGAGAAATGTCAAGGTCATTTCCTAGTAATCTATCACTGAATCAAAGTGCACTCATTTTAAATGTACAGGGGGAGTCACCCTCTCACTCTCTCACCCTTCCTCCACTGTGTCTCACCCAACTCACAGGAATGCAGAAATACACAATGCCGTCTGGGGGGGGGGGTGGGGGGGGGTTCATCTATTCTTCACATCTTTACCAGGCAGGCCTGGGCTTCCCAAAATGGAACCTAGGGTCCTCCATGTAATGTACCATTGCAGACACACTTGCACTCAGTGTACATACACAGCACACACATACTGTTCAATACTGTCACCTCCATGTATTGTGCCACTAGAGGTGCACATACATTCAGCACACATCATCACTTTGTGTGCATTGCTCAGTATTGTATCCTTTCTTTTTTGTGCCACGCCACACACACACACTCACCAGGGGCATGCTGAACAACACTTCACTTTTCATGTATTGTACTTCCCACAAGCACACATACACCCAGCACATACTTTCATTGCACACACACTGCACAGCACTACACTTCACTCCTACTGATCTTTACACGGTATGCCACCCACACCCCACATGTGCTGCTTATTTAGTGGTGAAAGCAGAAGCCTTCCACCACTATGACGATAATGCTTTTCGCGCCACTCCTGGTCCAACAAGACTGCAATCCGGAAGACACAGTGGGGGTCATTCTGACCCTGGCGGTCATTGACCGCCAGGGTCAACGACCGCGGGAGCACCGCCAACAGGCTGGCGGTGCTCCCAAGGGCATTCTGACCGCGGCGGTATGGCCGCGGTCAGAAACGGAAAACCGGCGGTCTCCCGCCTGTTTTCCGCTGCCCTGAGGAATCCTCCATGGCGGCGCAGCTTGCTGCGCCGCCATGGAGATTCCGACCCCCTCACCGCCATCCTGTTCCTGGTGGTCGTGACCGCCAGGAACAGGATGGCGGTGAGGGGTGTCCTGGGGCCCCCGTAAGAGGGCCCCTAAAAGATTTTCAGTGTCTGCATAGCAGACACTGAAAATCGCGACGGGTGCTACTGCACCCGTCGCACCCTTCCCACTCCGCCGGCTCCATTCGGAGCCCGCTTCCTCGTGGGAAGGGGTTTCCCGCTGGGCTTGCAGGCGGCCTTCTGGCGGTCGCCCGCCAGCCCAGAGGGAAACACAGAATAACCGCGGCGGTCTTCTGACCGCGTAGCGGTATTCTGTTGGGGGAACTTTGGCGGGCGGCCTCCGCCGCCCGCCAAGGTTAGAATGACCCCCAGTGTGTCATGTTGCAAGTGTGTAATCTGTTTTTGCCTTTAACAACAAAACTCAGCATTAGGGATCCAGACATTAGTACAGTTGGGCACTCAGGCCAGAGGTACACATCCAGTACCTGCAGAGGACGTTTCTGTTCCAACATAATCATGCAGTTTTAATGCAACTTCCACAATGTAAATTATTGTGATATGAGGGTCAAGTGATATAACTTCCAGAAGGAGTTTTGGTGAATCGATGTGCTGAGCCATCTGCACCACTGCTTCTCTACATATGGAAAGTTATGATCTGATTAAGCAGATTACTGCCTGGAAACTATTGCTCCACTTAAAGAACATCAAAGCTGTCTTGAATCATCAAAATGAAGAAGTCGTTCTCAACAACAGCTACAGTGAACAGGTGCATGCACCGCCTGTGAAATAAATTGGTCCAATCACATTTTAAGAGAAAAAATGTATTCAAACTAAAGTTTAAGAACACACACAGGCCAATGCACTGTTCTGAAAAAGTCCACTCTGAAGGGACACAAAAAATAAACAGAAAATCATTTCCCTTTGCTTAGTAAAAATACACTGGGAAAGGTGCTCCAAAGGGACACAAACAATAAGCAGGAAAAGATTTCCCTTTACTTATTAAAAGGACACCTGATAAATGTGCCAAGTAGGAGGCAGCACATCAGCATTGAATGAAGTAAGAAATGGGACGAGGAATGCTGGATGAGGAGGTAATGCAATATATCATGTCTGCCTTTGGAGTGCATAATCTTTTGACAGCCCTCCCATGTACCATGCTTCTTGGGTTTTACTAATGCATTTTGTATTATTTCCTGGATCACTGGGAGGTCCTTAAATCATCACACAATCAAAGTTAGCAAAGTGCGCAATATAAGAGTTCCTAGTGGTGAGTGAAAACAATTTTATTACCTACTGGTAAACTTAAGTGGTACCATCGCCATCAAAAGCCTGGTGGAAACAGAACACAGAAGACCAAAGACTCACCATCGGAGATACAGGGAAGAACAACGCCGCCATGGAACTGGAACTGCAAGTCTTCCAAATGCTCATCTATGCCATGCTCCACCTGGAATACCAACGCCGCCGAAGACGATGACGTTGAGTACAGCCGCCTACCACACAAGGGAGGGAGTGAGGAAAACGAGAGTGACACACACACACACAACACACACCCGACAAACACACACCACACACACAACCAGCCGCAGATGAAAAACAATGACACACAACACACTGCATCATAATGCAAGGACAACAAGAAAGCAGTATTGAGAATGGATTGATTGTGAACAGCTACCAAAAGAACCAATTGTACAAAAAACAGATATGTACAAATGTACACAAGGGGCCAATTCCCAGTCCAAAGTACTAAGGGCCCACATGGCCACAGAGCACAGTCCAAGACCCAACTCGAATCCTGACTTCATCTGGATAGAACTCTGCAGGGGCATCAGTTTGCAAGTGGGCAGGCACATCAAGGGGATGGGGGCATCTCAGCTGAATAAGGGAACAAGCCCACTGGTTCTGGAGGGGGCTCCATGCCCATTTCTCTCTGCTGGGGAGTGCAAGGCTACAGTCTCTGGAGTGGGTGACCTTCCCACTGGGTCTGGAGGGGACTCCATGCCCATTTCTCTTTGCTGGGGAGTGCAAGGCCACAGTCTCTCAGGTGGGTGACTTTCCCACTGGTTATGGAGGGGGCTCCATGCCCATTTCTCTCTGCTGGGGAGTGCAAGGCCACAGTCTCTGGAGTGGGTGACTTTCCCACTGGTTCTGGAGGGGGCTCCATGCCCATTTCTCTCTGCTGGGGAGTGCAAGGTCACAGTCTCTCAGGTGGGGAACTTGCCCACTGCTTCTGGCGGGGCCCCTTGTACAGCAGTCCCTGGAGGGTGGCCTACATGGCTTCCGCTGGTGTTGAGGGCTGCACAGTGTAATATGGAGGTGAGGGCTGCACTATCTCAGCAGGTGAAGGTGTCTCCTGGGCACACTCTCCAGGAGGAGTAGGCTGCACTTTCTCAGCTGGCGGTGAGGGCCCCATGACCGCTGGTGGTGGCGCATCACCCTGCCAGCATCTGCTGGAGGTGACGGCTGCACTGTGTCAACAGGTGAAGGTGCCTCCTGGACCGCCTTTGCTGGAGGTGAGGGCTGCCCTTCTCAGCAGGTGAGGTGCCTCCTGGGCAGCCTCTGCAGGAGGAGGAGGCTGCACTTCCTCAGCTGTGGAGAGGGCCCAGTGACCACTGCTGGCGGTGGTGTCACCCTGATAGCCTCTGCTGGAGGTGAGGGCTATACTGTGTCAGCAGGTGAAGGTGCCTCCTGGGCAGCCTCTGCTGGAGGTGAGGGCTGCACTCTCAGCAGGTGAAGGTACCTCCTGGGCAGCCTCTGCACTCTGCACTTCCTCAGCTGGCAGTGAAGGCCCCGTGACCAATGGTGGTGGTGATGTTGGTGTCACCCTGACAGCCTCCGCTGCAGTCGAGGGCTTCTTCCTCTTCATGGCAGGAGGTGTTGGATCCTTACCCTTCCTGGCAGGGGTTGAGGGCTTCTTCCCCTTCATGGTAGGATGTGCGGGCTCCTTAGCCTTCCTGGCAGGAGTCAAGGGCTTCTTCCCCTTCATGGCAGGAGGTGCAGGCTCCTTCCCCCTTCATGGCAGGAGGTGTGGGATCCTTAATCTTTCTGGCTGGTGGAGTGGGATCCTTCACTGACTTGCCACCACGACTAGGTGGTGCCACCACTGTCCGCGTGAACTGTTTGGCTGAGATGAAAGGCTGGGTCGTTGGGACCCTGCGCTTACGGGCAGGATGGGAGGGAGAGAAGAGGTCAAGTTGGGCAAGCAAAAGCTTCTTAGGGACGGTGGGGCGGGATGAGGGAGGAGGGATGGGAGTGGAGGTTGAGGGAGTGGTTGTTGGAAGAGTACATCTGCTGCACTTAGGTGCAGGTGCATGGGGAGTGTGCTGATGGGAGGTGGATGGCTGTTGGGTGTCTGAGTGCTTGCGTTTGTGTGCTTTAGGAGGGGGACAGACAGGGTGGGAGAGGACACATGGGTCGCGTGGATGGATGTAATGGAGGTGTCTGCTAGTGAGGTGTGTGTGCTGCTTGGTGTGGTGGTGCTGGTGGTGGATGTTGATGCAGTTCATGCAGGTGTGAGTGTGGACGTGACTGTTAGGGAGGTGGAGGAGGAGTAAGAGGGGGAGACAGTGGAGGCAGTGGATGTGATTCTGTCTGCAACTCTCTGGTGTTTGCTTGAGTGCTTGTGGGATGAAGTGTGGTGCTCTGTTTGACTGTGCCACTCTTGTGAGTTGCCTTATGTGCATGCTCGTCTGTATGTGTGCATGGGATGGGTTGGGGTTGAGGAGACTGGAACTGGGAAGTGGTAGTTGGAGGGGGGGATGGTAGGAACAGGGACAATGGCTGCCATCAGAGAGGAAGCCAGAGCCTGAATCGATCTCTGTTGGGCCGCCATTCCACCGTTGATGCCCTCCAGGAATGCATTGCATTGCTGCATCTTGGATGCCAGCCCCTGGATGGCATTCACAATGGTTGACTGCCCTACAAAGATGGATCTCAGGAGGTCAATAGCCTCCACACTCAGGGCAGCAGGGTTCACTGGGACAGGGCCTGGGGTGCCTGGGGCTACTGGGAGGGCGGTGCTGGTGTGGGGGTGGTGGCTGTACCTGCAGCTTGGGTGGTCACAGAGGTGTCCGCCACCACCAGGGAGCTTCCATCAAAGGAGGTATCTGAGTCTGTGTTGTCACCTCCTGTCTCCACCACGGTGCTCCCCTCACCCTCTGTCCCACTAGTTCCCTCAGCGTTGGTGCACTCTTCCCCCAGGGTCCTATGGGATGCAGCTCCCTCTGTCGCCCATGTCCCTGCTCCTCCGCCAGATTATGCTAATGCACACATGGTCAGGATGACAGAAGAAAAAAGGGGGGGAGCGAGAGAAAGGAAACACTGGGTCAATTACTGCACCAACACCACATTTGTCACACACACCACCGTCACACACAGGGATTAGGATTGAGCACTATGCATTGCACTGCCAGTGATTTGACTAGATGCCAGGGCAAGATGAGGGCTACACACCGCCAGCTGAACCCCTCCTGGGACCCACAAAGCCCTGACTGACAAGGAATGCTAACAAGCTAGGTTACCTGCATTTGCCATATACCCATTACCCTTGAGCTGGATCACGCTGCAATGTCTGACCTAGCATTAAAGGGCACCAACTACCTCACACCCACCACCCGGATCCCATGCCACCTACCAATTATTGTAGTAATGCCCACTGTACTCACCCCCTTGTGGCTGCTGTGATGCCTCAAGCGCCCATCCAGCTCTGGGTAGGCTGCCCCCAGTATGCAGGCCATCAGGGGGGTCAGTTTCCGACAGGCACCCCTTCCTCGTTGGGAGGCCATCCTCGGCTGGGCCTCCGTGCTGTCCATGCCCAGCGTCTCAGGTCCTCCCACAATGGGTGCTCCATCTGTCATAGTGCCCCAGGGTCCGCACGTTCTTGGCGATGGCACGCCATAATCCCTTCTTTTGATGGGCACTGACCTTCAGAGGTAATACAGACAGGAGGACACCATTACACATACAATTCAGCCTGTCACACATATAGCCCACCAGTCCTGTTTCCATCACCATTGGCACACACATTTTTCGGCGCACACCATGTACACCATCACAAGACACCCCCCCCCCCGATGGCACGATGCTTGCACACATCTCTATGTATCCTTCACACATGCATCGTGTCCAAGTTGTACTCACCTGTTGGTCTGAAGGCCCATACATCAGTCCGTACCGGGGTAGGACCCCATCCACCAATCGCTCCAGCTCCTCCACAGTGAAGTCAGGGGCACTTTCCCCAGTCACACGGGCCATGGTAGGTACCGGACACAGCAGCACACACAGTCAAGGTGTTCTCCTGTTGAAGATCAGGAAACAAGCGAGGAATCTGAGGGAAAATGGCAGTCACGTCCTCGTCGGTGTACACCGCCACCGCCAGCACTGATCCCCATTGGCCACTGTACTCCATAGAGCCCCATATTATCCAATGAGGAATTGCACGGCTGTGAAAGACCTCGTTCCGCGACGACGCCCAACGTCAGCGGAGTTACCTCACTTCCACCTGTACCTACATATAGGACTAGGACAGGCGGTCGCCATTTCATGGTGGTGGACAATGATCACATCAACCTTAACTGAGTCACAGCCTAGATTAGCACATACCTCAACATTCCCACTGTCCCATCACATAAATGCACTATGTACACTGAGATTGTGGTTCCATTGTTCAAATTGTGACAGCCTACTCCCTTGTGTCCCTTAGATACCTACCGCTGCGGATGAATAGGAGGAGGAGACAAACCCCTGTGTACAGACCCCTTGTGGATTTGGCTACACTGGAGGATAGGTACATTATACTCACCTATAGACTGGACAGGGCCACAGTCACAGAGCTGTGTGCCCAATTGGAGCCGAGAAGGTCTGCCAGATAGCAGTGGCATGCTGCATGCTTTTTCTGCAGGAGGAGGAGACTGGAGATGCACCTGTGCCAGCAGTGTACCCTGAGGACAGTGAGGATGAGGAGGCAGAGGATGAGGATGAAGACAACCAAACATCAGTTATACGTCAATATTTCCAATGACACACAGGCAAGACAGTGCAACTGACCATTCCTCTGACTATTGATGTTTTCTGTGTGGCTGTAGCATGATGGCATTAACTTCCATTGCATCTCAACTTACTGTCACCTATGGCTTGTCATTTTACAGATGTTGGTAAGATAACAACTTTGTACTGTATACATTTGCACTAGATGTGACTGTTTCCATAAATTCACATTTTCAACACATAAAATACTAGTAGTCAAGTTGTGTTCAAAGGTGTTTATTGTAGTGCTATGAAATTGAGGGAAAAATGAATGGAATGGGGTGATGACGGAGGAAAGTCCAGGGTATTGTTCTAGTCTGTTTGTAGCACAGGTCCAGTGTCCAGGGTGCCATAGGAAGGGGAGCAAAGGCAGTTCAAGGGGGACAATCAGGAGAGTCTCATTTCCTGGTGGTGGTCTTGGCAAGTGTCTCTGGCTTGCGGGGTGGTTCACCTTCTGTGGGGGGGGCCTGGTGGCCTGTGGGTCCTGTGACGGGGCCTCCTGCCCACTAGCTGCAGTGGAAGTGGAGGGCTGGTCAATGGAATGGCTAGTGGTAGGGGCCCGCTGGTGTGCTGTTGCTTCCCTCATGATGATGGCCATGTCTGCAAGTATCCCTGCTATGGAGATCAAGGTGGTGTTGATAGCCTGCAAGTCCTCCCTGATCCCCTGATACTGTTCCTCCTGCAGCCGCTCGTTCTTCTGCACGCTGTCAAGGATCTGGCCCATCGTGTCCTGGGAATGTTGGTAGGCTCCCAGGATCTCAGTGAGTGCCTCCTGGAGAGCCGGTTCCCTGGGTGTGTCCTCCCCCTGGCTCACAGCGGTCTCGCAATGTCCCTATTACCCTGTGCCTCTGTCCCCTGAACGGTGTGCCCACTGCCACTGACCCCAGTTCCCTGATTGTCTTGGAGGCGAGGTGTGGACTTGGGTCCCTGTACAGGTGGGCACACTGCTGATTGATGTGTCCTGGGGACAGAGGTGTGGGTATGCTGGGTGGGTGCTGTGGTTTTGGATACTAATGGGGGAGGCTCTGTGGTGGACTGTGAGTGGGCTGGGATGACCGACTGTCCAGTGGTCCCTGATGGGCCAGGTTGTTGGTCCAGATCCTGAAGTCCAGAGTTACTATCATCACTGGGGACATCTTTTGTTGGGGGACTGGATTGTCGTGGCACCTCCTCTCCGCTGACATTGGCTGGGGCACCGGGATGTATTATGCTTCATGTCTGTGACATATTGCACATCCCTGGCTTCTCCTCTATCGTTGCTGTTGCCCTGCCACCTTTGTTTGTGTATGGTGATGTATTGTGTGATTGTTAGTTTCCCTATACTGTGCATGCTTTAGTGATTGGTGTCCATGCAGGGCTGGGAGGGCTGGCCATGCATTGGTAAGGCATGCAGGATTTGGCATTTTGGTTAGTCAGATGTGTAGGTGCAGTGCGTGGGATGGAGTGGAGTGATGGGAGTGAGGGTGAGGGTGTGTGACGGCATGCAGCTATGGGGGGTGATAAGCAGTAAATCTTGACTCACCAGTGTCTAGTCCTCCAGCTACTCCAGCGAGTCCCTCAGGATGTAGTAATGCCAAGACTTGCTCCTCCCATGCTGTTAGTTGTGGGGGAGGAGGTGGGGGTCCACCGCCAGTCCCCTGCATGGGGAGCTGGTGCCTTGCTGCCATGGAATGTACCTTACCCCGTAGGTCGTTCCACCTCTTCCTGATGTCGTCCCTTGTTCTTCGATGCTGTCCCACGGCTTTCACCCTGTCCACGATTCTCCGCCATAGCTCCATCTTCCTGGCAATGGATATTTGCTGTGCCTGTGCTCCAAACAGCTGTGGCTCTACCCTGACTATTTCCTCCAGAATTACCCTTAACTCCACATCAGTGAAACAGGGGTGCCTTAGTGAGGACATGGGTGTTGTGTGGTGTGTGTTGGTGAGAGTGTGTTGAGTAATGTGGTGTGGTGTGTGATGTGGGGTGCGTGAGGGATGTATGTGTGTATGTGGTGTGTGTGTCTATTTGTCTCTGTGATGTTCGTGTCAATCTTCTGCAGTAATTGTTGTTCATAAAGGGTTGTGGGTAATGTTGGTGTATGTTTTATGGTGCTGTGGGTGGGTGGGTGTGGTGTGTGTAGGAGTGTCAGGTGTGTGTTTTTAGTATTGGCCAATGTTGTGTTGTTTTGTATGTGGGTGTCCATTCTGAGCACGGCGGTATGTACCGCCAATGGTTTACCGCCATTGAGTGTCTGCTGTGGCGATTCATGGGTCATGATGTAGTGGACGTTGTTTTGTTGGCGTAATGGTATGGGTGTTGGTACCGCCACTTTAGCTCTGACCTTTGGGCTGACGGATTTGTGTATGTGGCTGTATTCTGTCGGATTGGTGTGTGTTATAATATGGGGAACGGATATTCGCCACTGCAGCTGTATGTTGGCGGCCGTCACCGTGGCGGGAAGCGGGATTTATGGACAATGTCATTATGAGGATCATAGTCTTTTTTGGTAGTTTTAGTTATTACTATAAAAGACCCCTCCATCCATTGTAGAGTCCTGTCTGATACCAAGTAAAAATATATTGTTGATGTCTTTTGATGGGAGGGAGGGTGGGATGTGCCTGGGACAAGGAGAACCTTAATTCTGGTTCAATACATTTAGCAGTAACTATTAAGATCACTAACCCCTTGTATTTGCTCCTTGACCTGGTCATTACAGAATGAGAATATATCAAATCAAAAATCTGACTCAGCAATAATGACATGCCATACTTTATTAAACTTTTCAAGGGTACCATATAAAATTAATTCATTATTTCTTTGGAGACTCCTGAAACAAAATGTGTTCATTCATCAGTTCCCAGATCTAACTGATAATGGGACACAAATATATTTAGGGTACACCATGTATCTGTGCTACTCATTTCCTGCACAGACACTCCAGCAACGTTAGCCAATGAGGTAGTCAGTGCCCTTGTAAAGTGGCTTTGCAGTACGTGAGGTATTTTTGAACCTGCTGAAATATAAAATTGGATTTATAGAGCATGGCTAGTCACCTACAAGGTTATCCTAGTGCTGGGAACATAGCTGCCAAGGGGTTCAGTTGAACAGCTAGTACTTGAGTCCTTTCCTGAATTTTAGAAGAGAGGATGAGGTCCATAAGTGCAGGAGAAGGCATTTCCAGGATTTGCTGTTGCTTTGGTGGGGTATGTGTGCAAGGGCGAGGGAAGTGGAGTGCAGGTGCCTGGAGGTTTGGTGGAAGTACGGGTGTGGTTCAGGTTTCCTTGGTTGTGAAGGGCCTTGTAGGTGTGGATCAGCATTTTGAACAGACATCTCTTCTGAATGGGGAGCCAGTAGAGCTTCTTGCGGTGGGGGCTGATATGATCCCATTTGGGGAAGCCACAAACGAGTCTGTATGGTCAGTAGTCGCTTCAGGAGGTGCATGGTGATTCCTCCATAGAGTGGTTTGCCATGATCCAGCCGGCTGGTGACAACAGCTTTAGTGATAGTTCTTCTGGTGTTCACCGGGAGCCATTTGAAGACCTTATAGAGCATTCAAAGAATGAGGAAGCAGACGGAGGAGACTGCACTGATTTGTGTTT
Source organism: Pleurodeles waltl (assembly GCF_031143425.1). Classification (NCBI taxonomy): domain Eukaryota; kingdom Metazoa; phylum Chordata; class Amphibia; order Caudata; family Salamandridae; genus Pleurodeles; species Pleurodeles waltl. The sequence goes on along the minus strand of NC_090446.1, from coordinate 650,317,315 downwards.
TTCATGGTGAGTCTGCCGTCCAGGATGATGCCACGGAAGTGTGCATGGTCTGTCAGAGTGGGTACTGGTCCTAGTTCAGAAGGCCATCAGGAGTCTTCCCACGGGGAGGTGCCTTTCCTGAAGATCAGCACTTTCATTTTGTCTGTGTTGAGTTTTAGGCAGTTGTTTTTCACCCAGTTGGTAATGCTTGTCCTGCACCTGCGGAAGTTGACCTTCATGGTGCAGGGGTCTTCTGATAGTGAGAGGATGAGCTGGGTTTCGTTTGCATAGAATATGATGCTCATTCCATGGGTTCTGATGATATTGGCCAAGAGGGTCATGTAGATGTTGAACAGTGCAGGGCCGAGTGACAAGCCTTGGGGTATGCCACAGAGGATGTTCTTGGATTCCAAGGTGAAAAATGGTAAGCGGATTCTCTGGGTACTTCCAGTGATTAATGAGGTGAGCCATTTGTGAGTGTCTTCTTGCATTCTGATGTGGTAAAGCCTCTTAATAAGGGTGTGGTGCAAAACAGTGTTGAAAGCAGCTGAGAGGTTGAGGAGGATCAGGGCCACCATTTCTCCCTGGTCAAGGAGGGTTCTGATGTTGTCCATGGCAGCGAACAGGGCAGTTTATGTTCTGTGGCTGGTGTGGAATCCCGATTGGGAGGGATCAAGAACATTGCTGGCCTTCAGGTGTTTAGTTGGTTGGTGGTTGATGGCCTTTTCAAGGACTATGGCGAGAAAGGGGAGCAGTGAGATAGGAAGGTAGTTCTTGAATTTGCTGGAGTTGGTGGAAGGTTTCTTGAGAAGGCCTTTGACTTCTGCATGCTTTCATACTTCAGGTAAGGTAGCTGTAGTTATGGATGAGTTGAGAATGGCAGTGAGCTTGCTGCTGATCATCTTGCTCCTGTGGTTCAAAATGTGGTGGGGACAGGGGTCCATGGGAGCTCCTTGGGATACAGCTTGCTTGCTTAACCCACCTGCTTGTTGTAGATACTTCTTTACGCTATCTACCACCCAATGAGAGATGAAGAGACAGATAGATTCTCTGAAACCTTTTGTGCTTTGGATATAAATCTGTAGTTTCCTCTTGAAGTCTAGCATTCCCACGATGGAATTCTGCAGGCTTTTCTCCCTTACCTGCAAAACTACCTCCTGTGAAAGATGACATTTTTGTACACTTTAAGCCTAAATTTCAGGTCTGGTCTTAGAAACACTCAGGCCCATATTTATACTTTTTTACCACCGCATTTGCGTCGTTTTTTGATGCAAAATCGGCGCAAACTTACAAAATACGATTGTATTTGTATTTTGTAAGTTTGCACCGCTTTTGCGTAAAAAAATGACGCAAATGCGGCGGTAAAAAAGTATAAATATGGGCCTCAATGTGCAAAGAACTTAAGGCAAGAGTAGTTGACTACTAGAGAACTAGAGAACCCAGCTCCTCCAAACTTCTAGCTGAAAGTACTGCAATTAGAAATACCAATATCACAGAACCATGCAAGTTTGGCGTTTTCCAGAAGCTCAAATCAAGGCTGCAACCCCTTCCGGACAATTGTCAGGTCCCACTATGGTAGTGAGGTTGGAATTACTGGTTTATTTAACCTAAAGTTTTTTTTTAAACTTTGCTGCCCGATAAATATTTTTTTAAATATCCTAAGATGTTTCCTTGAATGCTTGCATTTATGTCCACTGGGCCGTAAAGGTGGCTGGTGATAGATACTATAAAAATCCATCTCTTGAAAATATCAAATTTGGAATTGATGGCATTCTTTTGGATTTATTGATTTAGAAATCTTCCATTTTTCAAAGCTTGGTAGACCTTCAAAGTCAATACTTTCCTTGCTGCCTGGATGTCTCGTGCAACGCAGTGGAACATCCTAGATTTTGCAAGTCTGCCCTTTTAGTTTCCAAGCTGTGAGCTGTAAACTCAACAGTTGTTTGTGTGAAAGGACAGGGAACTGAAGAGGGGAAGGCACTAGTGGGAGTTGCCACAGTGTCTTTGCTAGGTGTTTTAGAAGGGGAAACCATGTTCTCCATGGCCACAATGGTGTTATCAGAAGTATCTCAACATCCTATAAATGGATTTTCTGTTGCCCCCTTGGCAGTAATGGAAATTAGGGAAATGCATAAAGCAGCCCCCTGCTCGTGGGATCGAGAGTGCATTTACTGCCCAAACATTCAACTCCCAACTGTCCAAGCAATAATGAAGTAGAAGTTTGTTGTTCCCGGATGAAAATGGATATAACCCTGGAGTTCCAAACCTTTCCATCACCATCTGAAATGCCAGTAGACTGAGATTAAATGATAAGAGGTTGGAATATTGGTGCTCAGGTTGTCTGCTTGTACGTTGCCATTTCTAGGAATGTAAACTTTTTTAGGAGACAACACATTGGACTCTGCACAGGTACAAATTCTTTCCGCTAACTCTGCTGCAGATTTGTTCCTAGTACTCCCTTGTTTGTTGTCTTATCATCATCTGATTGTCTGTTCCCACTAGAATTACCTATTGAAAAGGTGTTGGGACAACCCTGCAGGGTATACCATACTGCTTTGAACTTCTTCCAAAATCCAGTTGGAGGAGTGAGCTCTGACTGCTATTGACCACTTCCCACACAACTTTAGATATGGTATGGTTGCTCCCCAGCCCAATTCACTCACATTCGTTGTCAGTATTATAGGAGTGGGATACTAAAGTGATACCCTCTTTCTTAAATTGTCTGGATTCAAACACCTTTGCAACTTGGAAATTATCTGCTGTGATGTTGGTATAAACTTTTCGTACTAACTAAGTGGGTGGTACACCAAAGGTTTAAAGTGATGGGTCCACAGGACCATCATTGTGTGGCAGACACTACTCCCAGAATCATGAGCCAGACACTTGGGGAAGTGAAAACAGATTTGACAACTGAGTTTTTAATGTTGCCAATCAGATTTCAGCAGACATAATATCCCCTGTTCTGTGTGTTGGTCTACACCAATTACGTTTTTCCTCTGAATGGGCTGTAAACTGGATTGCTGGAAATTGATGATAAAATCCAGCCTTTAAAGTGCTGTACGCACCTGGTTTACACTATTTTGCTCTTTAAAAACGACCAGAAATAAGCTAATCGTCTAGGTATGGAAACATTTTGAATACCTTGTAATTGTAAATATGCTACGATTGGCGCTTGTGCCTTTATGAACAGATTCAGAGAGGATGGTAGGCCACAGATTAGGGCCTATTACTAGAAGTTGTCTCCCCCTATAGCAAACCTCAGATATTTCTGGTATGATTGGATATGAAAGTAGGTCTCCTGTAGGTCTAGTATTTCCATCAAATCACCCCTTGACCACAAATTAATCATGGCTTGTAAATTAAGCATCCTGAATGAATGTAACATACATATTTGTTCTATAGATTTAAATCCAGAACTAGTCTGTATTTTCCTCCTGGTTTGGCACTAAAATATTATTGAGAAAAACTCAGACTTTCTCTGCAGTGGAGAACCTGGAGCTATTGCTCCTTTTTGTGTTAAGTCTTGAATCTCTGATAGAATTGCCTGCCACTACAAGTCTATTTTTGGAATTGGTGTTTTGATGAACCGGTTTTGTGGTGGAGCATCCCAGAAATCTCTGGAATATTTGTCTTCTACTATCTTCAGAACCCCCTCACCTTGCACAATTTCCTTCCCCTGTAGGTAAAGGTTTAATATTCTGCCACCAGCATGCTCCATCATATAGCCGATTTTTCCTAGATACAGCAAAACTGTTGTGACAGGGTTTTGTCGAACAGACCTGCCTCTAAAATGACCTTTTGAATGCTGGGGGTTCTGGGTTGGCTTTCTCTGTATGAAAGGTCTCAACTGGTGCTGTAAAGGGAAATCTCTGCTGAATTCCTCACAATCTCGTCCAATTGTTTGTCAAATAGTTTGGGAAAAAGCAATGGAAATTTGTGGATTTACAATCTCCAGGTTTGGACTATCTTCAATGATTTCAAACCTAAAATGTATTTTTTCTGCTACAGATGCTCCAGGTGCAGTCAACAATGCCCATTAGGAGTCAAATGTGGTAATTGACAAGAATTGGCACAATAATTCCATATTTCCATTAATTATGTGGGTCTTGTTCTTCTTGCATGTAATAAAATACTTCCTGAATGTCTTTAAGTAAATTTTGTGCAGCATTTTGTGCATAACTGCTGCTTTGTAAGGCAAAATCTGATTAAACATATACCCTATTCAATGATGCTTCCATCTCTATTTCTAGTGCATCTGGGAGAGGGGCCTCCTCTGATGCCAGGGACAAAGATGATGCCACACTGGCTAAAATAAAATTAACGTTTGTTGTCTGAGGGAGCACTTCATCAGACCCCTTCAGGGGATGTCTTTTCTATAAAAAAAAAAAAGGGGAATGGACACCTTATCTATGTTCTTCCACCACTTTAAGTACAATGGGCTAGTTTTGCCATCATTTGATGCAGCACAACGCAGCAAGACAACTTACTGTGCTGCACTGTGTCAAATGGAAGGGGCAGAATGCACCATATTTACCTTGATATGGCACATTCCTGCTCTCTCCTTGTGCTGGTGCACTAGTGGCTCCCTACACCAATGCAGGTAGCCTTTCATCATGGTGGAGTACCTGGTTTGCAGCCTGGGGAGGCTGGGGAGGGACTGAGGCCCTCATTATGACATTGGCGGTAAATTCTACTTACTGCCACGCTGACTGCCGCCAACTTACCGCTGCGGATATCCGTTCACCATATTATGACACACACACACCAATCTGTCAGTATTCAGCCACAGACACAAATCCACCACACCAAAGGTCAGTGATAATTTGGCTGTATCCAAACCCACACCGTTATGCCAACAGAACAATGCCCACCACATTATGACCCACGAATCAGTACAGCGGGCATTAAACGTCAGTAAACCATTGGTGGTACATACCGCCACGCTCAAAATCGACACACACAAACAAAACAACTCCACATTGGACAATTCAAACAACACACACCTGACACCCATACACACACCACACGCACCCACTCACAGCACTATAAAACACACCCACAGTATCCACAACCCTTTACCATTACAAACCATTGCCAGCAGAGAGACAACAAGACCACTCACACAACTAGAGCCACACACTACTCACACCTATAAACCACTGACGCACCCCACATCACACACCCCAACATATTAACCAACAGACCCCTCACCTACACACCTCACACAACACCCATGGCACCACAAAGACACCCCCTCTCACAGAGGAGGAGCTAAGGGTCATGGTAGAAGAAATCATAAGGGTAGAGCCACAGCTATTTGGAGCACAGGTACAGCAGATATCGATAGCTAGGAAGATGGAGCTATGGCGGAGAATCGTGGACAGGGTCAACGCTGTGGGACAGCACCCAAAAACTAGGGATGACATCAGGAAAAGGTGGAATGACCTACAGAGGAAGGTATGTTCCATTGCAGCAAAACCCCAGCTCACTGTACAGAGGACTGGCGGTGGACTCCCACCTCCTTCCCCACAACTCACAGCATGGGAGGAGCTAGTCTTGGCAATCCTCCATCCTGAGGGCCTGGCCCGAGTAGGAGGAGGTCTGGACTCTGGGAAGTCAACTCTCTACTACTACTACCCCCCTACCTACATGCCATCACATACCCCAACCCTCACACTCACTCATATAACTCCACCACTTCCCACACACCCCACCATCACATCTCACTTATCCCAATGCCAAGCCCTGCATGCTCTAGCAATGACCAATGCATGGACACCACTCACAGCCCTGCATGGACACTCATCACTAAACCATGCACACTATAGAGAACTAATCATCCCAACATACACCAACGTACACAAGTGAAAGCTGCCAGGGCAAATACAACCAAAGAGGGCAAGCCACGGATGCACAATATGTCAGACACAGAAACCATAACACATCACTTACATCCCCACAGTTACCCCAGCCAATGTCACCAGAGAGGAGGTGCCAGCAATATCCAGTCCCCCAACAGAAGAGGCCCACAGTGATTACAGCAAATCTGGTCTTCAGGATCTGGATGAACAACCTGGCCCATCAGGGTCCTCTGGGCAGCCGGTTACTCAGGCCCAGTCACACACCACCACAGAGCCTCCCCCATCAGGAAACACCACCACAGCACCCACCCAGCGTACCCATACATCTGTCTTCAGACACGTCAATCAGCAGTGTGTCCACCTCTAGAGGGGCCCCAAGGCACACCTCATACCCATGACAATCAGGGACCTGGGGCATTGGCAGTGGGCACACGGTTCAGTGGACAGAGGCACAGGCCAACAGGGAAACTGGGAGGAGTGCTGTGCGCTAGGGGGCGGACAGGCCTGGGGAACCTACTCTCCAGGAGGCACTTGCAGAGATCCTCGGAGCATATCAACGTTCCCAGGACACGATGGGCCAGATTCTGGACAATGTGCAGGAGAACTGGCTGCTGCAGGAGGGACAGTACCAGGGGATCAGGGAGGACTTACAGGCCATCAACAACACCCTGATCTCCATAGCAGGGGTGCTGGCAGACATGGCCAATATTATGAGGGAGGCAGTCACACAACAGTGGGACCCTGCCACAAGCCAGACGTCTGAACAGCCTTCCAACTCCGCTGGCTCTAGTGGACAGGAGGCCCCGCCACAGGACTCACAGGCCACCAGCACCCCTCCCCCTGCAGAAGGAGAACTACCCCACAAACATTCCCTGAGATCCAGCAGAAGACAGAGACGCTTGCCAAGACCCCCACCAGGAAATGAGACTCTCCTGATTGCCACCTTTGTGTCCCACTCTCTCACCCTGTCCACCTTGAACTGCCATTGCTCCCCTTCCTATGTCCCCTTGGACAATGCACCTGTGCTACAAACAGACTAGAACAACACCTTGGACTTTCCTCCATCATCACCCCAGCCCATTTCACTTGCCCCTCAATATTTTAGCACTTCAATAAACACCCTTGGAAAAACTAGAAGTTTGGAGTATGTCAAATGTTCAAGTATGTATTCATTTAAACAGGTACAAACATTGCAATTCAACTGTACAGAAAATGAACATAGATTAATGACTTGTAGCTGGCTGCAGTGATCACACCAGAAGCACATGGCATCTCAGGGCAAGGTTGTGCAACATGCAGCATGCCACTACTATCTGGCAGACCTTCTTGGGTGAGTAGCACAGGGATCCACCTGTTAGATGGAGGCACCGGAACCTGGCCTTCAGGAGGCCGAAGTTCCTTTCAATTATCCTTCTGATTCGCCCATGTGCCTTATTATAACGTTCTTCTGCCCTTGTCCTGGCATTCCTCACAGGGGTCAGCAGCCATGATAGGTTGGTGTAACCAGAGTCACCTGCAAATTGTGAGGGAGAACATTTAACCACACACTATCCTAATGGCCCACACCATACCCATACACCAACATACTGGGTGGGAACCAGGGCTCACCTATTAGCCACACCTTGTGCCTCTGTAGTTGGCCCATCACATTTGGGATGCTGCTATTCCTCAGGACAAAGGCATCAATCATGGCGCTTCTATGCACGCGTGCATTTGCGAAAATTCACAAATTTTCTGAAATATTCCCAAAGGATCCACGTCCCTAGATGTACACATTTATTAACCCTTTAATATCTCAAAAACTACTGAATGGACTTACACCAAATAAGCAAAAGCGTGATCTGCATGCTGAAAGCTAGCTTTCTGCCAAATTTGGTGCAACTTCATCCAGTGGTTCGGGCTGTAGTCGTGTTCAAAGGTCCTATGGGAATTAACATGGTAAATGCAACTTTTTTTACCCCCTCCCTTTTTCTCGGTCCCCACTTGACAGATCACCCCAAACCTTTATGTGTGCAACAAGAATCATTGGGGCACTATTTTTGAAAATTTTGTGATGATTTGTCAAACTGTGCCAAAGATATAGGCAAGTCAAAAAAACTTTTTCTATTGAAATATGGTTTTAACTATAACTACCTATATATATAGAGTGAGAGATAGATAGATAGATAGATAGATAGATAGATAGATAGATAGATAGATAGATAGATAGATAGATGTACCTTAAAACTGCTGTTTTCTTTCTGCCTGTGACTGCTTGAATTTCACTCATAGTTGTTCCCTATACTGTGCTAGCCCCCCCCTACTTACACGGTAAATATGCAAAATACACCCCAGTTGCAAACCAGAGTGTGTTTAAGAGACTGCATAATCTTCTTAATAGTTTTCAACTGTCTTTGGAAAGTGTATGTAACACTTATTTTTAGCTTGAAAAAGTGATTATTTTAAGAATGCGAAAAGCAGTATTTTAGTGGCTTCAGAATTGGTCCTTACATGAAGAGGTGAATCGGGAAGCTAGAAAGTGTGCATTGAGCCAGCCTGTGTCCAAGGAGATTCTGCATAGAGCAGCACCGCCCTGCCCCCTGCCACTGCACCAGAAGCCTCTGCTTAAGGCCTCCTGCCCCTTATATACACTTTTACTGGTTGTTGCATCTTGTGCTCTGATAGGTTGCTAGGGCTAGGGTTTCTATTGGACTGAGGGCTTAGGGTTTGAGTTCTGATTGGCAATTTGGGCTAGGGTTTCTGAGTGGTTGCTAGGGCTAGGGTTTCATTTGGACTAAGAGTTTGGGGCTTGAGTTCTGATTGGCTAATAGGTCTATGGTTTCTAGTGATCTAAGGGCTTAGAGTTTACGCTCTGATTGGCTGGTAGGGCTAGTCTTCCTCATGGATTGGGGTTTGGGTTTTCATTGGCGAATAAAGCTAGGGCTGTGATTGGTTAATAGGGCCAGGTCCCCCATTGGCTCTAGGGTTTAGGGTTAAGGTTCTGATTGGTTAGGGTTAGGACTAGTGTTCACATTGGCCAAAAGGGCTATTTAATCATAAGTCTCAGGATGTCTCAGCTAGGTGTTGAGACTAAGGGCGGATAGGACAAGGGCAGCTTCCTGTTTGGGCCTGTTTGGGCCAGGTGGGGCCTAGGGCCAGATATGCTGCCCAATTTTTCATTTACCAGCAACCACCCTAAGCCATCCACATCTGCAAACAAATTATCAGCAAAGGCATTCTACTCACTTACCACAAATAATCCACATACAGATTTCAGGGTTTCAGCAGTCCTTACAAAAGCCCACAAACCACAACTATACACCCCTTCCACTGCAACTACAACATTATGGCACCTTCAGTGTCACACAAAACGCAATGCTGTCCAATACCATAAAGAAATCCACACATCACTAACACAAAGCCACAAAATGCATAACTTTAATGCATCCACACACACACACACACTCCTTCATTTTAAACACAAGCTGTATCCTGTACTTTCTCCTAACAGACCCCTTTTGATCATGACAAAACCTATACTCAGCATTCCATCATATCTTCCACAACACTCTCCTCTTCTTTTTACCAAAACACACAACCAAGCAATCCTTACACACCACTCCCCCATACATATTACCTCTTCCAGTGATGAAATCTACCACAAAGTCTCATAAGTCTTGCTTGTTCCATCTTACACACTATATGCACTCTTCTACAGAACAAATCCCCACCCCTTGTACAATTCCAATACCACTCACAAGCTGTATTTTACTTATAAACCCTTCTAAAAAAACTACATCAATATCTTCTCTCACTACTCCACAAATATAAAACAAAACACACACAGAAGTACATCAAAACCACACACACTTTCATAATACTTTCTGTCGCAAATTAGAAACATACACCCACTCCCTCTCTTATGCCTGCACAAATAACACACACCCTAATCAATCTTTAATCTCAAATTTTCTATCTTCATCAATAACACAACAAATACACCAACACAGCTCCTCTCATTCACCCACCTCTCGTCATTTGCACAATGTAGAGCCTTAGAATATGACCCTCATGCTCCGCCCCAACCCATAGTCCTTTGACCCTAAACAGATGCAAACAAAATAAACAACATACCACTCTTCACAACTTCACATCCCCATGTCTATTACACAACAAGCCTACTCTACAAAAACAACACAACTCATGATCTCACTCTCAACCACCATCTCCACCACTGACACACACAAATTCAACAAAATGCCTTCTAGGCCTGCTGGAAGAGGAGCACAATATAGAACAACTACACTATTGTGACCCTCATACAGTTAAAAACAGCACTAATGGCAACCTGCTACAAGCTCAAAATACACTACTCACTCTTCTACAAACAACTTCACACCATCACCAAAACACAATCTCTAAACTGGGTTATAATAAATGCATGATCACTCTAGAAAATTAAGCACCACATCTATGACTTACCCACTGACACACAACCTGACTTAAAGCCTAATTACGAGTTTGGTGGGCCAACCATTGGACCACCAGTACAGCGGTCTGGAGGCCACCGCCAAGCCTGTGGCCTCTAGACCACCATATTATGATGTTCCCATGTGGCTGTCGGGATAAGCAGTGCAGAGGCATCGACTTTGGCTCTAAAAGAAGGACAAGACCAATGCCAGCTGCACTGACTGTGTTGCCAGCATTATTGCATTGGCAGACAGTGCGCATTCTGACTGTACTGACAGGGGGGCCTCTTCAATGTAGACGACATGGGCATGAGCAGTGCAGGGCCCCTCCGAGGCCCCATTTCTTTGTTTCCGCAAACCTTTTTATGGCGGGCCCCTGCCTTGAAACGGCTGACAGGAAAGCTATTCGTGATCAGTACATCGGTGCTGACTTCCCCCTGATGGTGGGACTGCCAAGGTTGCAGCAGTCGGACTGGCACCATGGTACAGCATTCTAAGGACCGCTGTAGTTGTAATCAGCCCATACTCTTCATAACTGAATCATAGTTGGGAGATGACATGGCTCCAGTGTTGAATGAAGCCATTCATACAGGCTATCAAGTTATCACTCAAAACTGTATAGGCAAAAGAGGAGGCGGACTAGCTATTACATTGAAGCAAACAATAAATATCAGCAAAACGGATGGCATTTACATACACGGTTGTGAGGCACTCATCACCAGATGCAACCCTACACCAACTTCCTCCTGTAACTTCTGCTTCCTTTACAGACCACCACCTAGCAATGCAACATCCCCAAAATGTTTCTAGACAGTTTCAAACCTTAACCTTAAAACACTATACTTCAACCCAGGCATTCTTGGGGACCTAAACTTTTGGTTTGACAAATCCAATATGCCTCATCCAAAACTATCTTCACTGAGGTAGTCATATTGAACTTACATCAGATCGTACACAATCCCACACACATCACTGGACACATTCTAGATGTCATTTTTGCAAATCCAGAACTAGTTACCTTTCAAAGCATCACACCAGTCACATGATCAGACCACCATTTGGTAGCTTTCCAACATAAAACATCACAAAGCAACACACCCAAGACCACCTTACATGCATCCACCTATCGACCAAGGAACAAACTCTATTTTGAATACTTTGAAACACAACTAACAGCCAACACAGATCTCAACACAATAAATTAGGTTCAAAAACCTTTTGAGTGGTTGCAGGAAGCTTTTAATATCCTAATACCACCCAGAAGAACAAAACAGGACAAAATAAAAGAAGCACCTTAGAGAAATACAGAACTAAAAAGATAAAACAACAAAGTAGAAGGGTGCAAATAACCTGGCTCAAATCAAACAGCAATCAAGACAAACTTCACCTATGCATACTAAACAGAATATACAAATCAACAACCAAAAAAGCTAAAAAGGATACTATTCAGGCAGAATTCGAAATGCTAAATCCTCAAGTATACATTTTATAAAATTCTCACTGAATTTTATGAACCGAAATGCACAGAAGGAACTCATCCTTTCACTCAAGAATTCACAGGCAAACTGCCAAATCATTGCACAACCAAAGCAGATACATTGGACTCCTATTAAAACAAAGGAAAACCACCAGCACCAACGCATTTCCAAAAATCCCCTCCAAGAGTAAACCAATCCAGCCTCTGCATTCCTTCAAACAAAGTGAATTTATGCAACTAGACAAAGCAAGCAGGCCTTCCGGCTTCCCTTCTGACCCTTGGGCACCACACATTTTCAAAAACATTATTTTTTCTACCTCTGCTGCCGCACCAGTAACAAGAATCATCAATAATTCTTTAACTGCAGGAGTCTTTCCAGAAGACCTAACAAAGGCAAACATACATCCATTATCAAAGAAAACAAACCTGGACCCGCTTGACCCTAAAAACTACAGACCATTACAAATGGACCTTTCCTTGGCAAACTGATAGAACTGGGCAAACTGATAGAAAGAGTATCATTCACCCATATGTCACAATTTTCTGAAGATAACCCCATACTTTCACAGTATCAAACTGGATTCCACCCAGGAAGAGGCACAAAATCTGCTCTCATCACCATGTGGGATGACCTTAAAAACAACACAGTAGACCACAATGAAGTTGCTGCACTACTTCTCTTGGACTTCTCAGCTGCCTTTGACACAGTTGACCATGCCACCCTAATACAAAGACTCTACGAAGCCGGCATAGAGGGGACTGCTCTCATCTGGATCCAATCCTACCTTCAAAACAGAACAAGTATCATCCATACTCCTGCTTTCTCATTCAAACCATCCTTCACAAAAGAAGGGGTCCCTCAAGTCTCAATCATCTCACCCATGCTTTTCAACATCTACATGAAGTCATTACCAGCAATGGTCAATAAATTTCAGCTCACAAGCTACAACTATGCAGGTGACACACAACTACTCATTGACCTGGAATGCAGCGAAGACATTGGAAACTCACAAATCTTAAGTTGCATCAGAGCCATTTATCAGTGGGTGACATGGAGTCATCTCAAACTGAGTGCTTCCAAAACAGAAATATTCACATGTGTCGATTGGAAAAATGATGACCCACTCTGCACCTGGCCTGATGATCTGAGACTACCTTCTAAAATATCTACGGCAGTAAGAAACCTTGGAATTACCATGGACTCCAAATTTACAATGAATGTCCAAGTGGACAAATCAGCTAATTGCGGACTAATTTTGATATATATTCTAAACAACTAATAAACCATAAAAACCAAAAAGAAAACCTTACCTTAAAATTAGTTGTTCAGGCAATTGTTATTCAGGCATAATTGTTGTTTAGACAGTAGTTGTTCAGTACTTAGTTGTAGAGACTTTTTAGTTGTTTAGCAGTAGTGGTTCAGGCAAGTAGTGCTTTAGACCTAGTTGTTCAGGATGTTTCCCCTTTCGAATGACTCTTCCCTCCTCCATCTGTCCTTTACTCATCCCATACCTCATCTCTCTATTATGATCTTCCAATTAACACTTTCTGGGATCTTCTCTCATCTATCCCTTCATTATTCTATTCAATCCAACTAACACACTCACATGTTCACCACTCCAATTAACTCCTATTTCCCTATACTGATACTATACTCATATTTCCCTATAATAATCCACTACTAATCCTTTTCAGTTCCAAAGTATTGACACCTTGTAAGGGGTAGTAACCGCTATATAAATAGAATTACAATATATACATATAAATATATATATATATATATATATATATATGTGTATATATATATATATATATATATATATATATATATATACACATATATATATATATATACATACATACATACATACACACCTATATATATAAATTTGTATATTTGTATACTTGTTTATATATATATATATATATATATATATATATATATATATATCCATATATATGCATTTTCACTTTAAAAAAAAAAGATTACAGGGACATTACAGTTAGGCTCGCATTTTAAAAGTACAAAACCATAGAAATTCAGCAGTTTTAGTTACAGTTATTTCAAGTAACTGTAACTCGTATACTAATGTAACTATAACTTGTGCCCCTGCCATGCAGTTTTTTCCCTCAATAATTTTACTGCAAATATTACATTGATATTATGAATGACATTATCAGACATGTCATGAGTGTTGTAATATGTAAGGTAATTAGGAGTGCATGTCCTCTTCTTCAACATTTTATGCCAATACTGCATCCACTAAACACCCCTATAATCCAGCTAGGGGGTCAGGTTACAGCCAACCTGACCCCTTATGCTTCTTTTAATCATCTGTTTTTCAGCCCCAGGAACAGTCTTTGTAATATAAAATGGCAGCCACAACTTTCTACTCAGGTCGCGGCCAAGCAAAAACTGCCCTTCTGTTTGCACACATTTTGGTGAATTGTTGCAAATTTGTCACGAATTATTCTAGCTTCTAGATACACAGATGTGAATTTCCTTTAATTTCTGCACACCTGCAGAATGGATTTCCCCAAATAACAAATAGTGTGATCTACAGACCAAAGACTACCTTTATGCCAAATTTGGTGTAACTTTGTCCTGTGGTTCGTGCTGCAGGCGTGTCTAACAAGTTTATGGGAAACACACTTTTTTGACCCCCCTCTTTTTCTCGGACCCTGCTTGACGGACCATGCTGAAACTTTCCATGCACAACAAGACCCTAGAAGGCACTTTTTTGTGAAGATTTTGTGAAGATTTGTCAACCAGTGCCAAAGGTCCTATATATATATATATATATATATATATAATAATTTTTTTTTTCTTACTTTTTTTGTTTACAAGGTGCTGCTACCCACTCTTTAGTTTTTTTAATATGTTTGTTAGTTTTTTGTATAGTCAACAAATCCAATTCGATGCATACAGTAATATCACTCTGCGGTAGAGGAAGGATGTCATGTACATTGGAATTATGCCTGTTGGCATTGCCTTCTAAGTTAACACACATTGTTCACCTGCTCCCCTAACACAACCCTTCCATTCCAGGAAAGCCAAAGCACCCATTTAGCGAAACTTTAGACAGTCACAAATGACAAGCAATGGATGAATCATGGCATTAAGGGAAGGAAACTGCAGCAACTACGTTCATGTTTCAAAAAAGGAACAGACCAAGAAAAGAAAATACAACTGTCAAATGTCCCTGTCCCTTAAAACGTGTGTATATGTGCATGTGTAATCACTCTTTACGCCAGCATTCATCTTCTGTCATGGTCCAACTCGCTGTCCAAGCACATGAGTGGGTGTCTCCTAGATAGTGACATTGGTTTTGGCCCTCAGGGCCTGACCAATCCCCATGTCTTCCTGATCCCTCAGCCTGTCCAGATGGCCAGCTACGGTGGCAGCTAAACATGGTTCACGTGCCCCTCATCTACATGTGTTGGCTGACAGTGTTTTCATTGGGGGTTGTCATTGGTATACAAATCCAGTTTTTCTAAATAAGTTTCCCAACAGTCCAGCAGATCTGTCCCACTCTCTCTAGTATGCAGAGTTTTTGTGCACCAACAGTTCAGCCAGTGCCCACATATGCATTTCAACCTGCCAGAGTTGCATGGAAAGTGCTGTGGCAGATTTCCATGCCAAAATGATACAGGGATTGGCAAAGATCAGCATGGAGTTTTGGAACCGTAGCAGACCCTTTGTCTTCTTAGTGGCGTGCCCTACTTCAAGTATGCACTGGATAGGATCAAACGGAAGCACACATCTCATAAATGTGTGATCTGTAGCCAGAAGGAGCATCTAACCCTTCATGACCACACTATGGGGGTAATTCCGACTCCCGCCAGCGGCGGTAACCGCACGCCCGGCGGGACCGGCCGAATGACCGCACCGCGGTCAAATGACCACGGCGGCCATTCTGGCTTTCCCGCTGGGCTGGCGGGCGACCGCCAGAAGGCCGCCCGCCGTCCCAGCTGGAAAGCGCCTTCAACGAGGAAGCCGGCTCCGAATGGAGCCGGCGGAGTTGAAGGCGTGCGACAGGTGCAGTGGCACCCGTCGCGATTTTCAGTGTCTGCTTGGCAGATACTGAAAATCAATGTGGGGCCCTGTTAGGGGGCCCCTGCAGTGCCCATGCCATTGGCACCCCAGGGGCCCCACGACACCCGTTACCGCCATCCTGTTCCTGGCAGTGAAAACCGCCAGGAACAGGATGGCGGTAAGGGGGTCGGAATCCCCATGGCGGCGCTGCAAGCAGCGCCGCCGTGGAGGATTCCCTGGGGCAGCTGTGTATTACCTGTCTAATGAACTGGAGGCACTAGCCCCATGTTTTGTCCGAAATGTCAGTCTCAATTGCCAGTTTCCACCAATCTCAGTGGATTGCCACTGCAACATGGAATAAAGGCACGTGATAGCTTTGGTGGAGTTCCCCCCTCTCAGTACCAATTCCAGCGGTGCTTTTAGGGGTGGCTGTACGTGGTCCATCCCCCATGTCTTTTGCATCACATCGCCGATGCAGAGTATAATAGGAACTGTTTTAGATTTAGCCCATGATCTACTGCTAGGGCACCAAAGGCACGTAAACCCTCTTCCAACACCACGTCTGCCAGGATTTAATCTCTGCCTCTTACCAGTCCCTGTTGCGGTATGTGGCTCTCAATCACGCTCACTCTGGTATGGCCAGAATCGGTAAACTGTGTGAGAAGGGCTTGGATCTTGTGCCTCTGCAGTTGTACTGCTTCCAGGTGTCGCGTGGGCTCTCATTATCCTAAATGAGACTACTGGATTTCTAGGCGGCAGGATCGATAACGGTGTGGGGGACTGAATCTGACCCACGTGTAAGGAACGCTGTCACCCTAAATCCGGTTTTTGCTCCAGCTAACTAGCAGTGCCTCATTTCTCCCACGGGGAAGAGATGATTAGACAGCCGAGCGCATGACATATTTGGAACTTCTCAGGGAAGTCGTGGTCACTCAGATCCAAACCAACTCTCTCATTTACAATATGATCTCATCTACAAATGACAAAGACAGTATAAGTTTTATATAATGCTTTAATAAAACAACAGTATTTTAGTTAATAAGGCGTGAGCCGCAATAACCAGAACAATACTACACAGTAGGATTGAAATAGTCACCAGGAGAGTAAAACATAAGAACAAAGCTATCATAGTGCCTAACAGTTTCTACTCTCCCTCTGCTTGTTCTATTTAGAGCACAGCATTTTAAGCTTCTAGCTTGCCTTTTAGTATCACTGGGGAGACATCAGCCCTCATACCTGAGCAAAGACCTGTGATCTGGGTTCAGCATCTGCAACGAGGCAGTCAGCGTCTAGTTGTGGTTCCCTGGTGGGAATCTCCCTCTTGCGTGTATTGGGACAAGGAAGTGATTTTATAACTAACATGTCATCGTGATCACAAAATGTCCCTACGCAGGAATGCCAAATCTAAATTCCTACCACGTCTATCGGCAATGTACCAGACTGTATCCTTGACTGAAGCACAGAATGAATATGTTATGGAGAACTCCACTGCTGAAGTAGGCAAAACAGTGTGATATGAATAAAAAACAACACCGTAGAACTGGCTATTTGAAAAATAACAGTACGAAGCCTAATAAAAAGCATTTAGAGCAAAGTGCACAGAGGCTCTAAACTGTCAGCAAATGATTAAAATATATTCAGGGCAAAGTGCACAAAGGCCTAAAGCCTGAAGCTAATGCGCAATGGATATGTAAAACTAACCACACTACACCCTCCCCTTGTCGGTAGCAAGTGGTTCCAATAATATAAAAGTATGCCCCAAATATAAGCAATATATAAAACCATATATTTCGACAAGGTCAGAAGACAACAAAGTCATAAATTTAGGAAACATGTGACGATAAAGCCAAATTCAATATAGTGTCAATTTTGCAGGAAAAAAAAAATCCAATTGTCAGACAGAAGCAATAGAACGTAGGAGCTCCTCCACTCCGATATATGTCAATATCGGAAGATCCACACCACAAAGTACCACGGAGCAGGTGTGTTCCAAAGCCCCAAAACCATTCAGGGCGGCACCCCGTGCAGGGCCTATGAATGAGACAAAACCATCTTCCTCCAGGAAGGGAATCTCATAAACCGCCTCACGAAGCAAACGCAACCGTAGTGCACAAGTCTGGGAATGAGCCCTAATCGGGAACATCAACAGATCAGGATCGACCACTGGAGGGCGTTGCAGTGAGAGGCAGAAAGCCAGTGCATGTTCAAACGAGCACCAAAGGCACCGAAACACGGGTTGCACACAATCCAAAACTGGTCTGAATGACAGAGACCAGTCACACTCCAAATGGGCCAGGAGTGTAGCTCCAAAATGCTGCATCATGCGTTCACGACACAGCTGCGCTGACGGGAGCAGCAATATAGGATCTCGTTGTGCCGGGATAGCCATTGCGAAAAAATAGCAATAATAGCAAGACTCCAACCAACAAAGCCAAAGTAATCGGGAAACCCCCAAAAATGCTTCCGAAAATAGAGTGTATAGCCGAAGGTATTAAACCGAATATGGCAGAGAAGGTGTGAGCAAAACCAACACCAACTGCTTTGAAAAAATGTGCAATACCAGCTGTGCTGGATGCATTAAATATACGTCCCACCAGTTCACCGAAGTGACTTGGAAAGTTAGTATTCAAAAGGGACTGTATTTCCGCCGATGACCTTGCCACCTGAAGTGCGTATGTCTCGCTAGCAGATGTAAGGGCCACATGCTTCTGAAACAATAAAGCCTTTAGTCGACTCAACTTGTCGAAACTAACCTTGGAAGTAGCAATATGAGGCCAGATGTCCGCTACCTCCCTAATTTGAGTGGGGCGAAACAACACATTCCCGCAGCACGTAACGGCCTTGTTGACAACGACAACGTAAACTATTCCGTCACGCATGCCACAGCAGCGTTCGCTGTTAAGAACAATGTAACTGCCGTTAGAAAGCACCTGGAAAGTGTTTTTAATAACCGGGACTGGAACTCCCTTCAGATAACAAGCTAAGTTAGCAATCGAAGCGTTACACGCTCCGTGCAAGGACAGCTGTTTACAAACCATTGAATGGCTGACAGAAGCTTCACATTCACTACCGCTAAGAAAAACCTCCCTCAAACCATTAATACATCTGTACTGAAAGGGAAGATCCCACACCTCGTGTATGTAACTTTCTCCCAGTAGTTCATATCTACCCACCGGAATGTGCTTCAAACAAGAAGTAAATTGCAGAGTGGAGATAGGCAAATTAATAACCCCATGAATCAACCACTCAGCTGAAGGAATCTCAGCAACCGTGAAAGGCAGTTTCTCCAAACATGACATACGTCGCTTCCTTTTTAGCCATCAGCTGTTGTTGACGAGTCAAATTAAAGGAGATAAAGATCTCTCTGGCACGAATGTGCTGCCATGGAACGCGACCAGCCTTCAAGGTCTGAAGAGTCCAACCCAGCTGCATGATGGACCTCGTCTGACTCTGCCCATGATATAAAGAAGACATGTCCGATTTAATAATGTCAATAGCAGAGGAAACAATACTGTCAATCGTGTAAACACGGTCAGAAAGGGTATGCATGCCATTATCAACAACAGACAAAGGGGGTCATTCTGACCCTGGCGGTAAAAGGCACTTACTGCCGGTCAGAAGACCGCCATCATACCGCCGCGGCCGCGGTAAACCGCCACGGTCATTCTGACCCACAACTGCCAAACCGCCAAAAACCCGACATCCCCTGAAGCCCGCCTCATCAGCGGTCAGCGATAAACTGGAGATGACCAAACCTCCACCGTCACGCCAACACAAACACGCCCATGCCATTACGACCCACGAATCCACGCGGCGGTCTTTCAACCGCGGTATTCCATTGGCGGTACACACCGCTGCGCTCAAAATACACACACCTTTACAAAACACAGCCACATTGGACAATTCGAAATACACACACCTGATACACATACAAACACCACTCCCACACACCCATCACCATATAAAACACACACCCACATCACCCACAAACCCCCACAAAGCAAAATTCAGAGACAAGGCGCAATACACAGAGAGAGAGCACAGGGAACGCAAACCACAACACACACAGGAACCCAACATCATCACCCACACCACATCTACGCACAAAACACCACACACCACTACAATCATCACCACAAACACCACCCCACACCTCATCCACACCACCCCATGGCACCCCAAAGACACCCCAGGTTCACGGACCAAGAACTCAGGGTCATGGTGGAGGAAATAATCAGGGTAGAGCCCCAGCTCTTCGGCACACAGGTGCAGCACACCACAATAGCCAGGAAGGCGGAGCTATGGCAAAGGATCGTCGACAGGGTCAACGCTGTGGGACAGCATCCCAGAAATCGGGAAGACATCCGAAAGCACTGGAACGACCTACGGGGGAAGGTTCGGTCGATGGTGTCAAGATACAACATCGCTGTGCAGAAGACTGGCGGCGGACCCCCACCCACTCCACCCGAATTCACAGCATGGGAGCAAGAGGTCTTGAACATCCTGCATCCTGAGGGCCTCGCTGGAGTAGGCAGAGGAATGGACTCTGGTAAGTCTAATCTCAACTACTTCACCCCCCCAACCACCAGCATGCCAACCCACACCACCATCCTCACCCTTAACCCCCAGCAGACATACTCCCTGTTAATGTCTCACCAGCACAACCCACCCAACCCAACCCCAACCCCTGAATGCCAACACAAACCATGGACACCCATCACCTAAGCATGACCACTGCACATACCCATCCCCCCCCACAAACCACCCTCACAACTCCTCCCACATGGGACTGCCAGCACTGGGGGACAAGGGCACCCACAAATCGCACGCCACGGCACACACAAAATCAATAACCATATTCTTTTACCCCTGCAGGGCCCGAAAGCCAACACACCGGCCAGGAGGGTCCAGATTTGTCCATCCCACCCCCAGAACAGGCCCCCAGTGATGACAGCAGCTCTGTTGACCTAGAACCTGATGACCAGCCCGGACCATCGGGGACCTCTGGACAGTCGGTTACCCTCAGTCAGCCCCAGGCCACAGCAGACCTACCCCCCTCAGGAAACACCAGCACAGCACCCACCCAGCGGGCCCATGCTTCTGTCTAAAGGACAGGTCAAGCAGCGGTGTGTCTACCAGTACAGGGCACCCAGGGTAACCCACAACCCCAACAACAACAGGGACCTGGGGGCACTGGTAGTGGGCACACCGTCCAGGGGCCAGAGGCCCATGAACAAAGAGGAACTGGGAGGGCTGCTGTGTGACAGAGGGAGGACAGGCCTAGGGAACCCACTGTCCAAGAGGCCCTCACCACCATCATGGGAGCGTACCACCACTCCCAAGAGACGATGGCGACGGTCCTGGCCAGGTTCCAGGAGATCCAGGCCATGCAGGAGGGCCAGTACATGGGGTTCCGGGAAGAACTGCGCACCATCAGTTCCGCAATGGGTACAATCGTGGTGGCACTCAACCAGATTGTCACCACATTGCGGGACCATGTGGCCCCCCAAAGGGCCCCTGCCACTAGCATGGAGGAAGAACAGCCCACCACCTCCGCCGGCGCTAGTGGTCAGGAGGCCCCAACACAACAGCAACGGCCCTCCCGGACCCCACCCCCTGCAGAACAAGAACCACCCCGCAAGAAAGGCCTGAGATCGAGGAAGAAGACAGAGTAGGATGTCAAGACCCCCGCCATGCACGGAAACCCCCGGATGTCATCCCACTGTCCCACTTGTTTGCCCTGTACAACCTTGAACTGCCCCTGCTCCACCTTCCACAGGCATATGGACAATGGACCTGTAGGAACGACAGTCTGGACACTGCCATGGACATGCCTCCACCATCACCCTGTTTGAACTATACACCTATTTTAAAACTTCAATAAACACAATTATTGCACATTAACCAACTGGATTCTGCTATCTATTTATTTAAACCAAATGTATTCGATATAACCAACAAAACATTTCTAGTTACATTGTGATGACAACATACCAGTGTCACACAGCGGTAGTCCATGGGGAAAAAAAACAGAGGGCACTCCGTGGGGATCAGATCACTGAAATAGGAAGTGATATACACAACTAAGTTACCATACATTGGGGTGAAAGGTCAGACAGTAGAGAGCCACTACAGTTACAGATATAATACAATGCTGGAGTAGATTATTACCTGTGTGTCACTGGAAATACTGCAGTATCACTCTGTCCCTGTTGTCTGTGTCGTCCTCTTCGTCTTCCTCCTCTTCACTCTCCGCAGGCTCCACAGCGGCCACAACACCACCATCTGGACCATCCTCCTGCAGGAAAGGCACCTGGCGTCGCAAAGCCAGGTTGTGAAGCATGCAGCAGGCCACGATGATATGACACACCTTCCTTGGTGAGTACATTAGGGATCCACCAGTCATATGCAGGCACCTAAACCTGGCCTTCAGGAGGCCGAAGGTCCGCTCAATCACCCTCCTAGTCCGCCCATGGGCCTCATTGTACCGTTCCTCTGCCCTGGTCCTGGGATTCCTCACTGGGGTCAATAGCCAAGGCAGGTTTGGGTAACCAGAGTCACCAATTAGCCACACACGGTGTCTCTATAGCTGTTCCATCACATAAGGGATGCTGCTATTTCGCATGATGTACGCGTCATGCACTGACCCTGGGAACTTGGCATTTAAATGGGAGATGTACTGGTCAGCCAATCAGACCACCTGGACATTCATCGAATGATAATTTTTACGGTTCCTGTACACCTGCTCATCGTCTTTTGGGGGAACCAAAGCCACATGGGTACCATCAATGGCACCAATGATATTGGGAATGTGTCCAAGGGCATAGAAATCACCCTTCACTGTAGGCAAGTCACCCATCTCAGGGAAAATTATGTAGCTCCGCATGTATTTCATCAGGGCAGACAACACTCTGGACAACACCTTTGAAAACATAGGCTGAGACATCCCAGATGAAATGGCCACGGTAGTTTGAAATGATCCACTTGCCAAAAAATGCAGTACTCACAGCACCTGCACTAGAGGCGGAATCCCTGTGGGTTGGCGGATGGGTGACATCAGGTCTGGCTCCCGCTGGGCACACAGTTCCTGTATAGTGGCACGGTTGAGTCTGTAGGTGAGTATGACGTGTCTTTCTTCCATTGTCGACAGGTCCACCAGCGGTCTGTACACGGGAAGATTCCTCCGTCTCCTCGCAAGTCCCAGCGGACGATGCCTAGGAAGGACAACATGGAGCACAGAGTCAAGCAACCCACAGGTAAGTGCCCACAGCATGCCCAGTACACGAATCTCTCGGGATTGAATGGCTAGTATGATTGTCGGTGCAAGGCCTAGCCATGTGTGACGCAGTAGGAATGAAGCCATGTGGGCCCTTGAAATGGCGGCTGCCTGACCTGTGAAGTGTGACAATGTGAAGTGAGGTCATTGCGCAAGCGTGGCACACCGTGGCGGTAGGCGGTCGCAGTCCGCGGCGCAAAGCCGCATTGGACAACATTGAACCCTATGGGTTTCAGGAGCCAATGGCTTTGAGCGCCGGCGGTCGCGGTACGCACCGCCGCGGTACGCACCGCCGCGGCACGCACCGCCGCGGCCGTAACTGCCATTTTCTCTCTGCTTGATCACACGAGACCTGAGCATCCACAGGAGAGGACCTATACTGCAAGTGCTGCTGTGACCTCGGTCTGGAAGTGACAATGGCTGCTGCGACTGGGGAAAGGGCCCCCGCCTTCAGTTCCGAGGAGTTGGAGAAGCTCGTGGACGGGGTCCTCCCCCAGTATGCGCTACTCTACGGGCCTCCAGACCAACAGGTGAGTACACGGGGGGCAATGCATAGTGCCCAATGTCTGGGCTGAGTGGGGAGGATGTACGATGGAGGGGAGGGCAGCGAATGACGAATGCATGGCACGACAGATGAGAGCATGTGCCACATGGCAAGGTTGGGGAGGGGGGGCCACTCACATCGAGCGTCAGAAAAGTGATGATGTTCCTCTTCCCCCCTGTACATGTCACATAGGTCAGCGCCCATCAGAAGATTGACATGTGGCGTGCCATCGCCAAGGACGTCCGGGCCCTGGGGGTCCACACCAGAAGGGGCACCCACTGCCGCAAGAGGTGGGAGGACATCCGCTGCGGGAGCAGGAAGACCGCGGAGGCTCTGCTGGGGATGGCCTCCCAACCTAGGAGGGGTGCCAGTCGTACCTTGACCCCCCTGATGCCCTGGATCCTGGCGGTGGCATACCCCGATTTAGATGGGTGCTTGAGGACATCACAGCAGACACAAGGGGGTGAGTACCAGCACATTCAGCTATTTTGCGCGCAGTGGAGGTGCCTGGGTGGGGGAGGAGGGCTGTGGGTATCCCTAGGCCAAGGCGATTTCTGTAGGATAGGCCCGTCCGTGAAGTATGGTCCTGTGCCCCCGCCCCCCACCTCTGTAGGGTGCCTAGTAACGCGATTCATGGACCAGTTTATACTGTGTGGGCAGTTGTCGCCCATAGGCTTGTAGGGCATGTCCCATTGAATGAGTAGTGTACCCCAAGTGCGCAGCGTAGTGCAGGGGGCTTCTGTGTCTGTCCTCTCCGCCAACGGTGTCCCCAATGCATGCACTCAACTTGTCTTTATGTTTTCCACCCCCCCCATTTTCTTTGTTTTTCTGTGAATGTGTGCATTAGCATCATCAGGCGGAGGAGAAGTGGCATCGGCGCAAGAGGGAGCTGCATCTCACATGGCCCCGGAGGGCCATGCAACGGACTCCGACATGACCAGTGAGACGGAGGGCGAGGGGGGCTCCACCACGGGGACCCGTGGAGACGGCAGCGACACCGACACGTCCTCGGAAGGGAGCTCCCTTGCGGTGGCGGCAACATCCGTGCCCACCGATCCTACAGGTACAGCCGCCACCCAGCGCACCAGCTCCGCCCTCCCAGCAGCCCCTCGGCCTTTGGCCCATGCCCGCAAGGCCAGGAAGCCGGCCATCTCCTTCGCCCCAGGCACCTCAGGCCCTGCCCCAGTCACCCCTGCTGCCCTCAGTGAGGAGGTCATTGACCTCCTGAGGACCATCATTGTTGGTCAGTCTACCCTTTTGAATGCCATCCAGGGTGTGGAGAGGGAGGTGCATCAAAGCAATGCATACCTGGAGGGCCTTCATTCGGGTCAGGCTGCCCATCAACGATCGTTCAACGCTCTGGCCTCAGCACTGACGGCAGCGATTGTCCCTGTCTCCAGCCTCCCTCTTCTGACTCCCTCCACCCAGTCCCACTCCCCTGTTCCTCTGCCTATCCCATCCACACCTACAGACCAGCCTGCACACACCTCAACACCCAAGGGCAGCTCATCCAGACATAAGCACCACAGGACACACAAGCATTCACCCAAGCAACATCCAGATGCAGACATGCCAACAGCCACTACCTCCTCTGTGTCCCCCACCTCCTCATCTCCCTCCTCCCTCCCTGTGACGTCTCCACACACACCTGCAAGCACACCACAATCAGCCATTGCACCCATCACCAGCACACCCTCCACACTAGTCCGCACACGTGCAGTCACCACCCCCACTGCCATGTACATGTCCCCTGTGTCCTCTCCCAGTGTGTCTGTCACCCCCGCTTCCCAACCACACAAACGCAGACAGGCACCCAAACAACAGCCATCCACCTCACGTCAGCCTCCTGCCCAAGCACCTGCACCCAAAGACAGCACACTTGACTCTCCTACAACCACATCCTCTTCCTCCACTCCCATACCCACTCCAGCCACCCTTCCCATGGCTCCAAAGAAAATTTTCCTCTCTAAAGTGGACCTCTTTTCCTCACCTGACCCACCCCCTCCATCCCGTAAGAGTTCCACAAACACCTCAGCCACCACCAGCCCAGCAACTCCAAAGAACGTCGTGCCTGGTTTTTGGAGTCCGCCCTTTCCTTGGGCTGGGACATCGTCCAGCAGCAAAGGCCCAGCCAGCCCCCCCCCCCCTGGGAAGAGGACCAAAAAACTGAAGGGCAGGCGCAACAGGCCTGTTACGCCTGCCCCCAAGGAGGGTAGCCTTGCACCGTCACCTGCCACATCGGGTAAGGGAGCCAAGGGCCACGGACAGTCTGCCAAGGAGGGCAAGGGCAGCAAGGAGCAAAAGGCAGGGAGCAGCCGACCTGGCCATGAGGGCCCCACCAGCCCTATTCCGGGGGTATCGAAGGAGAGCCAGGGCCCCAGGACTCCATCACAGGAGGGCCCCGCAACGGAAAGGTCCGATGCAGAGTGAGCGGCAAGTATTGGCCAGGTGTGGTTCACTGGAAACACAAGACAGGCACCCCTGAACAGGGCCCGCCGTGAGGAGCACCGCTGAACAGGGCCCCGCCGTGACCAGAACCGCTGAACAGGGCCCCGCCGTGAGAAGCACCGCTGAACAGGGCCCGGCCGTGATAAGCACCGCTGAACAGGGCCCCGCCGTGAGAAGCACTGCTGAACAAGGCCCCGCCGTGACCAGAACCGCTGAACAGGGCCCCGCCGTGAGAAGCACCGCTGAACAGGGCCCGCCGTGACCAGAACCGCTGAACAGGGCCCGCCGTGACCAGAACCGCTGAACAGGGCCCCGCCGTGAGAAGCACCGCTGAACAGGGCCCCGGCGTGACCAGAACCGCTGAACAGGGCCCCGCCGTGACCAGAACCGCTGAACAGGGCCCCGCCGTGACCAGAACCGCTGAACAGGGCCCCGCCGTGAGAAGCACCGCTGAACAGGGCCCCGCCGTGAGAAGCACCGCTGAACAGGGCCCCGCCATGAGAAGCACCGCTGAACAGGGCCCCGCCGTGACCAGAACCGCTGAACAGGGCCCCGCCGTGACCAGAACCGCTGAACAGGGCCCTGCCGTGAGAAGCACCGCTGAACAGGGCCCCGCCGTGACCAGAACCGCTGAACAGGGCCCCGCAGTGAGAAGCACCACTGAACAGGGCCCCGCCGTGAGAAGCACTGCTGAACAGGGCCCCGCCGTGAGGAGCACCGCTGAACAGGGCCCTTCCTGTCAAGCACCGCTCCGCTGGGCCCTTCCTGTCAAGCACCGCTCCGCTGGGCCCTTCCTGTCAACCACTGCTCCGCTGGGCCCTTCATCTCAAGCACCGCTCCGCTGGGCCCTTCCTGTCAAGCACCGCTCCACTGGGCCCTTCCTGTCAAGCACCGCTCCGCTGGGCCCTTCCTGTCAAGCACCGCTCCGCTGGGCCCTTCCTGTCAAGCACCGCTCCCCTGGGCCCTTCCTGTCAAGCACTGCTCCACTGGGCCCTTCATCTCAAGCACCGCTCCGCTGGGCCCTTCCTGTCAAGCACCGCTCCGCTGGGCCCTTCCTGTCAAGCACCGCTCCGCTGGGCCCTTCCTGTCAAGCACCGCTCCGCTGTGCCCTTCATCTTAAGCACCGCTCCGCTGGGCCCTTCCTGTCAAGCACCGCTGGCCCATTGGCAGTCCCGGTTCTGTGTCGGGCAGGCCTTCACGACGCACTCTGCCCACCATGCCTCCTCCATGACCAGTGGTCTCTGTAATCCACCTGATGGACTGTGGCTTTGCACTCCCCAGGATGGCACAGTGGGCAATCCACCCACTGTAGAGACTTGTGAGACTGTGGCTTTGCACTCCCCAGGATGTAGAGACTTGTGAGACTGTGGCTTTGCACTCCCCAGGATGGCACAGTGGGCAATCCACCCACTGTAGAGACTTGTGAGACTGTGGCTTTGCACTCCCCAGGATGGCACAGTGGGCATGGAGGCCCTTCGTGGATCTGGCATCGTGGACTCATGTGGCTGAGGTGCCCCCCCTTCCCTTCCCCCTGAGGTGCCTGTCTTTTTATTTTAGTGATGCCCCAGCAGTGTTCTCTCCAATGGACTGGATCTCGTGTGTGGGCTTTGCCCATGTGTTGCTGCACATTGGCCCTCGGACCTTTGGACTTTGATAGACTGGGCCGGACTTTTGCTGCTTGTATGGATAGAGTTCTAGATGTGTATTCATTCTTCATATATTGCTAAGGTCGCTACACTTTATTGTTGCAATAATATGGTTCTACTTTTACATTCATTGGCTTTTGTCTTTGTTTTTTGGGGGGGTGGTGGGTTGGGGGTGTCACTCTGACTTTTTTATCTGCATAGGTGTGTAGGTATTTCGGTGGGGGTGAGGGTGGGGGTGGGTGTGTGGCGTATGTGTGTGCCCGTAACCTTTCCTCCTCCCCCCTCCTCTGTGTCGTAGGTGCAGTACTCACCGTTGTCGTCTGCGGCGAGGTTCGTGATCCTGGAAGAAGAGCAGGAAGGCAATGGCTGGGAGGATGTGGAGTTCGGGTTCCATGCTGTTCTGATTCCGCGTGGAGTGTGTCGAGGTAAGCGTTTTCCATTGGAGATGTCTGTTTCCGCCGTGTTTTTATCGGCGGGGCTCCCGCCCGGAAAAGGTAGCGGATTGGTGGGTCGTGATAGGGTGGGCGGTACATTGTCTGCCGCCTGACTGTTGGCGGTGAACGCCGCGCTGTTTGTTTGTACCGCCGTGGCGGTCGGAGTGTTAAAGCGGCGGCCTGTGTTGGCGGTTCCCGCCAGGGTCAGAATTCATATTTTTAGGCCGCCAGCCTGTTGGCGGGTTGGCCGCCGCTTTAACACTGACCGCCAGGGTCAGAATGACCCCCAAAGTCTGCAGCAGATTTTCCTGCCTCAACCGGGCTGCAGCCTCCTGTTGTGAAAGCTTCCAAATCTCATTATAAACCTCGTACAAAAACCTCTTCTTCCGTGGTACCTTGGGACCTGACAAAAAATCTCGTAAATCAGTATCATTAGACAGTAACGTGAGATGTGACTTAACTGCATCCAGCGTGGATGACTTCAACCATTGCTGACAAAGCTTCCCCACGCTGTATGTAGTTATAATATCAGCATGTTCTGGTGAAATGTAACGAGGGTCTGCCCTACTAGTCCTGAACCCCCCTGAAGAGGTGACAAAACGTTGATGACACTTATTAGTGTCTACAGGCCATAGTAACCACCCGCCCGGATGTAACGATGAAGTGTTAAGCGTACCATTCTGGACCCAATGTGTAAATTCACCAAAAGTAGCATTCACATAGTGCTGCCAGTCATTTAATTTGGAAGGGACAGGTATACTAGGCAAAGTCAACTCTCTAATTGTCGCCAAGCCCAAACAGCTAGTCTGTTGTACTGTGTCATTGAGGAAAATCATCTGCATAGGGATAAGACACGCTCTAAAAAATGTATCCCTGCCTTGCATCTGCCAATTTTTCGTACCCCAAACACTTTTCAAGTCAACAGTCTTAAACCAGTATTCATACCCCTCGACCGAAAGTTTAGATACAAACAAATTTGAATACAATAATTTAGTATCGGTCAATAACATTTGCTTATTAGAATACGGTGTAACTTTAAAATAGTAAGACTTAGCATTCCGTTGATTATGCCCAGAAAAATTTGCAAATTTATCATAATACGTTTTCGAACTCCCTTGTGGAGGAGTCGAGCAATGTTCCCATTGCACATAATTAAATATGGACTTAGGGCTACTAGCTTTATGAATAAAGTGGTGTCCATAATAGTTGTAGCAAAACATGTCACCATGATTATCTCTAAATTGGTAAGCATCTTCATCGTCATAGACAGTATAATATTGCAAATCTGTTAGCATAGAATCTACTGTCTTCACATCCCAATCATCAGAAACAATGTCTGGTATAACAATATCATTCATTGATAACTTGAGGACATACGGTATTTGAATCAATTCAGTGGGACCATATATCAAACATTACTTTATCCCACACAATCCCATCCGGAATCGGTATTGCAGAAATGTTTACATTGGACAAGTCTCTTCGAACCATATGAGATGAAAAATGTGGTTTTAACACAGTCTCCACGTGCTCAATGTCAGATCGATCAGGAAGAAAATGACCATGTATTACCAGAAAAAAAGTAACCACAAATCCCAACCATAAAAAAAGGGTCATTACAGCCATAAAAAGCCACAAATAGTTCAAAGGAAAAACAAAATATGTGCGTTTAAGCCACCCCAGCAGCTTAGGTGGACCTCGGACAGAAGATATCGAGGACGAGGAGCTGGACACTGCATCATCAGTGTCGTTGAAGCAGCCAGAGGCAGTTCTTGCAAAAGGTGCAATTGTGAACAAAGAAGCAGATGGAGGCTCTCGCCTAGGCACGCTATAAACCACATATTCAGAAACATCAGTAGAACGTACAGCAACTTGATCCAAAGATTCCATATTAATCGTCGTCTGAGGATCAATCGCAAGATCATCATCCACCCTCCCCAAGCTCGGAGAGGAAACAGCGTCGGTGTAAATCACCTGCAGCGGGACTTCATCCCCAGTAGTGAGAGGGATTCCGGAACTACTGGGTGTCCCTCTTGGTCTGCTGTGCAGAATCGGCCACATGCTGTAACTTGACATTATCAATGGAAACAAAACGATTTCCTTTGGCCCCTTGCAGCGGCGGCAAAATCACTGTTCTCGTGCCGCTTACCCCTAACACAGGGACAGGTGCTCGATAAGAAGGACCAAATTCTTTCTTCACTGCGACCTTTTCACGCACTAGATCCCCAATCCTGGGTATCCAACCAGTAGATGTTACTGGTTCATCCTTAATTCCTGTGGAAGCAGCATTCGCAGAAGAGTTATCTTCACGGAATTGTTGTAAATCCTGCAAAACAGTGACACGATCATTTATGTCAAAGGGCGTATCTGCCGCCTCCGCACCAGGACCATCTAGATCAGGAACATACATTTGTGTTCCAAACTGGCACTCATATGAAGTACGACCCCCCAGTGACCGTCTAGGCAAGTTATTAAGTGCTCTCTGTACTCCATACAGGTGGGCTAGCCAACTACGACCCGTACCTATAAACCTGGCCGTTAAGGATTGCTTTAAATCACGATTTAAACGCTCCACGACAGAATTTCCCTCGGGATGAAATGGAGACGAGAATTGGAGCTGGACCCCCAACGAAGCCATGGTGTCCCTGAATGCCTTAGAGGCAAAAGCAGGGCCCTGGTCCGAATGAAAAGCCGCAACTGCAAATGTATCAACAAAGATGCGCAAATCTTTAATAACAGTCCGAGCGTCAGCTGAGCGTTGTGGCCAGACCCACACAAATCTGGAGCACGAATCTACAGCAACCAAAATATATTTGTATGCACTATCTGGTGTCAGCGGACCACAATGATCCAAGTACACACACTGTAAAGGTTTATTTGAAATCAGAAGGGGGGTCTGCTGCGGGCGTCTAGCCGACGAAGCTTTAATCTGTTGACAAACGTCACAACAAAGGACATATTGCTTTGTCTCTTTATAGAGACCAGGCCACCAGTAACGAGCCTGTAAAAGTGAAATCGTGGCAGCCACACCAGCATGTGCAGACGCCACCCCCTCATGTGCTGCAGAAATTAATCGAGGCCTCTCAATTTTATTGGGTAGTTCACGTACACCAATGCCTGGAATATTAACAACAGCATTTAGCGCACTACTCAAGCAGTAACTATATTTAGAAGGAAATCCTTTAGGAAATGGCGTGCCATCAGCCGTAGCTTTTATGGCAGCCGAAATCTCTGTGTCTGGTTTGGAACTCGAACGAGTCACTGCGGCCACAGTGGCTACAGCCACTGCTGATTTTGCGGCTTCATCAGCCAAAGTATTCCCAGCAACGTGTATTCCAACGCGCTGGTGTCCAAGTGTATGCACAACATGGACTTTAGGAAGCGTTTCTTTCAGAGCTGCAACCTTAGCCCACAGCAATTTGTGTTTAATGGTGTTGCCTTTAGAGTCTCTGAACCCATTTAACTTCCAATAGTGTAAATATTCATGGAAAGACTGAACACAGTAGTAGGAGTCACAGACCAGCAAGGTCAAAGTCGCCGGATCCGCGTGCTCCAACGCTAACAATAGAGCTTTGAGCTCAGCCAGCTGTGCTGTGCAATCCCCCAAAGTTTTAGTGTAAGTATGTCATTGTATCCATCGCGGGTGTAAAGCTTTCGAATTAGGAACACTCGCTTTCGTAACAGCCTCTAAGGCTAGAATCGGGGAAACGACAATGATGCGTTGGCCCTGGGCAAGCGGTCTTTCTTTAATCACAGCCATCTGTACTGCAGTGAGTATTTTCTCAGTCTGTGCAAATCGTTGTTCTGCAGCAGAATACAAGTGGGACTTGTATGCAATCGGGACCGTCTCACCCTCATTAAAGGTGACATACGTAAACCCAACAGCCCCAGGTATCACCCTGATGACTAAATGTGTCTTATTGTCCCGTGTGTGTAGGTGTTTAACTGCTAAGAGATCAGTCTGTAACTCTCGTAGTATATGTGTGTGCTCAATCGTCCAAAATCTACTCGAAAAATTCAGGCAAATCAATTCGTATAAGGGTTTTATACGCGTAGCATAATCAAGAATGTAAGTTCTGCCAAAATTCAGAAACCCCAACAATGACTGGAGCTTCCGAACCGTATTAGGAGGCTGCAATAAAGCACATTTCTCCAAAAAATGTGGCGCTAAGCTCTTGCCCTCACTCGACAGCTCATATCCCAGGAAAATGACGCGGAGGAAGGCAATCTTCGATTTCTTAAAATTAAACTTATAGCCTATATCAGCAAAGCCTACAACAATGCGCGATACGCGCCTTAGATGTTGCAGAATCTCATCGTCCGTCAGATATATGTCATCAACATATGATAACGCTTCAGGGTCCAACTCGTGCAACATTTCAGTCACACAAGCCGAAAACAGTCCTGGGCTATTCTTATACCCCTGAGGCAAACGACAAAAAATTTTCTGAGAGCCAAACGCACTGAAACTGGTATAGTCCCGACTTTTGGGCGCTATATTTTGGCAGAAAAATTCATTCAAGATATCTAACGTTGTTTTGTATTTCTTACGCACTGTATTATTCATAAGCGCTGCGGTACGTGAATTCTGTATTGCATATGTGCGTGTCTGACTATTCAAATGTCTGTAATCCACTTCTATCCTATATGAATGGTCCGGTTTAGC
Organism: Pleurodeles waltl; assembly: GCF_031143425.1. Taxonomy (NCBI): domain Eukaryota; kingdom Metazoa; phylum Chordata; class Amphibia; order Caudata; family Salamandridae; genus Pleurodeles; species Pleurodeles waltl. Next base: position 650,284,500 of record NC_090446.1, on the reverse strand, counting down.
AACCGGAAATAAGGGATTATTCATCGGCGAGACACAGGGCTCAATTACTCCCTGGTACTCCAATTGTGTAAGAATTTTCCTAACCGATGCCCTTGCCTCAAATTTGATAGGATACTGCGGCTGTGGATGAGGTTCGCCCTTTATTGGAATTACATGATAAGGTGATTGTTTATCCCACCCCACGTTATTTCTATATAGAGCGGGGGCTTCTGCCAGAGCCCATGATTTACTATAGGACTCCGCTAGTTCTCTCGGAACAAGTGGTGAGAAGGAAGGTGTAATAACCTCCTCCCCAACCGGACAGTCGCGAACAAAGTCAGGTGGCCAATCTTGTTCGGCCAACAGAACATCATATGATTTCACCACATGGTCCCAAAAGATGGCTTGTACAATGCGGTCAATGTCCCCTTCTAATTGCAGAGTTACATTATATACTCTATCAGGATCAGAGACTCGCATATCCGCCATTTCGACTTGTATGAAGTCATCAGTTGCTTTCACCTCCAGATGCTCTAGAAGACTCCGGCGAACTATTGTGACCTCTGCCGCGCTGTCTAACAGTGCCAACGCCCATGTCTTGTTCGTCAAGAGAACTCTCTTCTTGAGCGGCATGTCTAACTGAGACTGCTGCCACTTTTTTCTTTTTAAATTGTTGCTTTTGTTGTAGTGGTTTCTCTTCCTGTTTAATAGAAACCTCTGTTGAGCGTTGTGTGTCCTGTCTCGGTTTCACGTACTCATTTCTTCGCTCTGACCGCCCACCTCTCTCACTTCTCTTGTCCGAGGAGTCCTGAAAGGAACGAGATTGGCGTGTATCAGTATATTGATATCGGTCAGGCGTTTTCAAATTATCCCTATTATTGAGATTATACCTATTCTGCGGGGTCTCCGGTTGTGGAGACTGTCCCTCATCTTTTTTAGGTGTTTGCTGTTGTTTCTTTTCCCAGCGCTTTTTAACACCCTCAGGTTGCTGTTGCTTAGCATTATCTTTATTATTTTTACCCTGTAATTGGGGTTTTTGTGGTCTAGCCCCTAGGCTATCGCGACCAATACTGGAATATGTTTCTGCTATTATTCTCGGAAGTTCCCGCTCCTGATTAATCTGCGGAACGTCCCGAAGACGCATTCGCACTGCTAGTGCTACAGCCTCTCCCTTGAGATTACTCAAAATAATAGAAGAAACTGCGGCAAAATTGCCCATCAACTGCATGCCCAAATCTAAGGCAGGGGCAGCCCCATATTCATCCTGAATCTGTTTAAGCACCTCCGGTAAATTAGCTAATGTTGGTGTACCATGTGCCGTAGTGTAGAGCGCAGCAAACACTGTGCCCCAGGTATTACAATGATCCACAGTAGGAACCATCCCATACGGCAAACACATCGTCAAAATTCTATGTTTATCCTGAGGTCCCGTATTGGGAAATACTGCTTCCAGCGTATTAATTTTTTGCGCCAGCCAAAACTGAGTTTCCTCACGTTTAGTCGGTACCTTACCCATAACTGAGTGTACAGTGGCCGGATTAATACCCGGAACCACTGCTTGTGGGTGCGCCGGAGCAGCACGCGCTGCATTAGTATTCAATGCTTGCATTACAAACTGAACCAGTCTTCTGTATGTAGTTGCTAAGTCTATATATAAACGACGCACATCAGCCACTGCCAAATTTGCAACCGCAGGATATGGTGTGTAAGTAGCCAATAAAGGCCAGGTCGGACCATCATTACTCAGTGGACCTAACCTTACTTGTGCTACTGTGTGTGGGAGGGCGCCATCAAGACAATTATGGTGTTCTTGATAAGATAAAGGTATCTCTAAGTATGCATAAGCCCTGTACTGTCCAGGGACATTTGCAACTGTGTATTCGTGAAAAGTGTTTGTACCCCCATCTACTGCTGGAAATACGACCCAAGAATAAAAAAGTTCTGTTCTATAGGCTGCATGGGCGTCCACCACAAAAGTGACCGGACCCCCCTGGACCGTCAGTCCATGTGCTATCAGGTGACCTGTGAGCGGATGTCGCATATTAAGCGCTATATTCACTACAACTGGATTCGCCATTTATTCAAACAGCACTAGGTCAGAGAAGGCACACCAAAATCGGGGTTTTTTCCTTTCAAAGTTCAAGCTTGAACAACCAACCACTAAGCAATAGGATGTACCTATCCCGTGGTGGCGGAAACCCTCAGCCCCACGGACGTCTCCGCATACGGAACCGAGGAATCAAAATATATATGAGACCGAGAGGGTCAGTCGGACCTAAATATTAGAGCCAGACCAAACGTTGGCGGCGCCATGTCGCGTGGGCTCTCATTATCCTAAATGAGACTACTGGATTTCTAGGCGGCAGGATTGATAACGGTGTGGGGGACTGAATCTGACCCACTTGTAAGGAACGCTGTCACCCTAAATCCGGTTTTTGCTCCGGCTAACTAGCAGTGCCTCATTTCTCCCACGGGGAAGAGATGATTAGGCAGTCGAGCGCATGACATCTTTGGAACTTCTCAGGGAAGTCGTGGTCACTCAGATCCAAACCAACTCTCTCATTTACAATATGATCTCATATACAAATGACAAAGACAGTATAAGTTTTATATAATGCTTTAATAAAACGACTGTATTTTAGTTAATAAGGCGTGAGCCGCAATAACCAGAACAATACTACACAGTAGGATTGAAATAGTCACCAGGAGATTAAAACATAAGAACAAAGCTATCATAGTGCCTAACAGTTTCTACTCTCCCTCTGCTTGTTCTATTTAGAGCACAGCATTTTAAGCTTCTAGCTTGCCTTTTCGTATCACTGGGGAGACATCAGCCCTCATACCTGAGCAAAGACCTGTGATCTGGGTTCAGCATCTGCAACGAGGCAGTCAGCGTCAAGTTGTGGTTCCCTGGTCGGAATTTCCCTCTTGCGTGTATTGGGACAAGGAAGTGATTTTATAACTAACATGTCATCGTGATCACAAAATGTCCCTACGCAGGAATGCCAAATCTAAATTCCTACCACGTCTATCGGCAATGTACCAGACTGTATCCTTGACTGAAGCACAGAGTGAATATGTTATGGAGAACTCCACTGCTGAAGTAGGCAAAACAGTGTGATATGAATAAAAAACAACACCGTAGAACTGGCTATTTGAAAAATAACAGTACGAAGCCTAATAAAAAGCATTTAGAGCAAAGTGCACAGAGGCTCTAAACTGTCAGCAAATGAATAAAATATATTCAGGGCAAAGTGCACAAAGGCCTAAAGCCTGAAGCTAATGCGCAAAGGATATGTAAAACTAACCTCACTACACAGGCATCAGGACCATCCTCAGTAACACACTGTCTGAGTTTTTGTAGGCAGTGTTTAGGAGACTGTGTAAGAGTGGTCATCTCGCAAGTTCATCCAGGATTCCTTCAGGTTCAAGTGGTGATGTGCTAGTTAGCCGTCTCATTGGCAATAGCAATTGGGCCGCTGCATAAAAAAGCTTGTAGTCATAAGGGCTTAATCCTCCCTTTCTAAGGGAGCATATATAGCTTGCTAAGGGCCATGAGACATCTACCAGTGCCCGATTTTAGGCTTGTTGAACTCCCTCTCAATTCTCTAAAAAATGTCTTCCATAGCATCAATGGGATGGCTGGAAAGTAATTCAGCAGTCTGGGCAGCACCAGCATCTTAGAGATGGTGATCCTGCCCATTGGTGACAGTGGGAGTCCAGTCCAGAAGGGGAGCAACCAGCGGATGAAGGCCACTGCTTTCCCCACATTCCCTCTATTAGGGAATGGGTCCATAGTAAATCTGCAACCCCAAATACTTAATGGAGTCAAGTCGCCATATCAGTCTTGTCTGTGGTAGCATCTCCCTCTGGTTTTCCAGTAGTGATATCAGGGGGAATAAACATGATTTATCCTAGTTGATACAGAGTCCAGACATACCTCTAAAGTTATCTAGGACTGACATGATCCCTGGCAACATGTTATTGTCTACCTTCAGGTAAACTAGCGTGTCATCAGCATACAGAAATACAATCTGGGGGTGTTCCAGTATCACAAGACCCCAATGTCGTCCTTGATCCCACCTCTTGCCCACCATTGGGTCCATAGCAAGTGTGAAGAGCAATGGTGACAGAGGGGAGCCCTGTCTAGTCACTCTGGCCACTGGGGATGTGTCAGACAGAACTCCCCCCCACCAGTGTACACTAGGGCAACCAGTGTGGTATATAAAAGTGTTACCCATCTAAGGAAGGAGTGCCCAAATCCCATTTGTCTTAGGACCATTATGAGGTGGAGATATCCTGGAGTGTCAAATGCTTTTTCTATGTTGAGAGATGTGGCCCATCCTGCCAATCCCATATGGCTCACCCAATCCATAGTGTGGAACAGGCATCTCAAGTTGAGGAATGTATTACACCCTGGTATAACATCATTGTCAGAATACACCATCATGGAGACCACCTCAGTCAGGTGGGTGGCCAAGATATTTCAGAGAATCATATAATACAGATTCAAAAGGGACAAAGAGTGCTAAGATTTTACTTTTAGAGGGTCACAACCTGGTTTCAGGAGGACAACAATCACTGCCTCCTTCAAGGTAGGTATTTTCTTTGTACACCCTCAAAAGTCACATGGCAAACTCTGTATGGTAATGCGCATAGTATTCAATCAGGAATCCGTCAGTGCTGGCAACTCCCCACGGGCCATCTGTGGAATTGCCCCTTTTACCTCCTCTAAAGTGATTCGGCTGTCCACTTCCAGTAATAGGGGACTAATCATGGGATTATTAATGGCCAACAAATATGTCAAAATTACATCTGGCGTCACCTCTGTGTTCTCCAAAGTCCCTTATAGTATTCCTCAAATGCCCCATTGATCTCCGTCTGTGTGTTTACCATGCCCCTGTCTGGAGTCAGAGTGTGGCTATCAGATGTCTGGGGAATTTTGATCATGATAGCCATGGTAGAAATTAGCCAGCTTTATCCCCTTGTTCATGCTGTTGTTGGACTTTATAATCAAAGTTAGCTGACCTGTCTGACGCTGTCCTGTATTGCTTCTGCAGGGCTATCAGATCCTTATGTCTTGTGCGGTCAGCCAGGCATTCTCTTTCAAGCCATCCTAGGTGGTATTCCAAGTCAAGCACTTCCGCAGTCAGGCCCTTCCGCACACCATACACTGTTTTCATGCTCACCCCTCTGAGGACCACTTTCATTGAATCACATTCAACCAAAGCCATCTGAAGCGGTCCATTAATTTTTCCAGAACTATCGGTCATTGGCCTCTCCAATCTGAATTCTAAATCCTGCATTGTCGAAAGCAGTCGTGGGTATCTCCCAGGTGGGGATTTTCTGTCAACCAATTGAGACCAGCGATGTATTGTGGTCTGATATGGTGGGGCCCAGATACACTGCATTTGTGCACTGCGTGACCAACGTCGGTGAGCCAAAGATCATATCTAATCTTGTATGCAGTGCAGTGCAGTGCATACACCACCGAGTAATGGGAATATTCTCTCTCAAATGGGTGTTATAGTCTCCAGGGCTCCCCAACCTGCAAGTCATGGGCCCATGTGCTTAGTTGTTATGTGACTGTGTGGAAGTGTGCCTTTTTTATGGGGGACATCAATTCATCTATGGACCATTCCAGGATCGCATTATAATCTCCACACCAATGAGCATAGTCCGCTGGGTCGGCTAACAGAGTGGGTGTCAGTGTTGTATAGAAGGCCGTCTGCCCAGAGGTTGGAATATACACCAGCCAGTTATGGGCAGCCCATCCAATATTCCACCTATAACTGTGAAGCGACCCTCTGGATCTATGTTGGTGTGGGACACTGTGAAGTGGACCCCCAGGGCCGCCCACACCAGCACACCCCCAGCATATATGGAGTACATCATGCTGTAAACTCCACCCCTCCAGTTTCTACTCAGCCTAGAAAGTTCCAGTCTCATGTGGTGCATCTCCTGGAAACATGCAAAATGTATCCAGTGTCTGCTCAAGTAGGCATATATCCGGTGTTGCTTGGTGTATAAGCCATGCCCCTCACGTTCCACACAAGATGTCTATATTTTTGTGGTGTCATGAGTGAGTGAGTCTCAGTCCCTGAGGTGACCACAAACATAGATGCCAGGGAGGATGTGTTCGCATCATTACCAACACACACATGTGGTTAAAGACAAACAATATTACAAAATTCCCTTCCCGAGGCCATCACAAAATGGCACAGCACCTGGCCACAAACTTTACAAAGTGTATGGAACAACCTGAAAAGTCCTGTGGATGGTGTGGGGTGGTACATGGCAATAATCATGTGTACTGATGAGACCCAGAATATTCCTAGCACCTACATCAGTAACCCAACCCACCTCATCACTTGGTAATTCACTACTGTTGATTCTGGGACAGCAAGGCTGCCAATGTCACCTCCCACCCATAAATAAGGAAACAATATAACATCACCACATTTGTCAGAGGAGACAGAGTAGATCCGCAGTCATTGGGGTGACCTCTGGGCCCCCCACAAAGTCTCTTGGATCTTGCCAGGGAGGGAGCCATACAACTAACGAGCCTCAATGTTGTCCAAAGCACCAGAGCTGGAGATGGGGGATTCTGCTAACGCAACCGCCACTTGAGCCCTATCTTGCGCTGCTTGCTCTCGGGATGGGCTGGAGCAGGACTTGCGAGACAAACAGTGCTTGTTGCGTGCAATTGTCCTGCCCCTATCAATCGCTGGATGATCTGATAGGGGGTGCACCTGTTGGATTCTAGGCAGTCTCAGGGCTCCTGCACTGACTGGAAGAAAAGTGTCTTGTTGCTGTCCATGACTTTGAGTTTGTCCAGAAAAAGCAGAGCGTATTTAAGTCCCATCGGTCTCTGCTTCTGTTACACTGTATAATATTCTGCTCTCCGTTTCTGCACATCTGCTGTGTAATACAGGAATACAGTGACTGATTGATTTTCCACTTGCCATGGGCCCTTTTTGGGAGCGATTTGTATGATATTGTCTTTGTCCCAGTAGTTGAGGAGTCACACCACCACAGGGTGGAATGGCACACCCGGTGGAGGCGGCTGTGCTGGTATTCAGTTTGTTCATCCCACTGAAAAGAAAGTGGATGTTTTCCCTCCAACAACCATCTCTGTTAACCATTACTCTAGACATAGGTCCATGATCAGGCCCTCAATCCTCTCAGGCATGTTGTTTCAGTGTGAGTGCCCTTCTGCATCATCCGCCTTGCATTTTAGTAGTTCTAATTTGCATTGCATTGGAGCGACCACTGACCCTCGGGTAGGTCGCTCCTCTGCTCACGCAGCGCCTCCAGTCCCTGACTGCCTTCCTCTCCTGTGAGTGTGCTCCCCCCTTCTTGCCCGTGTACCCCGAGTGCTTGAGCTTGTGCTGGTGCTGACTGAAATCCCTTTTTTCTCCTTGTATCCCATGTGTGTGCCCCCGAGTGACTGAAATTCCCCTTTTCTCTCCTTGTATCCCGTGCGTGTGCCCCCGAGTGCCGTGCGCTGTCCTCCCCTCTCAGCCCCTCCTTTTCAGTAGATTTTAGTAGGCTCTTGTTCCCTTTTCGCCGTCTTGCCGCTTTTCCCGCCGCTCCTACCGCGCTTTTCCTGCCGTTTTTTGCCGCTCTTTTTTGCCGCTCTTTTTTGCCGCTTCCAGCTCCCCTGCCCGCCCACCTCCCGCCTCCCAGCTGACCCCGCCTCCCCACCTACCCCTTAAATGGCGGCCGCTGCGAGGCAGAGGTAGCGACCACTGACCCTCGGGTAGGTCGCTCCCCTGCTCACGCAGCGCCTCCAGTCCCTGACTGCCTTCCTCTCCTGTGAGTGTGCTCCCCCCTTCTTGCCCGTGTACCCCGAGTGCTTGAGCTTGTGCTGGTGCTGACTGAAATCCCTTTTTTCTCCTTGTATCCCATGCGTGTGCCCCCGAGTGACTGAAATTCCCCTTTTCTCTCCTTGTATCCCGTGCGTGTGCCCCCGAGTGCCGTGCGCCGTCCTCCCCTCTCAGCCCCTCCTTTTCAGTAGATTTTAGTAGGCTCTTGTTCCCTTTTCGCCGTCTTGCCGCTTTTCCCGCCGCTCCTACCGCGCTTTTCCCGCCGTTTTTTGCCGCTCTTTTTTGCCGCTTCCAGCTCCCCTGCCCGCCCACCTCCCGCCTCCCAGCTGACCCCGCCTCCCCACCTACCCCTTAAATGGCGGCCGCTGCGAGGCAGAGGTAGCGACCACTGACCCTCGGGTAGGTCGCTCCCCTGCTCACGCAGCGCCTCCAGTCCCTGACTGCCTTCCTCTCCTGTGAGTGTGCTCCCCCCTTCTTGCCCGTGTACCCCGAGTGCTTGAGCTTGTGCTGGTGCTGACTGAAATCCCTTTTTTCTCCTTGTATCCCATGCGTGTGCCCCCGAGTGACTGAAATTCCCCTTTTCTCTCCTTGTATCCCGTGCGTGTGCCCCCGAGTGCCGTGCGCCGTCCTCCCCTCTCAGCCCCTCCTTTTCAGTAGATTTTAGTAGGCTCTTGTTCCCTTTTCGCCGTCTTGCCGCTTTTCCCGCCGCTCCTACCGCGCTTTTCCCGCCGTTTTTTGCCGCTCTTTTTTGCCGCTCTTTTTTGCCGCTTCCAGCTCCCCTGCCCGCCCACCTCCCGCCTCCCAGCTGACCCCGCCTCCCCACCTACCCCTTAAATGGCGGCCGCTGCGAGGCCGCGCAGCGGCCGCGCGCAGCGGGCTCGCCGCTGGCGCGCCGACGGCGCGCCTAAGGCAAGCCCGTCTGCGCCCGTCCGCGCCTGGACCGTGCCTAGTGCCCGAACCCCTGGCCCCCGCGCCCCCCGCTTGACCTATGACTCCGCCACCCTCGCCAACCTCAACCCCGGCCGCGCGCCGGGCTGCTACCGCGCCACCCCCAAACGTACCCACGGACCCTTCACCTGCAGCAACTGCCGCTTCACCTGCCTACGGACCCACACCGCCACCACCAAGAACGACGCCCCCGGAAGCAACCTCGAATGCATCCTGGTCAACACCCGCTCCGTCCACAGGCACGCCATCGAACTGTGGAACCTCATCAACTCAACGAACCCAGACATCGCCTTCCTCACCGAGACCTGGATGAACCCCTCCTCGGCACCCGACATCGCCATAGCCATCCCCGACGGCTACAAAATCATCCGGAGAGACCGCTTCAACCGCACCGGAGGAGGCATCGCCATCGCACACAAAAGCTCCATCAGCATCTCGACCCACACCGACAACTCACTTCCCGACGCCGAACACCTCCACTTCGCGATCCACCTTGACCCCAAGACAACCCTAAGAGGCACCCTCATGTACAGACCACCAGGACCCCGCACCAAGTTCAGCGAAGACATCGCAGACTTCGTCAACCCCCACGCACTCTCATCCACCGACTACATCCTCCTAGGAGACCTCAACTTTCACCTGGAGAACCACACCGACAACAACACCACCGCCGTTCTAGACAACCTCGCCAACCTGGGACTGAAACAACTGGTCAACACCCCCACCCACTACGCCGGACACACGCTCGACCCCATCTTCTCCTCAAGCAAACACATCACCTTCAGCCACACCACCGAACTCACATGGTCGGACCACAGCTGCGTCCACTTCAGCTTCAAGAAAACCACCGTGCATCACCACACCCGGCAACCACCAAAAAGATACTGGAACCGAATCACCACAGAACAGCTCGCAGCAACGCTCTCCCTGAACCAACCCACCAGCACCAGCAACCCCAACGAGGCCGCCAACAACCTCACCAACTGGATCTCCGACTGCGCCAACCTCCTGGCCCCTCTGAAGACCCAAACCAACACCAACAACCACAAGAAAAACTCCTGGTTCACCACCGAACTCAAAAACTCCAAGAAAGAATGCCGCCTCTGCGAGAAGACATGGCGCCTCAACCCGACAGAGGAAAACCTGACAGCTCTCAAGGACACCACCCGCCAACACCACCAACGCCTCCGCACCGCACGAAAAACAGCCTACCAGAACAGACTTGACAACAACGCCCACAACAGCAAGGAACTATTTGGCATCGTCAAAGAGCTCTCCAACCCGGACGCAGAAACCAACCCCATCCCTACCTCACAGGACCTCTGCGACTCCCTCGCGACCTTCTTCCACCGTAAGATTGCCGACATCTACAACAGCTTCACGACCACCAACATGAACCCGCCCCCGGAAGCCGCAAACGACATCTCCACCATCCTTGCCTGGAACCCTACCACCACTGAGGAAACCACCCGCGTCATGAACTCGATCCACTCGGGATCACCCTCCGACCCCTGTCCTCACCACATTTACAACAAGGCCGACAACATCATCGCACCCACCTCCGAGACGTCATCAACGCCTCCCTCACCACTGCTACCTTCCCTGATAGCTGGAAACACGCAGAACTCAACGCCCTCTTAAAGAAACCTACAGCAGACCCCACCGAACTCAAAAACTTCCGGCCTATCTCCCTCCTACCGTTCCCCGCCAAAGTGATTGAGAAAATCGTCAACGCTCAACTCACCGCCGCCCTGGAAACCTCCGACTCCCTCGACTCCACTCAGTTCGGATTCAGGGCCAACCACAGCACCGAAACCGCCCTCATCGCAGCCACGGACGACATCCGAGCCCTGACCGACAAGGGTGAAACCGTGGCCCTCATTCTCCTGGATCTCTCTGCAGCCTTCGACACGGTCTGCCACCGCACCCTGATAGACCGCCTCTGCAGCGCCGGCATCAGAGGCAAGGCCCTGGAATGGGTCATCTCCTTCCTCTCCGGAAGGACCCAGAGAGTCCGCCTCCCCCCCTTCAGATCCGCAGCCACGGAGATCATCTGCGGCGTACCCCAAGGATCCTCCCTCAGCCCCACCCTATTCAACGTCTACATGACCCCCCTGGCAAACATCGCACGCAAACACGGACTCGACATCATATCCTACGCCGACGACACCCAGCTCATCTTATCCCTCACCAACAACCCCACATCAGCAAGGACCAGACTGCACGACGGCATGAAGAAAGTAGCGACCTGGATGACAGACAGCCGACTGAAACTGAACACAGATAAAACGGAGGTCCTCATCCTCGGCCCTAACCCCTCCGCATGGGACGACTCCTGGTGGCCCCCCGCCCTAGGCAGCACTCCCCAACCGACCAACCACGCACGCAACCTCGGCTTCATCCTGGACTCCTCCCTCTCGATGACCAGACAGGTCAACTCGGTGACCTCAGCGTGCTTCAACACCCTCCGCATGCTCCGCAAGATCTTCCGCTGGATCCCCATCGACACCAGGAAGACCGTCACCCACGCCCTCGTCACCAGCCGCCTGGACTACGGGAACACTCTGTACGCCGGCATCACCACCAAGCTGCAGAGGAAACTTCAACGGATCCAGAACGCCGCAGCACGACTCATCCTGGACATACCTCGCCACCACCACATCTCCGGACACCTGAGAAAACTCCACTGGCTCCCGGTCAACAAGAGGATCACCTTCAGACTCCTCACCCACGCACACAAAGCCCTCTACAACCTCCGACCCAAACTCATCAACTCCCGCGTCTCCTTCTACACCCCTCCGCGCACTCTGCGCTCCACCGGTCAGGCCTTGGCAGCCGTTCCCCGCATCCGCAAAACCACCGCCGGAGGAAAATCCTTCTCTTTTCTGGCAGAACACCTGAAGACCGCCGCGGTGATTCTGTGTTTCCCGCTGGGCTGGCGGGCGACCACCAGAAGGCCGCCCGCCAGCCCAGCGGGAAACCCCTTCCCACGAGGAAGCCGGCTCTGAATGGAGCCGGCGGAGTGGGAAGGTGCGACGGGTGCAGTTGCACCCATCGCGAATTTCAGTGTTCTGCTAAGCAGACACTGAAATTCTTTGTGGGGCCCTCTTACGGGGGCCCCTGCAGTGCCCATGCCATTGGCATGGGCACTGCAGGGGCCCCCAGGGGCCCCACAACACCCCATACCGCCATCCTGTTCCTGGCGGGCGAACCGCCAGGAACAGGATGGCGGTATGGGGTGTCGGAATCCCCATGGCGGCGCAGCAAGCTGCGCAGCCATGGAGGATTCCTGAGGGCAGCGGAAAATGGGCGGGAGACCGCCGGTTTTCCCTTTCTGACCGCGGCCAAACCGCCGCGGTCAGAATGCCCTTGAGAGCACCGCCAGCCTGTTGGCGGTGCTCTCGTGGTCGTTGACCCTGGCGGTCAATGACCGCCAGGGTCAGAATGACCCCCATTGTCTGTAATGAGAGGTCCCTATTTGGGTTCCCTCCCCTGTCCATCAGGGAGGAATTTTGGTTGGTGTCCACCAGCTTGGATCCCTTCTGTCTCACCATCATGTCATCTTTCAGACCAATCAAGACATAGGGGGACACTAATGGTGGCGCTTGCAGTACTCCACGGTGAGTTAGATAGCAGAGATGCCCCCACCCCATGGTCAGGGAGAGTCCCCCTCCTCAGAGTGGCTACCCTGTCAAGCAGTGCCCACAACACCTTGTTACCGAGGAAGTATAGTATCTCCCATCAACGTATGCAAAGACTTTGCATGCCCTTTAGGCTCTTGTGTAGGGTTCCTCAGGTAGGAGGGACACCACCGACACAGGAGGTGGAGGGGTCCGTCCTGTCCCGGAGGTCAGCCGATCTCTCACTGCACTATTGTGTGCTTCTCTGTGTCATGTGGCAGCGACTGCGAGGGTGAAGTTGACCCAGGTACTCCTGCTGCCTCAGTGACCCCGGTGAACAGTAGGACTCTCATCCATCCATAGGTTTTCTGCTGCTTCTAGTCAGGGTTTATGTGTGGCGGGAGTAGGCAAACAGGAGGGAATGGGGGAATTACTTCCCACCACCTCTGCAAGTAGATTCTGTTGCAGCAGCCCCTCCAAGGCCAATCAGTCACTCCCACAGAGATTGTTGCGGCCTGTCAAGCCTCATGTGTGTCACTTTTGAAGGGGTTAACTCCCCGCTTGCCCCAGTGGCCTCCTCATGGAATCAACACCCAAAGGGGTTTCACTGCAGGCCCTCTGCCATCTGCATTGGGCTAATTGGTGAGGCCCCAGGTCATAGTCACGGTGGGGCTGCAGGGATCACCCACAGAAATTAATGCAATGTGCTCCTGCGGTGCAGCCCAAGCACAGTCAAAAAGTTCTCCGGGGATTGTGTACTGGTAATCCAGCCTCTCTGAGGGTGGGCTGAGGAGTTTGTTAGGGCCCCACTCTCCAGGGTCTGTACCGAGTGGAGAGGAGAGGAGATACAGGCCACCCAGCTTTGTGGTAGTCATTGCCGGGGAAGGGCCAACTCACAGCTCTGCGCAGTGGCTCCCTCTCAGAGCCGATAAATATCTGTCTAGGTCAAGGGGCCGCTTTTGCGATGCCTGCTTGCATCGATCAGCGTCTTTGTCAGCAGGTGCCCACAGCCCTGTCTGCAGGGAATGGTGTAGTGCCTGCAGTCTGCCTGGCCCTCACGGCGATCGGTGAAGCCCAGCTTCACTGTCCCTGGGACTCCTAAGGGTCACACTTTAGCAGCTTCAGTCCTCATGGTAGGTGGAGACTCAGGAGCCCCACCATCAGACTTCAACAGCAACGTGAGAGCTTAGGATTACCCTGTAACTACTCTGTGACTTTAGTTAGGATAACCAGAGATAGGGAATTTTGGGATTTTGTGTGTTAATAACTTTGACCCTGTTTGGTGAATGTCCCTAAAACTTTACAGACCTGCTGCCCCTGTTTCATTGTCAGAGTCATGAAAGTTTTGCAGCGTTTTATGTAGGTGGTGCAAGGAACAAAGGGGGTTCCCAAAACAGGCTTGAAAGCCAATGCATTTTCCACAGACTTTTTTATTTTGCGCTGTACAAAACCCGTCAGTTGGATTTTTCTGAAATATGGCAGTTTTGCATAGTAGGGGTTTTGATGATTCTTTGGGGTAGCTGGATTATTCTGAAAATTTGCAGTATTGCATAGTAGGGGGTGTAGATGGTTCTTTGGGGGTGTCACAGTCTATTACAGTAAGTAAATGTTAACGAATACGGACTTTTTTAAAGCTATAGCTGTGGCTGCTATAGTTTTGAGGTAGTACCGAGGTACATAGCGATGGAAAGTCATTATCTGATCTGATAATTAATTTCCTTACAAGAATTGCAGGCAGCCATGTTGTTTTAATGACAGTGTTATAGTTTAGGGCCTTACACATAGGTAAGTATTAGGTTTAATATATTTTCCCTACCTAGTACCACTTAATATAAGTGGTCATAAGTAGGGAAATATAAGTATAGGTTTCTTCACATATGAAAATAATATTAGGGAGTTCCGAGGTACAACAAAGGTACTATATAAATAGATATATATTACCTTCTGGTGGTTGCAAGTAGGTAGTTATAGTTAAGACCATGTTTCCATTGAAGAAGCATTTTTTGACTTGCCTATACTGTATCTTTGGCACCGTTTGATGAAACTTGACAAGCTTTTCCAAAATAAAGTGTTCTAAGGAATCTTGTTGTGCATAGTAAGTTTCGGGGTGATCCGTCAAGCGGTGGGGTTAGAAAAAGGGTAGGTCATAAAAAGGGCATTTCCTATGTTAATTCCCATAGGAGCTTTGAACACGAATACAGCCTGAACCACTGGACGGAATTACACCAAATTTGGTAGAAAGGTAACTTTCCATTCACAGATTACATTTTTTGTTATTTGGTGTAAATCTGTTCAATAGTGTAAGAGAAATTAAAGGAAAACCAAATTTGTTCAACTAGAGGCGCGAAGGCTTCTTGAATTCTCCTGATCTTGTGCAAAGATCTGATTGACTTCAACTTTCAATTCAACCAGAAAGTGCTGCCAGCCATCTTGGGACTCAGCTCCAGCTGAGTCCCATAAAAAAGACTAAAAAAAAATAATAAAAAAAAGGGGGCCAGGGTAGGGACACCCTGGCGCCTTAGCTTTGGTGCTGGGGTCCCAGAGGGAGCTCCACAACAAAAAAGCACTTAAAAAAAAAATATTAGCTGTGAAGTTGCGGTTTCCTGCGCTTGTTTTAGTAAAGCCCATGGGTGGGCCAAGTCCTGGGGCATATCAAAAAGAAAGTAGGGGACGCACAGGGCCCCCCTCCTGGGCTTATTTATACCTCAGTAATCGCCACCTCCCCCGGGCTTAAATAAAATAGTCTGTGGGTTGCAGCACCGCCCCCCCATTCGCTGGGGATCACCATCACCCCAGGGCAAAAACCTTTCATAGATTAGGGATGGGGTCCTGTGGACCCCCCACCCCTGGGCCCCTGGGACTGCCACCTCACCAGGGCTAACAATCTATTATATGTTGGGGGGGCGCATGACACACCGATGCACCAGGGAACTCCACCTGTCCAGTGCTGAATTGAATTAAAGAACAGGGTCTATTGCACATCCCTGCCCCCACGGACCACTACCTCATTGGGGCTAAATACAAACATTGGAGAGATCCCCCTCTGGACTGCCACCCCCCCCCCCCGGGCCGGCTCCTGCTATGTCCCAGAGTACCCACCCCCAGGACACAGCTGTTTGCTTTAGCTTGGGTGGAGCTTTGACAGCTGCCTCCAAGTCAAAGCAAACACTACACTACCAGAAAGTATAAGCTGTCTAATAGATCTTGCTTGCTGTGAGTGAGGTTGCCTCTGTTTCCCTGCTCGCAGAAATGTGGACAGGGAATCAGAGGAAACTATTGCTTTCACAGACAGGGAGCTGCATGTTTAGCAGCTCCTTGTCTGTGACACCAGGGCTGGCTCCCGCAGGAGGCGGGGAGGTAGCTCGGACCACGGGGGCCCAGAAGTGGAGCTTCAACTACATTTATGTTTATAAGTGTTTCCTGTTGAGGTTTAATTTCTGTGAAATTAGCATTATGGCCAGAATGGAAGCTCATCTGCTCTTTTATCCAACATGAGTTTACAGTTTTGCACAAAATGTCTACCCAACTGAAGTACTTTCTACTGGTTAGTTAGTAAGTACCGCCTCGTTGGGTAAATGTCCAGTGTGTATTCTACACTACAGCTGCCCAATGGACCATGAGGAAATGTTTCCAGCAAGCTTGTGTGCATTTGATTATGCGATTGTTCCTCATACGTCTTTCTCAAGAATTTTATGATAGCATGATTCCTCCTATAGAGAGGCCAACAAGACTAGAAAGACACCCCAGAGGGCCCTCAAGTGCACCTTCCACTAATTATGATGGCCCATACTTGATGCCAAGGAATATGAGGACATCTCCACAAAACAAAGAAGCACTTACTTCATATAGTTAAGACGAAGGACCCTGGTTTGGTGGAGATTTACATCTGTTGGCCTCTCTATAGGAGGATTCATCTTATCACAGGATCCTAGACAAAGATTCAACAGGAACAATCAGGTGCCAAGATGCACACAAGGTCACTGGTGACATGTCCTTATGCTCCATTATACAGCTGTAGTGTATAGGCAGAA
The DNA here is from genome assembly GCF_031143425.1 of Pleurodeles waltl. Classification (NCBI taxonomy): domain Eukaryota; kingdom Metazoa; phylum Chordata; class Amphibia; order Caudata; family Salamandridae; genus Pleurodeles; species Pleurodeles waltl. Next base: position 650,268,093 of record NC_090446.1, on the reverse strand, counting down.
ATAATTCCTGTTGGGTAGATATTTCATGCAAAGCTGTGGATTTTGGGTGAATAAAAGGGCAAGTGAGATTCCTCTGTGACAGAGTCACTCACACAGCTACTGACACACCCACACAAACACTGACACTCCCACTCAGTGATGCATTCAGACACTAACTCAGACATTCATGCACCCACTCACAAATCCACTTAGACACTCAGGTACCCACTCACAGACCCACTCAGTGACTCACACACCCAATCACAGACCCACTCAGAGACTCATGCACCCACTCACAGACCCACTCAGAGACTCATGTACCCACTCACAGAAGCACTCAGACACTCATGCTCCCAATAACAGACCCACTTAGAGTCATGCACTCACTCACAGACCCACTTAGACCCTCATGCACCCACTCACAGATCCACTCAGACTCTCACCTATGCACTCACAGCCACAAACAGACACTCACACACCTGCTGACATAGACAATCTCACACCCACACCCAGAGACACCCTCTTACACCTACTCTCACACTCAGACAGACACTCTCACACCCACTCTCACACCCAGAGACACCTGCTCACACTTATTCCCACACCTAGAGAGACAGGTCCTGCGGCCAGCTCCCGCTGTTCACTGCCAAAGGCAGTGCATAGCGCTGGGTTAGGTGGTTAGGGGGTTGGCCGCAGGGACTGGCCACGGTAGTTTTATTAAAATATAGTAATGAAAATTACTTTATGTTAAAAAAACATAAAAATTCACTGAAACCCAAAGGATACATGAACATTATAGCTAGGAAATAGAGTTAAAAAAACCATAGAAATTAACTTTAAAAACCAAAGGTTACAGGAATGTTATAGTTTGGTTCTGAATTTACTGCACAAAACCAAGAAATTCAGCAGTTATTATTTCAAATAACTACAACACATGGACTAAGGTAAAGCTATAACTCGCACTCTCGCTATGCACTGCTAATTACCCCAGATATTACAGTACTCATGGCAACTTTTATAATGGCACTAAAAGTGTCAATGACATGTTCGAAGTCAAATTCCCAATTTAAGTGTTGGCAACCAATAAAATCTCAGTATGAGATCTGTCGGGTCCATGGAGGATTTGGGTATCTAGATATCAAAATTTGTTTTCCCTCTAATAATTCCAAAATTACTGAAATAATTTGCACCAAATTAGAAAAGCACTCTTTCTGGATGTAGATCTAGCTTTCTGCCAAATTTGTTGTAATTCCGTTCAGCGGTTCGGGGTGGAGTTGTGGCTAAAATTCCTATAGGAAATTGCATGGGGAAAACACGTTTTGGGACTCACCCTTTTTCTCGGTCCCTGCTGAATGAATTACGCCAAAACTTTCCAAGCAGCAGTAGAAGTGAGTGGCAAACTAGTTATGAAAATGTTGTGAAGATTCTTTAAACTGTACCAAAGTTTTAGGCAAAACAAAAAAAACTTTTCCTATGGAAACTAGGTCCTCGCTACAACTACCACCACCTTTTCACTGAGAAAAAGAAAGGTTACATGGATGTTATAGCTAGGAATATGTTTTACTCACACAAAACCATAGAAATTCAGCAGTTATAATTATAGTGCTGCTAAGAAACTATGGGGGTCATTCTAACCCTGGCGGTCCAAGACCGCCAGGGCTAAAATGACGGGGGCACCGCCAACAGGCTGGCGGTGCCCCGCTGGGCATTCTGACCGCGGCGGTTTGACCGCGGTCAGAAGTGGAAAACCGGCGGTCTCCCCCCGGTTTTCCGCTGCCCATTTGAATCCTCCATGGCGGCGCAGCTCGCTGCGCCGCCATGGGAATTCTGACAGCCCATACCGCCATCCTGTTCCTGGCGGTTCGCCCGCCAGGAACAGGATGGCGGTATGGGTTGTCGTGGGGCCCCTGGGGGCCCCTGCAGTGCCCATGCCAATGGCATGGGCACTGCAGGGGCCCCCGTAAGAGGGCCCCACAAGGAATTTCACTGTCTGCATTGCAGACAGTGAAATTTGCGACGGGTGCCACTGCACCCGTCGCACCTTCCCACTCCGCCGGCTCCATTCGGAGCCGGTGTCCTCGTGGGAAGGTAGTTTTGCACTGGGCTGGCGGGCGGCCTTTTGGCGGTCGCCCGCCAGCCCAGTGCAAAACCCAGAATACCCTCAGCGGTCTTCCGACCGCGGAGCGGTATTTTGGAGGGGGAAGTCTGGCGGGCGGCCTCCGCCGCCCGCCAGACTTAGAATCACCCCCTATAACTTGTAGCCTAATGCTGCTTAACAGCACAAGTTATAGTTTCTTCAGAGAAGTATAACTATAAGTGTAACTGTAACTGCTGAATTTTTATGGTTTTGGGTGGGTGTAACGTACTATAACCTTTCAGTGAATTTCTATGTTTTTCTTAATGTAAAGTAATATATAATTACCATACGTTAATACAACCACTGCCGTGACTGCCTTAGGCAGTATGCAGAGGGGGTTGGTCACAGCGCTGTGGCCAACTCCCCACCTTATTCACCCAATTTAAAGCTGTACACGCCCTTTGATTGTGTGCAGAGGGCATTAGGTGTGTAGTGTGTGGGTGTTTTTCATTATGCTTTGATAAACAGATCCTTAACAAAGTTACACTGGGGGCTGTGCTGATGATTGTGATGAATCAGTGAATCAGTGGATTGGCCCCCCAAAAAATATTTAGCCAATTTCTTGCCCATGAGGAGTCCCTCAGGTGCCCCTCCATGTGTCCTATGGGGTCAAGATACCTGTATCCTGACCCCTTATATCATTTTTCACTTTATTCCTGCCCCCAGGCTGACCGAGAAACAAAATGGCAGCCGCAACTTTTTTCACAGGTTGCAACCAGCCAATCCGTACCTTCCTTTTCAGCCAGTTCTGCGGATCCCTCATGGGTGGATCAACAAAGGATCCACGTCCCTGTATAGCTATATTTTTTCCCTTTAATAACTCCCAAACTATTGAAAAGATTTACACTAAATGACAAAAAAAAACAATCTGTGGACCAACATCTAGCTTTCTGAAAAATTTGGTGCTAATTCCATTCAGCAGTTCGGGCTGTAGCCGTGTCTAAAGATTGTAAAATCCCAATAGACAGAGAATGGGGAAAAAGTGTTTTGGGGTCCCCACTTTTTCCCCAGTCCTAAAAAAGGTAAGGATACCCTGAAACCCAAGGCCTGTTGGTGAGGTCCCAGACGGACCCCCACCCGGGGTCAAAAACATTTATTTTTTATTTTTACCACAAATTTGCAAAGGATCATTTGCAGCTTGGGGCTGGCAGCCTGCAGAGGAGGTAGTTGGCTGCTTTCAGGTGGGTTGGCCACAGGGCCTAACTACATGCGCAGAGTGGGCTTTGCTGCCTGTAAGGGGTTCGAAACAGGGTTCTCCCGCTGCGCACAGCCAAAAGGGTAGGCTGCAGGGCCCTCCAGCCAACCCCCCACCACACATGACTGAAGGCCATGTGTGTCAGGGTGTGCCTTTACATATGGTAACAAAATAGACTTAACATCAAGAAAATACCCTAAAAATCAGAGATTAAGGTAATGTTATAGTTGGTGAAAGGTTCAGAAACACAAAAGATTACCAGTTATAGTTAGAGTCATCTAAGGGAATAATAACTTGTGCTCTAAGGTAACTACACTTGCGCCCTCCCCATGCACTGCTAATTACCCCACATATTACATCACTCGTGACATCTTCTATGACATCATTGATCATATCACTACAATATTTTCAATAAAATTTATAATGAGAAAACTGTGCATGGCGGGGGCATGAGCTATAGTTATCTTAGGACAAGAGTTATAATTACTTGAGATAACTATAACTGGTGTGCTTCTGTGTTTTTTCAGTTTAATATAATATGTTGTTATTGCACATTTCACCTAACGATAACGTTACTTTATCCTTTGTTTTTAATCAAGAACTATATGTATATATATGTATTTAACACCTGCAGCACTGGCTGCACCTACGAGGGTGAAACACTTTTATATTTTTCTCTGCTGAAGAAAGGATTGACCTTGAAACAGGTGTCTAGAGATGATTTTATAACTTAAGGCCTGGAATAATGAAACTGCTTAAAGAATTCACTGTGAGTTGCTGGCTTTGCTTTTTCTTCCCGTTTATATTAACCTGTTGGGAGTGCGCTTTCACATGAGGACAACTTAGTTTTTGATAATTAACCGGCCTGTCCAGCCGGGAAGGCAGCACCACTGCACATCGAAGCAGGTCTGTGTGACTAAAAATGGATTGTCACATAAGAGCAATCAGGTTGGGTTATTTACAGCAAATCTGACAATTTTACTTTGGATTCGCCTACAAAGGTTTTGCACTTTGGGTCATTATTTCATTTGGCTCCAGCAACCCACTTGGGGCAAAATGGAAAAATTGCAGGACCACCACAACCAGCATGCACTGCTCACTTGAGAGGCCCACTGGGGTGGACTAGTATTTAAAGAGACTAATCAGGTGCCTGTAATTAGACAAGCTGAAGCCATGCCGGTCTTTTTAGTAAGAAAGAGATGCCTGGAACACCTCCAGCACTGGCTGCACCTACGAGGGTGAAACACTTTTATATTTTTCTCTGCTGAAGAAAGGATTGACCTTGAAACACGTGTCCAGAGATGATTTTATAACTTAAGGCCTGAAATAATGAAACTGCTTAAAGAATTCACTGTGAGTTGCTGGCTTTGCTTTTTCTTCCCGTTTATATTAACCTGTTGGGAGTGCGCTTTCACATGAGGACAACTTCGTTTTTGATGTATTTATAAATGTATGTATTTGTGTATATATGTATGCATATATATATAAATATATATTTTTATATATATAGACATATTTTTATATATACACATATTTGTTTATATATACACACACACACACACACACAAAACATATATATATATATATATATATATATATATACACATATATGCATATATTTTCACAGAAAAACAAAGGCAATACATATTTGTATTATATAGATATAGATATATTCACTGAAAAAAATAAGGTTAAAGTGACGTCATAGTAAAAAAAGCTTAGGAATTCACTGAAAAAAAAAATGTTAAAGAGACTTTATAGTTAAGAGAAAATGTTAGTTAAAACACTCACACACACACACACTCACATATATTAGTAATGATTCATTATCATTAATTCATAAATTCTTTATTCGGTCTCAAAGGACCATAAAAGCCAAGCATACATTTTCTGTTTCAATCAATATGGGATCATCATATAATCTTTTATATGTTCAAGCACAATTGTGATCCCTAATTCCATTCTCATTATCGCAATATCATTTTAGAACAGAATGTTTAGCATGATTAAAACAATAAAACATCTAAAACGTACTTATACTTAAATGCATAATATATCACGTAAAAATCACTTTAAAAGAAGTTACCCCACCTTTACTACACCAAGCACAATTATTTATCTTTTGGATGTTCCCTGCTCTAAGTTATTCGAGACGAGCATACTGATTGATCATAGTGAATTTGGGTGGCCGAATATTCATGTCGGTAATCCGCCGAAGGACTTTCTTACAGTAATGATGGAACTTAAAAATGTGCTAAAATGCCACATATTTCAGTAGAAGTTGAAGTCTGGAGATAAAGATACGCAGGACGACATTGTCGCATATGGGTAGAGCTTAAAAAAGGGATTAGGAAACGCTTTCTGTGTTTTTTATAAAATTTGCAAAAGAGACCTACGTGCATTACTTTGTACTAACTTTGAATCACAAGGGCAAACCCCTAGTATTGTACTCCAATCATTCATGGTCGGAAAAGTTACCAAATGGTGGAACGTGTCTAGCCTTAGCCTAGTGAGAACAAAATGATGTTGAGGTTTTACTACATTTACCAGGTAAGGATGCATACCCTCCGTGGACAGAATCAGTCAGTTGAACCTGACGCTCTGTTTTTTTGCTTCTACTGTCCACCTCAGGTCTTCTAGGTGCTTCAAAGACAGGGTCCTCAGATCCTTCCTACTTAGCGTCTCCAATAATTCTGGGTTTGCGTGATATTCTTTATGGCCCATAACTTCAAAAAAGGTCATAATGTACCTCAGCCATGGGACTCTTGAGGAAAAAGATGATGCCATACAATCCCGTAAAACAGACCTATTTAGGCCAGTGTGTTCTGAAGTCCAAATTTTCTGCCATAGCAATATAGGCTGTATCTTTATTAGATCTGCTAGGAAGGGGGCCCCTAATTCTTCATGGCTAACGAATGATGAAGTGCTATTTGGTGCCATTAGTAAGTATCTCAAAAAATCATTTTCTACAGTTTGGATCAGGTTGTAGTTGGTATACCCCCATACAACCGCTCCATAAGTGACAGTCGGGATACATTTAGCCCTATAGATTTTTAACATATTCTGTGGAGTGATCATCCCTAGCCTCTTGGAAAAAATCTTCAGGGCCATCGTTGTCTTCATGGTCTGTAGTTTCTTAATTTTTACACACTGAGCCCATTATCATTTTCTAATTAAATAGATTGGGGAAAAAGTGGCGGTTACTTCGCTTCATCAGCTAAAGCATCTGCTAAAGGCTGGTATGTCAATTTTCATGAAGATCTGTGCATGGGATAAAAAGTAATATGTGGCGGATGAAAAAAGTTTTGTTTTCCTATTATACCTCTCACATGACATTTTGCTAGTATTATAGCCAAGTGCAATGAACGGATTTACACCAAACATGCATGAAAGTAACATTTTATCCAGAAGTGTGCCTTTATTGGTTTCCTGTAATTCTGCTCAACAGCTTTAGAGATCTTAACATTATAAATAGTTGCAAAGTTGACTTCAAATGTTTAACACTTTTGTATCACAATTGAAAAAAAATTGTGAAACCTCAAAATCACATTAGGGGGGTCATTCCGACCCCGGCGGTCAAGGACCGCCGGGGCCGGGGTCGGCGGGAGCACCGCCAACAGGCTGGCGGTGCCCCGCAGGGCATTCTGACCGCGGCGGTTTGGCCGCGGTCAGAAGAGGAAAACCGGCGGTCTCCCGCCGGTTTTCCGCTGCCCGACGGAATCCTCCATGGCGGTGCAGCTTGCTGCCCCGCCATGGGGATTCCGACACCCCATACCGCCATCCTGTTCCTGGCGGTTCGCCCGCCAGGAACAGGATGGCGGTATGGGGTGTCGTTGGGCCCCTGGGGGCCCCTGCAGTGCCCATGCCAATGGCATGGGCACTGCAGGGGCCCCTGTAAGAGGGCCCCACAAAGAATTTCAGTGTCTGCTGTGCAGACACTGAAATTCGCGACGGGTGCAACTGCACCCGTCGCACCTTCCCACTCCGCCGGCTCCATTCGGAGCCGGCTTCCTCGTGGGAAGGGGTTTCCCGCTGGGCTGGCGGGCGGCCTTCTGGCGGTCGGCCACCAGCCCAGCGGGAAAACCAGAATGGCCTCCGCGGTCTTTCGACCGCGGAGCGGCCATTTGGCGGTTCCCGCCAGGCGGGCGGCTGCCGCCGCCCGCCAGCCTCAGAATGAGGCCCTAGATTTTTTTCATCAAATGTGATCAGCTTATGACGGGGATTTATTGTGCTTTGAAAAAACATTTTCACAGTCATGGCAAGTGTAAGCGGAGCATCATGAAATGTGCCTGCCCTCAGTTGAGGGCTGGGGGGCATGCAGGGGTGTAAAAAAAATGTGTCAAACATTTTTTTAAATACAGGATTGCTCCTATAGTTGCAAAACTGTGCATCAAATAAGCACCATTCTGTGCTGAAAATTAATATCAACCTGCAGCCAACACTTTCTGGCCAAAGGACATTACCAATGGGGAAAAGGACTTAACCAGTTAGAGTTGGACGCCCACAGCAAGAGGAAGGTCAAGCTCTGTCGCCAAACTCCACTGCACACAGCCACAGGTCATGCGCAACAAGGGACGACTGCTCATTGTGCCTTGGGTTCATGTCCTCTGAAAAAACATAAATGATGGTGACGTTTTGGCTAGCTTTGGTTTTAACTCAGAGACAAAGATTTAAAGAACACTTAGACATTCCCTGAAAAAACACGATTAACATTGAGTTTAAGTTGGAAATTTAACAAAAAAAACTATGATTTTTTTTAGTACCACATGTATAATTCGCACACCAGAAATGCAAACCAAAACTCAAGTTTTTAATCACAAAAAACATTCAACAGTTTCTTTCACTCAACCAGTTATGGACAACCAGCAGCTGCTGCACATGGCATTCTGACATGCAGTTGGAGTTGGTCATAGAGACTGCTTTACTTCCAGGTCCTTTGCCAAAACCTTCTCAGAGAGTCAAATCCCTCCTGCACACAGCCTTTGACCTTGCATTGTGGAGGTGGGCCACAATACTTGACCTTCGGTCCAACCCTCGGTCCTTGTGAGAGGCCAGACTCCTCCCCAAATGGACTTTGGCTATTTGGAGTAGGGTTGGCTGGAGGTGACCAGTCCCTGCTCCCTACTCGCTCTGTGTGCTAACCACCTAAATGTTCACTGGCCAAATCCAGCTGTAGTGCACTAATTACATTTTTCTATTTTTTCTGGACTTATGTATTCTATGCTGGATTCATGAATACTGAAGTCACAGGATGGTGCGCGGGTGTATTTTTATTTTTAATTTAAACTTGACAAACATACTTTAATGTAATTTAATATGGTTACATTAATTAAAGATTTATTTCAAAATGTAGTTAAATGTGGCATGTTTCTTCATTTAAAATAAACATGTAAAATGAACTTGCATGAATGTTTAACATTAAAATATTGTTACAACCTTTTTCTAACTTGAATTAACCTTTTTAGTTTTCTCTATATGTTACCATGCAGCGATGTCCACCTCTAGGGTGAAGATCTCATTATGTTAAAGTATGGAGAACTTTCCCCTTTACTTTACAATATGGAAATCGCTGCCGAAAATGCAGAGCCTCCCTATGGTAAAGTGTAGGAAAAAGTAAACAAGCATTTGCAATGCAACGGGTCTCGCGTTTGCTCATGTTAGAGCTGATCGCGTTGTAAACTCATAACCCGACTTTTCACCTATCGGCAAAAGTGCATTTATGCACGTAACCCGAAAAAGTGCAATTAACTATGTAAAGCGCTCGACTTCTGCCAAGCGAAATCGCGCTAGTAAATTAGAGAAAAGTAGTCCACGAGCCGGACAGAAAACAGCGAGCCTCGCATGTTTTCTGTACTTGGTCAATGCGCTCGAGGAGGGCTAGCCACCGGAAAAAGGCAGGACGTATGCATGCCTTAGACTAATGAAAGCAAGCATTTTAATAGGCAAGCCCAAGAACCAATGAAAAACACGGACGTGACGTCGACAGGGCTCCGAGCCCTTTTCTAAACACTAAAGCGTCTCGCTGCGATACGCATGCGCGAGCGCATGCAACGCAGCCTCGACCCTAAAAATGTTTATTAAACTTGGAAAAATATTATACAAATATTTTTATGTTAATGTAAATTCATTTTATGTATTTATTTTTAACTTAAAACTAAAGAAAAAACACTATTACACTATTAACAAGAGTTCATTCTTCAATTAATGTTACACTAAAACAAAAAACAAATTCCCACCACCTAAAGTAAACCAAATTAACTGTCATTATGCATTAGTACTTATTAAATGTTATGTAATCAATTAGTTAGAATTAATTGTATTTTATTAAACTAAATGTATTGTTCTGTACATTTTTAAATGCAGAACAGATTATTAAAATGTTTCATAATTAAATCAAAAATATGTTCTATTTTTAAATATTTTATCATTATAATTGTTTTTATATTTTTAATTATTTTATATCATTTCATTGAATTGAACATTATTTTCAAAGGGTCTTTATTTTACGTCCGACTGACAGTTTTTCCTAGGGCATGGTCTTGTAGTACCAGTGGTTGGTCATGTGTGGTGCTGGACTTACTTCAGCTCTGAGCTGTAGTAATTTTTTACCATTTTGGGTTCCTTTTTGATTGTCGTAAATTTACAAGGGAAGTTTGTGAAAAGCATTGGGCTAACCCTTTTCCTGGGTACACATCCACCCTGAACCCCTCACTCACCCTCTGTAAACCACTCCTTACTCTCCCAAACCCCTCCCATTTACCTGTAGGTTTTCTGCATTCTCCAGGCGCTCACCCCATCCATCCTACATGTACTCCTAAAACGTATACTAACTTATATGGAGACTCTGCAGTTGCAGCAGAGATTTCCAAACAGAAAAACATTGAATAGGCAAATGTGTAAACTCTGCACTTAAGTTTGTTATCCTCATTTTGTAGTTCATTTGTAGTACTATTGTAATACCACAAAACGTACTAAAATGCAGTTTGTGAATAGGCCCTTCTGTCTTGGTGTCCAAGACACAACTGCCAAGCCAGTGCTGGCAATTTTCAAGATCTCCAAATTTCCATTGCTGCCTTTTGGTGACTTACAATTCGAAATCAACGGCTTTCAAATTTATGAAGGTCCCATCTTGCATGTGACTGGCCATGTAGTACCACAATAAACTTTGTGGAGGGTCGTCACACACCCAAAGGGTCTCCCACAGCCAAACCTAACTTACTCTCAGGCACAATCATGTAAGTTTAGCATCATTTGGAACCTGCAAAGAAGGCCCGCTGCCAACCTTTGGTGCACAACAAGGGAGTGGGGAACCCTGTCCACAATATGATCAACGTAAGTCAAATAGGCGGGTAGGAGTAAAAAATTATGAAATAGCAGGTCAGAATCAGTGGGAAACACTGACTGCCAATGTTCTTCTCTTGGGCTAACTCCTGATGGCACAGTATTTCCACGTATCAAAGGTACCTTTTTCTGAAGTATCTGTACTTCTTGGTGAGAACAAATGATGCTGGCAGTACTGGTGCTCTTCACATTGGGGCTATGTTTCTAATAGCGCTGGTACATTTCCCCCTTGGTAAACAGAAGAAAACATCATAAACAGGGAAGATAAATTGACTTCATTTTTGTGGCACTGTGGTTGCTCCTCAACCAAGAAGACCACTGTTTTCCTCAGGATTTTAAGGAGAAAATAGCATTGTAACTATTATAGAATGTAGCCAAAATGATCTGAAAAAGCTAAACTCTGACCTATGCGATGAACCCAAGGACACACATACTACCGGGTCCATAGAAGATTGAGAATCTGAAGCAGTAAACCTATATAAGACATATGTTTGGTCAAACCTGAAAGAACTAAATTCTACACTATGCATATATCAAAAACAAAAAACTGAGCATCATCCAGTCCAGACCAAGGATTTAACATATCTGCTAGGACATATAGACACTGACATCAGTCTAGCTGATGAAAGTCTTCACTAAAGACACCCGTGCCAACCTATGTATAAACATGTCTGGCGATCACGGAAAAGACATTGAATTGCTGAGAGGGTTGCCCATGTCCACATTTCAGGAAAGGTCCCCCCTGTGACTAATATGGGGGCGGAGCTCCTAAGCCGTAAAACACAAGGGGGCATTTGTACGAACCCCTGGCACCCTCCTGTATCATAGTAAAAACATTTTTGTTGCATTCGGAAGGTTTTTTTGCTGGGTCGTATTTACAAAGTGGCGCAATGCATGCACTTTGCACCGCCTTGCGCCACATTATGCCTCCACCAGGCATAATGTATGCAAAGGTCCGTTCCAGCACTAGGAGGCCCACAGAAATGGTGCAGTGAAATCTACAAGATTTCACTGTCCTATTTTTGGTGTCATTTTTAATACCTGCTCAAAGCAGGTGTTAAAATGACGCACCCATATAAACCTATGGGCCTCCTTACACTGTGCTGCACTAGCATCACAATTTTTGATGCTAGTGCAGCAAAGCCCCAAAATTGCATAAAATGTTTTGAAGTTATTGGCCTAACGACCACCCTGGTGCACCGTATTGTAAATGCAGTGCATCCATGGTGTCGTTCAGTGGGGCAGGGGAGACGCAAGAAAACTGGTGCATCAGAACTGTTACGCAAGTTTCTTGAAAATATTCCCCAAGGTTCCCAGCAGAGTTTCAGTCCAAGAGGATGAAAATTAGATTTATTAGGTTGAAATGAGGGAATCTTGCAACAAAAACGTTGAATTTAAAAGCAGCTTGATGAGTATTAAGCTCCATTTTACGCAGTAGAAATATCTTATTTACTGGAACATTAACAGACTAAGGGCCTCTTTACGCGGTTGGTGGGCCGACCCGCCAGCCCATGGAGAGATGACTGCCACAGAGCTGACAGTCTCCCCTTCACCCCTATTACAAGGTTTATACTGAGCTGACCTGCAGAAACCTCCGAAATCTGGGGCTTCCACTGGTCAGCCCAGTGGAAACTGCACAGCGGCATTGGCTTCAGTTTATCTTGGAGCCGAGGCCAAAGTGGTCGCACAGAGGGTGCTCCCGGCAACCTCGGAATACACAGTCCGGCATAGCAGACAATGCCATGACTTCAACCGCTGTCACCGTGCTGGGAACTACGTTCCTGGCAGTGACGGCTGTTTCCTGGCAGTCCAACCGCCAGGGTCATATTGAGGCGGTAGGACCACCTGGCGTGCGGTGGTCTGACCACCACCGCGAGTCTGGCAGCCTAAAGATCGCCAGACTCGTAATGAAAGCCTAAGACTATTGGATCTTAGACTTATTTAAAATTATCAGTGGCGTCTGTTATCCACATTGTCTCTGGCTCTCTGCAACAGTTTCTCTGTGTTTTGTACTTCTAAAATTGATACTATCTAAGAACTTAAAGAACAAATGTTGATTTTACAAAGAGTGTAGCCGAGTCCGTCATCCCTCTACCCAGTTCTATGAATGGTGCTACAGACCCTACCCCCTTTGCCCTTACTATTAATAAGCCCACACATGTAAGAAGTGCCTCACCTGAGCTCCCCAAAATTAAAGAACATTCCATCCTCACTTAGATCTGACTTGCCAGATGATCCATGCCAAGTTCAAATCTTTAAAGTGTCCTTTCCCATTTCTGGAGAGAAAGTTTAGTAGCCATTAATGCCTTCTTGAGGCTAATGCCAATGCCAGAACATTTAAAAAGAATGCAGTTGACCACCCCTTGGAAAACAAGGCCTGCTTCATTACTTTACGCCAATCATCTTTTTTTCAGTTATAACTAAAGTGACAGAGACGAATTTAGATGCATGGCTTTCGGCCACTTAAAAAAGGGGGAGTTCAGCAGCATCATGAAACTTGAAGGGGCTCCCCTGCAAAGTACATGGATTCCCTCCCTCCCCTGACCCGGTCAGGATCTCTCAGGCCAGGGGCCTGCCGCCATGTGAACAGTGCTGGCTGTGCTGAGGGGGCCCCACGAGCTCAGGGGATCCCCGCACCACGGGGCTGCGGAAGATAATGCTACGTTTCTGAGGGAGTTTCCAGTCATGGCTTGCGGGAAGGAGAAGGGGTGGGGCGGGGTGGTGCAGGGGGTTGGGGTAGCACACAAAAAAATTAAAAACTTACCACTTTTGCAGTGCGGCACCACCTCTGAACCGCTCCTCATCTGCAGGGACAGGCTCAGGCTCCCAACCTGCCGAGACGCCCGGCCAAACATACATGTACACTGCTGTGCAATCCCCCTCAGTAACTGTCACGCAAGTTGCTCTTTGCTGTAAAAACATAATAAATATAGTTTATTACATTTTTACTGTAGACGTTCTGCAGCTGCTGTTGCTGGTGGGGGGAGGGCGACACTCCTCCGCCATAGCGGAGGAGCCGCCCTTGGGGTTTCTTGACAAGATGCAAGTAGGCTTTAAGACTACACATGTTACTGATGCAGTTCGAGTGGTGGTCCTAGATCAACCAAAAGGACATGGTAAGACAACGGACTGTGTGGTGGACTCATACTCGCATTCGTAGGCTGCCAGTGTGGATGTGCATTGAGCTAAGGTCAAACCAAAACATCTCTGCAAAATAGCAATAGGAAAAAGTGCATATCTGATGTCGAAGGGCATTTCACACTGCGCGGACCTGGCTGGAAAATCTTCATACTCCCCAAACAAACTTACTTCAGCACAATAGTTTATAGATCATCGTTTGCTGAACTTTGAGCCACTGACCTATGTCAGTGCTGGGATGATACAGGAAGAATCTGTGCACCTACTTATTCTTACAACTGATCAAGGGGAATTCTATTAACCAATGTGAGCACAGTATTCATTGAGATCAGTGATGTGTATACAAATTATCCCCATAAGAGTCTCCTGTAGTTGATACATTTTACATTATTATTATGTAAATCTGTCTTGTGTTCAAAGAGTGGAAAGTTGAAAGATGCCAAAAAAAGAGACACCCAATGCAAAAGTTCTTCATATTTCACCTAGCAAAATATTTTTTGCTTTTTCTGTCAAGTTAAAATAAATCTTACAGTTAATTTCCTATTGAATGTAAAAAGTTACAAATTCCTTGAGCACCTACAACAAACATTTATATTCAAGACTGTCTCCATGTTGGCTGCAGTCTCACATTTATGAAAGAGTCCCAAATTTGTAAATCTATCACACGGTGGATCCAGCCAGTAATATTTTCTTTAAGGCCTCAATTGTAATTCCTCATCGGCATCATTTCTCAAGTCTTTGACCTTCAGATAAAAGAAACGAAAGAAAAGAAACATTTCAAGAATATTCAAAGTATGTTTCCAGACATTTCTGCCTACACATTTGTCTCATCATTTAGCTGACTGGCGACCTATGCACTTGGATGGACTTGTTATGAATTTATGAATATACACACAATGGACATCACATCACAGAAAGTGACAGCATATGATCTTTGAATTTGGAAGGACCCCAGAAATTGATAATACTCTACCTTGATCTTGATTACATGAAAATAATTAATGTCACTGAAACCTTATAGATAACTCAAAGAGGAAATGTACTGATAAATCTCAGGGAGATTTCACGAAAAAAGAGATTAAAAAAACCCAGTAATTATCGTGCCAACCTGGATTAATCCATATGAACCATATACTGAATATGCATTATGCTATTGGCTTATAATTCTTCTTATCATCTTTAACAAGTTTGATTTATGATCATTTGTGAGGGACTATCACTGCATTATCATAACTAAAACAAAACTATATACATACATACATAGAAGGGCTTTAAATCAGCTTTCTTCATTAACAGGTCTGTTTAACAGCTTTACACGTTTTGCTTCTACTTACTGCAACATACATCATGGGGCGATGTGACAGCCCACCTTATCCATTTGCTGCTTTTCACTGTGAGTGACCGCATTTGGCCTGATCAGATATTTGCATCCACCGAAAAAAGTGCCCTTCAGTGCAAAGGAAAGAGAGCCAATAGTTTCCTAAAGCTTTTCCTTTCGATTCTTCATTCTTTTTTTTCTTTTTTAGTTATCCTTAAATGTTTAAACCTTGTCTTAATGTTACAGGTTATAGTAATTCAGAGCAATTGTCCCTTTTCTTTGCACCAATAAGAATCATATTTTCCTGTGACTGGCAATACAACCATAAGGGTTTCTATGCGTGTTCTAAGTACACTTGCCTGCTAGGAAGGACACAAGCTAGGAAGGATGCCTGGCAGCGCCTAAATGACCTCTGTCATACAGTTGTATAAAACTTATTTCGCATGTGAAATTTCTAACAGTTTTTTTTCTGAATGAAGGGTTTCATCATCATAATCATTTCCCCCAAACCAATCCACAGAGCTTTACCTCTGTCAGGGTCCCTAGGATTAGACTGCAAGGTTCTCTCAAGTATGCAAAAAGGTTATCTAAATTATGTAGCAAAAAAACAAGTTGTACACATGGGCTCTGGCAGCTTTCTTGTCATACTGAGAAACTCATTTTTTGTGAAATCTGCAAATTATGTGGCAAATGTAGTAAATCCATAATGTCGAGGTTTATTTTGAGGCTCAGAATCACGTAACCCCTCAGGCCCTCCAATTATTAATTGGTTTATCAATAATTTACTCATGAAAGGAAACCTAATGTTAGTAATTCCAATTAGTGGCCATTGTTATCTACACAAAACAGCTTTTTTAAGCTAATTACTCTGAAATAAACATATGCTACAAAAAACACATAATCAGTAATGTGAAATACAGGCATACTGTCCTATACTGCCACCTAAGGCTATTGGTGACATTTAAGATTATGACACCCCTTGATGTCAATATTGGAGCACATTACAGTTACCTGTTATGTTATATGTATATATATGTAAACCAAGGATGGTCTCCTGCATCACCGGCACCGGCATTAGAATGTGCGCAATGAACAGCTATTTCAGACCAGTTTGGGTTAAAAAAAAAAAATATATATATATATATATATATATATACATATATATATATATATATATATATTCAATTCACTGAATTCACTGAAAAAACAAAGGTCAGAGGGACATTATGGTTAGGGTCGCAGTTTACATAAAACCATAGTAATTCAGCAATTATAGTTGTACTTTTGTTAAGAAACTATAACTCATAGCCTAAAGTTACTTTCTGGCATGAGTTACAGTTTTGGTTATAGGCCAACCCCCGCCATGCACGGCCAAAGGCTGTGCATGGTGCTGGGTTAAATGCCTGTAGGGGTTGGGGGTTGCCCGTAGGGCTGCTCATGGCAGAAGAGTCCACAAAAAAAAAGACAAAAAAAAAAGAAAAAAAAAAAAAAAGAAAAGGGGCCAGGGTACAGACACCCTGACCCCTTAGCTATAGCGGCAGGTTCCCAGAGGGAACAAGGTTGTCGACGGTGTGGCAGCGGTCGGAGTCGTGGCCAAGCACAGCAGACAATGTGTATTCCTATGGTGCTGGGAGCACCCTCTGTGCAACAGAATTGGCCTCCGCTCCATTAGGAGCTGAGGTCAATGCCACCGCACGGTTTCAACTGGGCTGACTGACAGAAACCATATATTTTGGAGGTTTCTGCCGGTCAGTCCAGTGGAAACCTTGTAGTTGGCCTGGGGGGAGAGACGGCCAGCTCCGATAGTCGGCCTGCCAAACTCGTAATGAGGCCCTAAGTGTTTCCCATATCGATGGAGGCCTCCATCAGCTCTAAGTCTTGGTCATTCCATCTATGATTTGGTTTGGTATCCAGCTTGCCGCAACACACACTCATGGATGTGTGCACCGGGTCCCCAGCTTGCCGCAACACACTCTCGTGGATGTGGGCACTTGGTCCAGCAGCAGTAGCAACAGCTGTGTGGCCACAATTTTCCATAGGATTTTGCGATCTAAATTGAGCGGGGACAGAAGGGAACAGAAAGAGCAATGAGGAAGTTCATGGCCCTATTTTGAAAAGACTACTATAACAGTTTCCCATGTGGTAAGAGTTAAGGCTCTTTCATTTTCTGCAACAAGTGCATGTCAAGCTAGGGCTGTGTAAGCTGCTCTTAAAAGATGTTTTAAATTCAGTGGGTGAGCTTTTGCTACCTGCGGTCTTCCCAGGGCCAGTTGTGACAGAGCCTTTTAAATGACAGCTAATGTTAGCGCACCATCCAGCACTTTGCTCTGTACATGTACATTGCATTTAAATAGGAATGCCTCATATATCCACCAATGAGTTAATTGCAAGCAGCTGCAAGAATTGAATCTACAACTGAATAATACTCAACAAACATCATGTCAATGTACACCTGAACTCTTACTACGTCCCTCATAATACTGTGATTTGGAGTTTTGTTATCTCATAGTCTTGCCGGTAACCTGCCTGCCTTAACTGCTCCAAAATGCTGCATAATGATGTAATACTACAATCAGAAACCTTCAGCATATCTAACAATTCTGTATATTGAGCCTTTTTCCAAATCAATGCCACACGTAGGAAATATTAATTTACTGCCGATGTTTCAAGATTCTTTAGTTTACCTTCAAGTGTCCAGCTTTCTGTGCAGCACCCTGCAGATTGTTGATGAGGTCTTAATGAAGAGCCTCTGATGTATGTATGATTTAAATAACTCCCTCTCAATCAATGTGTCTCTGACTGAGCCTGATTTTTCCTAGAAATATTAAGAAAATCTCAGTCTTGACAGCATCCCCGTAAATTGCATCTTGAGTGCCAAAGGCTGTAATTGCCAGCATGGGATGCAGGTATGAGGTTTACCCGGAGTAATGTAATGAGCAGGTGGTTGTGGTCAGAGTTCGTTTTCTCGACATATTCACCCCGTAGAATAAACCATGGCAGGTGTGGTGAAAACAGGAACGTCAAGTCTACGGTATAAAATGTGTATGGGAAAAAGTATGAGTATTCCGTTTTAGGAATGCGCAGTCCTCCAGGTATCTGTCACATCACAAATCTAGGCCCAAGAAGTTGGTTTGTTTGTGTATTCATCACACAGTTGAACCCTCCAACCCAAATAAATGTAAGCCATTTGCTGCAGGCAGGGGGGGTGACAAATAATCTAGAAACTTAGCAAACATAGGTGCAGGTGATCCCCATTCAGTCTTCAATCATTACAAACCACCAATCTGCGTCTATATGTTCCTTTCCTTGATCATTACAGGGGCCCTGGGCCTGATCAATAGCAGCTTTCCCTATGCCTATGCCAAGTAAGTTGTCATCTCCACCAACACTTTAAGCACAGTTTTGGTGAAGTACATCTCCTGTAGCAAGACAATGCTAACACTTTGCCTCTTCGGGTAAGGGTATATCTTGTGTATTTTAGCTATGCATCCCATACTCTTATTGTTGCAAGTAAGAAGCATATACGCATGTAAGGGGACCCATGCAGAACTGAAATAAGGCATTTGCCCAACAAGTGTTTCCCACTCTTGGTCCCACTGAGACTCTTCACTAATGTGACTAAGAGGTGTTGTATGCTGTGCACGTCTAATGCAATGATTATTGAGATTGACACCAAACATACAGCACACAAACATCAAGCAGTTCCTGTGACTCAGCAGAAATAATTCTGTATTCAAACCATTTCTCAAGGCTAGAAAAAAAACGTCTTAGCCCAAACATATAAAAACTAAATATTTCTGGTCCAGTCCCCAACAGTCAGTTGAGACAAAACACAGGAGAATAGGAAGCAAGGAAGAAGGGAAATACCCAAGCCCTTCCACCAGCCACTTCGGCACTTGTACAGCAGGACTAAGGCAGACACCATATTTGATCAAATGATGGGAGCTCCAGTCATAGCTGGCAAAGTGTAATCTCACCAAACCCAATAAGAAGAGTTCTGCAAAGTTAGATAATTATAGTTGCTGTATTGGTTGTATGCAGGATCATGTTCTCATCTGTGTCAGAGGCAATCAAGTTTCAGTAAAATTTCTATACCATAGTTAATGTGTAGGTAAGAATTGTTAAACGGAGTGAGAAATCAAAGCAAGAAACTAGTGTCACCGCCTTCTGCGTCTCCTTGATCATCTGCTTCTTTCTTGGGCCTCTCTATAGTCACCTGCCTTCATCTGGTTCCAAAGTGCTGGCTCATCTACACCCACCAGTATCTACATTTCATGCCTCCTTGATGGCTTTGGCTCTGTTCAGAATGATTAATTAAGGTGGGGGCCAACAAGATGTAGATTGCCCCACACTCCACCCAGACAGCCAACCACCTAGGGTGTCTAGTCAACTGCTGCTCCTGCCCGGCACGCCAAGCGATCATCAGCGAAAAGACACAGCCCTCATTACAATCGTGGCGGTAAATGCCGCTTACCGCCGTGCTGACGGCCGCCAACATACTGTGCCCGCGGCGGTATTCTGCTACGGGTATTATGACCCACACAGAGAATTCTGCAACTATACAGACACCCACACAGGTCTGCAAGCCCAAAGGTCACTGATAAACTGGCGATAGCAAAACCCACACCGTTACGCCAACAGGAATATGCCCACAGTATCACGACCCACAAATCACCGCAGCGGTCTTTCAAACACGGTAAACCATTGGCGGCACCGCCACGCTCAAAATACACACACATTTACAAAAGACCACCACATTGGACAATTCAAACTACACACACCTGACACATATACACAGACCACACCCACACACTCACACCACTATAAAACACACACCCACATTACCCACAACCCTTTCAATGAAAAACAGGATTGCTAACACAGAGAGACACAAGCCAGGAGCTCCCACTCAATCAGAGGTACAGAACACCACCACCCATACACCATCCACGCACATCACAGCATACACCCCAACACATCACACTGCACATCCTCACACATATCACTCACAGCACATCCATGGCACCCCAAAGACACCCCAGGTTTTCAGAGGAGGAGCTAAGGGTCATGGTGGAGGAAATCATCCGGGTAGAACCACAGCTATTCGGATCACAGGTGCAGCAGACGTCCATTGCTAGGAAGATGGAGATATGGTGGAGAATCTTGGACAGGGTCAACGCCGTGGGACAGCACCCCAGAACAAGGGATGACATCACGAAGAGGTGGAACGACCTACGGAGGAAGGTGCGTTCCATGGTTGCAAGACACCAGGTAGCAGTACAGAGGAGTGGCGGTGGACCCCCACCTCCTTCCCTACAACTAACAACATGGGAGGAGCAAGTCTTGGCAATAATGCATCCTGAGGGCCTCGCAGGAGTAGCAGGAGGACTGGACTCTGGTAAGTCAAATCTTTACTACTTTATCCCCCCCATCCTACCTGCATGCCATCACAAACTTCTACCCCTACCCTCACCCCCATCACTCCACCACCTCACACATACCCCACCATCACAACCCACCCATCCCAATACCAAGCCCTGCATGTAACACCAATGCATGGACCCCCAACACAGACCTGCATGGACACCCATCACCACAGCATGCCCAGTAGAGAGACTCACCCAGCCCACGAAATCACCACTCACACAAGGCCAAGCTGACAGGGAAATCACAATCATACAGGGAAACACACCCATGCACAAGATGGCACATGCAGATACAATAACACTGCATTTGCATCCCTACAGGACCCCTACTCAACGTCACCGGATAGGAGGTGCCAGATACATCCAGTTCCCCCCCGAAGAGGCGCAGAGTGACGACAGCAGCTCTGCACGCCTGGATCAGGATGACCAACCTGGCCCATCAGGGACCTCTGGACAGTCGGTTCCCCTGCCACAGTCCCAACCCACCACAGAGCCTCCCCCCTCAGGAAACACCAGCACAGCACCCACCCAGCGGGCCCATGCCACTGTCCCCTGGACACGTCAATCAGCAGTGTGTCCACCACTACAGGGACCCAAGGCAACCCCACAAATACAGGAGAATCGGGGACCTGGGGTCAGTGGCAGTGGGCACACGGTTCAGGGGGCAGAGGCACAGGACAACAGGGAAGCTGGGAGGACTGCTGTGCGACAGGAGGGGGAAAGACCCAGGGAACCCACTCTCCACGAGGCACTCTCCAACATCCTGGGAGACGATGGGCCAGATACTGGCCAAGATGCAGGAGACCCAGCGGCTGCAGGAGGGACAGTACCTGGGGATCAGGGATGACCTAAAAAACATCTACACCATCCTGGTCACCATTGCAGGGGTGCTGGCTGACATGGACAAGACCATGAGGGAGGCAGTGGCACAACAACGGACTCCTGACACTAGCCAAACTGATGAACAGCCTTCCACCTCCGCCGGCGCTAGTGGACAGGAGACCCCGTCACAGAAACAACAGGCCACCTGCACCCCACCCCCGGCAGAAGGAGAACCACCCCGCAAACAGTCCCTGCGATCCAGGCAGAAGCCAGAGAACATTGCAAAAAACCCCACCAGGAAATTACTCTCCTGATTGTCACCCTTCTGTCCCACTCTGTCACCCTGTCCACCTTGAACTGCCATTACTCCCCTTCCAATGCCCCAATGGACAATGCACCTGTGATACCAAGAGACTGGACTATACCATGGACTTTCCTCCACCATCAGCCCAGCCCATTGCACATCCCCCTCTACTTATGAGCACTTAAATAAACACCCTTGGAACAAATACTAATCTGAAGTCTGTCAAACAATTCACATATGTATTAGTACAACATTATCAAAGCATTGCAACTCAAATGTACTTTGGAATGACCTTTGGTGGGCAGCAGTACACATAGCAGGAGCCAGAGTGGGGCACAGAGATCTGAAAATAGAGATGCCAAAGGGTACAGTCAGTGGCCATAGACATAGGGAAACACGCTACCATGTACAATGTCCAACAGAAAACTGAAATGTAAAGTGATCTTACAGTGTCTTACCTGTGTGTCACTGGAAGTACTGCTGAATTATATTGCTTCTGTTATCAACATCATCTTCCTCTGCCTCCTCTTCCTCACTGTCCACAGGCTCCACCGCTGTCACAAGACCATCTCCAGGCACATCCTCCTGCAGAAAAGGCACCTGGCGTCTCAAGACCAGGTTGTGCAACATGCAACATGCAACGATGATCTGGCACACCTTCTTGGGTGAGTAGTACAGGGAGCCACCTGTCAGATGGAGGCACCGGAACCTGGCCTTCAAGAGGCCAAAGGTCCTTTCAATAATCATCCTTGTACGCCCATGTGCCTCATTGTAACGTTCCTCTGCCCTTGTCCTGGCATTCCTCACTGGGGTCAGTAGCCATGAGAGGTTGGGGTAACCAGAGTCACCTGCAAATATATAGGGACAACTGTTAGACATACACTAACCCTTCGGGACAACCCCACATACCCAGGCACCTACTCATACTGTGTGGGGACCTTGGGCTCACCTATTAGCCACACCCGCTGCCTCTGGAGTTAGCCCATCACATATGGGATGCTGCTATTCCTCAAGATAAAGGTGTCATGCACATAGCCAGAATATTGGACATTCAAATGGGAGATGTACTGGTCCGCCAAACACACCATCTGCACATTCATAGAGTGATAGCTTTTTTTATTCCTGAAAACATGTTCATTTCTCCGAGGGGGGACAAATGTCACATGTGTACCATCAATGGCACCAATGATGTTGGGGATATGTCCCAAGGCATAAAAGTCAGCTTTAACTGTGGCCAAATCCTCCACCTGGGGGAACACGATGTAGCTGCTCATTTGTTTCAGCAGGGCTGACAACACTCTGGTTAACAAGTTGGGGAACATTGGCATGGACAACCCTGATGCCATGGCCACTGTGGTTTGGAAGGAACTACTAGCCAGGAAATGGAGCACTGACAGGACCTGCACTCGTGGGGGGGATACCTGTGGGCTGGCGGATAGCTGACATCAGGTCTGGCTCCAATTGTGCACACAGTTCTATGATTGTGGCACAATGAAATCTGTAGGTTATGATAATGTGTCTGTCCTCCATTGTCGCAAGGTCCACCAGGGGTCTGTACATGGGAGGATGCCACCATCTCATATTCAGCCTCAGCGGTTGAAGCCTATGGAAGAAAATGGTGAGCAGAGGGTCATATTCCCACATCTATAGCACTAATGATGATTTGATTACTTTACAGAAACAAGATGTGAATCCGACAATCAGTTGCTATGCCAATGTCTGCCATGCCCTGTGCCCCCCTGAAATGGCGGCTGCCTGACCTGTGAGGAGGGACAAGTGGAAATGAGGTAATTGCGCTGGCGTTGTGCGCCGTCGTGGTAGGCGGTCAAAGACGGGGATGGGAGGGATATAGTGGGCCATGAGTGTGACAGTCCGGACGGTTGACTAATTCCCTTTTCTGCTGTCTTTACCATGCAGGTCAGCGCTCACCAGAAAAAGGGTATTTGGTGTGCCATCGCCAAGGAGGTGCAGACCCTGGGGGTCTTTGACAGGCTGAGCACCCACTGCCGCAAGAGGTAGGAGGACCTGCGCCGCTGGGCAAAGAAGACAGCGGAGGTCCAGCTGGGGCTGGCCTCCCAACGAGAAAGGGGTGCCTGTCGCACCATGACCCCCCCTGATGTTCTGCATCCTGGCGGTGACCTATCTGGAGTTGGATGGGCGCTTGAAGGCATCACAGTAGCCACAAGGGGTGAGTACAGATTCAGAATCCTGACTTTGCGTGCGTTAAGAGGTGGGGGATGTGGGCTATGGGTGCCCCCATGCCAGGGCGAAGATGGCAGGGTAGGTCCCTTGTTGTGCAGGCTCTGAAGCACTCCTACCCCAATAGTGTTAATGGGCATCTACTACTGGGCAGGGTCCTGTGGATTTCAGGTGTGCAGCTAATGGCATTAGGCATTGTACTCTATGGGCTGGTGACTATCTTAGTAAATGGTTGGGCATGGCCTAGTGCATACGGCTGTTCCCTGTGTGTTGTGTACACCAACGGTAGCGGTGTTGCTGGCATTGACCAAGTGTATCCTCTGTCTCTCCCCAGTGTATCCTCTGTCTCTACCCCCCTTTTTGTTTTGTCACCCTGTCCTTGTGTGCATTAGCATCATCTGGCGGAGGAGCAGAGGCACCGGCGACGGAGGGAGCTACATCCCACAGAGGCCGAATCCACCGACGGTGAGGGCACCAGTGGGACAGAGGGTGAGGGAAGCACCATGACGGGAAAAGGAGGAGAGACCACAGACAGCGACTCCTCCTCCGATGGAAGCTCCCTGGAGGTGGCGGACACCTCTGTGCCCACCCCAACAACAGGTACAGCCGCCACCCCCCCTACCAGCACCACCCTCCCTGCAGCCCCTCAGCGTGTTTCCTGTGCCCGCTCACCCAGGAGGGTGGGCATCTCCTTTGACCCAGGCACCTCAGGCCCTGCCCCAGTGAGCCCTGCTGCCCTCAGTGAGGAGGCTATTGACCTCCTGAGATCCCTCACTGTTGGGCAGTCAACTATTCTGAATGCCATCCAGGGTGTCGAGAGACATTTGCAACAAACAAATGCATACCTGGAGGGCATTCACTCTGGCGTGGCGGTCCAACAGAGAGCATTTCAGGATCTGGCCTCTGCAATGATTGCAGCCATTGTCCCTGTCTCTAGCCTCCCCCCTCCAACTTCCTCTGCCCAGTCCCAGTCCCCTCAACCCCAGCCTATTCCAAGCACACCTTCAGACCTGCATTCACCCAAATCAACACACAGAAGTAGCTCAGGCAAACACAACCACCACACATCACCCCACAGGCACTCAGACAAGCATCATCCCCATGCAGACACGCCAACATCCACTGCCTCCACTGTGTCCCCCTCCTCCTCCTCATCCACCTCCCTCCCAGTTGCGTATACACTCACACCTGCATGCACTACATCCTCATCCACGACCTCCATCACCAGCACGCCAATCACTACTCACTTCTCACTGGCAGTCACCATCCCTCATCCATGCACACGTCCCCTGTGTCCTCTCCCATTGTGTCTGGAACCCCTACTACCAAAGTACACAAACGCAAGCACCCACCCATCCAACAGCCATCCACCTCACACCAGCCCATGCACCTTCACCCAAACTCAGCAGACAGACACCTCCTACAACCACTCCCTCTTCTTCCACTCCCAAACCCTCTCCCTCTTCCCTCCCAGTGAGTCTAAAAAGCTTTTCCTGGCTAACATTGACCTCTTCCCTACCCCTCCCCCCCCCGTCCTTCCCCTCGGGCCAGGGTGTCCAGAACCCAGGCCAGCACCTCAGCCACCAAGTCGGCGTCTGCTGTGGTACCTGCAACTCACAGAGCATCAAAGGGGGCAACCGCCAGCCCAGCCTGTGTGCCACCAACCCCTGCAAAGGACAAAACAATTCCGTCACCTGCCATGGTGAAGAAGGGGACAGCGTGCAGCAAGGGCAAGGAGCACGACCCACCCAGCAAGGCCTCCTCCAAAACTCCAGCTGCCAGAGCCAAGGTCACAACAGCATCTGACAAGGTGAAGAAGGGGCAGCATACCCAAGGCACTTCAGCTGTCGGAGGCTGCAGGTAAGCACCTGGTGCCCACCAGCGCAACCGCCAGCCCCACCACCTGCACCACGGGCAGCACCGCCAGCAGCCCCGCTGCAAGCACCGCCACCTGCACCGCCACCTGCACCGCCACCTGCACAGCCGCTAGCACCACTACTGTCAGCAGCAGCATCCCCAGTGGGCAGCCGTCTGAGGCTGCAGGAGAAGGACTGGAGCCTCCCTCCACCACTGGCAGCACCGGCACCTGCACGACGGCCAGCCCCGCCGCAAGCACCGCCAAAAGCACCGCCATCTGCACCGCTGACAGTAGGACCACTACCAGCAGCCCCAGTGGGCAGCCATCCGAGGCTGCAGGAGATGAGCTGGAGCCTCCCACCACCACTGGCAGCACCCCCACCAGCACTGCCACCAGTTTGCAGCCTTAGCCGCCACAGGATGGAGTCTAGCCCTGCCTCCATGGACTATCATGCAACCTGGACCTGCAAATCTCGTGCCTCAGACACCCAGGTGAGGGAATGTGAACTGCCACTCCCCAAGTGCTGCATCACTGGGCACAAGGCCCCCTCCAGAACCAGTGGAGATATGCATCCACTCACCCCCTCCTTGGCAGGATGAAGCACACTGGGCACAAGGCCCCCTCCAGAACCAGTGGAGATATGCATCCACTCACCCCCTTCTTGGCAGGATGAAGCACACTGAGCACAAGCCCCCCTCCAGAACTAGTGGAGAAGCCATCCACTAGAGAGACTGTGGCTTTGCACTTCCCAGGACCAAGCAGTGGGCAAACCACCCACTAGAGAGACTATGGCTTTGCACTCCTCAGGACCAAGCAGTGGGCAAACCACCCACTTGAGAGACTGTGGCTTTGCACTCCCCAGGACATCGCTGTGGGTATGGAGCCCCCTCCAGGAGCAGTGGCGTTGTCCCATCTTCCGGCTGAGGTGTGTGTTTTCGACCTGATGCCCCAGCAGTGTTCTCTCCATATTGAGGCAGGAGTCAAGTGTGGGCTTCGCCCATGATTTTTGGCCTAGTGGCCCACGGACATTTGGAAAGGACAATGTACGGCCTTATGTACATATTGTATATTTTTGTAAATACTGTTTTAATATATGTTACGTATATCTGCCTATTTCTAATATATCACTGATTTGACTCACTTAATTTTGTCCTTGCGTTCTTCCAGGGGGTTAGGGGGTGTAAATGTAATGTTGTTGCATGTGTTTGTGTGTATGGTGTTGTGGGTGAGGGTGAGGGTGTTGCGTGTTGCATATGTCACTCTCTTTTTCCTCCCTCCTACCATGTGTACTAGGTTCAGTACTCACCGTGGTTGTCGCCGCCGCTTTTGGTATTCCTGGTAGATGAGGAGGTAGACCAGCATGGGCAGGACCTGTAACTCGGGCTCCATGGCATCCTGGATCTTCGTTGAGTGTCAAGAGGTGAGTGGTTTCCCTCCTGTGTTCTGTTTCCGCCGTTCTTTTGATGGCGTTGGTACCGCCCCGGAAAAGCTGGTGGATTGGCGGGTTGTGATGGGGTGGGCGGTACATTGTCTCCCGCCTGTCTGTTGGCGGTGACCACTGCAGTGTTTGTTGCTACCGCCGTGGCGGTCGGAATGTTAAAGTGGCTGTTTGTGTTGGCGGTTTCCGCCGTGGTCGTGATCCAATTTTTTTTACCGCCGGCCTCTTGGCGGTATTACCGCTGCTTTAACACCGACCGCCAGGGTTGTAATAAGGGCCACACTGTTCAGCTGGGCAAGGCTCCTTCCACGGACATAGGAACCATTTGGGATAGAAGAGATATGCCTCCCTGAATTTTGCACTGGGGGACGCACAGGCCAGTATTCTTCCAGATTTGGACGTGACAATTGATGAATAAAACAGTGGCAGACAGTACATGTCTCTTGAAGCCATCCTGCACAATCACTAAGTCTCCTTGGAGCTCTTTCACCACGAGCGGTACACTCTGTGGTAACCTGGAAGACCTCCTTTGTTTTGGTAAATATTTAATTGTGGTCATTGAGGTGTTAAAGATCTGCTAAAATCGGTCTGTTTGTCAAGCTAGGCCGAGAGAGTAAGAGAAGACAGAATATGCTATTATAGGTTAAAGTTACTGCTGGCTTGCCTACCTGAGAAAAGGGAATAATTTTAGGAAAGGATGAACACCTTAATGACCACAATTAAATAATTGGCAAAAATGAGGGGGTCTCGTCGCTCCCACATCGTTTGCTCTTCAAGTTACAGCTCTTCAAAGAAAGAATTGTAAAATGCAGCATGGTTTGAGATAGGCATGTTCCTACATTATGTTCGAACATCAGAATCTGTGGAAAGATTCAAAATAAAAAAAATCACACCTTTAAATATTATGACTATTCACATGTATATGTTGTTTAATGTCAGTTTGATTTGAGGTGTGATAGGTGTAATTATTGAACTGCATATACTAAAACCAATTGAACAATTGAACTCAAAGCACTGACTTCTTGTGTCATCGTAGGAGAGAAGGATGCAACTCTACAGTCTCTGAACTGCACAATGCATTCCTGGGTTTAAATCCCATCTTCCTCACTTGACCAAATTGAGTGATCTGTGGCCGATTGCTTTTCTTCACTATGTATAATTTTCCTTAACCATCTGGTTTGAAAGTACATTGAAGTTATTCAGTACAGTGTTTTGCGCTCTATAACAATCTAAGTAATATGTGGCTAATATATAATATTCTTGCTTTATATTTATAACAATATATGCTATATAAATAGAGAACCTGACACATTTTGGGTAATTCATGACAATGTCTTAGAGCATGAGGGGATTCTTGAATGCTTCACGTTTAAACAAATATAACTTATATATAATACACAACTGAAAACTGTGATATCAATAAATCAATCAGTGATTTATTAACCCCTTCGCTGCCAAGGTCTTTTACCCCTCAGGAGGCAAGCCTTTTTTGGCTCTTTGGGGCAGTTCGTGCTTAGGCCCTCATAACTTTTTGTCCACATAAGCTACCCATGCCAAATTTGCCTAATTTTTTTCCAAAATACAGCAAGAATTTCGTTTTTTCCAAACAAATTGGAAAAAAGGGCTACAGAAGATGGCTTTTGGTTTTTTTCCCTGAAAATGGCATCAACAAAGAGTTTGCGGTGCTAAAATCTCCATCTTTCCAGCCTTCAGGAACAGGCAGACTTGAATCAGAAAACTACATTTTTCAACACAATTCTGGAATTATACTGGGACATACCCTATTTTTACTATTTTTTGTGCTTTCAGCCTCCTTCCAGTTAGTGACAGAAATGGGTGTGAAACCAGTGCTGGATCCCAGAAAGCTAAACATTTTTGAATTGTACGGAAAATTATGAATTCAGCAAGGGGTAATTTGTGTAGATCCTACAAGGTTTTTCTACAGAAAATAACAGCTGAAATCAAAAAATATTGAAATTGAGATGAAAAAAACAGCAATTTTCTACACGTTTTACTCTGTAACTTTTTCCTGCGATGTCAGATTATTTAAAGCAATATACAGTTACGTCTGCTGGACTCTTCTGGTTGCAACGATATATAGGGCTTGTAGGTTCATCAAGAACCCTAGGTACCCAGAGCCAATAAATGAGCTGCACCTTGCAATGGGTTTTCACTCTGTACCGGGTATACAGCCATTCATTTGCTGAAATATAAAGAGTGAAAAATGGGTATTAAGAAAACCTTTGTATTTCCAAAATGGGCACAAGATAAGGTGTTGAGAAGCAGTGGTTATTTGCACATCTGTGAAGTCCGGGGTGCCCATACTAGCATGTGAATTACAGGCATTTCTGAAATAGACGTCTTTTTTACACATTGTCTTAAATTTGGAAGGAAAAAATGTAGAGAAAGACAAGCGGCAATAACACTTGTTTTGCCATTCTGCGTTACCCCAAGCCTCCTGATAAAAATGGTACCTGACTTGTGTGGGTAGGCCTAATGCTCGCGACAGGAAACGTAACATGGACACATCACATTTTTACATTGAAATCTGACTTTTTTTTGCAAAGTCCCTAGCTGTAGATTTTGGCCTCAAGCTCAGCCGGCACCTAGAGAAACCTAGCAAACCTGTGCATTTTTGAAAAATAGACACCTAGGGGAATCCAGGATAGGGTGACTTGTGGGGATCTCACAAGGTTCTGTTACCTCACATTTTGTTGATAGAAAGTTATGGAATCTGAGAGGAGCCACAAATTTCCTTCCACCCAGCATTCCCCCAAGTCTCTCGATAAAAATAGTACCTCACTTGTGTGGGTGGCCCAGGTGCCTGCAACAGAAAAAGGCCAAAAACCTGTAGAGATTGAGGGGATAGCACAGCGAGTTGAAAGGCACATATTTTTCTTTTATGCATCAGTAGGCTGGTTCTGCTTTGGAGACCCACACAAGTGAGGTATAATTTTACCTGGGAGACTGAGGGGAACGCTGGGTGGTAGGAAATTTGTGCCAGAGCAGTGATCCTACAAAGAAAAGTGAGGAAAATATGCTTTTTTAAGCACATTTTGAGGTTTGAATAGGAGTCTGGGTAAGAAAATGTTGGGGGATCCAGGCAAGCCACACCTCCCTGGACTCCTTGGGGTGTCTAGTTTAAAAATATGTCTGGGTTTGGTTTGGTTTCCTTAGATGAAGGCCACACCCGGGACCAAAAACACAGGTGCTCCCCCACAAACACAGAGAGTTTTGTAATAGATAATTTTGATCTGTCCATGTTCCAAACACTAAAATTGTGAAAAGAAATGCACTTAGGTTATGTTAAAAAGACCACTTGGTGGCATGCTTCATCATGGGGGTCCCACCCGAGATACCAAGCGTGTCACGGGTGTGCTGCTATGCCTGATTACAGCGGAGCAGGTTTTGTAATTTTTACCTCACATACTGGTTGGATTTGGCACGAGGGTGAGTGATGGTTCAGTAGATCACATTTTATTAACAAGATATTTCACAAAAGTAAAATGCACTGTTAATAACTGAAAGGCCAAAAAACTGAACCAATGACTTTATTCTTACAGTATTTCCCAATAATTCTTCTGTGTGTGGTATCTCCTGAAACAGCCACCCACACAGCCCAGGCTTTGAAGGGCAATCAGGGCAGCACATCCTAGTATCCTTCCTGATACTTCTTCGAGCACAAACCCTACATCTCTTAGCAAGAAAGTTTTTTTTGGCCGTGGGAGGAATGTGCTCAGCAAAGTGACGATCTTTCAATCCAGCCACATCCTCCACCACTGCTTCTCTAGGAACTCTTGCCTGTTCCAGTTCAACAAGGCTCGCTATGATAGGCTCCTGAAATTTCACAAATGCCATCCTTGACTCTGGAGAACTATCCTTGAACACAACAAAAGCATTAAAAGTTGCCAAGTGGAACAGGTGAACCTCTAATTTCTTATACCAAACATAAGCCTTACGAGCAGCAGTGTAAGGTTCCAACCTCTGATCTACTCTATGAACACCACCCATATGCTTATTGTAGTCTAAAATGCACACAGGTTTGACCACTTCAGCAACTTGACTTCAAACAGCCACAGGTGAAATACTCTCATCATGGATGGTAGTTAGCATGTACACATCCCTCCTGTCTACAAATTTCAGAGCTAGCAGTTCATCATTCAGTAAGGCACTGCACTGTCCCTGCTCAAGTTTTTCACAAACAAGCTCTCTTGGATAGCCCTTCTGATTAGAGCGGATTGTGCTACAAGCAACAGTGTCCACTCTGAACAATTCCTTCAATAACTGAACATCATTTTAGAAGTTATCTACATATAAATGGTGACCTTTGTTAAACAGTCATCTACCAAGTTCCCACACAATTTTCTCACTAACTCCAAAAGTGGGCGGAGAACCAGGGGGGTCAATACTGGAATTCCTATCAGTGTAGACCCAAAAGTTATAAACATATCCTGTGCTACTTTCATATACATATACAATTTAATTCCATACTGTGCCTTCTTGCTAGGAGTGTACTGCCTAAAAACCAAACGACCCTTGAATAGGACGAAAGACTCATCTACAGATATTTCTTTGCCTGAGACATAGATCTCTGAAAACCGATCTACCGTATGATCAAGAGCAGGCCTAATCTTAAAAAGACGGTCAGAACCAGGGTGATCTTGTGTCAAGGCTAAAGCATTACCTACAAAATGCAACATCCAAAGAAGAAGCTCATACCGGTTATGACTCATGATTGCAGGAAATATAGCAGTTGCCTTCAAGGGACTAGTAGACCAATGTGAAGACAGTGATGGCTTCCTTATCAGAAAAGTTAAACCCAAGAACTTTTTCAACTCTTTCAGATTTGTGGGAATCCACTGGCTAGCTCTAGAGTGCGGCCTCAGTCTGACAGTGTTGTCCCTCAAATACTGCTCTGCATACAAATTAGTCTGCTCAACAATCTCTTCCAAAAATACATCATCCATAAACAAGTCAAAGAAATTGACAGGCAAAAGGTTTTCCATATTTACTCTACACACTGGGAAACCAGTAAAGGCAGGCAACTGTGGCTGCTGCATGTTTGGTGCAACCCACGTGTCAGGTCTTCCAATGGGAAAACTTTCAGCCGCTGCCTGCTGCACCATTGGCACATCGGTATCCTCCTCTAAAACAGGCCCTACGTCAGCACTGAGAATGGCTTCATCATCAGATAATTCCTCTCTGACACAAAATTCACTTCCAGAATCTTGCACTTCCTCCTCCTGACAGATGCAATCAGTCTCATAATCATGGTCAGAAGACGACTCAAAAAGTACACCAACAATCTGCTGAGCGGTCATCCTACGGCTAGCCATGATCCTTCCTACAAAAAGCAACTGGACAAATGTACCACCAACAACCAGCACTGTAATAAACAAAGTGTAGCTTTACCACTGAGTTATAAACTCAAAAACTATACCGCTCACTTGCCTGAAAAAGCTTGACTCACCAGCAACTACTCTGCACAGCCACAGCAATCACCAATGATATCCAACTAAAAAGAAAAAAGAAAAGCAAATTAGGCATAAGACAACACAAATATCATTGTGCATAAATCTAAGGTCAATTTCACACACAATGCTGCATTTAGTACACCACCTACAAACATGTCATTCATGCATGGCAACAATACTCCTTTGGAATAAATTTATTTGCTTACCTAAAACATGCAACTACACAAACTGCAGGACAACCACTGCCAAAACCGCAACAAGCCACAGCAAAGGAAGCAAAAGCTTTGAACTAGAAAAAAAATATGAAATAAACTGTTATAATCACAAATGCAAATACTTCACCAGTTGACAAACACCCCGCCACCAAACATTTATAAATTTTCCCTGGTGTCTAGTGTTCTCTGCCCCCCTTGGGGGCAGATGGGCCTAAAAGAAATAGGCCAATGTGCCCCCAAGGGGGGGGAGAAATGGCACAGAATATATTGCCCCCTTTGGGGTGTGACCCTGGCCCAAGGGGCCACCCCCCACACACAAAGCACACACAAATGATCCCTGACGCTATGTGGATTCTGCCCCCCTAGGTGGAAGATGGGCCTAAAACAAATAGGCCAATGTGCCCCCACGGGAGGCAGAATTACCCAACAGTGCTTTTTCCCCTTTGGCGGGGGTGGCGGGGACCCTTGCCAAAGGGGGCACCCCCAACACAAAAAAACAAAAGAAAGAAAACAATATCTCTGGCGTCTTTATGGCTTCTGCCCCCCCGGGGACAGATGGGCCTAAACAAATAGGCCAATCTGCCCCCAAGGGGGGGGGGGGGCAGAAATGGCATAGAATATATTTCCCCCTTTGGCAGGTGACCCTTGCCCAAGAGGCCACCCCTGCACACAAAGCACACACACACATGATCCCTGGTGCTAAGTGGATTGTGCCCCCCTTGGGGGCAGATGGGCTTAAATAAAATAGGCCGATCTGCCCTGAAGGGGGGCAGAGCTACCCAACAGTGAGTTGTCCCCTTTGGGGGGGACCCTGGCCAAAGGGGGCGCTCCCCCAACAAAAAAAAACAAAAGAAAGAAAAAAAATCCCTGGAGTCTTTATGGCTCCTGCCCCCTGGGGCCAGAAGGGCCTAAAAAAAATAGGCCAATCTGCCCCAAGGGAGGCAGAAATGGCATAGGTCATATTGCCCCCTTTGGGGGTCGACCCTTGCCCAAGTTGCCCTCCCACACACAAAGCACACACACACGATCCCTGGCGCTAAGTGGATTCTGCCCCTCTTAAGGGCAGATGGGCCTAGAAAAATAGGCTGATGCCCAATAGTGCCTTTTGCCCCTTGGGGTGACCCTTGTCCAAGGGGCAGCCCCCAACACAAAAATACAGCCACAAAAATAATTCCTGGTTTCTAGTGGCTTCTGCCCCCCTGGGGGGCAGATCCGCCTAAAAATAAAAGGCTGATCTGCATTCAAGAGGGGCAGAAACTCTGATAAATATTTTGGCCCCTCGAAGGGGAGTGACCCTTGCCCATGGGGTCGCCCCCCCACACTGTATACACTCACAGACATAAACAAATTCCCTGGTGTCTAGTGGGCATTCCTGCTCCCCGATCACACCGCGATCGGGCAGCAGGAATGCTGAAAGAGACATTGAGGTAAAGGAAAACCCTTCCCTTTCCCCCGATGCCTCTTGTTTTGCAATTCCTCCCCGCCCGGAGGAAAAACGTACCTCCTTCTTCTTTGACACGCTGGTAGTAAATGGCTTCCAGCGCGTCTGGCACCCTCTGATGATGTCAGCACGCGATCGCACGCTGACTTCAGTGTGGGAGGACAGGGGTGGAAGGGGAAGCAATTCCTCTTCCAACCCTGACCTGGGGAGTGGAGGAGGTGGCCCTCAGGGGGAGCACTAGCGCTTCCCCTGAGTGCCGGTCCCAGGATGTAATGGTTACGTCTGTGGCGCCTCAGCACCGCAGCCACGGACGTAACCATTACGTCCATGCCGGGGAAGGGGTTAAAGCACGGCTGAAGGTGCTGTTTGTGGGCATGCTGTGCAATCGAAGAGCCAGGTCTAGAGGTCCTTCCTAAACAGCTTCAGTGATGCAGTCTGCCTGAGCTTGTGATGTAGCGTGTTCCAAGTCCGGGCTGCTAGGGAGGCGAAGGATCTTCCTCCTGCTGTGGTTTTCAGGGATCTTGGTAACGGCTGGAAGGGCAAGCTGGGAAGAACGGAGATGTCTATTGGGTACGTAGAAGGCGAGGCGGTGTTTGAGGTATACTGGTCCTATGTTGTGTAGTGCCTTGCAGGTTTGGATCAGGAGTGTGTATGTAATGCGCTTGTTGACTGGGAGCCAGTGTAGGTCTTTGAGCTGGGAGGAGATGTGGCTGTGTTGGGGGATGTCCAGGATGAGTCTGGCTGCTGCATTCTGGATTCTTTGTAATCTTGATTGCAGTTTCTTGGTGATGCCGACATTGAGTGCGTTGCCGTAGTCCAGTTTGCTCGTGTCGGAGGAGATCAACTTGAAAATCCTTTGCAGGAGTCGGAGGTTGTGGATGCATGATGATGAGATGGCGTTAACTTGGGGGGTCATGTATAGAGTAAATTCTAGGATGATGCCCATATTGCATATAATGGTATGTACTTAATGGAGACTCTGAGAAATGTAGAAAATGCATTTTTAAAAGTCATTATAATACTTTTTTATGGCATGTGCCTGCTTGGCATCTTTTGATGGCTCGTCTCGTGATCTAGCTCTTGGAGTCAAGGCCGCCCTCTAGCTTGGCTCTCCGCAAGGCTATCCATGTGCCCCCAAGAAAATTAGGGGCTCATTACGGGTTTGGCGGTCGGACTCATGGGAACCCAGCTGCCTCAATCCGGTCATAATATGATGTCCCCCCCCCGGGCTGACCGGTTGGAATATCGCATTAGGACGTTCCTGTTGGTCATCCTGGCAGTAACAGAGCTGCGTTATTGATCTCAGCTCCTCAAAGGGAGCCGATGCCAATACCGTTGCACTCCAGCACCCTCAGAATTCGCACTGTGTGCAAAGCAGACAGTGCGGATTCTGAGGGTGCTGGGCAGGGAGGTCCCTGCACTGCCCAGGGGCTCCCCTTGTGGCCCCCTGCACTGTATTTCAGCCAAAGTTTTCATGGCGGGCTTGTGATCAGCACGGCAGTGCTGAACTCAGCAACACTGTGGTTGCCCACAAGGGCGTCTGCCATCAGCCCTTCTGGAACCCTGTTCCTGGCAGGGATGACGGTCCATAGTAATGTTGCAGTCCAACTGCCAACACGGCATTGGTGGTCCTAGGGTGGCCAATGTCGTAATGAAGCCCTTAGTGTCTCCTACATCCTTGGCTCCTTGCATCAGCTGGGCTGTATAACTGTGTTTGCGACTAACACAGACACCACAGGTCTTGGTTGACTGGTCTCGCCTGTGGTATTCTCACCACAGCATATCTTCGTCTCCTATAGGCACCGATTTCTGAGGGGCATCCGGAGGATGAGCCAATCCAGAACACATCTCATTCCATTAGCATCCAGGTCGCACCCCTTCAAACAGCATCAGGCTCACCTCCTGAATCCCTGGAGGTTAATTTTAACACATGTGTTTTTTCTGACCTGTCAGTACATCTAACCTCAATACATAAACAAATTCAAACAAAACAACCAAGAAGTAAGAGTGTGTTTGTTGGGTGAGAGGGAGAGGGTTGGAGGTTACTTATTTGGATTTTTTTAAATTACCATATTTGTGTGTGGTACCAAATGAGAGATCTGAAAGTTTTCAAATGTTTGCTCGCTCCTGGCAGGAATCTGTCAACCAAAAAGTGTTTATTGGCATTGGAGACAAGCAGAAATTTTACATACAGACATCCAAGCAGAATGTGTAAATAATCACACCAAGCCAGAGTCTGCTGCTTGTTCCAGGAAGCCTTGTAGTCCTCTCCTTGGTTTTACAAATAACTGTTGAATAATCTCTTCCCTCTGACCTGAAATAGGTGTGTTCTGACCAAAACGATATATCAGCCTAAAGCACTTTTATCTTTCGGTCAAGAAGTTTTAGGGGTTAAAAGAAAGAGGTTAAAAGTAGGGGAAAGCAATGGAGGAGTTGTGAAACATGAAATAAAAATAACTTTGAGAGGGAAGTTGAGAAAACTTGGTTTGTGAGCTGTTGATATCTAAATAAGGAGTACAGTGTAAAATTAAGTAAGCCTAAGAATCACTTTTTCAAGCTATCTCTCCTGGTCTTTACATATAAATGTTCGAGACCTATAAACCCACGCAGTCAAGTGGGAAGCAAACAACATGTTGTACAGCTCACAATTAACATGGACAGCAGCACAGAATGGAAAAAAAGAGAGTGGGAGAACACATGCACTTTCATGGAATGCTAAAAGGAAAAGGCAAAAACAGTCCCTGAATTTGAGGAGTGGAAGGATAAAATTTGCCAATCAAGGATAGTAAAGAGGCAATGCTCCAGGTCAGGGACAAACATAAGAAGAAGAAGGCAGCCCATTGAATAAGACACAAGCAAATTAGAGTGACAACAACGTCAATCAATGGTAAGCTAAATTCACTTTACGTTTTTTTTAAATCCCATATTAGACTTTCCACCAGACAGCTTGCGCTGTCTAGTAGGTGAGACCTTAAAAGAAAGATTGAGGAGGTATCAGGGCAAAAAGAAGACAACACCATGTCAACCACAGTGCCTCCAGGAACCTTGCTGCAAAGAGAATAATGAACCAGCCAGGACAACCACAGGACAAAACACCCAAAACCCCAATTCTGACACGACACAAGGACACAAGGCAAAAGTGCAAGCAGCTGTGACACAAAGCATATATTTGCCCAGCCCTGGGGTCAGGAAAACCCAATCTGAGTACCAAAGAGAGCAAGTGGTGAAACACCACATAAATCACACAGTCAAGGTGTAGATAGTATCCAAGAATACAGACTGTGTCACATAAGAAGGCTTCAACACCCCCAGTAAGCAGG
Source organism: Pleurodeles waltl (assembly GCF_031143425.1). Classification (NCBI taxonomy): domain Eukaryota; kingdom Metazoa; phylum Chordata; class Amphibia; order Caudata; family Salamandridae; genus Pleurodeles; species Pleurodeles waltl. The sequence goes on along the minus strand of NC_090446.1, from coordinate 650,230,488 downwards.
CATCCTCATTATTGAATAGGAATTGCCTCTTCAGTGGCACACGAAACAGGAGAATTCTGAAAAAGTGTGGTTCTTAATAGAGACACTTGGAGATGCAGAAGTTTAAATTTTTTTAGGTTTTTGCCTCAGAGCAGTGACTTTCGAGTATCAGTGTATATAGCCCTGGCCCCTTGAAATACCTCTGTTAAAAATTGTTATCCAGAGAATTTCATTGTTGATTTGTGTTTTTGTATCATTAGAGAAGTAATTTAGCTTGGTAGACATTGCTGATCAAGGCGAATATTTCTGGACAACATTTTTTTTTAAATTGCTGAGGTGTGTTGCATTGATGATGCAATATTTCAGGAAACATGAAAGCTATATACTTTATTTTGGTGTCGAAACATAGGTCAAGTAGTCTTATAGAGAAAGAGAATAACTCCTTGCAGCAACCCTCCTGCTATTTTCCAAAATGGTGGCTAGTATAGCGGAAGAAGAGACTTATATATGGAAATAAAGCAAATTATGTTTTTTAATCCTTTTATGTATACACCAAACAATGTTTATGATCTGAATATGAAAAAAATAATGTTTCTCACTGCTGCTTTTCATAGTTCACTTTATTTATTTGTTTTGACATTCGCATGTGGTACATTTGCAGAGTGTTGAACATTTGAGAAGACCATATCGACAGGGACATCTTTTTGCAGCACAGATTTTGCAAGGACATGTATGTGTAAGTTCTGTGGGTAAAGGCTTCAGAAAATCTTTAGGTTTTAGCAGCCCATCAATATCTTCCCAACCAAATTCACACAGATCTTTCTCTACATATGCATGATCCAAAACATTTATGTATATTCTAATCAAGTAGAATGCTCTTTTAATGGGCCCACACACAGAATATGATGTCAGTGGAAGTCACTTAGAAGGACTGCTCTCTTGAACTCACTGCACCGAAGACTGACAAATGTCTGACAAAAAGAACTCATTTTCCACACATGCAAAAGACCGTAAGTGGATCGATGGACAGATATCAAGCCAGAATGGCAGAAAACTATATTCAAAAGTTGTTGAAATGTGTTTTTTGCTACCTATCAAAAGGGCAAACATTTCAGAAATGCTGCTGCTGAGGAGTTACATATCGGATTTTAAAATAAATAAATGCCAAACTGTGAAGATACCATAGACGAACATAGCTAGTCACAGTCAAGTTTCACAATGCTATCTAAAGTAGCTTCATTTCTCTTTTTAGACATTATGGGCCTCATTACGAGGCTGACAGTCTTAAAACAGACAGCATCGCGGTGGCGGTCAGGACCGCCTCTGCTGTGGGTGTCCGACCACCATATTAAGACCCTGGCGGTCAGACTGCCAGGGTTTCGCCATCTCCATCGGGATCCAGGACGCTGATGGATTCAGGTCGCAATCCACCAGGGCAGTGCTACATGCAGCTCTGCCCTGCGGATTACGAGCTCACTAACCGCCAGTCTTTTCATGGCTGTTTCACCACCATGAAAAGGCTTGCGGAGTACCGGTGCAGGAGTCTCCCTGCCCAGCACCATCGCAATGTTCACTGTCTGCTGTGCTCTTTGAGGTGTGACATGTTAAGCTCTTCAAGGTTTTTTGAGTTTTGTGGAGATGGCCAATGTGAAAATGACAACAGTGTTTGGAAGTCTCCTCATTTCCATGCACGAATCCTGCTGTTCTCCAAACTGTTGTCTTTTCACCTCTGAGTGTTTTTTTTTATGAACCATACAGATTTGATGACTATATTTTCCCTCACATTTTCTGTTCTAAGAGTTGTGTAATTTATCCTCTTTTGGGGCATGACGACGTAGTTCATTTTGCTGAATGTGAGAACACTCCAAATATTAAAAACAGTGGATGTGAATAATGCACGTTTTGTTCTGCAGAAAAACACTATAAACTTCAATTTGTAATTGATCACATACTGTAGCTCCTCAGTGAGCCATGCAGAAGCTACGTGTGGGATAACATTTTCAAGACAGGATTCACAAAAGGCTAAGAGCATAATCCTCAATTTTTCTGAACCACTGGATTAATCTTTCGTGTAGATTATTCTACATGCCTGAAACAAATGGAAAAAATGAATAAAGGATGAATTACTGGATGCTGAAATTACAGTTTGACAGACTTGCACAAATAACCTGTTTATGCTGTCCCTAAACACCCCTTTAAAATTGGTTTGCGTACCTTGGGGAAATTAAAGCTGAAAAAATGATAATCCTGCACAATTTCTATGAAAATTGTAAACAAATCATCTGTCTGCTTATTCATCCCTGAAGTTTTGGAACATAAATCCAACTCTTCTGTTTTACTTGCCCAGGAAATGTTTGTGAGTAAACTATCAAGATTTCTGCTGAACACAAAATATGTCCTCCCTTTCTGAGATGCACAGTGATACAACATCATAACTGACTGGATGCTTCAGACTATTCCCACACATGATATTTTCCTTGACTGCTTGATTGAAATTTAAACTTCTAATATTTAGACTTCTGCACAACCACGCTCATTATAAAATGCTTTCTGCTTCACCGCAGTAAATGGAGCCTTTCAAAAAATGTTTCACGGACCTGCTAAACTAGAAGTCAAATATTTTAGGGTAGGCCAACATACTAAATGATAACTTATCACATACAAGCAAACTGCGGCGTCTGACTACATATTAACACCACCAAAGGTTCGAGATCTACACTCACTTTGTTCATGTCTCACAACGTAGGCTCTGTAACTTTCACCCATAATCGCAATGTCACCAAATCGTTGCATTGCTCACCCACCCAGACAGTATGACACTCATTTGAACATTCACCCTTTAAGTCAGTTATTCAGTCAGGAACCCACATGTTTACTTGGTGATTCTATCACATAATGAATGACCTGTACGCGCATTTGTGAGGCAGCAGGAGGCGGAAACCAATCAAGCTAGGGCAGGAGCCCTTTAAACTTTCCTGAGCGCTCCCGCTGCTCGGGACGCGCATTTGTGAGGCAGCAGGAGGCGGAAACCTATCAAGCTAGGGCAGGAGCCCTTTAAACTTTCCTGAGCGCTCCCGCTGCTCGGGACGCGCATTTGTGAGGCAGCAGGAGGCGGAAACCAATCAAGCTAGGGCGGGCCCGTCCTGCGCCCGTCCTTCGACCGAAAGAGGCTGGGCTGGGCCACCCCTCTTTCGCTTATAGTAAGGCAGTGGCTGCTGCGGAAGTGTACGGCGTTGCCAGTTTAGGAGCTGTCGCGGTGGACGGAAGTGCGGGGCTGCTGCGGTTGTGAGCATTTTCTGCTGACAATTGATCTTGGACTCTGCTTGGCCGGCCGATTACTCGACGAAGATAATGAAATCCTACAACGGTGACTCATACATTTTTTAAATACTTAAAGAAGTATCCATGATATTTTGGCTTCCTGGACTTGTTTGAAGCCGCCCGTTAGATAACAAGTGTCTGCTGGCTCCGCGCGGTTTTGAAATTGCGGAGCTCTGATAACCAAGCTGCACCTGGATATGTACACATCAGCCATACGAGATACAATTGTATTATCGAAATGGTGCGTCTCTGGGAACAGTGCTCTGTGAACGGCAGCTCCTGACGGCCGAAGGAAGCAAAGATCGACTAAACTTTGTATCCATTTCTTTTTTCAATACCTTTTCACCTCTTTGAACCTGATCCTTGCCCGGGTCTGGGCGGGACTTTGAGAGGTGTTGGCTGCTGGTGGAACAGCGCTCTGTAAACGGCAGCTTGTGACGGCCGTAGGAAGTGAAGAACGACAAATCTTTGTATCCATTTTTCTTTCAATATCTTTTCACCTCTTTGAACCTGATCCTTGCCCGGGATCGGGCGGGATTTTGAGAGGTGTTGGCTGCTGGTGGGCGGCCCCACAAGAGTTTCTGTGGACGCAGTGCTGATCAGGTTTGACCGCGTATGTTTGGAAGTAAGTTTTGGAGATAAAAATACGATAACATCTTGAGTGTAATACGCCACAAAGAAGTTGTGAACAGTGCCGATACTTGGATATTATTGATTGTTGGCGCTTTTCAGTTGACTGTTTCAGGGGACACTAAAACCAGAGTACATCTGCAGATGGTGATTGGTTCTGAGAGCCTTCACTAAAGGTGTTACACAGGCACCGGAGACAACCAGCCGCGCACCCCTGCAGGATACAGGGGTAGGCTGCCTGCTAAAACACGCTGGGAGGACCACAATACCCAGAATCCTCTGGGTTTCCTGTGCGCCAAGTGGCGCGAAAGTGCTGTTACGCCCCCCGGGCCCGGGTCCTTAAATTGCAACAAGGTACACCGCACCGCGGGGCGCGCGCGGGCGGCGCCGGGCAAAGGGCGGGCCCTCTGTGGCCCTCTGAGGCCTGAAGAGGCTGGACTGGGCACGGGACTCTGCCTAAACTGTAAATTAGCTGTATTACATCTTGATTACGCGGTTTTGTGTTTTGTATTGCTGAATTATAGCTGGTGGTACTTACTGCAACCAACCTATGATGGCTAACTGTAATAACTCCGCCAAAAATCTAGGGGCTACTATGCTTGATAACTACCTGGTTAAGGTGGTTAAAAAGATTAATAGCGATCGCAGAGTCTCCCTAGGGAAAGGAGGTTCCCCCGTTCAGACACACCCTAGTTCCTCCCCACATATAGGGCGTTATTCCAACTTTGGAGGAGGTGGTAATCCGTCCCAAATGTGACGGATTTACCACCAGCCGTATTACGAGTTCCATAGGATATAATGGACTCGTAATACGGCTGGTGGTATATCCGTCACTTTACCGTCACTTTTGGGACGGATTACCACTTCCTCCAAAGTTGGAATAACCCCCATAGTGTCTACTTTTGAGGATCTGGGCGTCAACACTGACAAGGATATGATACTAACTGAGGCACAGATACATTCTAATCCCTTAGACTCAACGGATATAATTGGCGAGAGCCCATTTAGCCCCGTGGTTATGGCAGTGACTCCCCCCCAACCAGCAAGAGCAGTTAGGGCTTGCAGAAAGTCGTTGGGCAAAAGAGGAGTGGGGAAGGTCAGCAATTCTCGAAAGCTCCTCGAAGCAAAAACCCATACTATTAAAACAAAAGGATTAGACGGGGGATCTGATAAGCCAGTGGGTTGCTGTCATAACAGGCAGTATATAGAAAATATACTGGCAACAGTAGAGGATAAGTTAGCGACAAAAATGGCTGAAATTTTTAGCACATTATTGCTGAAAATTGAAGTACTTACCCAAGAGGTTCATAGTCTGAGGGTACAAGCAACATCGACACCAGCAGATGTAAGAACGGTACCTCTAGATTTACCATCTGGAAACTGTGTTGAGCAGGCAATACTCGCGGGCAGCAGTTTAAGACATAAAGCCCCATGTAACGAAACAAGTTTGGAGGCGGAGCCCACTATACCTAGGGAACCCGAAGTGATTCGAGGGTCCCTAGAGGGTAGGCCTCAACCAACTCGAGTCCATAAGGAAGCAAGAGAGCACAACAATAATTATAATGTTAGGATTGATCTCCCACCGGAGGCCGCTCCATTTGTATGTATATTGTCAGGAGTCCCAGAACTTAGTTCAGGTAAAAAAGAAGGTTACAATTATTTAAAAAACAAAGTAGCCTTCTGGCTTACTAAGAATAGACCCCTCCCCCCTACCATTGATGGTAAAATCTTAAATGTGAGAAGGGTGGGTTGGCTTGGCCACATGATTAAAGATATCCCAGGTGATCTGGTAATAGTTAATTTCAGGAGTATTAATGTGGTCCCATTTTTGAGAGGCTGGTGCCCGCAACTTGCAGATGGACCAATAGTCACGTGGGAACTACTAGATTTTTATCCTACGGTGTATCCCGAGGTGAAGGTGCCTTCCCAGATTAATAAAAATGTCATTAACCCTCCCAGGGGTTGGTTCGCACCAGAAAACATTGAACCCTTGATTACTGCCAGGAGATATGGGCCGTTATCCTGCCTAGATGAGAATGATTGACTCATCGGTAGAGAAGAATTAGTTAATTTAACTTTATTGAAATCCCCCCACATAGAAGATATAAGTTGGAAGGCTATTGCCACTGATCAAAGTAATAATCCTGACACTACCCCTGTTGGTACATTGTCTGCATTACCCAATTTTAGTACGGACTCACCCTCTGCTTTAGCTGAGCCTGTTGATAAGTTATCAAGGTATATATCCTGGAATATAGCCGGTCTGGAGTCCAGCCAGTGTACTCCTGATTGGAGGGACTTCATAGACCAGGGCGATATAATTGCATTGCAGGAAACATGGGCTACCACACCGATATTTCGGGTGGGGTATCTGAACTTTAGCAAGCCAGAAATCAGAGGCCTGAAAGGGCGTCCGGTTGGAGGTCTTACAATTTGGGTCCGCCAAAGTGCGGGTGTAAGAGTTGAAGAAGTGACAATTGATAGTCCAGACATAATTGCCTTAAAGATAAAGTCCAACCAAGGTACAAACATCCTGTTGGTTAATATTTATGTCAGGGGCCTCCAGGGAGGAAGGGTTTCTCCGACCCTCCTCCTGTTGGATGACATTCTATCAGGAACAACAATCGATGGCCACAAGATTGTGATGGGGGATTTTAATACTTGTTTTGAGCCTTTGGGTATTGAGGACGGCCCGCTCACCGAGGATGAGGATTTATCCTGGGGTATTCCCCAACTCGAGATACCTCCGATTGCTAAGTGGTCGAGCTCAGCCACCTATATCAAGGGGTTTTGCCTGGATATGGGTCTAAGAGCTGTTAACGGAAGGGTCAAGTCAGATAGGAAGGGCAGGCATACGTTCAACAACGGCAGACACAGTAGTCGTATCGACTATATTTTGGTCGACGTGAGGCAGTGGTTTGCAGTTGTTGATATGCTAGTTACGGAACGCCCAGAGAGCGATCATGACCCGCTGGTTTTGACCTTAAGGGATTCCAGCTTTCAGAGGTCTGAGGGCAGTGGTCCTAATATAACAGAAAAAGAGGTCATTGTGAGCAATGATACGCGCAGGGTACGCTGGCCCAAAATAGCTGTGGACGCTGGGGCCCGCAGGGCGATAAGAACCTTAGTGTCTAGTTCTGTGGAGCTTTTAAACAATTGTGGCTCACAGGACGAGATTAACAGCAAACTTACACGTACCCATTCTGACTTGTTTCAGGAACTTAAAAAGTTGTTCATCAAATTTATCCCTAAACAACCTAGGACCAAGAAATACTCATCCACTACCTGGTTTGATAAAGAGTGTAGCAAGACAAAAAGAGTTCTCTTTGAGGCTATTAAAAACAAAAATCATAGCCAGATTAGATCTTGTAGTAAACTCTATAATGAGGCAAAACGTAAAGCAAAACAAAAGTGGGACGAGGAACGATGGCTTATGCTGTCAGAAGCCTGTGGTAAACGCAATATGCAACAGTTTTGGTACCTCATAAAATGGGGTATCTCGCAGGACGCCCACTATAGTCCAGCATCTGTCTCTAATCATCAGTGGGTAAAAAATTTTGAGGATCAGTTTAAGTGTCATACAGTAGAAGTGACTATACCCTACTGTCTTGAGCCCGTCGAGTCGTTAATATTCTCAGTTACTGAAGTTATCAATTGCCTGCAAAACATTCCCAAAGGGAGGGCCCCTGGCCCAGATGGTATTCCAGCTGACATTTTTTTGGAAGACCAGGACCTGTGGGTACCTTATATACTCCACCTGGTGAATGCAGTTGCAGCAGGCGCTAAAATTCCTGACTCATGGTATGGGGCAGAAATCCTTCCTATATACAAGAAAGGCGATCGCTCAGTACCCTCAAATTACCGGCCTATCAGCCTTATTGATGCGATCCAAAAAATCATAGCGCGCCTCATTTTAGGGAGGATACAGGAATGGATAACAGACTCAGATATTTTGACTACGTTGCAGGCGGGTTTTAGACCTCATGTAAGCACCCTTGATCAAGCCTTTCGTTTTGCCCTTTTATATTGGAAAAGTTTTTTTGGGTAAGGGCAAGTTGTATGCAGCTTTTGTGGATCTAAGATCTGCATTCGACTTGGTCCCTAGGACTAAATTATGGGATTGCATACTGGAACAGGGAATGCCCAGGGCTCTAGTGCAACTCTTAATGAATCTTCATGAATACACTTATGCCCAAGTCCGCTGGGGTAAGCCTGGCGAGGTTACGGACAGGTTCCACGTTTTGAAAGGTGTTAGACAAGGATGTGTCCTGGCTCCTACTTTGTTTTCCCTGTTTATTAACGGGGTTACCAAATATTTTGCAACACATCCCACGGATGCTCCCCAGATAGCGGGATTGAAAGTAACATTGCTCATGTTCGCGGATGATACCTTGTTATTATCAAAGACAAGGCAAGGGCTTCAGCAGGCCCCACTCAGATTTGAGTTATTTTGTGACGAGCATGAGCTAGAAATAAATGTTTCTAAAACAAAATTCATGGTACTAAGAGGTCGAACACAAACTGTGGCAAGGGTTAAAATGGGTGGTGCTATGCTTGAGCAAAATAATGTATTTACATATCTGGGTGTGCATTTTAGTGATAATTTTAGTTGGAAACCCCAGATTGATATTCAAGCACTTAAACATGTTCAATTGGGCGGTGCCCTTCTTAAGGAATATAAAAGTTCATTTACCCGCCCGATGTCCCCACTTATGGAAATTTATGGGTCAAAAATTCTTCCCTCAGTCTTGTACGGGGCAGAGCTTTGGGGTTATAGCAATCTGGACCGACTGATGCTGGCCCAAAACAGATTTACAAGAGGGGCGGTTGGTCTTCCGAGGTCATCCCCACGCATCCCGCTCCTTTATGACCTTGGGCTCCAACCGGTGGAAGATCAAGCCAGATTTCGGCCCTTGGCCTTCTGGCGGAGGTTGTGGTCTACCCCAGAGCTGTTATTATATGCGAAAGCATGTCTCGAGGTAAGGGACACCCTAGGATCCGATAAGATTGGTTGGTTTAAGGGTGTTAGAACCACCCTTTGTGCCATGGGTCTAGGTGCCCTTTGGCACAACCCAGACTCAGCTACTTTTCCCTCAAAAAAAGAGCTGAAACAACTATATTGGGAATGGGTGGTAGGCATAAGACACTCATCCCTTATAGGTAGTTCCCTTACAACAACATTTGTACACGTGAAAGATGTCTCTGCAATTGAAATGTATTGGGATGTTATTACAAAACCTCTGGACCGCAAATTATATCACCAAGTTAGAGTGGGCTCAATACCATTAAGGTGTTTAACCTCAACCTGGGGCATTGGAGGCCCAGATAAATGCCCATTGTGTACTGTAATGCGGGAAAATGTGAGCCATTTGTTCTTTGTCTGTCCATTATATGCTGCCCCAAGGAAGAAGTGGTTGGTACCCCTATGCAAAAGTCTGGGCACACATTCGGCCGAGACTGCTTGTAGGATCCTTAAAACTGATCTTTCACCTACTATAGCAATAGGGGTGGCCAAATTCCTGGGGTGGGCATGGATAATTCGTTCTGAACTACTAAAACAGTTACTTGTTTTAGATAAGTAAAATATCTTGAACATTAGAACTGAGTTTTTAAAGTAATGTACTTCCTTTTTTAATATGTTAAAATATTTAACAAATGAAGCATTAGTAGCTTTTATGAAATATTGTATTTATTGTTTTAATCGTTAGCACTGTTAATTTTATAAGTATTATGACGTGTAGCATGTCTTTTATGATGAAATATCGAATAAAGACTTCATTGACTTGACTTGACTTGATTCTCTCACATAATGAATGACCTGTACACTTATGCACTTGTTAAATATTCAGCCACCCTGGAACCCCATAATACAGTCACCAGAACACTTATGTGCTCTCTCACCATCAGCCACTCACTCTTTCATTCACCTTCAAAAAGTTAGCTACATACTGACCATCCACCAATGCAATAGCACAAGTATTGTACAATTGAAAACTAAGGTGGTCATTATGAACATGGCAGTAAACACTGCCCTGCCGAGGGTGGCGGTAACTACCGCCAACAGGCTGGCGGTCCATACCACACACAACACGCCAACGCAGACATGGAGAGAGAGTTGGAAATCATGCCAGTGCTGCTCCTTGCCATATACCTCCACGACCGTGACTGCAGACGAAGACGACGGCGGTAAGTACAGCAACCTAGTACACATGGGAAGAAAGGGCACAGTTACACATCCACCCCACCCACCCTGCAACACACTCCCAACCCCTCCCACATCCCAAGCCATACATACCAAGATGTACTTACCAGACACAAGCCAACAAAGACCTGCACCAAAGTTCCAACATGTGCACACCACACCCCCACAGTGAAACCCTTAGCAACGTCACTATATTGTGCCAACAGCACTACTGGGCACTGAAATTTATTGAACGAAAAAAAGTATTGTCCAAATAAGGCCATTGGCCAGTCCATTGCAAATACCCTGAAGGGCAAAAAATAGGCCGAACTTGACTCCCACATGTGCAAAGGGTACTCCAATTGAAAGGGGCATCAATGGGGCAGCCAGGCACCTCAGGGAACAGGGGGTGGTGGGGACTTACGTCTAGAAGGGGGGGCTTGGGCTTAGGTTTGGGAGGTGGAGGCGGTTTGGGCTTGCCCTTGGGAGGAGGGGGGTGTGAGCTTGGACCGGGGGGGGGGTTGCAGAGGGACCTTGGGCAAAACCAGGCTTCTTCCTACCTGGGGAAGGGGCACGCGAATGGGAAGGGCGGACTGGGGCGGACTTGGACGTGGAACGAGTGGACAGGGCAAGGAGATGGGCAAGTTTAGGGATGAGATGGGGTGGGCCTGTGGGTTTGAACAGGTCAATACGGGAGAGGAAAAGCTTCTTAGGGGTAGTTGGAGGGGATTTGGAGGCAGGTCTGGGAGTGGAGGTAGAGGGAGTATTTGTATCAGGTGTAGGTGTGCCAGACATGGATGCAGGTGTCTGTAAAGTACGTTGATGTGTGGTGGATGTGTGTGGTGTGGATGTCTGCGAATGTTTGAGTGTTTTGGGAGGAGGTGGGGTGGACGGAGTGGGACAAGACAGGCTGCCACTGTACATTGATGTTGTCTGGGTGTCTGTAGGTCTGGTGAATGTGCTGCAAGTGTCTGTCAATATACTTGTGGTGAGTGCAGGTGTGGTGTCTGGGGTGCATGTCTGGATGGAAGAATTTTGTGGTGACTGCATGAATGGGGTCAGCAGCAGTGACTGAGGGTGCAGTGCATGTGGGTGTGCATGGTGAGGTGACAGACAGGGTGGCGGCGGAGGATGACACACTCGGGGAAGTGGATGTTGTTGTGTGTGTTGTGGTATGTTGGGTGTGTTCCTGCCTGTGATGGGAAGTGTGGTGCGTGTGTTTGTTTGTGTGCTTCTTGTGTGTTGACATGTGTGCATGGCTGTCTGTACGTGTGCTTGGGATGGGTGAAGGGAGTGAGGTCCTGGAAGGGGTAGAGGTGGAGGGAGGGGGGACAGAAAGACCAGGGACACTGGCTGCCATCAAAGAGGAGGCCAGAGCCTGTGAAGATCTCTGTAGGCCAGACATTGCATTGTGAATGCCGTCGAGGTATGGATTGCATTGCTGCATCTGGGATGCTAACCCCTGGATGGCATTCACAATGATTGTCTGCCCTACGGAGATGGTCCTCAGGAGGTCAATAGCCTCCTCCGTGAAGGCAGCAGGGCTGACTGGGGCAGGGGATGAGGTGCCTGGGGTGAAACAGGCGCCCACCCTCCTGGGTGAGAGGGCATGGGCAACTGGGTGGGGAGCAACTGGGAGGGCGATAATGGCATGGGGTGGTGGAAGATGGCATAGAATGGGAGTGCCCAGTGGGTCTGCCACCACCAGGGAGATCCCATCGGAGGAGGTATCAGAGTTACTACCTCCAGTCGTAGTTGCCTCCCCCATGGTACTCCCCTCTCCCTCCAACCCACTGGTCCCCTTGGCGTCCGTCAACTCTGCCTCCTTGGAACCGTGGGCTGCTGCATCCCCACTCGCTGGTGCCACTGCTCCCTCGCCAGATGATTCTGATGTACACAAAGGACACAAGAGCACAGGGGTGGAGAGACAAAACAAGGGAGAACTTTGTCAAAACCTGAATATATGTACATCTCTGGCTCACATACACGCTAATCCAGGTCACACGCTTACACGCAGCACATACAACATACGTCATGATTGGGCCCCTGACTAGTGGCCATTACCCCAGAATACACCACATTAACTACAGAAAACACGGACATGATACACAGTGTAGAGAACACCCATGAGAGACCATGCCCCGAAAATGCACTAACAAGTCTATGAGGCCACAAAGTATAACGGACAACAGAAAGTGGACCCCCCCATGGGCCTATGGAGACTGCCCAAACTATCCATCACACCATCCCAGGGACTTTGAGGGGCAGGGCTGCAGAAACAGACCTGTCCAAGTGCCTGTCACTAGAATGCATACATACCACAGCACCAACATACATCCATCAAAGCAGTATCACAACAGTGTTGGTACTCACCCCCTTGTGACTGCTGTGCTGTCTTCAAGTACCCATCTAAATCCGGATAGGCCACCGCCAGAATTCAGGCCATTAGGGGGGTCAGGGTCTGACGGTCACCCCTTCCTCATTGGGAGGCGTTTTCCAGCTGGCCCACTCCGGTCTTTTGGCCCAGCGCCTCAGGTCCTCCTACCACTTCCTGCAGTGGGTGCTCCACCGGTTGTAGACCCCCAGGGTCGCACTTCCTTGGCGATGGCTTGCCACAGGCCTTTCTTTTGATGGGCGCTGACCCGCATGGGACACACAGAGCAAAGAAATAGACGTCAGTATGTGTGCGCCGAATACAGATTACATGTCCTTCCCTATGGAACGGCCATTGTTGAAAGTCATGTTATCAACTTACATACAGTACATGCCAGACAGTCTACGGCTGGGCAGTCACACATCCAACCCACATGCATATAGCCATCTGCCACAATCAGACACATCTAAGGATGAGAGACACAAACTCACCTGCTCCTCTGATCATCTGTACAACTTGGCATACAAGGGTAGGACCCCGTCCACCAGCTTCTCCAGCTCCTCTGTGGTGAGGGCCAGGTCCTTCTCCCCTGTGACCGGCACCATCTCAAGGACCAGAATCAGGAAACAGCAGCACACGCAGTGGAGTACTACCCTGCACGGGAATCAGGAGTCAAGTGTCAAGGGTATGACGAAATGGCATAGGCACAGCTGCGGTGTGCTCCGTCATCGCCGGCAGCGATCATGATTGGCCCAGGTTCCCCATTGACAACCATGTAAACCAATGATTGAGTACACGGCGGTGAATATCGCCTTCCGTCATGACGACTAATGCCAGTGGAATGAAGTCACTTCCACTCCCTCATACCTGGATGGCAGGAGGCTGCCATTTTGCTACCACCACATCACCATAGCCTGGCCAGTGACCTCATCCAGAGCCTCCAAATCTCCGACCTAGTCGCTTGATGACATGAGTCTAGGATCCTCACATGTACCCATCTTTGGAATTGTGTCCACACTGGGATGCCATTATGACAGAGTTAACTCAGCACACATGCCTGACGGTGTACTTCATACTTTGAGTCTGTGTGTGTTTCCTACGTGTCGCACTTACAAAGATACAGTGACATCATGTGATGCAGGTGTATGTTTACACTCAATATGTGTTCTTTCCTCCACCATAGGTACCGACCCATGTGATGACGGAGGGCCCCATCTGTTTACAGACCTCTGGCCGATTTAGAAGCTGTGGAGGAACGTCACATCAATATCACCTCCAGAACCAATAGAGCTACTATCCATGACCTCAGTCCACTAATGGATCCTTTACTGAAACCCGCAAATCGAAATCAGCATGCCATCCCTACAACTATGCAAGTGCTATCTGTACTCGAGTTTTTTGGCTATGGGCTAATTTCAGGTAACAGTGGGCATGGGTGCAGGGGTCTCACAGCCAATGTTCAGCCTCATCCTGTCAAAATTCCTGGACGAATTTGTCCAACACCTGCAAACATATGTCCAGTTTCCCAAAGGGCTGAACTTCCTGCCATCAAATCTGAATCTTATGCCTTTGCCAACATCCCATATGTGATTAGGGCCATTGATGGAACCCACATAGCGCTCATACCCCCAAGGGTGAATGAACAGGTGTACAGGAATCAAAAGAACTATCACTCCATGAATATACAATTGGTGTGTACTGCTTACCAGTACATTTCATATGTCAATGCCAGGTTCCCAGACTCAGTCCATGATTCCTTTGTCCTGAGAAACAGCAGTGTACCACTCTTGATGGGACAACTACAAGGGGACAGAGGATGGCTCATAGGTGAGTGTGTATGACACAGGATCTGTACATAGCTGACAGCCAGACAATATGCATGTGTAGTCAGTTTCTTAAGGTCCTGTTTCACCCACTTTCGCAGGTGATTCTGGCTACCCAAACTTGCAATGGCTCCTGGCACCTGTGAGGAATCCCAGGACAGATGCAGAAAGGAATTATAATGAGGCCCATGGACGGTCTAGGAGGGTGATTGAGTGCCCTATAGGTCTCCTGAAGGCTAAATATTGTTGCCTCCATCTCTCTGGGGATCCCTGTTCTATGTCCCTGAAAAGGTGTGTCAGATAGTGGTGGCCTGCTGCATGCTGCATAACGTGGCTGTGAGGAAATCTATCCCTCTTCTGGAAGAGAAGGGTGCTGTCCAACCACACCTGCAACCTCAGAGAGGTGATGAGAGTGATGGTGAGGAAGAAGAGGGGGAGGATCTCAACTCCAGGAACCAGCTGATCCGCCTATACTTCCAGTGACTATGAGATACTGTTCACTGATGATGATGTCTTCACTGCATAGTTTCAGTCTGACTCTTTTAATTGGTAATGTGACATCTATAGTCATTGACACTGTTAACTGATGACTGAAGTGGCATGTGCCAGGGAACCCATTATTAGATAGAGTGTGACATACTTCAGACACTACAGTGCGTTGGATCCCCTCCTGCAATAAAAGTATGATTATGAAATTGACTGGCTAAAGAATACACACTAACAATTGATATCTCATATTGACGAGAGGCATACGATTTGAGGACATAGGTGTTTTTTTAAGTGACAAAATATACATATTTTGTGGGACAATGATAGGGAGTGGGCACATGGTGCATATCCATACTCAGGTACATATGCTCAGCTGTTGGTAGCACTGGGTTTTGTTCCATGTGGCCATTGGTAGATGGTGTGGTGGCAGTGGCAAGCCAACAGGGGAGCACAGTGGCACACAAGGGAGACAGTTCAGGGCACAGTCACTTCCTAGCGCTGTGCTTGGTCTTGGCTGGTGTTTCAGTGGCGTGTCTGCTTCTGACGGCACATTTGCGAAGCTGGGGCTGGGCTGCAGGAGTAGGGGTGCTGGTTTCCTGGGTGTCCTCTGGCAGTGCCACCAGTCCAGTAGCTGCTGCAGATGTAGATGGCAGGGCAGTGTGCTGGCTAGTGGTAGGGGCTTGCAGGAGGGTGGAGGTCTCAGGCTGGCAGTGGTACTGGTGCTGCACTACCCCTGCAATGGTGGCCATGGTGGTATTGAGCTGTTTCAAATTGCTCCATGCCCTCCTGGTGGTGTGCTATCTGCAGCCTCTGATTCTGCTCCATGGAGGCCAGGATCAGGCCCATCCTGTCCTGGGTATGGTGGTATGCTCCTATGACCTCAGATATCACCTCCTGGGCTGCTGCCTCCATCCTTTGGCTACCCACCTGGGCCACTGGTGTCCAAACACCGGCCCTTGCCCCCTGTGCCTGTGTCCCCTGCTCAGGTCTGGCAGTAACACATGCACTGGGCCCTTCATCATATCATCCTGCCTGTTGGTGGGTGGAGACTGTGGCCTCTGTGAATGTGGGCCGCCAGTCTGTGGCCGGGAGACACAGGTGTGGGGTGTTTTGGCCAGAGCTGATGGTGGTGGCTGGGTGGTAGGGCTGTCAGTGGTATCCTGGATGAGACTGGTAGAGGGTGACAGTCAAGGACTGTGTGATGGGCCAGGGTAATCCCCACTCTCTATACATCCCTCTCCAATCTCCTGAGTGGGGCCTCTGTCTCCGTGTGGGGTGCTGGCACTCCTTGACATTTCTGTCCGGGTGGCATGTGTGGTGTTGCCTGTTGGGGGGAATGGACAGCAAAACAGAAAACAATTGATTTGGCAGATTTAGTTGGACAACTAAATGAGGTACAAATGGAAATATATATATGGAAGTAAAAGCCACAGTTGAGCATGGATTGCTTCATGACAAGAAAGAATATGCATACTCAACATTTAAGTCTTTACTGTTGTATGTCAGTAGACAAGCTGGTAGCAGTAAAAGTTTCTTAATACACATTCTTACTGCTTTCCTATAAAATACTATAGACTGTGATTTATCATGCATGGTTACAGCACCTACTAGATTAGCCACACACAATATAAAAGATATTACTTTAAATCAACTTTTGATGCTACCTGTTGAACATGACACCAAACTGGACTTGTCGAGAAGTGTCAAGAGTGTTAAAAAAGTTAAAATGTTTAATCATCAATGAGGTGAGCATGGTCTCAAACTTAATGCTTGCCTTTGTACATTTGAGAATGCAAGAGATTTTAAGAATAGATTTTGATGTTCTATTTGGAGGAAACCATTTGATTGTTTTTGGAAATCTACCTGCAACTTAAACATACCTGTGAAAGGTCAACCTGTGTTTAAACACTGCTCCTTAATTGAAACTATGAACTCTTTGGGAAGCTTTAAAAATGTGACTATTTGGTTAAATTTGAATACAAAAAATTAATGAGGAATAGGCGACAAGCCCCTGACATTCAAGATGGAAATATTTTGAAAGAGATTAGAGTAGGTGTTCTTTCAAAAAGTGGAAAGTGTGTTCTAGGAAGACATCTTCTAATAAAACTATATCTGACAATGAAGATAGCAGCAGAACTAATGTTTACTTTTATACAAGAAAGTGTCTGCCTAATGCCTACACTGGAAGAGTGTACATCTTTCAACAAAGAACTGCTGGATTCAGAGACAAAATACATTTTGCAACTGAAGACAATAGATCAAATGGAATACCAGGGTGCTACTGTATGACTAAATGGCAAGTTACAAGCAAAACTGGATTCATTAGGAAAATCTGTTTCACTAACTGTAGGATTGGATAAATGATGGTATGCAAAAACTGAAGGGTGATTTGGCATCGGACTTTAAATGTTGAGGAAGGTTTGGTTAATGGTGCTATGAGTTAAGGTGCTGATTTTATTAATTTTCCTAATAGGAATCAGGTGGAATACTTTGTAATTAAATTTGATCAGATTGACAAAGCAAAGCAGATTGGACAGTCTATTGCACGTTTTTTGTTTGTGAAAGATTTATACATGTTTGACTGAAACAGTTTCCAGTTCCTCTAGGATATGCGATTACTATTCGTAAATCACAAGGTTTAAGTGTACATGCTGTATTAATTAATATTTGTAGTAGAGTGTTTAAGGAAGGTATGTCATATGTAGCTTTGTCTCAAGTTAGGACATTGTTTGGCTTTTATCTAGTTGCATTTGATGAGAGCTGAGTATACACAGACTCAAGTTGTGTTACAAAAAACAACTGATTAGGAAGCCTTTATGCTTCTCATTTAGGACAGTATCCAGTTTATGAGAAACGCTCCATCTGTCCAAAGCAAAAAGTTTCAAAGCACTGTAGGGATGGTGTTGCAAAGAAAGTGAACGAGGAAGTTGTTAAAAAACAAAACAGTTATAATGATGGAGATATTGTTGGTTATCAACTGACAAACCCCCCTGGTTTGATCTGCTATGCTAATCTTGTGGTAAACATTTTGGTTGCATTACCTCATGTTGTCTATGCAATTCAAGAGAAACAACAGACGGTATTGTGTTCTGCATTGCATAGTTTGTTAACTATCTGTGTACTGAGTGAATGAATATACATTAAGCATCAGTTATTCACGACACTGTAGATATAAGTAGTGGATCTATACAGTTTACTCAAAATACTCAAGAGGCTGCACAGGAGCTTTTAATGGTGTTATTTGCTGTTTTAGAAAAAGAGAAGATACATGTTAATAAGTTATTTGGACTTAGTTACTCATGGCACCATGAATATGAAGACCGCTCATACAAATCATTTACACAGAGAGAATCAAAGTGTTTTAGTTTTTCAACATTACTAGATTCTAAAAGTGCGACTTTTGAGAGATTAATGAGAAAAGCTACACAAAATAATGCATGCCCAAATTGTCAAACAGATATTCTATGAAACTTATGTGTAGCAAGAACTGGCAAGTATGCTGTTCTGATGCTACAAAATGCAGAGGAGAAGGCACTAAAGTAGATACCACGATTACTAACCTTAAAGCAGGACAAATATCTATTTCTGTCAAAACATACACTCCTATCACTATACTTTTTCATGAAGGAGTTACTATTAGCTCTGTTCATTATACCACCTATCTAAAAAGTAGAAGTGGATGGACAGAATGTAATGATAGCAACCTTAAATTCAGGCAACGATTGCCTTGGAAGTTACCAAATTCCTATCTTTTGTTTCAAGAAGCAAAGTTCTAAGGAGGGTGACAGTTACAAAAGGGCAAGAGTCTAGTTATTTTAGGTGCATTATCAGGATTTATGACATCATGAGGCCTACCAAGGGTGATGTCTTTATAAGGTTTTGCCTATACTACTAAGCCTTATATATCTCTGAGTACCACTGTAGCACTTCTAATGATAAAGTTCTCATTTTCATAATACATTTATTTGAATTAGTACTTGAAGGATAGATAAAATTACTGATTAAATAACTGTAATGAGTGCAATGCTCAGTGTTGCTTGCTTGCAGTGACATACGGTGCAGTTGGTTTGTTTTTCATACGGTCTATGTGATTGTTTTTCCCCGCTGTTCAAGGATGATTCTTGATGCAGTACATCATTTAAGTTGTATAAGGATAAATTCTGAGAGCAGTAAAAAAGGGAAAATGAAATGCTTAATTGTTATTAAGATGGCATGTGAAATGTGTAGTGAGGTATTGCTCTTATGAAGTTATGCATTTTGAACATTTCTAGGTTTAATTTTCAATGTTATAAATTGTAATATTAATTTATGTTTGTTTTTTACTGTTGATGCAGATGAATGGCACCATCTTTTAGAGTAATGTGGTTTTCCAATTAGTTCTTCCTGTATTGTTGTATTAGATTACATTGTGACAGTGTTCCAGACTACAATTAACAAACAGGAGTATATCCACTTACACAGTCAGACACCCACTTACAGTCTCATACTACCGCTCACAAACTCACTCACACCTCTATACAGACGCTAGCTTCTCACATATCCACTTGCATACCTATGTGAACACTCACACAGCTACTCACACACCCACACACTCATTTACAAACACAGAAGCACATCCATACAGGCACTCACACAAGAACTCACACAGTGACACACCGACTCAAATACTCACCCATAACATTACTGTAATACCCACTCACAGACTCACACAGACACTCGCATGACGAGTTATACACCTGCTTACACACTGACACAGACATTTATATTCCCACTGACACACCCATAGAGTCACTCACACAGGTACTGACACACCCACAGCCACTCACACATCCACTCACACTTCCATACAGTCACTCACACATCCATTTGCACATGCAAGCACCTACTCACATGGACTCATACACCAATTCACATATGCACCCACCAACTCACACACCCACACAGCCACTCACGAACCTACTTACAAACCCACAAAACCACCCACTCACAGACCTATACATCCACTAACACACCCACTCACACACCCATAAACACACACACACTGACTCACACACCTACGGAGCCACTCACAAATCCATACAGCCACTCACACACCCTCTCACATACCCATTCAAACACTCACTCACACTCCCATACAGTCACTCACACAACTACTTGCACATACAAATACCTACTCATGTAGAACCACAATCCCATATAGACACTCTATCACTCATTCACATATCCATACAGCCATTTACACTCACACTCATAGACCAATACACCTACTCACATACTCAGAGATCCACTTACACAAGCACTGATACACATAGAGAGGCACTCACACATTACAATGATGGTCCTATAGCCACTTACACAACCTTTTCTATTTTAGTATCCTAGATGACATTGCAAAACAAGTGCTAGTGTCTTCTTTAATACTCCATAGGTATATTCCCCTTGGTGAATATTAAAGTAGCCAGGTGTACTACTTTGATATGTGGGGTATGACACACGTAGACACAGAACAACTAACAAACACTTAAACACACAATTTCACAAAAACATAAAACATGTAATTAGCACTTTCTTTGACCAGATGAAGTGTTCTAAAAGGAAGCATTTTTAAATGTTTTTTAAAGCAGTTTTATATTTTGGGCAGGTTTATTACTTTGGGAACAAAAATAACAAGGCTAGTAAAGGGGGGTAAGGGAATGCATATTAGAGGAAGCAACTGGCTTCAGTCTTTATGAACAATGGAATGTGGAACAGTAAGGGCAAAAAAAGTTAATAGCTCTGGTTGTTGACAGCATCCATGTAGCCAGCAACAGAAGATCTATTGATTCCGATTGGCATATGCTACTTCCGACAATGAGTGACCATTTCCTGCAGTGTTTGTGAAAAGCAACATCACAAAACAAAATAAAATGATGGACGGAGTGTTGAAACTTTTCAAACACCCACCCCCAGTCACAGATCTGGGTTTAATCCATGTTGCTCGCCAGGTCGCCCCAGTTTAGATCCAGCGATATGCAAATCAGTCTTGACCCTGTTCACCATGGGAGCAGTCCAGCCCGAACTGCTAGGCCAGGTCCTCCCTGGACAGGAAACAAGCATCCTGGGACCGGTTTCAGGGTATCACCCTTCATCAGCTAGGCTAGCTTGAATCCAGTGGTGCAGCGAGCAAGGGACCCACGTCTGGGCATACCCCTGCCACTTAGGGCGCACAAAGCAACATCACAAAACAAAATAAAATGATGTGAGAAACCAGGCATAGTGATAATCTGGTCAGCTGCCGATAGTTGCAAAGATGGTCAAGCTGCAGATGATGCTCCACCTCTTTCCTTCACTCCGATCATGCTGTAATACGTACACAAGTGGATGGTTTTTCGATGTTTCCAAGTGCCATGGGAATACTTTTTCATTGTTCCACAAGATAGTTTTGTGTGGCAGTTGTTACACTCCACAAATTTAGCCACACACTTTTTTCTCTCCAGATGGTATGGAAAAATGCTTCACTACATCGGACTCCTTCTTGGGTGGTAGCAAGTCTTCTACCTCATCATCATGGTGTTTTGTGATGTCACTGAGATGTCATCAGTGATGTCATTGACCGTGTCATGAGTGATGTAATATGTGAGGTCATAAGCAGTGTATTGTGAGGGGGCATATGTTTATTTATAATCCAGCTCAAAACCAAGACCCCGAGGGGTCTTAATGGGGATGAGGAACTTCACCACCACTTATAATTGAATATCTGGAAATATATACATATGAATAGCTAATATGTGGATACCAAATTGAATATATAAGAACATGAATGGGTATAGTTGGTGACAATTGGGGAAATTTCCATGAAAAGGTGTAAATAATAGAATAGACATAATGATTGTAAATATCAATAAGGCTAATAGGTAGTGAAAGTATTTCGATACTAGTGATTAATGACTCTGAGTTTAACAGTGAACTCTTTTTATGAGGATTATTGCCAAGCAAAATGACAAATACTTAACATGGGGACTTCTCACTCTTCCTTGTTTCAATTTATATATGGACTAGTTGTTAAGGATACTTTTTTAAAGTTTGTGTACTTTTTTGGTTTGCATGTATTATATATTTTTAGGTAATTCTATTGGGGATGGTATCCTTTTTAGGTTAAATGTTTTTAAAGTTCACTACATGTCCCATAATGCACTAGATATGATAGAGGTGATTGACTATAAATAACAAACATTGAAAAAATACTCACATACTGTGAACAAGACCAGGAGGTCGAAACGCGTCGGTGGTGATGGTTGGTGATGTACACAATTGATTAAAAAGCAAAGAAGCTTTCCTGGAGTGCAGCGTTATAACTGGTTTCAGTTTTTTGTTTCAAAAGTAATTAGGAGGAAGGGTCCATTCCTCACGCTGCCACCAGTATGATATGCGTGCCACAAGAAGGACCGTTTGTTGTATCATATATATATAGTGTAGCACCATGTGTGAAAATTCAGAAAACAGATTATAACATATATTCATAGAAAATCTATGGGTAAAATTGTTATACAATAATATTTTGGACTTTGTAATCACATGAGCTTATATTTGATAATCCAATTGAAATAAATCATATGTAATAGACATTATTGATCTTTCCCACATCAGTCATATGTATCATTAGCAAAGTAAGCCCTAGTGGGAAAACTCCCATGGTATGGCCGTTTCATGTGAATCAAACTCCATTTAAATTCACAGCCCAAGTATTTATATCCAACATTCTTCTTCTTCTGGAGAAATATCATTACAATCAGTCCCAACCATTTAACGTGATTTAATATGCAAAATAAATTAACAAATTAAAACTGTAATTAATCCATCAACAATTTTTTGTTATGACTCTGTGGGCTCATTGCCATCCATTCTTAACAATAGATTGATTAATCAACAGATTCCAGTCCAAACCTAATTGTTATATCCCTTGTTGTTTAGGGCAAATTTCAAGTTGAAATACCTGTATATATATCTCTCCATTTTTGTCAGTCATATAGGTTTAAAAATAACATTTACATGTTAATAAGCCATTCTCTGGATAAAACAAAAACTTCATATGCAATTAGTAAAATAATTTTCTAGGAAGAAGCCATGCAATTATGAAGACTCATGTTTCATAAATAGATTACCAACTCTTTAGTCATGTTAAGGTCATTCGGTTGCATGGTGTCTAAATGAACAATGTACATTTTTTTTTCCAAACATAAGACTTTTAGTTTTTGAAGCCGCACCAGTTCCGTTAACCCCTTAACTTGTGAGGCTTTTCCAACCCCAGTGCTGAGTCCTTTTTCTCTGTTTGGGGCAGTATGCACTTAGCACATCATAATATTTTTCCCACAAAAGATATCCAGGCCAAATTTATGTCTTTTTTTCTAACATCTTGGGGATACTAAATGTACCTAGAGCTTGTGAACTTTCATAGAGGGAACAGGGAAAATAGTCAAAATATAGGTCATGTGTTTTTTGGGGAAAAACTGTAAATAGTGCTCTACAAAAGAGCATTTTTTTCTTGAAATGGCAGCAATTAAACTTTTACTGGATCAGTACCAACATCTTCCTCACCTTCCAGGAAAATGCTAAGTTGTATCACACATTCTGTATTTTTAAAAGAAGTAGTCCTTTTTTTTCTAATTTTTGATTTTTCATCCTAATTGTAGTTTGTGGTGGAACCATGTGTGGAACCCGGAGTGATCCTGGAAAGCTATACATTTCTAAAATGTAGACAACATTCTGAATTCATCAAATGGTCATTTGTGTAGAAGCCGGAAAGTTTTCCCAAAGAATCTAATCATTGAAATAAAAAATAATGACAATGAGAACAAAAAATATCAATCAGTGATAACATATGCATCTGTACTTTTTTCATGATGCCAATTTACAAAAGCAATATACCATTACATCTGTCGCTATCCTTCTAATCTCAGCGATATGTAGGGTTTGCCAAAAAATAGAGATACTCAGAGCCAACTACTACGCTGCACCTTATAATTATTTTACTTTGTGTTTTGACCGTGCAGCAATTCATATGATAAAATCTAATGAATGGAAAATGAAAAATGGGTATGAACGAAACTTGGAATGTGCACAAGATAGTGAGTTTAGAAACAGTGGTTATTTGTACACCACTGAATTTGGGATTACCTATACTATTGTGCAATTCATGGGCATTTAGCAAAATGTGTTTTTCTTGCACATTGGCTTACATGTGGAAGCTAAAAATGCAGACAAATCCAATTGGTAATATAAATGTTCAATAATTCTGTGTTCCCCATAACAACTGCACCCCATTTGTGTGTTGTTCTGAGCTGTGACACAAACCACACCAAAATATGACCTGGAAACATCACATTTCTTTAAGCAAAGTCAACATTTTTTTTATAATGTGGGTACAAGGAGAATTTGGGACCTGACCCACCACTCAGAGCAACATACCCAAACCAGACATTTCAGAAAATTAGACCTCTCAGGGAGTCTAGAGTGGTGTGACTTGTGGGGTTCCAATGATATTTTCTTACCTATAAGGACTTGTAAACCTGAAACTTTGGGTAAAAATGTGCATTTTTCTCATATTTCTGTGGGAGAAAGTTCTAGAAGCAACTGGGATCCACAAAATTCCTACCACTCAGCATTTCTACACTTCGCCCAATAAAAATGATACCTGTTTTGTGTGCTGTGTTTAGCAACAGCATTACAAAACTCTCCAAAGCACGACATGGAGGCATCACAAAAGCTGAGAGAAAAGTGACCCAGATTAAAAAGTGGGCCTACAACAGGAAAATCCCCAAAACACAACAAAGAGAGATCAAATTTTCCACTTAGAACTGACCCTTTTTTGCAATGTTGGTAGCTGCAAAATGTAGGCCCAGCCTCTGCCGCCACCAACAGAAACTAACCAAACCTAGGCATTTCTGAAAACTAGACACAAAGGACAGTCCAGGGTAATGTGACTCACGTGGATCACATGATCTTCTCTTACCCATAAGTCCTTCCAAACCTCAAACTTTGGCTCATATTTCTGAGAGAACGTTATGGAGACTGCAATGATCTACAAAATTCCTCCCACCCAGCATTTCTAGATACAAAATGCTACCCCACTTAAGTAGGTGCACCCAGCACACACAGCTGGAAGGGTTAAAAACTCCACATGGACGTATCAAATTTTCCACTCAAAATTGGCTTTTTTGCAATGTGGGCATTTGTGGATTTTGGGCCTGGCCCTACCGCCACCCAGGGAAATATACCAAACTCAAAAATTTCTGAAAACTAGAGAACCAGGAGTGTCCAGAGTATTGTTACGTGCCTGGCTATAGCATTTTTTTTTATCCATGTCTTGCAAACCTCTGATTTTTACTAAAATATCATTCTTTTTGGTGGGCGAAAAAGTCTGCTCTGCCAGCGGAGTTCATGGATTTGAGCCCACTCTGCGTTCCGCTCGCAATGTGGAGGTCTGGCATGGCGAACCTTTTTCTCGCAGCAACTCTACAACGTGGACTTGGCAAGTGTAAGTGAGAATTTGCAGCCCCTAGCGTGATTTGTGGGTGCTAGAACACCTACTGGTGAAATTTCTCAATGCAGGAAGTTGTGGCAGGTCACGACTGTTCATGTTGCGAAAGTTGCAGCTGAAGTAGAAATTCTACTCGAGCAGCAGAAAGAAGCAGTGCCCTCTGGTGTGCCGCGTGATGCCATTCGCTCTGATTTTAAAGCATGGAACAAGCTCCTGGTGCTAAAAATCAGCGTGAGCTACGCAACATTCCTGAATTCTGCCCACTAGCGGAACCCTGAGGAGTCTTGCAAGGTTTTTATGTAACGCCGAGTAATTCTGCGGAGTGAAGCTCTGCGAGTTCCGCTCACCCTTAGTCATTATCCTCACATTTCTCTGAGGGAGAGTGAGGGAAGCTGCAGGGATCCACAAAATTCATACTCACACTTATCTTGATAAAAAAGTCCATCCCATCTTGTTTGAGTGGGCCTAACACTTGCAACGCAAAAATGCAAAGTGGAGACATCAGCATTTCCGGACAATGGGCGTTCTTGCCAAGGACTCACATTGTCCCTGGTTTGATCCATTCATATCATGAGCTCTAGGCCCAGACACAAAAAGGGGATAGTGTTTTTATTGAGAAAACTGTGGATGGATGGTAGGAATTTTGTGAATCCTTTCCGATTTCGGAAGTTTCTGTCACAGAAATGTAAGGAAAATTTGTAATTTGTTTGCAAAGATTAAGGTCTGCAGGACATTTTAGATACAAAATGCTGTAGGATCCATATAAGGTACACCACCTCATGTGTCTAGTTTTCAGAAACATCTGGGTTTGCTAGGAATCCATGGGTGGTGACTAAGTTGGTCCCAATTACCTCAGCAACCCCCCATTGCTGATGCCGCCACATAGCGTTTTGAGCCACTTTTGTGGCACTGACACAAGGCCTAGCCATACAACTGCTTTTGTAATTTTACCAGGACAAAATGTGGAAACACTAAACAGTAGGGATTGTGTTGATCCCCACAGTTTGTATAAGTTTCCATCACAAAAACATGAGAAAAAGTCATGATTTTAGCCATTTATGCCACTTTTGCATGGTATTGTGGTTAAGTGAGTGGGATCCACATAGCAATACCACCCTTGGGTCCTCTGGGTGTTCTGTTTTAAAAAATGTGAGGGGCTGTTTTTGCTCCTTTGGAGTCCATCCACTAGTGAAGTACAGACTTATACAGGTAGGATATAGCGTTACCAGTATCCATGGGGTCAAAGAGTAAATACTAATAACAGTTTCAGAATATTGAACCCATCACTTAGTGGTAGTGAGCCCTAAAGCCACCACAAGGCACCAATCATGTTACCGTCATACACATGCCTTTCATGCATGACACACAAAACCATTCACACCACCAGTCCGGGGCCTAAAGCACACATCAACAAATAGCCACCATTTAATGGCCTACCACACTCATATGCCTATATGACTGAAACACCATTAATACTGCCACTCAACCAGTCATCATCAAACTTACAAAAAATCCACCTCTAGCAAACCAATACACACATACTTCCAGCCCAAAGCAACACATACCACTAGCTAACTGCCACACATAACATCGGCCAGTAGCCACATATTCCGCCAGACAAAAGCCACACATGCCACCACCCAAGAACCACAAATGTCCATCAGCCAGCAGCCACACAATTGCCATTGCACACCTAACACCAGCCACTGTTGAGGGTTATTGCCTCGATCAAAGTTTAACTTCTACCTTGACCATTTTCCTTCGTCCTTCCCTCTACCTACAAGAGACCATTAGGAAAACAAACCTAGGCTGAGTTTTGACTACATGCTCATGCCGGTCTCTCCCAGAGTCCTCATCCCCAAGGATGCCAGGTGCACCTTTAGTAATGCCCCACTGTGCAGCCTGATTAGACTCAGGAAGACTTATTTTTCATGAGCCTTCTGTGCACTCATTACAGTAAAACCAACTCCTTCCAGTATGTCAAAATAAGTCATGAGTTTGTGTCCCATTCCTTGGAGGGTGTGCGTAAGTCTATCTTTGAAAAGTATGCTAAACATGCTAGGGCAGACTCTATTAAGTTTCCTAAAGAACATATCTTGAAAGATTAGGGGCAGGATACACAGTCAATACATGGTGCATGTCATGTCCACATTTATGCACAGTTCATTTACTGCAATGCCCTTTTAGTATGGCGGACAGAACATCCATATCAGATGGTGAAGGTGGCAAGACCAAGAGCAAGGCAACCGTGTGACTCTTTATAAAGTCATTAAAGTACTTTAGGAAGAAAAAGTCTTGGATTACAGTTCTTATTTTCAAACTAGATGGAAAAATTGAAAAAGCTAAACAAGTGATTGGCTATGGACGACAAGTAAACTTGAACAGCCATTTGGGGCAGATACTAACTCATATTCTGTGTGCTCCACATCAGTTTCTCAAAACTTTACTGTTGTGTGGTACAAAGTGAAGCAAGCTGGAAAACAAAGGCCAGGCATAGATGGGCTTAGGGCAGTGATTTTCTCCTGTCTCTTTCCTTGCAAGCACAAACATTGCATCCGAGATATTGGCGACTCTTGCTCTGTTGCAGGAATGTGGTGAGCAAAGTGCTGATCTTGGAGCCTCACACTGTTCTCCACATCAGATAAAATAGAGGATACTGCTTCCATTCTGTAAGGGTTTTTAATAGTAGCCAACTGAAAGTCAAGGAAGGCCATGAGTCTTTCTGTGGCGGTTTGCTGATAGACAACAAACTTGTATGTTGCCAACTGAATCAGGTGATTATCCGCCTTCTTTTACCATATTCGACTTGTATGACTTACATTATATGGTTAAAGAACCTTGTCATTTTCACCCACTCCACCCATGTTCTTGTTGTAATCAAATATACAGGTGGGTTTGTGAACATCTGCCAACTGACTCCAAACTGTGATCAGATAAGTGCTCTTATTGTGAAGTGTAGTAAGCCCATATAATTCCTACCTGTCTGAGAATATGACAGCGAGCAATTTGTTGCAAAACAATGCACTTCTATCGGCTTCTTGGAGTTTTTTTTTTACAAACAAGCTCCTGAGCAAATCATTAATGGTGCTTTCTAACTGTACCACAAGCCACAAGTTATTGCAGTGCCATAGAGCACGCATTTGCCCTTAGGTCATTTGACCTCTTTACATGTGCACAACCTTTTGGATGGGTGATTTGATGGCTGGTCCTAGGCCAATAGGTACCCTTGTATTTGCATTTCCAAATTTGCGATTTCCAAATTTACCTTTTCCTACTAGGAATCTGCACATTTGGAAATGGGCCTAACCACCAATTTCCTAATAGTGAATCCCCTCTGTAGGGATCACTATTAGGAAATTGCAATTTTGGGCATTCCATTTTGCATTTCGTAAATAGAGATATTTTAGGATCACTATTTAGGCAATGCATAATAAAAATTTCGTACATATGGCCCTTACTGTTTTATTTTGGATGTTAATTTCCTTAAATTATATAATTGTTCTGTTTACTCTTTCTTGATCATTTATCATCTGTTTAGGATTTCAGGGATAAGAGCCTCTTTTCCAACTCATCAAGTTGTGCTGGCAAATTTTTCATGATTTTTCCAAACTCAACACCATTCGATTTTCACTACATTTTATGGAGATACAACTAAAGTCACCCAAAAACTTTGGATCATCTACAAAGATTATTTGAATATTGCTTAACTGCTGACTCACAGGAACATTATTTCCCTGAAGACAGTATGTTAGAAATTTTGCATGTAGTTTTGTATGGAATAATTTCTTATGCAACTTCTCATACTTCTAATTCTGCTGAGCATATGACTGAGCTTCATTGTTTTTTTCCATCAAAGCAGTGAGACCACTCGCTATTTTTTAATGTATTCCTTTGTATAGTCTAAAGTCTACCTTTCTGAAATGTCAGGTACATAAAAATCAAACAACTAATATTTCAAAAGAAAAAAATCACATTTTTGCCTAGGTATGTATGTCACAAGTCAGGAACAAATACATTACAGAATTCTGATTTGAAAAAGTGAACTCTACAAGGCAGTACTATATTCGGATTAAGGAGGATAGTTGATACTCATTTCAAAACACCAAGGACTGTATTACAGAAACTGCCCCGGGGCTCTTTGGTATTACAGAAGGGCAGCAGTCACTTGTGAGGTCTTTTCTGTAATACAGGTAGCGCTTGGGCACAGATAGCACTAGCGCTATCTCAACAGGGTGTGCCCTCATTTGTTTACTTGGGGGCATAACCCCATGTAAATGAGGTAATCTCTTTACCCCTTCGCCCACACCACATTAAAGACGGGGCGCTAAGGCAAAGAAGCTGTCAGGAGGCACATTGACAGTGTGCCACAAAAAAGGTGGTGCACTGTTAGAGTGCCCCCTTATGGCAGCCCTGTGGAGGGAGTCAAGGGGATCCTATGGAGCCCCCAGACAGGGCCGGCTTTAGTGATGGTGGCACCCAGTGCGACAGTTATTGTAGGCACCCCCCAATGACCACCTCTGAAATGGATGCCCTCACTACCACCCTTTAACAGAGCCACTCAAGTCACCCCTCTATTTAACATGCATTTAATTCTTTTTATAGCTTCACACATACCAGTGTAGGCTAGGGTGTCCGAGCAGAGAGAAAATCAATCCTACCTGTATAAATCAGTGTATGGGAAATCTTACATAAGACAGAAGACTACACGGTATAGGAGTCACGTCATCCATACTGGTAGGCAGTGTAGTTTAAGAGTGATTGTTCTGGAGAAGCACAATCTAGGATGTTACCTTGTAAACTGCAAGTAACAAAACGATTTCTGTGACAAAAGCAGTAACTTTATATGTATATATACATTATATGCACTTCTGTGATCTGCATTGCACACTGCTTTGAAGCAGGCATATTAACTGTCTGTGCTACCTTAGAATGAGTCAAACTACCACTAGCCACAACTCAGATCTTTCTCCAGAAACAACATTAATTACGGCGTTTTCTTGATATATTTATTGTTGCCTGAAAATAGCTGGAGGCAAGGAACGTCGGAAGCAGGTACTTTTAAAATGATAATACACTTGCAAACACGGCGCCCCACCTAGAGTAAGCACCTGGTGCTGTGGCACTGGTTGCACCGTCCTAGATGTGGCCCTGCTCCCAGACACCCCCTTGCACTCGATTGCAGTTACTCACTGCACCTGCCTGCAAGGGATCTTTCCCCCCTTTTAACAGTGCAAGCGGCTTACTGCCTGCGCAGTGGAACAGGAAGTGGATTGCTTTAAAGCTTCTCTGTATTTCTCTTGAATGCACTGCTCCCAGAGCAGCGCGAGATCGCAGCTGCCCTGTGAGTAGCACATTCAACATAGTACAGCACAATTTCCCTGTTTGTGCACGGCGCACCTGTTTGAAGGTACACCGTGGTGCAAACAGGGAAAGTGCACCCCATATGCAATACGATCCCAGGTGAGCTTTGCTTCCTCTATTGCTGAACCCACTGGACTCACTTCCTTTGTGTCGTTTGGTTTTCGTTGTGTCTAGATGCTGTGGGTTTACATTTTTTAGCAAATAGGTGTGGTGGGGTTCAATTGCTCCACCCTAGTGGAACCTTGATAGGGTATTTGTATGTCAATGTTCATGAATTGTTGATATCGCACCTTTTCTATATTTAAACAAGAAGTAGTTGTAAATCCGGTATTTGCTTCTTTTTGAAATCACAATTCTGTAATACAAAATATGATTGTTTGAATCACGAAGAGCTTTAGTTAATGCCCAAGCTGCATTCGCTTAGTGTGCTTTCATTTAGAAATGCCTAGGGGAGGGCAGTCAAAGAAGGTCCTTAAGATACACAGAAATATGCTCCAGAAGAGGGGCCTAGGGTCAGCAAGCTGCCCAGATCTATATGAAATTATTCTGATGTATGGGGTGTTTAGAGGTGTGAAGGTAAACGGTATTTCTATAATGCAGTCTCGAGCATATCAAGGTGTGATGATTTTGTGGGAAGCTGAGGAAATCAAGGGCAATGTTTTCTCAGGCTGCACATAATTTCATGGACTGAGGGTGCAACGCCACCTTACTAACATCGACATAGCAAGAAATGTGAAATCAAGGAATTGTGATCAATTTGACTAGAGGAATGATATGGTTATTAAAGAGCTTCAGCTTTAGAGATGATCCCTGCTGCTCCGCAGGTAACAAAAAAAAGATTGAAAAGTATTCAAAACCACTGCCTGAACACAATATGAAAGAAAGCACTGAATCCAACACCTTGTACTGCCTCTCAAAACAACTCACAGACTCGAAATAAAAAGATGGGGATGAGAGTGTTGAAAGCAGATGAAAGATCCAGTAGGGATCTCATTCATATACAGAGCTAGGTTTTGCAAGTCCAGTTTCCTTTTTTGTCCATTGTCTCGCCCTTCACCTCCTTTCTCCTTGTTTTAAGATTTTTATCTGATGTCACACTTTCCATTTTACTGTTTTATTACGTGCACCACCTACATAGCTATACTTACTGGGTATGCTTAGTAGATTGCATTTTCTGTCTTCTTTCTTCTGGAACGTAAGGCTTTTTTCAGAGTTTAGCATACCAAGAGCAATGCCACAACTTCCCCAGGTTTATTTACAGTCAGGGAAGTCTTGCGCATCTGACCTTATTTGGTTGCTTACCATTAGTTTATAAGGGGACGCGTTAGAGGTTCGATGGACCTTTCGACTGAGCTTAGAGAAGTTCCTACCATAAGATTCAGTTCCAATACAAATCAATGGCAATATCAATCAATAACATCAATAATCTTGGGAGTCAATCATTTCCACACACCATGACCCCTTGGCCATGAATAACCACACCTTTATGGATCAAGTTAGAATGTTTATTTCCCTATATGAACAATGCTAATATCACATAACTCATAGTCTCAAAATCAAAAGATAACAATACAGAAACAATAATGGTTTACCAAATCTTCTAAAGAATCTCAACTTTATCAAAGCTTGGATCACTACACATTCTAGAGTTTCAGTACAAATCAATAGCAAGAATAACTGCGCAATAGAAATGGTATACATTTAGATTCAGCAAAGAAAATACATTAACTGTTGTTAATATTTAGCAAGCATTATCAGTGAGTATTCTAACTAACCTTCTGATTAGAATTGCATGTTTGGGCTTCATGCAAAATAGTTTAGTCAACACAAATTTGAAAAATCATCTATGGTTCTATTAAAATTAGCAGTTGGTACCTAAAAACAAAAGCAAATAGACATAGCAATGAGTAACACCGTCTTATACCTTGCCGCAATTTGGCTCAGCAAGCTGCAACTGTCTTCGGCAATTGGACATCTTTTCAGTCAGCAAAGCATCGGAATACAGCAATAAAGTTCAAGATAGAAATATCTCTTCATGCAATTCGGAAAGAATAATGGCTAATGGCGCATCTTCTCTCTGGACGGCTAGGAAAGAAAATGGAGGCCCTCCCCTCTCAGTGCACTCTGGCTAAGTTAGATTCCCTAAAATTACTTCCCACGTTGCTGTTGGTCAAAGAAATGTACGTTTACGTTTCGTCCAATGAAAATAGAACCTTAAATCTAATAATTTACTAAACCGTCATACACATGTCGATGTTTGGCTCCTCTTCTCCTGTTCCCGTCATAGGGCTTGTCAGGTAACAAATTGGTATGAGCTTATTCTCCAGTCAGTGCATCTATTGTTAGTTCCTGGGAACTTTGCCTTTACACACACTAAGCTTCACAAAGTATCAGTAGCTTGTACAACATATTCTAGCAAGTACATCTCATGGGAAAGAATTCTATCTACTAGCATTCAGTCAACACAAAGGAAAATTACAATCTAATTCACTAAGCAGTCATTTTATGGTTCGTCTAAGCAATGCAACTTAACATGAGGCCGGGAAACTAGGCCCAACACCTCGCTAAATTAACCCCTTGGGTGCCCAGGACGAGGTGATCTCGTTTTCGGCGCCGGTTCCCCGGTGCCGAGGACGAGACCACCTCGTCCTGCTCTGGGCCCCCCGGGGGGAGCGCTAGCGCTCCCCCCTATGGCCAGGCACCCCCCTCCCCTGGGCAGGGATGGAAGGGGAATCCTTTCCCCTTCCACCCCCGCCCCCCTGTGGCCCCCCTGTGGCATCTCGCGCTGACCTCATCAGAGGCCTTCCCTCTGGCGCTGGAAGCTCATGTGGAGAGGGCAGAGAAGCCTGAAAGGAGAGGAAAGGCCTTTCCTCTCCTTTCAGGTTTCTCTGAGCATTTCTGCTGCCCGATTGCGATGCCGAAATGCCACTAGACACCAGGGAATTTATTTGTTTTTTATTTACTTGACAAGGAGAGCAGCCCCTTGGGCAAGGGCTGCTCTCCAGGGGGGCAATTAGTTTTTTGGCAGTTTCTGCACCCCCTGGGGGCAGATCGGCCTAATACAATTAGGCCGATCTGCACCCGGGGGGAAGAAACCGCCCTAGACATCAGGGATTTTTTTTTTGTTTTTGTGTTTTTTATTTGTGGGGAGCGACCCCTTAGGCAAGGGTCGCTCCCCTGGGGACAAAAAAATTTCTAGGCCATTTCTGCCCCCCTTGGGGGAAAATCGGCCTATTTTTATTAGGCAAATCTGCCCTCAAGTTGGGCAGAAATCACTAGACACCAGGGATTTTGTTTTCTTTATTATATGTACACATAAGGGGAGCGGTCCCTTGGGCAAGGGCCGCTCCCCAGGGGGGCAAATCATTTTACGGCTGTTTCTGCCCCCAGGGGGGGCAGAAACTCCCTAGACACGAGGTATTTATTTTATTTTTTTTGTTATATGTGGGGAGCGGCCCCTTATGCAGGGGTAGGTCCCCTGGGGGCAAAATTAATTCTAGGCCGTTTCTGCCCCCCTTGGGGGCAGATCGGCCTATTTCTATTAGGCTAATGTGCCCCCTAGGGGGGCAGAAACCACTAGACACCAGGGATTTTTTTTTTCTCAGTTTCACTTGCGGGGCAGGGAATTTGTTTTAGGCCAATTCTGCCCTTATTGTAATTAGGCTGATTTGCCCCCAGGGGGGGCAGAAACCTCTAGGCACCAGGGAGTTATTTTTGTTTTGTTTTATTTTTTTATATGTGGGGAGGGACCCCTTAGGCAAGGGTCGCTCCCCTGGGGGCAAAATTATCTTTGGGCCATTTCTGCACCCTCTGGGGGCAGATCGGCCTATTGTTTTTAGGCCAATCTGCCCCCCGGGGGGCAGAAACCGCTAGACACCAGGGATTTTTTTTTGTTTTTTTGCAATCTATTTCACACAAGGGGAGCGACTTCTTAGGCAAGGGTCATTCCCCTGGGGGGCAAATTTATTATAAGCCATTTCTGCCCCCCTTGGGGGCAGAGCTTCCTATTTTTATTAGGCCGATCTGCCTCCAAGGGGGGCAGAATCCACTAGGCACAAGGGATTATTTTTTTGCGCCAATTTCACGCAAGGGGAGCGACCCCTTAGGCAACGGTCACTCCCCTTGGGGGGGGGGAATTTATTTTAGGTCATTTCTGCTCCCCTTGGGGACAGATCGGCCTATTTCTATTAGGCCGATTTGCCTCTGGGGGGCAGAAACCACTTAGGCACCAGGGATTGGTGTGTGTGCTTTGTTTGGGGGGGCAGCCCCTTGGGCAAGGGTCGCTCCCCATGGGGGCACATTACTGTTGGCCATATCTGCCCCCCTTGGGGGCAGGTCGGCTTATTTTTGGAAGACCCATCTGCCCCCAAGGGGGGAAGAAAGCCTACCAGAGACCAGGGAAGATTTTTTTTCAAAATAAGAGGGTGGGGGTATGGCCCTACCCCCACCACAAATAAATGGGGCCAAAGCTGTTCTGCCCACCAGTGGGCAGATGGGGCAATTACCCCCATCCACACCCCGGGGGGTAGGAAGTCTACTAAATGACAGGGAATTAAAAAAAAAAAAAAGTGGGATGGTGGTAACCAACCAGTATGGGCATGGTTATGCCCCCACCCCAGCTGAAGGGAGTAACAGTCTTTCAGCTCTCCCCCGCACACTAAAACATCTTCTCCCACAGCAAGCAAGTGGACATTTGATTATTTGGGGTTTTGGTTTTACATTTGGGCCATGAGAGCTTGGCTAACTCTCAAAATCGTCTCACTTGGAATGGTGAGAGCTGCACTTTTTGGACTTTGGGACGCTGCCATGTAGAAAAATCCACAAGACCTAGACACATCTGAAAACTAAACATCTGGGTGAGTCCAGGGTGGTGTGCTTCACATGCACCCTGCACCATTTTCTTATCCACAATGCCCTGAAAACTTCCAACTTTGCTGGAAATCACACATTTTTCCCACATTTTTGTGATGGAACCTACCGGAATCTGCAGGAATCCACAAAATTCCTACCACCCAGCATTGTCTCATCTATACCGGTAAGAATTCTGCCCCACTTGTCAGCCTAAAAATGTGTTTTTCCAAACTGCCCTTTTGGACCCGCTTTGGTTCCCCCTCAATTGTGATATGTTTTTGGCTCTTCCCTGTCACAGCCACTTGGCCCACCTACACAAGTGAGGCATTATTTTTACCGGGAGACTGAGGGGAACATTGGGTGGTAGGAAATTTGTCCTGGTGCAGTGATCCCACAGGGTCCCAGTGACACATAGACTAAAACAACATATATACAGTGAAATATGGGGGTAACATGCCAGGCAAGATGGTACTTTCCTACAGTTTGTTATGTTTCACTGGGATCCTGCTAGCCAGGACCCCAGTGTTCATAAGTTTGTGGCCTATATGTGTTCCCTGTGTGGTGCCTAACTGTCTCACTGAGGCTCTGCTAACCAGAACCTCAGTGGTTATGCTCTCTCTGCTTTCCAAATTTGTCACTAACAGGCTAGTGACTAAATTTACCAATTCACATTGGCATACTGGTACACCCATATAATTCCCTTGTATATGGTACTAAGGTACCCAGGGTATTGGGGTTCCAGGAGATCCCTATGGGCTGCAGCAATTATTTTGCCACCCATAGGGAGCTCTAACAATTCTTACACAGGCCTGCCAGTGCAGCCTGTGTGAAATAACGTCCACGTTATTTCACAGCCATTTACCACTGCACTTAAGTAACTTATAAGTCACCTATATGACTAACCTTCACCTGGTGAAGCTTGGGTGCAAAGTTACTTAGTGTGTGGGCACCCTGGCACTAGCCAAGGTGCCCCCACATTGTTCAGGGCAAATTCCCCAGACTTTGTGAGTGCGGGGACACCATTACACGCGTGCACTATACATAGGTCACTACATATGTATAGCGTCACAATGGTAACTCCGAACATGGCCATGTAACATGTCTAAGATCATGGAATTGACACCCCAATACCATTCTGGTATTGGGGGGACAATTCCATGATCCCCCGGGTCTCTTGCACAGAACCCGGGTACTGCCAAACTGCCTTTCCGGGGTCTCCACTGCAGCTGCTGCTGCTGCCAACCCCTCAGACAGGTTTCGGCCCTTTTGGAGTCCAGGCAGCCCTGGCCCAGGAAGGCAGAACAAAGGATTTCCTCTGAGAGAGGGTGTTACACCCGCTCCCTTTGGAAATAGGTGTGAAGGACTGGGGAGGAGTAGCCTCCCCCAGCCTCTGGAAATGCTTTGATGGGCACAGATGGTGCCCATCTCTGCATAAGCCAGTCTACACCGGTTCAGGGCTCCCCCAGGCCTGATCTGGTGCGAAACTGGACAAAGGAAAGGGGAGTGACCACTCCCCTGACCAGTACCTCCCAGGGGAGGTGCCCAGAGCTCCTCCAGTGTGTCCCAGACCTCTGCCATCTTGGAAACAGAGGTGTTGGGGGCACACTGGACTGCTCTGAGTGGCCAATGCCAGCAGGTGACGCCAGAGGCTCCTTCTGATAGGCTCTTACCTCTCTTTGTAGCCAATCCTCCTTCCTTAGTAGCCAAACCTCCTTTTCTGGCTATTTAGGGTCTCTGCTTTGGGGAATTCTTCAGATAACAAATGCAAGAGCTCATCAGAGTTCCTCTGCATCTCCCTCTTCACCTTCTACCAAAGGATCGACCGCTGACTGCTCAGGACGCCTGCAAAACCGCAACAAAGTAGCAAGATGACTACCAGCAACATTGTAGTGCCTAATCCTGCCGGCTTTCTCGACTGTTTCCAGGTGGTGCATGCTCTGGGGGTAGTCTGCCTTCACCCTGCACCAGAAGCTCCAAAGAAATCTCCTGTGGGTCAAAGGAATCTTCCCCCTGCTAACGCAGGCACCAAAAGACTGCAATACTGGTCCTCTGGGTCCCCTCTCATCCTGATGAGCGTGGTCCCTGGAACACAGCAACTCTGTCCAAGTGACTCACACAGTCCAGTGACTCTTCAGTCCACGTTTGGTGGAGGTAAGTCCTTGCCTCCCCACGCTAGACTGCAAAGCTGTGTACTGTGTGATTTGCAGCTGCTCCGGCTCCTGTGCACTCTTCCAGGATTTCCTTCATGCACAGCCAAGCCTGGGTCCCCGGCACTCCTTCCTGCAGTGCACAACCTTCTGAGTTGTCCTCCGGCGTCGTGGGACTCCCTTTTGTGACTTCGCATGGACTCCAGTTCACTCTTCTTCCAAGTCCCTGCTAGGGAACGTCTGCGGGTGCTGCCTGCTTCTGCGATGGCTCCCTGGGTTGCTGGGTGCCCCCTCTGTCTCCTCCTCCAAGTGGCGACCTCCTGGTCCCTCCTGGGCCACAGCAGCACCCAAAAACCTCTACCACGACCCTTGCAGCTAGCAAGGCTTATTTGCAGTCTTTCTGCATGGGTACACCTCTGCAAACTTCATTGCGACGTGGGACATCCGTCTTCCAAAGGAGAAGTTCCTAGTCCTCTTCTTTCTTGCAGAACTCCAAGCTTCTTCCAACCAGTGGCAGCTTCCTTGCACCTTCAGCTGACATTTCCTGGGCTCCTGCCCACTCTCAACACTGTCGCGACTATTGGACTTGGTTCCCTTGTCTTACAGGTACTCAGATCTTGAAATCCACTGTTGTTGCATTGCTGGTGTTTGTTCTTCCTGCAGAATCACCCTATCACGACTTCTGTGCTCTCTGGGGGTAGTAGATGCACTTTACACCTACCTTTCAGGGTCTTGGGGTGGGGTATTTTTCTAACCCTCACTGTTTTCTTACAGTCCCAGCGATCCTCTACAAGCTCACATAGGTTTGGGGTCCATTCGTGGTTCGCATTCCACTTTTGGAGTATATGGTTTGTGTTGCCCCTATACCTATGTGTTCCTATTGCAATCTATTGTAATTCTACACTGTTTGCATTACTTTTCTTGCTATTACTTACCTAATTTGGGTTTGTGTACATATAACTTGTGTATATATCTGATCCTCTTACTGAGGGTACTCACTGAGATACTTTTGGCATATTGTCATAAACATAAAGTACCTTTATTTTTAGTAACTCTGTGTATTGTGTTTTCTTATGATATTGTGCCTATGATACAAGTGGTATAGTAGGAGCTTTACATGTCTCCTAGTTCAGCCTAAGCTGCTTTGCCATAGCTACCTTCTATCAGTCTAAGCTGCTAGAAACACCTCTTCTACACTAATAAGGGATAACTGGGCCTGGCACAAGGTGTAAGTACCTCTGGTACCCACTACAAGCCAGGCCAGCCTCCTACACACACTGGCAGCCCTGATGGTTGGCGCACTCCAATAGCCTGCAGTTGCTGGCACCACTGTGCCTGGGGATGTGGTGGCTGAGGTGCTGGGTTGGGACATGGAAAGCCTGGCCCTATGGGACAGATGGGGGAGGTGTAGGGAAGAGGTCAATATTAGCCAGGAAACATTTTTTAGACACACTTGGACGGGAAGATGGAGGGAGTTTGGGAGTGGAGGAAGAGGTACTGGTTGTAGGAGGTGTACGTCTGCTGAATTTGGGTGAAGGTGCATGGGCTGGAGGCTTTTGTGAGGTGGATGGCTGTTGGGTGGGTGTGTGCCTGCGTTTGTGTACTTTGGGAGGAGGGCTCACAGACACACTGGGAGGGGACACAGGGGATGTGTGAATGGTAGTGGGGGTGGTGAGTGCACGTGAGCGGTGTGTGGTGATGGGCGTGCTGGTGATGGAGGTAGTGGCTGAAGATGTAGTGCATGCAGGTGTCAGTGGAGATGTGACTGAGAGGGAGGAGGAAGACGTGGAGGAGGGGGACACAGTGGAGGCAGTGGATGTTGGTATGTGTGCATGGGTATGGTGCTTTTGTGAGTGCATGTGGGATGTGTGGTGCTTATGTTTGCCTGAGCCACCCTTGTGTGTTGAGGTGTGTGCATGCTGGTCTGATGGTATGCTTGGGATAGGCTGAGGTACAGGGGATTGGGTCTGGGTGGAGGAAGTTGGAGGGGGGAGGCTAGACACAGCCACAATGGCTTCCATCAGTGCTGAGC
Source organism: Pleurodeles waltl (assembly GCF_031143425.1). Classification (NCBI taxonomy): domain Eukaryota; kingdom Metazoa; phylum Chordata; class Amphibia; order Caudata; family Salamandridae; genus Pleurodeles; species Pleurodeles waltl. The sequence goes on along the minus strand of NC_090446.1, from coordinate 650,190,784 downwards.
TCAGAGCCTTAAATGCTCTCTGTTGGGCTGCCTGGCCAGAATGAATGCCCTCCAGGTATGCATTTGTTTGTTGCAAATGCCTCTCAACACCCTGGATGGCATTCAGAATGGTAGACTGCCCAACAGTGAGGGATCTCAGGAGGTCAATAGCCTCCTCACAGAGGGCTACAGGGCTGACTGGGGAAGGGCCTGAGGTGCCCGGGGCGAAGGAGATGCCCACCCTCCTGGGTGAGCGGTCACGGGTCACACACTGAGGGGCTGCTGGGAGGGCGGTGCTGGTAGGGGGGGTGGCGGTGGTAGCTGTTGATGCGGGGGGCACAGAGGGGCCCGCCACCGCAAGGGAGCTCCCATCAGAGGAGGAGTCGCTGTCACTGCTGTCACTGCTGTCACTGCTGTCACCTCCTGGCCCCGCAGTGGAGCTCCCCTCGCCCTCCGTCCCACTGGTGGCTTCAGACTCCGTTGGTTCGCCCTCCAGGGCCAAGAGGGATGCAGCTCCCTCCTGCTTCGGTGCCACTGCTCCTCCGCCTGATGATGCTATTGCACACAAGAACAGGGAGACCACAAAAAGGGGGGGAAGACAGAGAAAGACATGTTCAGTGCATGCAACACCACTACCGTTGGCGGACACTACAGAAACAGCAGACCTCTGCACTACGCCATGCACTTATAGTTCCTAGATTATTCACAGGGCCATGGGGTACAAGGCCTATGCCCCCTTGATGCACACAGGATCCTGACTAGGTGTAGATGGCACTAACCACTAGTGGGGTTGGGGTGCCACTGAGCCTGCCTCACAAGGGACCTTGCCTACCAAGCTCGCCCTGGCCTAGGGGAACCCACTGGCCACCTCCCCTACCCAGACACCTCGTAATGTGTGCAGAGTCAGATGATTGTGACTTTACTCACCCCCTTGTGACTGCTGTGATGCCCTCAAGCGCCAATCCAAATCCGGATATGCCACCACCAGGATCCGGAACATCAGGGGGGTCATGTTGCGACGGGCACCCCTCCCACGTTGGGAGCCCATCCCCAGCTGGGCCTCCGCCATCTTCTTGCTCCAGTGGCGAATATCCTCTCATCTTTACCGGCAGTGGGTGCTCCGTCTGTGGTGGACCCCCAGGGTCCGGACGTCCTTGGCGATGGCATGCCAAATATCCTTCTTCTGGTGGGCGCTGACCTAGAGGAATAGTACAGGGGAAAAGCATAATCTTTACCCGTCCGGACCGTCATACTCATTGGCCCACATTCCCACCCTTGCCCTGACGCACATACACTCACCGTCCGCTCATGCAGGCCTCAGTCCCCCATGTATCTTCCATCCACACCACTCCAAACAGACATTGCCCATGCAGCATGCTCACAGTGTACTCACCTGTTTGTTTGGAGGACCGTAGAGTAGCATTGACTGGGGAGGACCCCATCCACTAACTTCTCCAACTCCTCCGAAGTGAAGGCAGGGGCCCTTTCCCCAGACACATGAGCCATGGTCGCTTCCAGACGCAGGTCACAGCAGCACTTGCAGTGTAGGTCCTCTCCTGTTGAAGGTCAGGTATCAAGTGAGTAAACAGACAGAAAATGGCGGTCACGTCCGCGGCGGTGCGTACTGTCACCGCCGGCGTACATCGTCATTGGCTCCTCGGACCCATAGGGTCCAATGTTAACCAATGCAGGATTGCGCAGCAGTCTTCGACCACCTACTGTGACGGTGTTGAACGCCAGCGCAGTTACCTCATATCCCCATGTCCCACCTTACAGGTCAGGCAGCCGCCATTTCAGGGTGCCACATGGCATTAATAATAACTGTCACACCTATCAAGGCCTTGCATACACACAGTAACAGGCACATTGCGGATTAATAACTGTGTGCAAATTACATTTTGTAATACCTCAGTGGTGGTTGACTCTGCTCGCTGTTCTCGTCCATAGGGCACGTCCGCTGGGGCAGGTGATGAGATGGCGGCATCCTCCGGTGTACAGGCCACTGGTGGACCTGTCGACAATGGAAGAGAGACACGTAATAGTCACCTACAGACTTGATCGTGCTACAATACATGAACTGTGTGCCCAGTTGGAGCCAGACCTGATGTCAGCTTTCCGCCATCCCACAGCGATCCCCCTCTAGTGCCCTGGAGTGTCATTACTCCATTTCCTGGCAAGTGGGTCTTTTCAAACAACAGTGGCCATTGCATCAGGGATGTCCCAGCCAATGTTCTCTAATGTGTTGTCCAGAGTGTTGTCTGCCTTGCTGAAACACATGCACAGCTACATCGTTTTCCCTCAGGTGGAGGATTTGCCCACAGTGAAAGGTGACGTCTATGCCCTGGGACATATCCCCAACATCATAAGTGCCATTGATGGGACACATGTGGCCTTGGTACCCCCTGCAGGAGTGAACAGGTGTACAGAAACCGGAAGAGCTACCATTCAATGAATATGCAGATGGTGTGTTTGGCCGACCAGTACATCTCCCATGTGAATGCCAAATTTCCTGGCTCAGTGCATGACGCTTACATTCTGAGGAATAGCAGCATCCCTTATGTGATGGGGCAACTCCAGAGGCACAGTGTGTGGCTAATAGGTGAGGACAAGGACCCTATACCCTGTGAATAGTTGTCTGGGTCTGGGGTTGTCCCTACGGGTTAGTGTGTGTCTAACAGTTGTCCCTCGACATTTGCAGGTGACTCTGGTCACCCCAACCTGTCATGGCTACTGACCCCAGTGAGAAATCCCAGGACAAGGAAGGAAGAACTCTACAATGAGGCACATGGGCAAACTAGGAGTGTTATCGAAAGGACCTTCAGCCTCCTGAAGGCCAGGTTCCAGTGCCTCCATATGACAGGTGGTTCTCTCTACTACTCACCAAAGAAGGTGTGCCAGATCATCGTGGCCTGCTCTATGCTGCACAACCTGGCATTGCGATGACAGGTGCCTTTTCTGCAGGAGGATGGTCCAGAAGGAGGTCTTGTGGCAGCTGTGGAGCCTGTGGACAGTGAAGAAGAGGAGGCAGAAGAAGAGGATATCGACAACAGAAACAATGTTATCCAGCAATACTTCCAGTGAGACCCAGGTAAGAAGATGTCACTGCCTCACACCTCTCATACAATTGTTAGACCTATCATATGTCAGTCACTTTCACCCAGTGTATGGACCTTGACTTGTCACTTTGCCTTTCCATTTCACAGATGTGGGTCCCATTGTGTGACCTCTGCTATATTACCTCATGGACTAGAGCTGTGTTACATCAGTATGTTGACAATACAATCAACATTGCTATATTCCATAGTTATTGCAAATACACATTTGTGAAAGCACAGACTGACTCCAGCTTGTTTTGTGATTCAAGGGTGTTTATTTCAGTGCAAAATAGTGGAGGAGGTTGTAAAATGGGCAGGGGTGATGGTGGAGGAATGTCCATGGCAGAGTCCAGTATATTTGTTTCACAGGTGCATTGTCCAAAGGGGCATAGGAAGTGGAGCTAGGGCAGTTGATGGATGGACAGGGTGAGGAAGTGGGACAGAGGGATGACATTGAGGGGGGTCTCATTTCCTGGCGCGGGTCTTGGCATTGTTCTCTGTCTTTGTCCTGGATCTCAGGGACCATTTGCGGGGTGGTTCTCCTTCTGCAGGGGGTGGGGTGCTGGTGTCGTGATCCTGTGGCGTTGTTCCTGTCCACTAGCGCCGGCGGAGGTGGTGGGCTGTTCATCATCCAGGCTAGTGTCAGGGGCCTTGTTGTGACACAGTGTCCCTCCTGGTGTTCACAAGGTCCTTCAGCACCCCTACAGTGGTGATCAGGGTGGTGTTGATGGACTTGAGTTCCTCCATGATCCCCAGATAGTGTTCCTCCTGCAGCCGCAGGGTCTCCTGAAAGTTGGCCAGTACCGTTGCCATCATCTCCTGGGAATGATGGTACGCTCCCATGATGTTGGTGAGGGCCTCGTGGAGAGTGGGTTCCCTGGGCCTGTCCCCCCCCTGTCGCACAGCAGTCCTCCCAGTACCCCTGTTTTCCTGTTCCTCTGTTCCTCTGTCCCCTGAACCGTGTGCCCACTGCCCCCAGGTCACTGATTTTCTTGGGGTGGTGGGTTTTCCTGGGTTCCCTGTAGTGGTGGACACACTGCGGCTTGACGTGTCCTGGGGACAGAGGGATGGGCCCGCTGGGTGGGTGCTGTGCTGGTGTTTCCTGAGGGGGGAGGCTCTGTGGTGCTTGTGCCATTGTCAGGGGAACCAACTGTCCGTGGTCCCTGATGGGCCGGGCTGGTCATCTTGATCCAGTTGTGCAGAAATGCTGTCATTACTGTGGGCCTCTTCTGTGGGGGGACTGGACATGTCTGGAACCTCCTGTCCGGTGACATCTGGTAGGGGTCCTGCAGGGGTGTAAAGGCATGATTATTGCATCTGTGTGTGCCATTGTGTGCAATGGGTGAGTGATCCTGTACTCCAGTGCTTGCATTCTTGTCTAGGTCCTTGTGTGATATTTGGTTTGGGGTCTGAATGGGCATCTGTTGTGGACATGCTTTGGTGATGGTTGTCCCTGCTTTGGTGTTGCATGCAGGGCTTGGTGTTGGGATGGGTGGGTTGTGATAGTGGGACATATGTGAGGTGTTGGAGTGATGGGGGGTGAGGGTGGGGGTATGTGATGGCATGCAGGTAGGGTGGGGGATATAATAGTTAAGAGTTGACTTACCAGAGTCCATTCCTCCTGCTACTCCTTCGAGGCCCTCAGGATGCAGTATTGCCAAGACTTGCTCCTCCCATGTTGTTAGTTGTGGGGGAGGAGGTGGGGGTCCATCGCCAGTCCTCTGTACTGCAATCTGGTGTCTTGAGACCATGGAATGCACCTTCCCCCGTAAGTCGTTCCACCTCTTCCTGATGTCATCCCGTGTTCTGGGGTGCTGTCCCACTGCGTTGACCCTGTCGACGATTCTGCGCCATAGCTCCAACTTCCTAGCAATGGAGGTGTGCTGCACCTGTGATCCGAATAGCTGTGGCTCTACCCCGACGATTTCCTCCACCATGACCCTGAGCTCCTCCTCAGAGAACCCGGGGTGTCGTTGAGGTGCCATGATGTGGTGTGGGTGATGTGTGAGGTGGTGTCGGTTGTGATGTGTGAGGGGATGTGTTTGTGTGTGTTGTCTGAGGCGTGTGGATGTTGTGTGAGTGATGATGTTGTGTGCCTGTGGATGCTAGTGTTGTTTCTGGTGGTGTATTTCTCTGGCTTTCTATCGCAATTCTGGCCGTAAGGGTTTGTGGGTGATGTAGGTGTGTGTTTTATATTGGACTGGGTGTGTTGGAGTGGTGTGTGTATGTGTATCAGGTGTGTGTATTTCGAATTGTCCAATATGGTTGTGTTTTGTAAATGTGTGTGTATTTTCAGTGCAGCGGTGTGTACCGCCAGTGGAATACTGCGGTTGAAAGACCGCCGCGTGGATTTGTGTGTCATAATAGTGTGGGCGTATTCCTGTTGGCGTGACGGTGGAGGTTTTGTTATCGCCAGTTTATCACTGACCTTTGGTGTGGCGGACTTGTGTGGGTGTCTGGATTTTGGCAGATTCCGAGCTGTGGGTCGTAATAGCTGTAGCGGAATTCCGCCGCTGCAGCGGTGTGTTGGCGGTCTTCTGCACGGCGGTAAGCGGGATTTACCGCCAGGGTTGTAATGAGGGCCTATATCATCTGTTATGGTCACAAGAGCATTTACAGGAACTGCTGGCAACCTCATTGCTCGGCCCATGAGGATCTCATGCAGTGACAGTCCTTTATTCCTGTCGGATGTGTTTCTCATTGTTATCAGAACTAACTGTAGTGCGTCAGGCCATTTCAAATTCGTGGAAGCACACATTTTCGCCATTCTTGATTTCAAGGTACCATTCATCTGTTCTACAAGTCCTGATGGTCCAGGGCGGTAACTACAATGCAACTTCTGCTCGATGTTTTAGACTGAACATAGTAATTTCATTACTTCATTGTTGAAGTGACTTCCTCTATCCGATTTTAAAGAGATCGGAACCCCAAACCGTGGTATCAGCTCCCGAAGCAGTAATTTTGCTACTACAAGGCTGTCATTCAGTCGTGTAAGGCAAGCTTCTACCCAATGGCTAAAAATACAGACAATTACCAACACATATCTCAATCCTCCACACACAGGCATCTCAATAAAATCCATCTGCATTCTGCTGAATGGACCGCCTGCTCTTCCAATGTGGCTCAAATTGACCACTGTCTCTTTTCCCGCGTTCATTGTTGACAAATGACGCAACGGTGGCAAACTGCTTTAGCAACCTGTCTAAACTTTGGACTGAACCAATTCTGCTTGAACAATCAAATCATTGCATCCCTCCCAACATGTGCTTCACCATGGTAATATCTAGCCATTTGAGTCAACAAACTGTTCGGCAGTACCTAGTGACCTTCTTCTGAAATCCACAGTTCATCCTGACGCTGTACACATTTCATTTTGGCCCATGAGCTTTTCTCCTCCCTATCAACATTATTTTGCAATGTCTTCAGTTCCTCCAAGGTATCTCTAACATGTAATGCATAACTTGGACAAGTTTAATCTTCCTCAGGTAACAATTCCCGCTTATCTTTGCACGATATACAGTTCAATGCGCAAAACCTTGAGACCTGATCCACATATCCATTTCCAATTGACATAAAATCTTGTGATTTCAGATGTACACTGCATTTCACCATGGAAATCCTCTCAGGCATTTGGATAGCTTGAAACAACTCATGAAATTATCTTACCATTTCTTACTGGTGAACCAGAAGAGGTCAGAAACCCCCTCTGGGATGACAACTGGCCAAAATCATGCACTATTCCAAATCCATACTGGCTATCCGTATAGATGGTAAGTTTAGGCTGCACAGAAACATGGCATGCTCTAGTAAGGGCTACCAGTCCCACTGCTTGTGTGGAGTGTACTCCTCGAAGCCAGGATGCTTCACGTATACCAGAAATTATGCACACAGCATATCCTGCTCTCAGTATTCCCCTATTGTCCCTTAGACAGGAACCATCAACAAAGATAATTTGGTCATTCTCTTCCAATCGGGTGTCTCTGATACCGGGTCTTGGTTTTGTGCACAGATCAGTCACTTCAAGACAATCATGCTCAATATCTTCCAATTTTTCAATTTCACCATTCTCATTTGGGAGTAAGATTGCCGGATTAAGCACTGTACATCTTTTCAATGACCCCAGGATGCTCGTCTCATAGTGAGCCAGCCAGGCACCTGTTAGGTACTATGTCTTTGTTTGTGTAAGTAAAACTTCAATGGAGTGAGGGACCATAGCAGTCAAGGGATGTCCCATCACAAAGCCTTCACACTGTGCGAGGCTTTGTCTAACGCAAACAGCCTGGTAAAGTTGCTTCAACTGGGTCCAAAGTAGCTGAAAAATATGCTACTGGGCGGTTACACCACCATGAACTCGAGGCAAGACAGACAAAGAACATGCATCACACTCATGACAGAACAATGTAAAGGGTTTTGTGTAGTCAGGCATTCCCAAAGCTGGGGCTTTGCACAAACTCTCTCTCAATTCAGAAAATGCTTTAATCTAGGCCTGATCTAACACTAAGGGATCAGTAACTTCTTTGTGAGTCAGCTTCTACAATGACTTTGAAATGACTGAAAAGTTGGGAATCCATTGACGATAATAGCTTACCATTCCAAAAACATCCTGACATTTCTCTGTATGGCTAGGGGACTCATCTGCAATATGGCTGTGACCCTTTCTCTGGATAAATTCCTAATTCCCTTCTCAATCTGGTGACCCAAAAATTTCACTTCTTTCTGACAGTGTTGTAATTTAGTTGGGGACACTTTATGGGCATTCTTTCCTACATGGTTCAGTAAGGCAATTGTGTCATATTTGCACTCTTCTTTCGTTTTGAATGCAATCAACAAATCATCAATGTACTGTACCAATGTTCATTAGAAAGGCATTTCCAATGGCCCCAGGTTCTTTTTCAAGATCTGGTTGAATATGAAAGGTGACGTTGAAAACCCTTGTGGAAATCTACAGTAGACTCGATCTAAAACATTTTAATTGACTATCCTCGTAAAGAGGTAGAGAACAAAAATGACTGCGACAAGTCTATAACGGTGAACCATTCAGCATCACATGGAATCTGAAACAAAATCATGGCTGGATTTGGCACTACAGGACAACATTTAATCACAATGTCATTTATTTTCCTCAAATCTTGCACAATCCATATATTGCCACAGGATTTTCTCAATCCCATTAGTGGTGAATAACATGGGTTGCTCAATACATATTTCAAAACCCCTTAGTTCACAAACTCTGCAATTATGGGAGCAACCTTTTCAATGATGTCCTGTGTCATGTGGTACTGGAGAATATAGGGAACAAATGCGTTCGGTTTTACTGGGACCTTAACTGGCTCAACTCCTTTTATCAGACCAATGTCTTTTCCTGTCAAATCCCACACTTTCTCTTTAACTGTTGATTGTAAATCAGAAGTAAGATCCTTTACTGGGAAAACTGGAAAGAAACTAATCAGAGGGTACTCCTCGTTTATGATATCACACTCAGTCTCTGGAGCTGGGTCATCCTCCTCATCACTGTTCATCTGTATCTCAATTCCATCATTTGAGCAAGTAATCGAGCATCTGGTTTTACACAACAAGTCACTTCCCAGTAGGGATACCGAACTTGAGTTACAAACTATGAATTTGTGTAATCCCTTAAAGTTGCCAATTTTAACCTGAACTGGTTCTGTAATTGGGTTTGACAAATACCGATTCACTACTTCTACAATCTGGACTGTTTTTCCTGAAAGGGGCAGGTTTGGAACTTCTGCAGTTCTCAATACAGAGTGTGTAGCTCCTGTGTCAACGAAGAATGAAACTTTGTGACCCATTACTTTTACCTTCTCATATGGACCCTTCTGATCTACTTCTAAGGAAGCTGCAAGCACACAGTCCTCTTCGTCCAAACTCTCGCTCACCCAATCATTGTTTATTCTATTCTCACTGTGTAACAGGAATTGGTGCACTGTGTTATTACTCTGGTTAAACCTCTGACCTGGGACCTGTTGAGGAAACATCACCTGCTGCTGTTCCATTGGGGTTCGAGGCATTTGGATTTGCTGTCTAGGTACCATTTGAACCTGCTGTTGCGTTGGCTGTGACTGTGTCATCTGTATACTTGGCATTTGCACCTGCTGCATGGGTTGGAAATTTTGCATTTGATTCACATTGCTTTGAAAATTTTGATTATGACTCTCCTGAACAACACCTTCCTGTACCATCTTTGGGCACTCCCACTTCCAATGTCCGATCCCTCCACAAGCGTGATATGGCAACAATCTCTTCTTTTCCTGCATATGATTCTGAACCACTACAGTAACCAAATCGGGAATACAGTTTCTGTTTCCAATGCCTCCACGACCTCTACCTCTCGAATGACTTTGATTTCCCTGTTTTTGTTGCTGCTGTGTAAAATGTCCCTGCATCCCTGTTTGTGCTGCTCTAATCTTCATCACCATTGCCTTTTCTTTCAACTTTCTCTGCTTCAACTCAGTCTTGTCACTACAGTACTTTGCATACTGCAATACCTCATCAATTGGCTTTGCTTGTCAGCTAATCAAATGACTCTTAATCATCTGGCTAATTTCAGGTCTCAATCCTTCCATAAATTTGAACACAAAATGAATCATGTCTTTTGGCTCAATTGTTTCTGTACCACTGTAATGTTTAAACACCTGTAACAATCTCTCACAATACATATGTATTGATTCTTTCGATTCCTGGGCTGTCCTATCTATTCTCTGCCAGGCAACGTTTTGGGGAGAAATTCTCATTTTCAAGAATTCAATCACTTTATAGTAGTATTTATCACCTCTGGAGATGCTGCACCTGTAATTGGATCTCTCTCTGGTTCCATGGTCAGCCAATCTACGCTCCTATTGCATAAGTCTGCGGGAACTACTATCTCTAATAGGGTGTTCAAATCCTCCCACAGGCATTTTGAAAGTTTCACAAACCTGTCTGTCTGCTTGTACCATTCTACTGGTTTCTCTCTCAACCTGGGATAATCGTTTAAAAAGGACAGAATGACACTTCTGCTCCAAGGGACATAGACAAAATCCCCTCCTGGAATCTCTCTCATTGGTAAAAATGTTACCGGGTCCTTGATCTGCTGCACGTTCACAGTAAGATTTGTAGAATCCATTTTATTCTTCTCTCTTTTGTTCACCCATCTGCCTTCCCACTTGTCTAATGCTCCCCATATTTGGACGCTTCGAAGTAACTCCCTAAGGTGTGCTTTCATTCCTGTGGATCTCATGTGTTCGAAATCTTTTGAGTCAAAATCTAATCTGTAACTCCTCTTCAAGTGTTTTGTTTTCTCTATTTCTATGCCGTATTTCTCTGCTAAGTCTGCTTGCTTTTGATGCACCTGGCTCACATCCCTTGAAATTTTCGGGCATGAGTATCTCAATTCTGCTTTGGTGTAGGATTCAAGTCTGTTCACACCAATAGTTCCTTTAATAAGCTCACCCACTTCCATTCCTAGGCTAGTATAGTTCTAGTACTCTTCTCCCCTAGGAGCACTTTGCAGGATATTCAGCTTATCTAATCATTCAGTCAATTGTTGGACAGTCAAGCCTTGCAGCAAAACGTTGTTGAGCTGAGTACTTGGCAATGGCTGTACATCTAGATTTGGAGACTGCGGTGTCAGTAACTTCAGGCTATGACTGATGTTTGACACTGTTCCAGTACCGAGGAACTCCGAAGGGACTAAGGTCTAGCAATGATCCTGTTCTGTCCCACAGGAGAGATTACTCTGGTATTCTCATTGAGTCCTCCCCTTGTTGAATTCTGACACAGGACTCCTTGTCCATTTGTATTGTTATTTCTCTGGGCAAACAAAGGTATGACTGGACGAATGGTATGAGGTACAGACACGACATCTGGACTAGGTCTAACGTTCGAGTTCTGTGGGTGCATAATTCCTGTATTCTGACCCATCAGTACGGACATATCTGTCTTTGTCCCTTTATAGGAGTGTACTTTGGCATTGCTTGTGACTGCACTTGAGGCAGTAAGAGTGGAGTTGGCTTTGCCTGAGCCAAAGTTTGTTTCGGGAAAACCTGTCCTGTTGGCACTATTAAGTTTGTGGCAGTTTCCACAATGGGCACCTCAGGGTAAGTTATTGGGACATTCCGCTGTGGCAATGGATTTTGAGCTGCCGATGTAGTAGGCAAGTTAAGGCTACTCTGCATTGGGCTCTGTGTCATGCTAGGATTAATCTGCACTGGACTCTTCGTCATGTTAACCGGTGTCGGTGCCGAAGGGTTTACACTAGTGCTTGGATCGTTACCTTGTGCTGCATATGGTGGGGGACGATTTCTCAGTAACTGTAAAATAAACTCATCATCATCTGACTCTTCATCAAGTGTTAAAGATCTCCTGGACTCTTTTGATCTCCACTCCCTACTCTCGGAGGGACTCCTGTTTGTCTTTCTGGTAGCTTTCCTTTCTTCTCTCTCGTTGTCCTGTGTAATTCCAGGAAACAACTTAATTCCCTGTAAAGTCTTGGTTCTCCAAAATGTCTGCACGCTGTCCAATCTAGCCTCCGCTAATGTCTTTTCTGCCTTTCTCATTCTACTCTCAAACTTCTGTTGCTGTTGCTGTCTGGTTACTAATTCCCAGATTGCTAATGCCTTGAACTGTGCTGGTCTCAGAGGGGGTTTCAAATCATATAGCACCCTCCTCAAATTCCTTAAGTTCCTCAAATTAAATGTTCTGTGGGCAGGAAACTCTAAACTCCCATCTTTCTCTGTCACTTTGCACCATTGTTTCAGCCAAAGACATGGCGCAGCACCCTTTTCTTTGATTACAATGTAGGCAGGCGTATCTTCTGGCTGTGCAATATCTCCTATACTCATTGTACTATACGTATCTCCCCTAAAGGCGCTCTTTAGAGCTTTGAAAAATGTATTTTCTATGACCTTTATGATAGTCTAAATCAAATCAGGAAGTGACTTTCAATCCCAGAATCCTTTTCACCAACCTTCTCAACCAATTGCACTTCACGGTTGTTCGCCAATCCACGCGTGACCCTTCTCACTAACCAACCAATCTCAGCGTGGCTCCAATGACATCACACATACAGCGGCTGACAAAGTCTTGCGGCTTGTCATCCTAAACTCAGATTCACACTCAACTAATGCAAAATTGTTGCGAGCACTAAACAAAATCAAAACCCAATTTGTCCATTTACTACAGGTAAGGTAACACAATCGCTTCAGAAACCTTACGGATTTTTCACTGACAGCATTTTGCTCTAGCACCTACTCTTTCTTCCTCAGTTTCCCTGATTTGCAAGCAAAATTCGACCAGCAAATTTTACTCTCAACTGATCGGTGGGTCTGTCCTGGTGTACATAGGACTCACCAGATCTCAGTTGAAAATTCTTTCACTCCCTTTGACTCACACTCTGACTTGTCGACCACGCCCAATCGACCTACTAAACCAGACAAATTACAACAAAAACCAAGTGTCTAATACACTTTTCAATATGCTCCGGAGTCTTAGACCTCGCAGGGCCTGTATACCAACAGCCACGTGGACAATTGTTTAGCACAAAGCGCCACACACATGAAGTTCAATGACTTCCCTACTCTCACACTTCGGAGTACGTAAAGTCCCTCCACAACTTCATTTGGAGTACGCAAACTCCATAAATCCTCACAAACATCACAATTCACCTGCGATTTGCATAAGTTGTGCAAGCGCAACACCTATTTCATTCACACTGTCATTAGAACACCGGGAACATCCTCAGAAAATCATTAGCAAGCTCCAAGGTTCGGGGAAAGTCATTCTAAATATTTAGGGATACATTTTCTCTCCACCTTGTATCATCAAATAAGAAAATCCAAACTTTCTGCAAATTATTTTCTCTTTAGGGGACAAACTATGTTCCGGGCCTTAATGATGGGCTCCTAAGGAGACTAACCATCCTCTGCTACCATCACTGTTAGCGCGTCTAAACTTATTTGGTTACTTATCATTAGCTTATAAGGGGACACGTTAAAAGTTCGATGGACCTTTTGACTGCGCTTAGAGTAGTTCCCACCATAATTCTCAGTTCCAGTGCAAATCAATAGCAATATCAATCAATAACATCAATAATCCTGGGAGTCAATAATTTCCATGCACCATGACCCCTTGGTCATGAATAACCACACCTTTATGTATCAAGTTACAATGTTTATTTCCCTATATTAACAATGCCAATATCACGTAACTTAGTCTCAAAATCAAATGATAAGCATACAGAAACAATCCTCATTACCCAAATCTTCTAAAGAATCTCAACTTAATCAAAGCTTGGATCACTACACATTCTAGAGTTACTGTACAAAGTAATAGCAAGAATAACTGTGCAATAGAAATGGCATACATTTAGATTCAGCAAAGAAAACGCATCAACTGTTGTTACTATTTAGCAAGCATCATCAGTGAGTATCCTAACTAACCTTCTGATTAGAATAGCATGTTTGGGCTTCATGCAAAACAATTTAGTCAGCACATATTTGAAAAAACATTTAAATATGTCTCGATCAAAATTAGCGGTTGGTACCTAAAAACAAAAGCAAATAGATATAGCAATCAGTAACATTGTCTTATACCTTGCCTCAATTTGGTTCAGCAAGCTGCGACGGTCTTCGTCAATTGGACATCTTTTCAGTCAGCAAAACATCGGAATACAGCAATAAAGTTCAAGATAGAAATATCTCTTCATGCAATTCGGAAAGAACAATGGCTAATGGCGCATCTCCTCTCGGGGTGGTTAGGAAAGAAAATGGGGGCCCTCCCCTCTTGGTGCAGCCTGGCTAATTTAGATTCCCTTAAACTACTTCCCACTTTGCGATAGGTCAAAGAATCATACGTTTATGTTTAGTCCAATGAAAATAGAGCCTTAAATCTAAGAGTTTACTAAACCATCATTCACATGTTGATGATTGGTTCCTCTTCTCCTGTTCCCATCATCGGGCTTGTCAGGTGACAAACTTGTATCAGTTTATCCACCAGTCAGTACATCCATTGTTAGTTCCCGGGAACTTCGCCTTTACACACACACAAAGTTTTACAAAGTATCAGTAGCTAGTACAACATATTCTAGCAAGCAGTTCTCATAGGAAAGAATTCTAGCTACTAGCATGCAGTCAACACAATGGAAAATTACAATCTAATTCTCTAAGCAGGCATTTTATGGTTTGTCTAAGCATTGCAACTTGACCTGCAGCTGTGAAACTAGGCCCAAGACCTCACTAAATTAAGGCCTATGATTACTAAAGCAAATACATAAAACTTGACCATTAATATTACATACTACTACATTAATCCAAACATGAGCACGAGATTTCACATTAATAAGCCGTTAATAAGTACACTTCGTGATTATCGATGGTCGCTCAAGTCGGCACATTTTCAAAGTTGTGTATTATTTCTCTGTGTTAACTCATTTTCTATGCAGATTTAACATTCAGAATACATTAATATTCATTAGTAAAATATCAGAGTTATCAATAGCGTCAGGTTCACACTGGCAAAGGCACTGCCTGAATAAACCTCTGACCTGGTGGCCCCACTGCCAAGGGACTGCCTAGCCACAATAACATTCAGCTAGCCATTTTGGAGGGTGGGTCAGCTATCAATCATTTTCCCTGTTCGAGAAAGCGGGAATGAATACGAATCTGCATGGCAGACACTGGATTTTCTTTATAGAAAACAACCTGCTTGTTTGGGAGTTTGCCAAGTACGTGCTTTAAACATGGCACACACTGGGCAAACCTTCAGTGCTGTGGAGGGAGTCGCCACAATGATAGCTCCCTTCACAGCACCTAGATCCTTGACAGACAGGCATGGATTTCTAAACACTGTGGACAGTCCTCTGCCAGGGAGCAGAGACGCCTCCTGGCAGACACATGGACTTGTTCACTAGGGTCAAAATGAGGCCCTTAGTACCTTTTCTTCAAGTTATTTCACATCACTCGGTTTTCAATTTATCTCTTCTCCCACTCCCCCTATAATGGTTAGATTTATTTCTGTTAATTTCTCCTAAACTATTTATCTGACAGTTTCTATTTTCTGTCCTCACATGCTCCTCACGTCTCTCCTGTCTATTACTTGCCTTACCGTCCTGTACCATCTTTTCTCTCCTGTACTCTTTAGCCTTTGCTTCTTGAGTGCCTAGTTTCTAGTGAAATTTCCCACTGCCAGAATGAGCTGTTTTTAGATTAAGGGGGTCATTCTGACCCCGGCGGTCATGGACCGCCGGGGCCAGGGTTGGCGGGAGCACCGCCAACAGGCTGGCGGTGCCCCCCAGGGCATTCTGACCGCGGCGCTTTGGCCGCGGTCAGAAGAGGAAAACCGGCGGTCTCCCGCCGGTTTTCCGCAGCCCATAAGAATCCTCCATGGCGGCGCAGCTCGCTGCGCCGCCATGGGGATTCTGACACCCCATACCGCCATCCTGTTCCTGGCGGCTCTGCCGCCAGGAACAGGATGGCGGTATGGGGTGTCGTGGGGCCCCCGTAAGAGGGCCCCATTTTGTATTTCAGTGTCTGCTTTGCAGACACTGAAATACGCGACGGGTGCAACAGCACCCGTCGCACATTCCCACTCCGCCGGCTCCATTCAGAGCCGGCGACCTCGTGGGAAGGTTGATTTCCAGTGGGCTGGCGGGCGGCCTTTTGGCGGTCGCCCGCCAGCCCAGTGGAAATCCCAGAATCACCGCAGCGGTCTGACGACCGCGGTGCGGTGTTCTGGCGGGGGGTACTTTGGCGGGCGGCATCCGCCGCCCGCCAAGGTAAGAATCAGGCCCTAAGTTTGGGTCTAAAGATCGAAGGGCCCACATGAGAAGCTCTAGTTGTAAAGCGCACAAAACAGAGGCCTGAAGGACAGATATGATTGGCAAGTTGATTTGACTTTTGACAACTTTCTCCTGTGCTAAATGTACCTTTTGGAAAGATAAAGGCATTGGGCTTAGAGACAAAGGTACCTCTAGATTTAAGCTACTGAGTGCATGTAGTGGAGGCTGCCATGCAAACCAGCCATTAAGCAGGTGATGGGAATCCTCCTCCTGCACTAGTCCTCAGACAAGTGAGGGGCCTGGGGGACCGGATCCCCCTATCCAAATCCGAGGCTCCTTCTCCTTGACTGACCGCTCTGGTGCTGTGCCTGCTTTCTGCTTCTGCCTCAGTCTCTCCAGCGGTGTTCCTCTGTCTTTTTCTCTCGCGCTATCTAAGCTCTCTGATCTCTCTAGCTCTGTTTTTATTCTTTGATCTCTCTAGCTTTGTTTTCTGGCTTTCTGACCTCTTTTGCCCTGTCCTTATCTGCTGATCTCTCTCGCCTCAGCTTTTGTTCTCTCTTGCTCTGTTCTCTGTATTCGTTCTCTCTCTCGCTCTGCTTTTACTTCTGCTCTTGATCTCCCTTTTTGTCTTTGATCTCTCACTCTACTTTGCTCTCCCACACTCTTCGCCCTTTTTACCTATTTCACTCTCTCTGCTCACGCATATCGTTTTGCTGTGCCTCCTCAAACTTTCCCTCTCAGTTTTTGTGCCCGTTTTTTTCTCTCGTTTCTCTCTGTCTTATCTGCTGCTGCTTCCTGCTCATTTTCTTTTTCCCATTCTTCCGTTTCCCACCTCCCAGTCTCCCACCCGTGCACCCCTCCCAGGACCTATTTAATGCGGCAGCAATAAGGACGTGCAGCAGTTGTGTGCAGTGAGTGCACCACTGGCACACCGAAGGTGCGTCAAAGGCAAGCTTGTCTGCGCCACTCTGCATCTGATCTGCATCCAGCACTGAGAACTCTAGTCTTCTTCCAACCCACCACTATCCGACTGTGCTCCTACATGCCCTCAACCTGGGCTGCCGATCTGCACTGTGCACAACGGCACACAGCACAACACAGAAGGAGCCTTCATCTGTACCTCCTGTCACCACACCGGCACCACCCTATCAGCCATACAAACACACACTACACGCTGCTCATAACTACTTGAACAGGCCAACACCAGGCATCGCAATATCATGCCTCCTACTCAACACTCGCTCCAGACCTCCTCAAGGAAACATGGCTCAACCCAGCATCACCCCAAGACATTGCAGTGGCCATCCCTGCTGAGTACATGATCATCGGACAAGACTGACAACACGAACAGGGGGAGGGTCTGTATTATCTACAAGGCTCAAGCAGAAGCACGCCTTCCATGGACACAGATACTAACTACATGGAGCACCTCATCTTCCAACTTTAGGTCAACACCATCTTCATCCTCCACAGCACCCTTATACCCGGGACCATGAGGCAACTTACCAAAACTTCTGACATTATTATACCTCTAATAATCAGATCAAACACCTTCATCCTTCTAGGAGAGTCAACTACCACATACAAGATCATTCCAATCCCAACTCATCAGACCTTTTGAATAGCTCAAGAACCTCAGCCCCTCCCAAACCATAACAAGACCCAGGCACACCGCTAAACACATTCTAGACCCCATCTTCTCCAACCTTCCCAAACGTTTCATCAACACACCCAGTACTATCACCTGCTCATACCACACACTTGTAACCCTTAAGATCAGCCATCCAAACCCCAGGAAAGCAGCCATTGGAACAAAGCAACAGAGGAAAACTGAGTAGCCATCCTTTCTGAAAATCCTCCCAACCAAACAGGCAACCTACATTCGACATTACAAACTTCAATAAATGGATGACTGCATATGCTAAAACACTGGCCCCCTTCAAACAAAACAAAACTACAAGATCACAAACCTGGGCCTGCTGGAACAGAAGAATTCAGGAAGTACAAATAACACCACAACCAGCTGAAGAGAACAATCAACCCATAATAGCATGGAAAGAGGCAAATCTGCTGTGCAGAGATGCCACCAACAGATCTGAGACACTAAAAGGAAATACCTTTCAGTCTGCATCTACCCAAGTTCCAATAGACGCAAGGAAATATTCTTTCGTGTGAAGAAATTCATCACAGTCGCCAGAAGTAACATCATCCCCTCCCTGGACCTCTGCGATGACCTCTCCAAATTCTCCAACAATATAATATTGTAAATTTGTTAAAGGGCTATGTATGTATTATAGATGTCTTGATGTGAATTAACATGTAGTTAAGATAAATAATCAAATGTATGTAAGGGGTCTATGTAAATGGTATAGCGCATATAAATATTGTATTGTTACATATGATACAGGAGGGTGACCAACTGATTTACTGTTACTGCTATTGTATTCCCCCTGATAGGGTTGCCATATCATTTTTACCAGGGGCCCTCTCTTTGTACTTCTATGTTTTACACTCAGTCCTAACCTGTTATCTGCACGAGAATGGCACCCAAGGACAAGCACTCCAGTGGCTTTTCCCCTTTATCATCTGTAGAACTCAGTCAACTTGCTTCTATATACATCAGAGACCTCTGAATTCGTCTGTTGGGTACCACAGGGCTCCTCTCTCAGCCCTACACTCTTCAATATGTACATGATCCCTGTGGCAGGCATTATTAGGGCCTACGATGTCAACATCCAGTCTTACGCGGATGACACAAAACTCATCCTATCCCTATGGGACAAGACAATGTACGCAATGGACAGACTCAAGTCACACATGACTGAAGTGGCCAACTAGATAAGAGACAACTGCCTGAAAATCAACACTGACAAAATGGAAGTGGTTATCTTTGGGAAGAAAACCTCACTTTGGGATCCCACCTGGTGGCCCTCAGGTCTCAAACCTACTCCCATCCACAGCCCACAACCGAAACAACCACTAAATCATCATCAACAACATACTCAACGTAGCAGTACCGGTCAATGCAGTCACCTTGCCCTATTTCCACCTGCTGAAAATTCTCAAAAAGATCTTCAAGTGGCTCTCCTACAACACCAAGCAGACATTCACCTTTGCCCTCTGCAGGAGCAGACAGGACTGTGGGAACAGCCTATATTTCGGTGTCCCAAAACCACCCACAAGCAGACTACAGAACATACAGAACACCGCAGCTTGTCTCACCCTCAATGTCTCTTGATGAGAACATATCCCACCACACCTCAGAAAGCTCCAGTGGCTACCAATACACAAAACAGTAACATTCAAGCTTCTCACCCACACATACAAGGCTCTCCACAACCCATGACTGGGATACCTCAGCAGTTGCATCCACTACCATCAACCCTCAAGATACTTCACCACATTCCTCGTATCCACAAAATGAAAAGCTGAGGCCAGACCTTCTCATACATCACCACCAAAGCCTGGAACAACCTTCTTCTACGCATAAGACCTTACTTTCACTCCTCGACTTCTGCAAGAAGCTGAAGACCCAGCTCTTTGACTAAATACCCCCAAAGTCTAGTACCACACCAGATCAGCTCTGGGATAACCTCACAGGTGCTGGAGCACTTTACAAATAACATAGCGTAGGTGGAGGGCACCGCTGCTCATTTTTGAAGGCCAGAGAATATTTTTCATCATTAGACTTTGACACAATGCAAGAGAGAGAAAGGAAGGAAGGGGAGAAAGAAGGAAGGAGGGACAGGAAAGCAATTTCAAAGGGATAAAGCAGGAAGTGGAGGGTAGGGGAAGAAAGAAACATGAGACAAAATCAATACTATGCTCCCATGGTACCCAGTTACCTTGGTATTCAGAAGCACCAGTGATGGGTTCTTAAGAAAAACTTTAGGCCCCTCATTTTTTTATGTAGATCAAAGTTGTTATTAGACCTGTCAGCCTTAGGGCGGTATTCTCCAAACTTCTTGCCTTCCTCTTAGATTTTAGCTGATCATGTTTTTGCTGGCCTTTGTACTCTGTGCACTTTAACTGCTAATCAGTGCTAAGGTGCATGTGCTCACTCCTAAAAACATGATAGCATTGGCTTATCCCAACTTACTAATAAGCCCCTAGTAAAGTGGTACTACATGTACTCTCGGTCTGTAAATTAAATGCTACAAGTGGGCCTGCAGCACTTATTGTGGCACCCACTTAAGTAGCACTTTAAACACGGCCTGCTATTACAGATTGGGTGTGTAATTTTAAACTGCCATTATGACTTGGCAGAATAAACCTTTTGTCAGGCCGAAACCTTCCTTTTTAATACATATGTGTTACACCTATGGTAGGATCTGGACAGCTCAGAGGGCAGGGTGTCGTGAACTTAAAAAGTAAGATATGTAACTTTCAGTTTTACATGTCCCGGTAGTGTAAAACTCTTAAATTTATGTTTCACTACTGCATGGCCACCCTCTCCCATATGATAACATCAGAGTTAACTTGTTACATTTAATAAGCTGTAACTGCCAAATGGGAACACGTAACCAGTTCATCTTTGGTGTCTTTGGAATTGAAATTAAAAATATTCTCTAATGGTAAATTCAAATGGTAAATTACAATATTGAAAATGCCACTTTTAAAAAGTTGCCATTTTCTTGCCTTAGCTTTTTAGTTCCTGTAGACATTCTCTGGGTCACATGACTGGGTGTAGCTGAGAGTTGGGCTTTGTGTATTCCTCCTAGACAGCCACACATAATAGAGCTTGGGTGTGCCTGGATGGGCCATCGCTGTTGGGATGGGAAGGCAGAGTTGGGCATAGCCCTATGTACACTTGAATAGGATGTGTCCTGCCTCCACACAAGAGGCTGCATACCCTTAATCTGGAGCAAGGGAATGGAAGGCAGGGTGCATGTGGACTTCAAAGGGAAACCTCTGGAAGCTTCTCCCACTTCAAAGTCGGAACTGGGTATAAATATTGTACCTCAGACACCAGAACTGCTGTCTGCTGTGCTAAACTGCTGCCTGTTGCCCTCTGCCCTGGGTGAGACAGACTAGACCTGCATCTGTTGAGCCCAGTACCCCAGAGTGACTCCAAGGGCTAGTTGTCTGGCCTCCTGACTAGAGCCTCAGGGACAGAAGGCTTCAACAATCTTAAGACCAGCACCTAGACTCTTCCATCGGTGAGCGCTACCTGGCCAAGCAGTGCCACCCATGTACTGGACCCTTGGAAGTGGGCCTGCAGAAGCGATGCATCACTCCTGCTGCACAGCACAATCCCAAGGAAAATCAGTGAATCGCTTCTGTTGAGAGAGTTCTCCCAGCACAAGGATTCTGCATCAACCTTGCACCCCGCATCAGAATGGTCACCAATGCAGGTTGTAGAATTGTAAATTTCTTGTTGACTGCAGCCTTGACATTGACGCCAGTGTTCGCATCACAGCCTTGCAGCTCTTTGGATCTGATGCATCGTCTCAACTCCGTGATGCACCCTGGACACCGGACTATGCATCGCAAGCCCTCATCAACAGAGTCCACGATGACGATGCAGGATCTCACAGCTCAGCAGTTCCTTGTAAGCGATGCATCTCCTTGGCTGTGCAACATATCCTCGACATGAGAGCTTCCAAAGCTCTGCAACCAGGATTTAAGGGAATCTTGTTCAGCAGGCCTAACTGGGTCCCTTTAGCCGGCCTGATCTCCATTGCAGCCGGCATGAACTTATGACATCGTTCTGGTTCGGCAGAGCCAAATATCTACAGTTAACTCTTTGTGCTTTTTGGTGCTATTTTCACTGAAACCTTTAAAACTGCATATCTCCAGTTCTACTGATTGTTTTTTGTCATTTTGATCTTGTTTTGTTTACTAAAAATTACTTTATTTTTTTAATTTGGTGTGGGATCCTTTTGTGGTGTGTTTTCACTATGTTACTGGTTGAAGTGCTTCAAAAGTACTTTACACAGTGCCTCTGAGCTAAACCTGACAGCCCTGTTCCAAGCTACTACTGGGAGAGCACAGATTAATTTAGGGTTTGCTTTTGACTTTACCCTGGCAAGAAATGTGGTTCCTGCTTGCGTAGGGTTTCAACCCCCTCAACTAGTAAGCCAATTTCTTACACTAGCCCTTATAGAATGGTTGGTGAATGCCTGAAACTGTCCCACATCATGAATGGCGATGACTAAATATTATCAAAATTCGACATGCATTGGCAAAAAAAAAATAGTTCTCAGTCTGAAACAGAGATAAAGCTGCTGACTATCAAGATGCGAATTCTTTTGGGAGAAAGAGGGAACCACAGCCAAAAGCAATGAGGAGGTTCACACACATAGGAAAGATGGAGCGGTGGAGGGTTGAAATGATATACAGACACAGGAACAGGAAAAAGAGGAAGTTGTTCTCTCCCACCAGGTGCTCAAAGTAAAATGGTATAGAAACATGCCAAAGGAAAAAGTTTCCTGATGTCAGCAGAGGAAAGATATAGCTAATCCAGTAAGAACACTGTGCGATCACAACAATCTAGGGTGGGACAAACACAGGAATAGAAAGGGATGACAATGAATCAGGATCAGAGAACTCAGACAGACAACAAAGCCATCCAATCATGAAAAAGGGGCTGACCCAAAAACCCACTGTCAGTATGTGCAATGTATTGAAAACAATATGTCTGTCAACAGATAGCTAAAGCTGTCTTTAGCTGAGACCAAACAATGTATCTTACATACACAAGTGTAATTATAACGTGAAAAGAAAGATAGAGCTGGAGAGTACCTAGGGCCTACACAGTTAAAGAATATAGACACATAGGCAAGCAGGCCAATCCTGGGTCAGTGCTTTATTTGAGCCAGTGTTTTCTGATGCTGGGTACCACCACTTAGATATCGACACCTGAGCTTTTTGATAGTCTGCCACAAGGTGCACGGTCTGGCTAATTTACAGATGATCACAACAACAGTTGAATATGAATTAAATATACATTAAAATTACTATTACCTCCGGCCCAAGCGATTCTTATAGCTTTTGGGGCCTTTGAATAGTCTGAATTGTTTCACTTTTAGGAGTAAGCTGGTTAGTAGCTGTGTTTTTACTATCAATGGAAGCATGGCCATGTCAATGTGTAGTGCAAGCTACAGTGGCCTCCAGAAGAGAGCCCTGGCACTTATGTTTTTTTTTTTACAAATTAAGCACTGCCTAGGGCCCTTGCTTGAGTCAATTATATTCCATCTTCAAAGATTACATCATTTAAAAGGTTTTCCTGGTCTTATAACCACCTTGACCATTTAATGTATTCTGAACCAAGCACAGCATTTGCCCTCAATCGCATCTGCAACCAATTAAAAAACGAGATGGTGGACAAGGGACTAAAATAATACTGAACGATGCTAAAATGTACTCATTTGTACACACAGTGGAAATGCCTGCTGGAGCACTT
Organism: Pleurodeles waltl; assembly: GCF_031143425.1. NCBI lineage: Eukaryota > Metazoa > Chordata > Amphibia > Caudata > Salamandridae > Pleurodeles > Pleurodeles waltl. Next base: position 650,167,533 of record NC_090446.1, on the reverse strand, counting down.
GGCAGCAAGCCTTAATAATGCGTCATCTCCTGTTACCCCGGACAGGAGCCTCTACTGTTAGTCTGGCAGCGCTGCGCACTGTTGGAGCAGTTTGTAATCACACTTTGGCAGCACTTTTGCTCTGCAGAAAGAAAAGCCTTTTGATTATTCGTAAGGACAATCTTCGGCTAGCACGTGGCACAGCAAGACGTACAGTAGAGTCAGTGAGCTGGTCTGTGACACATCACAGGAAAGGGGCAACACCCTTGAGCACTGGTGGAGTTGTTTAGCTTCTTAACCGCTTAGCTGCTGGGACCACCCCACACCCCAATGCTGAGCACTTGTCTGGCTATTAGGGGTAGTTTGCCCTTAGGCCTTCATAACTTTTTGTCCACCTAAGCTATCCACACCAAATTTGCGTCCTTTTTTCCAACATCCTAGAGATTCTAAAGAAAACAAGTGTTTTTTTCCCTGAAAATGACATCAGCAAAGGGTTTGTGGTGCTAAAATCACCATCTTCCCAGCTTCCAGGAACAGGCAGACTTGAATCAGAAAACCGCGATTTTCAACACAATTTTGGCATTGTACTGGGACATACCCCATTTTTACTATTTTTTGTGCTTTCAGCCTCCTTCCAGTTAGTGACAGAAATGGGTGTGAAACCAATGATGGATCCCGGACAGCTAAACATTCCTGAAAAGTAGACAAAATTCTGAAATCAGCAAGGGGTCATCCTTCAAGGTTCTCCTACAGAAAGTAACAGCAAAAAAATATATATATTGAAATTGAGGTGAAAAAAAGAGCAATTTTTGGCCACGTTTTCTTGTGTAACTTTTTCCAGCTATGGCAGATTTTTGAAAGCAATATACCGTTATGTCTGCTGGACTCTTCTGGTTGCAGGAATTATTATAGGGCTTGTAGGTTCATCGAGAACCCTAGGTACCCAGAGCTAATAAATGAGCTGCACCTTGCAATGGGTTTTCATTGTATACGGGGTATACAGCAATTCATTTGGTGAAATATAAAGACTTAAAAATAGGTATCAAGGAAACCTTTGTATTTCCAAAATAAGCACAAGCTAAGGTGTTGAGAAGCAGTGGTTATTTGCACATCTCTGAATTCTGGAGTCCCCATACAAGCATGTGAATTACAAGGCTTTTTTTCAAATGGCTGTGTTTTTTACACACTGTCTTACATTTGGAATGAAAAAATGTAGAGAATGACAGGGGGCAATAACACTTGTTGTGCTACTCTATGTTCCCCCAAGTCTCCAGATAAAAATGGTATCTCACTTGCATGGGTAGACCTACTGCCCTTGACAGGAAACTCAACATGGACACATCACAATTTTACATTTAAATCTGACGTATTTTTTGGAAAGTGCCTAGATGTGGTCTTTGGCCTCTAACTCAGCCAGCACCTAGGGAATCCTACCAAACCTGTGCATCTTTTTAAAATAGACACCTAGGGGAACCCAGGATGGGGTGACTTGTGGGGCTCTCACCAGGTTATGTTACCCAGAATCCTTTGCAAACCTAAACATTTGGCAAATAAAACACTTTTCCTTCACATTTTGATGCTGCAAAGTTCTGGAATCTGAGTGCAGCAACAAATTTCCTTCCACCCAGCATTCCCCAAAGTCTCCCGATAAAAATGGTACCTCACTTGCGTAGGTAGGCCTAGTGCCCGCGACAGGAAATGCCCCAAAACACAATGTGGGCACATCACATTTTTCCAATGAAAACGGACATGTTTTTTGCAAAGTGCCTATCTGTGGATTTTGGCCTCTAGCTCAACCAGTTCGAAAGGAAACCTGGCAAACTAATATATTCTTGGAACCTAGACACCTAGAGGAATTCAGAATGGGGTGGCTTCAGGGTCTGTTACCCAGAATCTATTGCACACCTCAAAATTTGACAAAAAAAACACTTTTTCCTCAGATTTCAATGCTGCAAAGTTCTGGAATCTGAGAGGAGCCACAAACTTCCTTCCACCCAGCATTCCCCCAAGTCTCCCGATAAAAATAGTACCTCACTTGTGTAGGTAAGCCTAGTGCCTGCCATAGGAAATGCCCCAAAACACAATGTGGACACATCACATTTTCCCAAAGAAAACTAACCTGTTTTTTGCAAAGTGCCTAGTTGTGGTCTTTGGCCTCTAACTCAGCCGGCACCTAGGGAAATCTGGCAAACCTGTACATTTTTTAAAAACTACACATCTAGGGAAATTCAGAATGGGGTGACTTGTGGGGTTCTCACCAGGTTTTGTTACCCAAAATCCTTTGCAAACCTCAAACTTTGGCCAAAAATACACTTTATCCTCACATTTCGGTGTTGGAAAGTGCGCATTGTAACAGAAGGCCCCAAACGCACCGCCACACAGGCTTTTATATCAGTCAGCAGAGGACATCACCAAAACGTCTTTGACACAACAACTTTGCATCCCTTCCCTCCAGAAGTGTGGTCTCATTAAATCCCAGGGCACCGCATAGAGCATCGGCCCCGCTGGGGTACCAGAACACAGGCATAGCCCCCAAAAGTTCCAACCAGGCATCCAGGGCAGGTCAAGAGAGTCCAGGGCCACCGGCAGGTCAACCCTCCTCTCTCGCCAGCCCAGTGCCCACACAAACCCGCCTGCTCCAGGGTCAGTCCAGCCAAGAGTCCATATTCAGAGTATTCCCTGCTATTTCCTGAACTGAGGGACGGGTGGGTGGGTTCGAAACCTGACTTCGGCACGACAATGACTGTCCTTCTGGGATCGGAGGAGCAAGGAGGGCGATTCGAGGGTTCCAACCATTTGAATACCCTCCTTGCCCCGGGTCCCCTGCACCCCCTGATGACGCGCTTCCGGGTAGCAATGTTGCGTGTACTTTGCCTCAACGCCACCGCCATGGTGGGAGGGGGGAGAAGGACTCCTGCCTGTGATGCGACTTAGGGCGCCTCTCCCCAGGATCGGGGGGGCACCTGGTCTGAGCACGTACCACCAGAGCTAAGGTGTGGTCAGAGTCTATCCCATTCATGTGCATTATATGTAGCTTTACACAGCATCGAAATATGCTCCTCCACGTGCATTTCCTCCATAGTGCTCTTGGTGCTTCCACTCAAAGCAATAGACAGTTTGGCCAGGAGGTTCAGCAGAGACGTTTTTATTCAAGCTTAAAAGACCTGATACCTTCTTCTCTCTTCTTCTACTTCTCCCCTCTGCCGATCGACTGAAAACCTAGACACAAAAAAGAGAAATAAACCTTACTAATCGTGCGACTTCTTTGTTTACAGTTTTCTGCCAGGCCCCTCCCATTATTCATATAATGCAATCAGTCCGATCCAAGTCACAGGCTACACAAAACACATTTTTTTTTTTTTGTTTAAACAATAAACTAACAAAAGTGTACATAAGCTTGAGAGGAGAGAGGTATGGAATTCCCTCACTTTATGAAAACTCTCATGCTTGGAGGCAGGGACGCAAAGCTCCGAGTGTCATTAGAAACAGTTTGCTCGTTTGGCACTAGCTGGAGTACTACTTCAGATTGATATTGAAACCGATTATATGGACTAGGACTTATTGTTGTATCCTCTTTCACCTGTTTAGATCTAGATAGAGGCTGCCTTTCTTGATTGGTTGCCGGATCTATCCATAGAGTCTGCCTTGGGTCAGCTCCCTGCTCTATTGGATAGCTGTGCTGTCTGTCTTACTTTCCTACTCTTCATTCAATGACTTTCATCCCTATTCTTATGTTAGTGCTGCTTGGCAGCATTTCACTCTCGAATTTTTCTGCTTAGGTAAATTGTATCCTTCCACTACATACCTGAGCCCCAGGGCAGACTCTTTTACTTCCAACCCTTTCCTTCATGGTCCCACCCTCAACTGACTCCCCATGCTTAGTCACTCTTTTATCTCCTCCGTCAAAGACTCCACTATGCTGCCTACCCCACTGCTCCCCATCTGGGTTGACGTTTTTATTTTTACTTATTTAAAAAAAAAATCGCCAGGCGATGGAAAGCTCTGCCGAGCTGTTTTCACACTTTTTTGCCTTTGTATGTGCTGTTTAGATTTGTCCCGCACAGTGAAAATGTGTGAGTACTCTGGAGGGTAAAGGGAAATCCAAGCCTCACACGAACAGAGGCAGCTTGTTTTTTCCAAGGGCAGGTCAATCACATAGCTCATGAAGGTGAATACTTTCAAGGAGCGTAGCCCACAATATTCCACTGTCTGATCAGTTATCTCACTATAGAGATTATTTTTTTTGTAATTTTCATTGAGTGACTGAAACATGCAATCTGGCACTGGTACTACGTGAGTACTGACGGTGGGGCAGTTACTACAAGGATCTAACAACAGCTCGGACGTGAGAAATGACGCTAAGGCATCCTCACTGATACTGGGTGTTACCAGTGCTTAATGTGAGCCGGTGGTTACCGGTGTGGGGCACCCACACTTATTTTTGAGGGCCGGCACTTATTTTCCTGCCTCAAGCATTTACTGCGAGCAAAAGACAGATATGGAAAAGACGGAGGAAGAGAAAAACGAAAAAGTGTCACACAGGGAGAAAGCAGAGAGCAGCAAGAGTAAGATGAAGGGGCAGGGAGTGGCTGTAAATGGATTAAAAAGACCCAAGATGGCATCAAGATTGCACTGCCTTGGTATTCCTTGCTCGCACATTGAACTGCAGCAGCGTGTTTCAGAGGAGAGCTCTGGGCACCGCCACGTTTTTATTTACAAATTAAGCACTGGGTATTTACACATGGTCTCGGACAGTCACTGACTTTAGTACCGGCATGGGTAAGGGTGATGCACATGGTCTGGCATACACCCTGATTTAAGGGCTGTGTGCGTGCCGAATGATTGAAGGGATATAGCTTTAATACAGGTATAAACGTTTGTATGACCTAGGGGACTGACATACATTCTGACCTGAAGGGTTCACCCACATTGGCATTATTTTCTATTTTTTATAAGCAGTCCCATGCCTACGAGGATTAAAATAGAGTCAGCACACTTGCAGAAGTTAAGAAGATAAATATACTTCGACAGCACGATTGAGTTTACACAGGTAACTCGGGAGACAAGGTCTGCAAGGAGCAGCCAGGACAAGAGACATCTGCATGAACCTCATATATCTTGAAAAAGGTTTTCCTCTATTGACCAAGGTTACTGATACATCATTCTCCTTGGCCTCCTAAATCCATCTTCCAACCCCTTGAAAAAGGACACAAGGTAGCCCCGGGTAGACGCTGCTCTTTACTTCATCTTTCCAGCTTCCCCTTTACCGACCATCATGGACGCTGTTTAACCTTCAGGGTTGGAAGTAGTAAAAGTTACTCTGAAAATTACCACTGGGCGTTGAAAGAGAGGGGCAAGATGCAGAATCGGTGCTTGTTGTATGCCCACTCTCTTCTTGAAGGCACATAATGGTTTGCCAACATTACAGACAGCAGGATTGCTACCCTACTAGTGATCGACAGGGCACACCCTTCTCAGCAGAGTCGCTATACTTTTAGGAGGACAGTTTTATCAACACTTGGAAAGTACCAAATCCCTAAATGTAACGGAGCAGTCCCAGCACTTCCCAGTTGGGATGCTGTGCATTTAGTTGGGCAGTACTAACTCTTATCAGCATGTGTGCTACACTAGTAATGGACAGTACCCGTTTAAGTCACGCAGACATCACCAGGGCCAATAGTGGATAGTGCCAGCTTAAGAAAGTGGGCAAAATCAGAACAATGGATAATGCGGGCTAAAGTCATACAGACATCATCAAGGCCAATAATGGATAGTGCCAGCCTACGTCATGCCTGCACCACCAGAGCCAGTAGCGGATACTGCAGGCTTTAGTCAGCTAACATCAGCAGAAATAATAATGGGTAGTACCGGCTTATGTCAGGGACCGTCACCAGGCCTAATAATGGATAGTGTTAGTTTATATCAGCAGGAATCATCAGGGCTAATAATGGATGGTGCTAGATTATGTCAGCTGGCATAATCAGGGCTGATAATGGATGGTGCTAGATTATGTCAGCGGGCATCATCAGGGCTGATAATGGCTGGTGCTAGATTATGTCAGCGGGCATCATCAGGGCTGATAATGGCTGGTGCTAGATTATGCCAGTTTACCTCTGCAGTGCATGTACAATTTTAATGGGAGAGTAGCAGCAGTTTCCCCAGATCTGCAATACTTGTATATGACTTGACTAGTGTTTACCGGCAGCTACAACTGCGGCAAATATTAAGTCATGAAGTAATTACATCTGTTGCCCATTGTCGTTGCAAAGCATGATCCAACATGCACCACTCTTACAACTGTGTAAATATTACTTGTCAAAACTCAGGGTATAAGAGCAGAAAGCCTACTGTGGATAGTCCTCTTCTGAATCTATACTTCTGAGCACCCAAGGAGCCCCATGCTAGACATGAGAAGGTCATTCAGTCGGGTACTGGGGTAGTTACAAATGCGCTGATAGAACAATAACAAGCACCAGAATGCATCTGGGTATATTAGCAGTAGATAAATTACTCGTACCTGGAAGGGGGTAAATTGAGAGCTCATTTCATGAAAGATTCAGATCAAGAAACCGGGAGGGACCCCCATTTTGCATACTAACCCAAAATAAAACATTGCATTTAGATGAGGGGGTTGGGCCCCGGCTTTTGTAGTGGGCACTGTTACCTACAGTGCAGCCTCGGCTAGGGTCACATTGTCATTTATGTCAGTGGTGTTGTTCAAGTTTGAATACAGCCAAATCGTATTCCTCCATAATGAAGGCCGTGAGTCAATGGATGCTTGACTATGCCTCATGAAATACCCTTCGTTACGAATAAAATCTAAAACACTATTCGGCTTCATTGAACCGCCTCAAAAGTCAAGTCTATTGCGTCCTGAAACCAAACCCCTTCTCCCACTGTAACAGCCTCTTTTAGAAAGATTCTGCACCAACCCGACAACCTTCAAAATGGACCCCAGACGCCCCCTTCGTCACATCAGAGGGTCCCTTTGTTGTTGCAACTCATTGTAATCGACATGTTGTGCAGGATACACCAGAGCATGGTGTAGTCTGTGATGTTCACAGTAACTTATGCAACCACGTTGTAGCGTCTCTTTCATTCCCCTGACTCCCAACACTTATCTCTGAAGCAGTGATGCGCGACGTCTTTATTATAAAGAGCGTTGTATAAAGGGCTCTGTCACTCTTCTAGGTATAGCAGAGCAGTATCAAAAAGGGTCAAATACAAAATCCTGACAACTTTCCTACCTGTAGTTTGCTGAGTTCCCACTTTTCAAACAGTTACACCTTAATGTAGTTTTCCGCACAAACTAGCAATATTTCTGCACAGTGCTAGCTGGAGCTGAACGGGGATGTGCCATTTTCTTGCAGGTTAAATTTAACCCTGTTTGCCGCGACTTTGAAACTGGATGGATGTTAGCGAGCGTTATAAAATATGCTTGCATCTCAGTTGTAAGTTGAGCCCACGTGCAGAAAACTTTGTGAATCGCAGGCAGTAGTCTTAATATTTGCAAGAATCAAGCAGTTTTACAAGATACATTATTTTCAACTCTGCATACATTTATTTGTTGTCTTCCACAGCTATTGTTCGGTGCACCGTATTATGAAAGCTCTAAAACAGTTGACAAGACACAGTCAAAAAAATTACAAGATCTGACATTTAAAGAAGTGATGAAATATGTAACTACTCTTACTGCAGAGATGCTGGGGCGCGGGGTGAGTTGTAGGCGGGCTGAGAGATTCATTGATAGGAGGGGGAAAGGGTGGGTGAGCTATTGCATCATGCAGCACGCGCCCGGCCTGCTGCTGCTCAGGCTGCAATATTTGGTGCTCATGTAACTAGCAATTATATGCAAATCTATGCTAATTATAAATGCCTGTGCATGTCATTGCCGGTTTATCTCCACTTGTATATCCTTGCTTGCGCATCTGCACAATGTTGGGTACACCCCAGTATTTAAACAGGATCGTGTGCGCATCTCCAAGTTTCAACTCATACTTTTTCATGGGTGCATGCAGGTTTGAAATATGGACTCGTTTCTGGAATGAGTAATCGGACATGGCTCGCTAACTTAAGTGCATAGGGTATAGAACGTGATACAAAGATAATGGTTGTCTATATTCTAGGTGTCAAGGCTGCTCGTCAGTGTTATGTGTCTTCTGGCATCAAGCTGAAACAAACTAGGAATATATAAAGTTTAAGAAACTCTCATCTTCCAACACTAGTGGAGTTTTTAGGTTGGCACAGCTATCTGGTAGCGAAAGACATATCGTGGGCTTACCAATAACAAACAGGGGTTTAGAGCCCACCCACTGCTTGCAATTGGTTGGTTTTCCTGTCACTCTTTTTGAATGGTTCTTATTCATGTCGCATCTTGTCAATCTTGTGTTTGTCCCTCTCATGGAGAATAATCTCTTTAGCATCTCTTTTGGTTGGTTGGCTTTCATGCTTCCACTGATTGCTTTTCAAGCAGTTTTTATTTTGTGTCAAGCACTCCATAGTAGTGTATGTGTTTTTCAGCTGTACTTCTTTCCCCCTGCACTCTGTGTTGCTCTCTGTTATCTGTGTGGTAATACCCATCTCCTTCACGTTGAGCTCGCCCTAGTGTACTCCCCCATTTTCTCACCCATGCACTTGTTCTCCGCCTGCTCCATGTTGCTATGTTTTGCCCGTTTGCTTCCTCAAGCACTCTACTTTGCTCCGTCTCCGCACCACTGTGTTGCTTCTGCTTCCTACCAGTAACCCCATGTGTTGCTTCCTCTTCCTGCGCAGTGTTAATTCCACCCAATTACTTATGCACCCCCTGTTGCTTAGCCCACTTCAAAAGCACAAAACAACGCTTTAGCACGTTTTCTTTATGTTTGATTACCAATTCAACTTGGATCAGTAACTTCAAATGAAAAAAAAACAATTGTGTCATTTTCTAGGTGCATGCCTATTTAATCCCAACTCCTACAAAATAACATGGTGGGCAACGTCAAAGGCTTTTTTATTAAACTTCTTTGACCATGTTGCAGAGCATTAGGAATGCTGATAAGCATGGCTAAAAACATTGGCAAAGCCTTTTGTTCCCAAACGCAACACTTATTGACTTTGCCAAAAAGTTGTAAAAATGGGTGATGAGAGTCTGTGCTGCAATAAAAATGTTCCTGCAGACACACAGTACTAGAAGAGCGCTGCTCGGCAGAGGCTTACCATAACTGTACCATGTTGCTGCACATCTCTCCTTTCCCTGCTGCAGGAAATTCCAGGATGGAACATCCAGCAGCTGTTGGGTTTCCCACGATCACTCAGTGACAGCAAGGAAACAAAATTTTATGTCAGGACTGAAGACTTCTGTTTATGTTTCTCTGTATTTACTACTTAAAACACAGCTGCCAATCACGTTACAAAACAAAATCATATTGACTACATATCCCATGAGTCACTGACCTATCATCGCACCCCCACCACCACCAATCATGGCCTATAGGCCCCTATAAGACCTGTTGTCTATGTAGTCCTACCTTTTTCTTTGCTTCTGAACAGCCACAGATAAGTGCTCCTTGTTTACTTATATTTCCCTGTGAAACAACCCATGCTAATTGTTCATAGTTATCATCTGTATTTGTTGTTTTTCCTTGACATTGATAATCGATTCTGGAGACGTCAGTCTCCATCAGAGGGCTGACGTGGAGTGGAAGGAGGCTTAAAGTGACACGTGGGCGCTCGATCCAGTGTGAAGCATAGTCCTTTTCCTGTTGCTGATTGCCGAGCATGAGCAGAACACCCGTGCTCATTTTCAAGATGGCTCGGTGTCAGGTCCCCACGTGCCAATATGCCCAACGGGCTGTTTATAAATGCTAGACAGGCTTTGTCATATGGGCTGTAGGTTGCCCCCTCCATAATAATTTTACAGACAATATAAAACGTTTAATTAACCTGCTCTGGGCCTCACCCACTCTTTCTTCTGCCTGAGAGATCAGACTAGGTGTATTGCTCCACAAAGGCACACGTTCTCCTCTGGGGAACTTCCATACAATTACCAGATAGAAGAAAGACTGCTGGATGCGCTGAATAATTCAGTGCAGGAAGCCATTAATAGAGCGCTAATTAACGTACTTCACCCATTTACTCAGCCCTTGAAATGCTATGGGCAAAGAAAGCTGGGAACAGAACACCCAGATACCCTTCCTGGAGGTAAAGTTGGTGAAATCCTCTGGCCTTCCCTCTCTGTAAAGAACCTTCAAATGTCTGCATTCTGAGGCCATGGAGAAGGTTTCCAGTTCTGTCGTTTTAGATCACTGATATGGGGCCATGAACATGCTTGGACCTTTGGGGTCTGCTCAGAGAGATGACTCTACCATGGATGACTCCTCCTCTCAGTCATCTAATTGTGACCTCAACAGACGGCAACTAAGTGCAAGAGAAAGTCGAATCATGTGTGGAGAATCCCGCAGAGCTCCAGAATAGAATGCTGGATTTTGATCCAGAGTATACTGTCCATCTGCACTCAACCTAATGGTCTCCTAGCTCAGAACTAGTGGAGTATGTACAAGCCAGTTTGCGCAAAGGATATGAAAGAGAGGTCCAAGCTAAGCTACTAGTCGAGTGCTCCAGTCTATTGCCAAAGGAAAATAGCATGGACACACCCATACATCATCCGAACATCTCTGTCTTCATGAAGAAATATTCCTGAGACCCAAAGAAAGGAATTGACCATCCATGGCACGCCTCCCAGGATGAGCTGCTTGGTCTTTCATGCTTGATCACTAAGATACTGGAGATGACAGTCCAGGCAAAATAAACAAATGCTCCTATTGACCTAGAATGTATGTAGGGTGGACCCAATGAGCAGTATGCCTTCTCAGCAAACCTAACTGTGCCATTTCCCCAGAAAAGCACAGATCACTGTTAATGCACATCTATCCTAAACTGGCAACTTTTGAAGCCAGTCCTATGGCCACCGGCCTCCTTTTTAGAGACATGTTTGTGAAGGAGCTCAGAAAGTATGTTGCTACAATTCTCAACATTGGATAAGGCCCAACCATTTCTCAGGAAGGTCTTTAGAAGTGCCCTTTTTGCTAGAGCCAGAAGCTTCTGACGTTGAGCAACAAGCTGTGGTTTCTACCAGACCTCCAGCTGCAGCTTCAATAACTCAGGTAAAGGGCCTGGTCCAATACCGGAAACAGTACTTTCTACCTTTCCAGGGCTCAAGGGGACTGTGACCAATTTCAGAGGAATGACTACTATGGTAGGAATGTTGTCCCATACTACAGGTATAAAGGCAAAGATTATATCAATTTTTGATGTGATTTTGGGCAGAAGAATGAGGAATTTCATCGGCAAGTGGGAAAAGATCATGCACAGGGCATGGGTATTGGAGAGGGTACAGTGATACAAGTTGGAGCGCTATGGGTTCACAATTAGGAGATATATCGGCAGCAGCAGATTGGTCGTTCGAGTCAACATTTAAGATATTTTATCACAAACCAATGGTAGATGTAGCCTCAATGGTGGTGGCACAACATTAAACAAGAATAATCTGAAGCCTGTTTTTCCTGACATAGAAGAATGCATTTACAAGATGATGCATCAAGAATTTTCAATTCTATTAAGGACACAGAGATAAGGATTATACCACCCTCGTGTATGCTGTATGCTTCATGACAACTATATGAAAGTTATTATGCTGATGAAATAGTTTGCCCACTCTTTGTTTGATACATATGTTTTTGACAGATATAGAGTCATTCTTTGCACGGGAACTCCTACCTTGCATCTCATTAAGGCAAGGTAGGTCTCCACTTCCAGAAAATGACTTTAACTCCATAACTTTGGCGCTAGACTGGTCTAGCACCAAAGTATAAATATGGAGTTAGTTTTGCACCGAATTAGAGTTAAAACAAATGGCGCTAATTTGGTGCAAACAGAGTATAAATATGCCCCTTAGTTTTCTGGAAGTAGGCAGTGGTTAACGGAGGGACTTCGGGACATCTCACAGGTCCTTAGGCCTGGGTCAGAGCCAGACATGTTAGCCTTCAGGGAAAAAATGCGAGCGCATGTAATGACGGAGTGTCTGGCAGATGAACAGGGCAGGTAGGACTATCATGTACCGAAGGATGTAGTGACATGGTGGGGCTTCAGGTAAATGGAGGCCAATGGCAGGCCGGTAGAGCTGGGGTCAGACACAGGAATATGTTGGTCTCCATGAAATGTAGAAATTACAGGGCATCATAGAGCATCTAATTAAAAATATGTTCGTGCTTTCTTAATTATTTGTATTTCAATTCATGCCATCCTGAGTTCGCCTCAGAGCGCTGAGAGTGACAGGAGAGTGAAAAGAAGCCCAAAAATAGCACAGTGGAAAGGGCAGTGCACATGGAATGATTAAGGATGCATATGAGCGGAGTGGACTTCACAAAGAGTTAGGATATCACCAGGAGAGTAATAGTGCCTGGGCCCTTAGGCATCTGACCAGCCGGGAGTGAGAGAGTGGCACAAGGGGAGATGTGGGCTGCAGTGGTAGAAGAGAACATGGTAATAGAAAACAGGGGCACATTACGGAGCGCAATTCATAAGGACTGAGGCAGAGAAGTAATATGACCAAGCTCACGCGATTTGATCAAGTTTTGATGCTGGGATTGGAGTTCAGGCTAATAATAATAATAGCAGTAATGATGGTGATGGCGGTGGTGATGATAATCCCAACACTACCAATAATAAACCGTATGATAATATATTAATAATTCAATACCAGAAACAACTATTTTTACACCGTTCTTAGCAATGTGTACATTAAGAATATGAATAATTAGATTAACGGTTATTATTATTGTTAATGTAATTAAACATGTGAACTAATAAGAATAGAAACAACAATAAAGATATCGACTTTTCACTCTGACGTGCTCCATCGGCAGTTTTGCAGCTAGCAAAAAAAAAACGCATACAGACTATAATCAAATCCTCTCGCGAAAGGTTACAAGGCACATGTTGTTTCACAAGCCCGCAAAAGCTCCTACAAAAGATGCTGGAAAACATAGACAGGGAGATAGGCGCTGGGCGAGCATTACCTATGATGCTACATGAAGCCCTGTTTGGAGCGCCCTCTCATCGTTGGTTGGGTAAATGACAAGCCCTCAGGCAGTACCATGCCGAATGCTGCAGCCACTTCCCCGCTAAGCCCTGCCGAGAGATGCTGTGTGCATGCTTGAGCCTGCCCTGCACCCGCAGGATGTAGCCTTGCTTCCTTCCATACACGTGTGTGCCGTGCCTCTGCGCCCCTCACCCCGAGCAGTCATGTGCGCGTGCGCGCGAGCGTCCCGCATCCTCTAGAATGCAATGCGGTGTGTTTGCGCTTGCCTGCCCTGCCGCTACTCCCAGCAGCGTACACAGGGCTATGTGTAGGGGCGCGTGTTCTCTGCGTTCCCTTCAACGCCCCAATTATCGTGAGGCTTGAACGCATTTAGGTGCCCTGTTCCTCCGTGCTAACAGCCGCTAGCATGCACTGTTATGTGCAATAATATCTGTGCCCTGCACGTGCATACATCCTGCACGTCCCGCCAGACGACACTGTTTGAAGGCACATGTGGTGCACATGTGGTCATTGTCACTTTAATATTGTAGATGGCGTTCAGAGGTCAACCGCAGACACTTGAAACACTGATATACCACAGCTGGTAGATTGGTCTGCTGAACAGGGTTATGAATGTTAAAAATGCAGGCGAAGCGCTAGCGCCTCTTGGCTGGGCTGACCCAGCCGTTTATCATTCGGGGGTCGACAGAATGAGAAGCATTGGGTTAGATAAAAGTTAAAACTTGGCATTCTGTTTTAAAAGACTGGAAATGTTAACACAATATATGAAGCGGCGATAGGAGTGCGAAACAAAAGGAGTAGACTCAGCCTTAATTGGTGAAACCCTCTCCGCCACCCTTATTTGCCATCCCCTCCCGAGCCCCACCCGAATCCTCTCCTGGGCTGCAGAGACTGTCTTTCAACAGAAATCGCGTCGACATCGGTAGTTATGTCAAATGTGCCTCAAAAACAAACCAAGGACGGTTGAAGCACACTCCCAAACCCTCTGAATATCCGTATTTAGCGGTGCTTTCGGGCAGGATACGGCGCTGGATGTAATTACATTTTCCCCCAACTACAAGGTCTTCACAGTACGCGATGGGTGTGCGGCATGAGTGGAACGGCTGGTGAGTGAGTGGTAAACCTGTGCTAACAAGAATGTGGCAAAGATATCGTGGTTAGGGTGGGAAGTCAATATACGTAAAGTTAATTTTAAAGGTGCAACCGTGTGTGATTGAGTGAGAGCGTGTGGCAGGGATGTAGCACGCGTTAATGCAAGCAAGGGAAATGTGCACCACCAGCATGTGGCGTTAGCATGAGGGTTTCGGCGGTGAACGTAATCTGGGTTTTGGGAGGGTATGCTGTGAATGGGGAGGGGTGGGAGCCACCATATCTCCGTGAGGAGTGTGTAGCACGTCCCCCGCTCTCTGATTGGCCATTTCAGGGACAGCACCTGCCCGAGCCCCTCATGGGCTGACACCAGAGCCCCTCACTATTTCAGGCTCTCGCGCGCCCGTAACTCAGTCTTTCCCTGGAGCCCTCCTGAGTGAGCAGCGAGACCACACTCCTCCATTACTCTAGCCTCCATCAACATGCGCGTCCAGGCGCTGTGCACTCTAGCTCCCGTGGCGCTGCTGCTGTTGGCCGACATGTACCTAGTGGGAGGCACAGACGGCACCGACTTGCCTGAAAGCCCCCTGGAGAGGGAGAAAATGACTATCCAGCAGAAGGGGCGACTTTCGCTGCAGAATAGTGGTGAGTAAGTGAATGAAGAATTTCAACTTTTATGTAATGCTCTCTACCAGTCCGGCAGTCTCGATGCACTAGTTTCTTGATAGGTCGCCCAGGCGCTTTACTGATGGAACATGTACGTATATATTCACGTCTGGGGCATCTCAGTCAGGCATACTGATTGACGCATACCTCAACAACAACAACAGACCGGTGCACAAGAACAGAGAAACCAGGGATCGCAGGCAGCACCTGCTGAATAAAGGGGGCGGTAGTGTGTCGGGGCATGACCACCACAGGAAGAGCACGAGTGATTTGTTCTTAAATTGCTAAATTTTGGGGGAAGAGGTTGTTTTTGTGGCGCGGTAATACGACGCCGAGGTACAACTTCCTTTGGATATGCATCCATACACTGGAGGCTCAGAGAGTACGGGTATTGTATTTATCATTCATTTCCATGAGCGTATCAGGCAGTTAGTGCGCAGGGCGTTCAATTATTCAGGACAGTCAAAAAAAAACACAAACCCCACTCTTAACATATGTTAGAAGTCAACACGCATCCCCCCCACCCACCAGAGACATTAAGATGCTCGGTGAGGTGCGGAGCGCACGTGCGTTCTGCTGTAGCAATTTGGTTTCGTGATCTCCCAGCAAAACATGAACACCGGAACACACTGGGTCAGTTGAATCGATACCCTCAGTCGCCGAATACCAGTCTAGCATTTCAGTTAAATCGCAACCTGTACTTTTTCCAATTCATTGTATAACATGCTCCGTGTAGCGCCAAGACGCAATCGAGCTCGCATTAAAGTGCTTCATTGACTGCAAAGTACAATAGCAACTTACACCTCTACACACCTCTCTTGCTCTTTCTCCGTCCCCTCGCTGTCTCGCACGTTTCCTAGCTCCTTCGTGCCCTCTCTCTTATTCTCTCATGCTCCATTTCTGTCTCGTTCCTTACTGGATTCCTCCATTCATATAACCTGCTCATGCTCGTATTATGGTTCTTTGTATAGCGCACACAATGCCGCTAGTGCTGCACCGCAGCGCTGTCGAAGTGCAGGGCTACCCAAACAATCGCAAGGTCTCCATTGGCTGATTCGGTTCGTGAAAGCGTGATTATCAGTCTCCTGGACGTATGTATCAATATTTCCGTGTAAGGTGAATGTGTCAACTTCAGTGAGTTGTGGGTGTTTCACGGGTGACATCGGGTGGCTGTACTGAGTCGCTTAATCATGCTCAAGGGCCAGTCCCTAGCAGAAGTGCAGTTTGTTAGCGCTTTGGACCTTAGTAAGTAAACTTACAAGAGGGCGCGAATAGGTCTATGAACCTTTTGACTTGTAATTAAGATGTTCCCACCATAACTCTAGTACATGCAGATCAATAATCAATAATTAATCATCAACACCAGTAATCAATGACATTAGTAATCAGTAGGAGTCAGTAATTTTCACCCAACATGACCTTTCAGTCATGAATAACCACACCTTTTAGTAAAAGTTAGAATATTTATTTCCCTAGATTAGCGATGCTAGGCCACATAAAATAATCTCAAAATCAAATGATAAACATACAGAAACATAACTGGTTGTCCAAAGCAGCAAAATAAATGCAATCTAATCAAAGCTTGAACTACTACACATTCTAAAGTTACAATGCAATATTAATAACAAAAATAATTTGCAAAGGACATCACATACATTTAGACTCAGCAAAGAAAATACATCAAATGTTACTCCATTAAGTGAACTTCATTAGTGAGGATCCTTATCTAACATCAGATTAGCATCAGCATGTTCAGCTTCATGCAAAACAATTTAGTCAACACAAATTTGGAAAACATCTAACTATGGCTCTATCAAAACAGTGCAGTTGGTACCTAGAAAGAAAAACAAATAGTCTTATCCTCTTCGCTGCCAGGCCTTTTCGACCTCAGGTGCAAGGGATTTTTTTGGCTACTTGGAGCAGTTTGCGCTTAGGACCTCATAACTTTTTGTCCCCATAACCTACCCACGCCAAAATTGCGTCCTTATTTTCCAACATACTAGGGGTTCTAGAGGTACCCATAGTTTGTGGGTTCCCCTTAAGGAGACCAAGAAATTACCCAAAATACAGCGAAAATTTCGTTTTTTTAAAAAAAATTGAGAAAGAGGGCTGCAGAAGAAGGCTTGTGTTTTTTCCCCTGAAAATGGCATCAACAAAAGGGTTGCAGTGCTAAAATCACCATCTTTCCAGCTTTCAGGAACAGGCAGACTTGAATCAGAAAACCACATTTATCAACACAAATTTTGGCATTTTACTGGGACATACCCCATTTTTACTATTTTTGGTGCTTTTAGCCTCCTTCCATTTAGTGACAGAACTGTGTGTGAAACCAATGCTGGATCCCGGACAGCTAAACATTTCTGAAAAGTAGACAAAATTCTGAATTCAGCAAAGGGTCATTTGTGTAGATCCTACAAGGTTTTTCTACAGAAAAGAACAGCTGAAATAAAAAAATATTGAAATTGAGGTGAAAAAACAGAACTTTTTCTCTACGTTTTACTCTGTAACTTTTTCCTGCGATGTCAGATGTTTGAAAGCAATATTCTGTTACATCTGCTGGACTCTTCTGGTTGCGGGGATATATAGGGCTTGTAGGTTCATCAAGAACCCTAGGTACCCAGAGCCAGTAAATGAGCTGCACCTTACAATGGGTTTTCATTGTATTGTAGGAAACTTTTGTATTTCCAAAATGGGCACAAGATTAGGTGTTGAGAAGCAGTGATTATTTGCACATCTCTGAATTCCAGGGTCCCCATACTAGCATGTGAATTACAGGGCATTTCTCAAATAGACGTCTTTTTTACAGACAGTCTTACATTTGGAAGGAAAAAATGCAGAGAAAGACAAGGGGCAATAACACTTGTTCTGTTATTCTGTGTACCCCCAAGTCTCGCTATAAAAATGATACCTCACTTGCGTAGGTAGGCCTAATGCCTGCGACAGTAATCACAACATGGACACATCACATTTTTACATTGAAAATTGACATGCTTTTTTGGAAAGTGCCTAGCTGTGGATTTTGATCTCTAGCTCATCCGGCACCTACAGAAACCTACCAAACCTGTGCATTTTTGAAAACTAGACACCTACGGGAATCCAGGATGGGGTGACTTGTGGTGCTCTCATCAGGTTCTGTTATCCAGAATCCTTTGCAAACCTCAAAATTTGGCAAAAAACCCCACTTTTTCCTTACATTTCGGTGACAGAAAGTTCTGAAATCTGAGAGGAGCTACAAATTACTTTCCAAATTACGTTCCCCCAAGTCTCCCAATAAAAATGGTACCTCATTTGTGTGGGTAGGCCTAGTACCCGCAACAGGAAAGGCCACAAAACACAACATGGACACATCACATTTTCCCAAAGAAAACAGCTGTTTTTTGCAAAGTGCCTAGCTGTGGATTTTGGTCTCTAGCTCAGCCGGCACCTAGGGAAACCTACTAAACCTATGCACTGTTGAAAACTAGACACCTAGGGGAATCCAAGATGGGGTGACTTGTGGGGCTCTGATCCAGGTCTGTTACTCAGAATCCTTTGCAAACCTCAACATTTGGCAAAAAACACATTTTCCTCACATTTCAGTGACAGCAAATTCTGGAATCTGAGAGGAGTCACACATTTCCTTCCACCCAGCTTTCCACCAAGTCTCCAGTTAAAAAAGGTACCTCACTTATGTGGGTAGGCCTAGTGACCATATCAGGACATGCCTCAAAACACAATGTGGACACATCACATTTTCCCAAAGAAAACAGAGCTGTTTTTTGCAACGTGCCTAGCTGTGGATGTTGGCCTCTAGCTCAGCTGGCACTTAGGGAAACCTACCAAACCTGTGCACTTTTGAAAACTAGACACCTAGGGGAATCCAAGATGGGGTGACCCAGCGTTCCCCCAAGTCTCCAGTTAAAAAAGGTACCTCACTTGTGTGAGTAGGCCTAGTGCCCGCAACAGGAAATGACCCAAAACACAATG
Organism: Pleurodeles waltl; assembly: GCF_031143425.1. Taxonomy (NCBI): domain Eukaryota; kingdom Metazoa; phylum Chordata; class Amphibia; order Caudata; family Salamandridae; genus Pleurodeles; species Pleurodeles waltl. The sequence goes on along the minus strand of NC_090446.1, from coordinate 650,148,755 downwards.
TGGACACATCACATTTTCCCATAGAAAACAGAGCTGTTTTTTGCAAAGTGCCTAGATGTGGATGTTGGCTTCTAGCTCAGCTGGCACCTAGGGAAACCTACCAAACCTGTGCACTTTTGAAAACTAGACACCTAGGGGAATCCAAGATAGGGTGACTTGTGGGGCTCGCACCAGGTTCTGTTACCCAGAATCTTTAGCAAACCTCACAATTTGGCAAAAAAACACTTTTTTCCTCACATTTTGGTGACAGAAAGTTGTGTAATCTGAGATGAGCCACAAATTTCCTTCCACCCAGCGTTCCCACAAGTCTCCCGATAAAAATGGTATCGCACTTGTGTGGGTAAGCCTAGTGCCCGCGACAGGAAATGCCCCAAACCACAACGTGGACACATCACATTTTCCCAAAGAAAACAGCTGTTTTTTGCAAAGTGGCTAGCTGTGGATTTTGGTCTCTAGCTCAGCCGGCACCTATGGAAACCTACCAAACCTGTGCATTTTTTAAAACTAGACACCTAGGGGAATCTAAGATGGGGTGACTTGTGGGGCTCTCACCAGGCTCTGTTACCCAGAATCCTTTGCAAACCTCAAAATTTGGCAAAAAAACCTATTTAGGTGACAGAAAGTTCTGGAATCTGAGACGAGCCACAAATTTCCTTCCACCCAGCGTTCCCCCAAGTCTTCCGATAAACATGATACCTCACTTGTTTGGGTGGACCAGGTGCCTGCAACAAAAAAAGGCCAAAAACCTGTAGAGATTGGGGGGATAGTACGGTAAGTTGATAAGCACATATATTTCTTTTATACATCTTTAGGCTGACTCTGCTTTGGGGGCCCACACAAGTGAGGTATTATTTTACTTGGGACTCTGAGGGGAACACTGGGTGGTAGGAAATTTGTGCCAGAGCGGTGATCCTACAAAGAAAAGTGAGGAAAATATGTTTTTTAAGCAAATTGTGAAGTTTGCAGAGGACTCTGGCTAAGAAAAGGTTGGGGGATCCATGCAAGCCACACCTCCCTGGATGCCTTGGGGTGTCTAGTTTAAAAAAATGTCTGGGTCTGGTAGGTTTCCCTAGATGAAGGCCGCACCCAGGACCAAAAACATAGGTGTCCCTCCCCCCAAAACACAGGTAGTTTTGTAATAGATCAAAATTGTGAAAAGAAACGCACTTAGGTAATGTTAAACAGACCCCTCACTCACCAACCAAGTTGGTGGCATGCTTCATCATCGGGGTCCCACCTGAGACACATAGCATGTCACAGGTGTGCTGCAACGCCTGATTACAGCGGCGCAGGTTTTGTCATTTTTAACACATACTGGTTGTATTCGGCACGAGGGTGAGTGATGGTTCAGTAGATCACATTCTATTAACAAGAGATTTCACAAAAATGAAATGCACTGTTAATAACTGAAAGGCCAAAAAACTGAACCAATGACTCACAACTCGTGAGCTGTAAAGCCACGAAAAGACACCACCTGCTTTACAGTCCATTCACACACCCTTCATACATGACATGCAGAAGACCATTTGCACCGCCAGCCACGGGCTCAGCACATTACAACCCTCGCATCGACAGAAGCGCCACTCGAGTGCCCATCACTTGCATATGCCCATATGCCTGATACAGCAATCACACCAGCTGATGGGAGTGTGTGGACTGACGATTGGCTGGCACCACCAGCCAAGCACCACTTCACGCACACTGCCAGCCAAGCACCACACCACACCACACACACCGCCAGCCAAGCGCCACTCCACGCAGAGCACCAGCCAGGAGCCACCCTATGCACACCGCCAGCCAAGCGCCACCACCTGCACACCGCCAGCGAAGTGCCACCACGTGCACACCACCAGCCAAGCATCACCCCACGCACACCGCCAGCCAAGCACCACTCCACGCACACCACCATCACTTTTTTTGTTTTTAAACAACAAACAAACCATTAACTAATTATAAATAAGTACAAAACTACAAACACAAAGCTCTAACTGAATACATGACAGAAATGCCAACCGTGAAACTGAATATATGAAAATATAAAACAGGCAATTTACGCTCACAGTATTTCCCAGAAATTCTTTTTGGTGTGGTAACTCCTGAAACAGCTGGCCACACACAGCCCAGGCTTTGAAGGGCAATCAGGGCAGTACATCCGGCTCTCCTTCTGGATACCTATTTGGGCACAGACTCTACATTTCTTAGTGGGCAAGTCTTTTTTGGGAGTGGGAGGAATGTGATCAGGAAAGTGGCGATCTTTCAATCTAACCACATCCTCTACCACTGCTACTCTAGGAACTCCTGCTTGTTCCACCACAGTAAGGCTCTCTATCACTGACTCCTGAAATTTAACGAATTTCATCCTTAACTCAGGGGAACAATCCTTGAACACAATAAAAGCATTAAAAGTTGCCAAATGGAACAAATGGATGGGCAACTTTTTATACCACATGTGAGACTTACGAAGAGCAGTGTAAGGTTCCAACCTCTGATCTACTCTATCAATACCACTCATGTGCTTATTGTAGTCCAAAATGCACGCCGGTTTGCGCACTTCGGCAACCTGACCTCAAACTGTCACAAGGGAAGTATTCTCATCATGGATGGTAGTTAGCATGTACACATCCCTCCTGTCTGAAAGTGTCAGAGCTAGCAGCTCATCATTCCGCAAGGCACTGCACTGTCCCCTCTCAAGTTTTTTACAGACAAGCTCCCTTGGATAGCCTTTCCGGTTAGAACAGATTGTGCCACAAGGAACAGTGTCCAATCTGAACAACTCCTTGAACAACTGCACTCCAGTGTAGAAATTATCTACGTACAAATGATGACCTTTGTTAAACAGTCGTCTACCAAGTTCCCACACAATTTCTTGCTAACTCCAAAGGTGGGCAGACAACCAGGGGGGTCAATACTGGAATCCCTACCAGTGTAGACCCGGAAATTATACACAGATTCTGTGCTACTTTCTGACAGCATATACAATTTAATTCCATACCATGCCCTCTTTCTAGGAATGTACTGCTTAAAAACCAAATGCCCCTTGAACAGGACCAAAGACTCGTCCACACTTATTCCTTTGCCTTGAACATACACCTCTGAAAACCGATCTACAAAATGATCAAGGACAGGCCTAACCTTAAAAAGACAGTCACAATCAGGGTGATCTCGTGGCAAGGCTAAAGCATTGTCAACAAAATGCAGCATATGAAGAAGAAGCAAATAGCGATTATGAGTCACGGTTGCAGGAAATATAGCCGATGCCATCATGGGACTAGTAGACCAATAAGAAGCCAGCGACGGCTTCCTTGTCAACCCCATCAAAAAGTCAAACCAAATAACTTTTTCATCTTTTCCAGATTTGTGGGAACCCACTGGGTAGATCTAGACTGAGGCCTAAGTCTGGCAGCGTTGTCCCTCAAATACTGCTCTGCATACAAATTAGTCTGCTCAACAATCTCTTCCAAAAATACATTGTCAAGAAATTGACAGGCAAAAAGTTTTCCGTATTAACTCTACCCCCTGGGAGACCAGTAAAGGCAAGCAACTGTGGCTGATCCATGTTTGGGGCAACCCAGGTGTCAGGTCTTCCAAAGGGAAACCTTTCAGCCACAGGCTGCTGCACTGTTGGCACATCAGTGTCCTCCTCTAAAAACAGACCCTTCATCTGCACTCAGAGTGGCTTCCTCATTAGAAGATTCCTCTCGGACAGAAAACTCACTGTCAGAATCTCTCACTTCCTCCTCTGCCTCAGATATAGAGTCAGTCTCATAATCATGGTCAGAAGACGACTCAAAAAGCATACCAACAACCTCCTGAGCGGTCACTCGGCGGCTAGCCATGGTCCTTTCTAACAACAAATAGATTGCCAACAACAACCAGCACTGTCTAAAATAAGTAATAAACAAAGTGTGGCTTTATCACAAAGAATTATGTACTAAAAACTATACCACGCACTTGCCTGAAAAAGATAGACTCACCAGCAACTACTCGGCACAGACATAGCAAACACCCCGGTTAAGAAACACATTAGTAATAATATACCTCTCCTCAAATGGATCAGCAAGCTAAGGTAGTCTTCGTCATCAGGACATCAGTTCAGTCAGAAAGGCATCAGGTTTCAGCATCAGAGTTCAGAAAATGCAAAGTCTTTAAGCAGCTCGAAAGAACAGAAGTAAACCCTCAAGAAGAATAGAGAGAATGGCGAATGGCAAGTGGCAAAATGCTCTGTATCCATAAGTGCAGTCCGGCTAAGTTAGATTCCCTAAAACTACTTCCCAAGTCCCTATTGGTCAAGGGATTGCATGTTCACACTTTGTCCAATAAAACTAAAACATCAAATCTATAACTTCTACTAGTACGCCGTTCACATTTTGCTGATTAGCTTTTCTTGTAATGTCCTCATCATCTGGCTAATCGGGTAACAATATTGTTGTAGCTTATACTCCAGTCACTGTCTCTATTGTTCTTCTCCTGAGAAAGTCAGTCTTACACGCATTACACTTGCAATGTTACAGTTAGCAAGAACAGCATCATCTAGCAAGCGATTCTCATGAGAAAACCTTTGGCTACCAGCACATTTGGACAATACAGAGGAAAATCAAAATTTTTAATTCTCTAAGCAAATATTTCATTAATCGGTTTAGAAATACAGCTTGGCATGAGGCCATGCAACTAGGCCAAGACCTCCACTAACTTAAGGCCTTCAATTAATAAACTAATACATAATGCATAACCCTTATTATGATGTACTCCTGCATTAATCAAACATAAACTCCACATTTCATATTAATAAGCCATTAATAAGTATACTTCGTGAACATTGGCGGCCACTCATCGTGATCACATTTTCAAATGCGTGCATTATTTTTCTCTATAATATTACATTTTTTCTGCAAATCCATGAATCTGAATTCATGCTCATTAATAATTTTATTAAAACACCTGCTACAGCAATCCCTCCTCTGATCACTAAATGTGTCATCACACTAAACTATCACTCACAATTTTTTTTTGCATCAGCTAAAATTCTGTCAATTCAATCCCTTCATACTTTTGTTCCCTTTTCTAATTTTCCCTAAACAATTTTCCGTTTTCTCTTTTTCCCTCCTCTGATCATTCTTTGACTTCTTCAGTTTAATCCTTTTACACAATTTACACATTCCCCATTTTCCAGTTAGGCAAACCATAATAATCAGTATTCCCTGTATTATTTTCAATAAGATCCCATTCCAAATGTTGCTGAGCCGATTTCCCACTGAAGAAAAACCTTTACCAATTTTCTCCCAAACACCTGGTTCTTCCAATTCTTTCAAATCAGCACTTTCATTAGTCAAGTTAGTAAGTAAGCTCCTAATTTCTTTACTATTATCAGGAATGAACCAACAACAATGCCTAGAATTAACCATTCTACAAACTCCACCCTCCTTTGCTGAAAGAATGTCTAAAGCAAGGCGATTTTGAAGAGTCATAGCTCTTTCAGCAGCTAATTCAGTATCCATCAGGAGTATGGCCCCCCAAAAAATTGTCAGCATGTTATCCACACTAGTAGACAACTTTCAAATCTTTATCAAATTCAGACAACTCCCACTGAAGGAATTATTGCTCCAAATATATCTCCCAATATACCAGAAGGAGACTCTCTCCTCTGTCTAATATGATGTAATTCAGTCAATTTCTGAAACGTCTTCAAGTCATCCATTTGAAAAACCTTTGTGAAAACTATTCCCAAATACCATGTCCCATACCATCCTCTTGGAAGACGGTAATAAGCATTAGGACCACAGATGTAATATATCCCAGGAATCGCTGGGTCCCGTCCATTCAACATAAATGTCCATTTACTCTGAAACAAAAACGCATGTCTACATTCACTCGTTCCCACAAACAAAGTATCAGTGCAGGATTTAGGCCTATATACATAAAGTTTCCCTACGTGTTGCGCATCTAGAGCTAATTTCTCTTGCGTTTTAATTGCACTATAAGCATAATCATTCTTGTAAGCCCTTTTCTCCAAGCCTTTTTCTAAGTTCTCCTTCAAATTCTTTCTCCTGTCATCGGTGTGATCCAAAAAGTTATTCTCTAAAGATGTAAGCAGGCATGTTAGATTGTTTCTGTGAGTGTAAGCTATACCAAATGTTAATGTAGGTTCAAAGAAACCTTTAGGTACTCTACTCAAATACCTAATTATAGGGACAAACGAAAACACCATATCATAATTGGAGTAAAAGTACTGGCTGTACTCCTGGTTATAGAATCTTGCTAGTAGCAGACTACAACTTATTGCATACATTAGAGTCAAACTATGATAAGCAACTCCTTCAACTGATGAAGGAATCTGCGTACACACATAACAATTCCTTGCATCCATTGTCTCAACATACTCACTCAACAGCGATAGAAGACATTCGAAGAAAGTTCTCTTGGGCATTAGTACCCTCATGCAAATACTTCTCATCTAACCTGAACTTTTCTATTGCTGTTAGTGCAGTAGTTGTCTCAAAAGCAGAAGTGTGGTTGGCTTTGCTCTTATCAAGAACAGACATTCCCACAATCAATTCTACAAATAATATCCCACATACAATCGCCAAACCAATACTCTTATATTTACAGCACCTATTTTTCCTACCCTGCTGGCTAATATTATTCATGATCTGTAAAGTGTCAGAAAGCAGAAGAGAAAATTTGGGAAAAGCAGCAAAACAAAAACAAGACAAATTCTTCTTTTGACACTTATTTACATCTCTCAGTCTTTCTGCCAGGATCCCTTTATCAAAAATCGGTAAGCAGCTTGTCCAAATCAGGTTACAAAAGTCAAATCAGGTTATCAAGTCTTTTCCGGTTACTTTCAACAGTCTCTTCTCAATTTTTTTTTCTCAAATTGTTTCAGCAGTTCAGTTCATCAGCTTCCTTCAAGTGCCAAAATATTGACCCGGAATGTCTCCATCAAAACAAAAAGACAAAAATGATTACTGCCTTTCACTTGTAGTTCCATGTGCCCAACAGGACCCAAGTATCTTTGACTTGCTATTCTCTTTCTCCTCAATTTTCCATCACCATTCAATTCTCCTTCACTTAGATCTTCCCTCCTTGTTGTATCTACTTCTTCTTCGAATGTTGATTTGACAGCCACTTCCTTTTTCTCTGCTTGTGACTCCGGCCACTTATCTCCTTTCAGTGGACCCTTGGTCAGTGTTCTTTTCAGTGTTGAACTTGAAACATCTCCTTGTTCTATGGTGTCTTCTCTTGACAAACCTGCAACTGGTTCAGGAGGAGTCAAATCACAGTGACTTTGATCCACCTCAACTCCATCCCCCTCGGGGTCTGGCAATTGCTCTGTTTGTCTCTCAAAATCGTCTGCTTCTGGGAAAGCCCTCCTTTAACTAGGCTTTTCTGCTGCCTCAATTGAGATAGGCTCTCTGTCACCCTCCTGGAAGTATTCTCCTTCGTCTCTCACAGGAGTAGCTGACCTTTCCTCAATGGGCTCAGATCCAGTCTCAGTTCCTCTTTGTTCTCCTTCCGGCCCTGAGACTTGCTTTGCTCTTTGTTGGTACTTTCAACAACTCTACTTCTTCATCAGCCGGGCATATCACTTTCTTCGTGTAACTGGAATGGATCCAGTTTGAAATTCCAGTGCAATTCACAGCTGTGGTAGCTGTCAGAACTACCTGGAAAGGTCCTTTCCAACGAGGCTCCAAACACGTTTTCCTCATGTGCTTCTGGATCACAACTCAGTCACCGGCCCTCAGATTGTGCCCTGGGTGATGGATCGGTGGCAGTTTGGTGGCTTCCACTTGTTGAGAAAAAGAGCAAACTACATCAGCCAGACCTTTGCAGTAGTCCAACACCATATCATCTGTAATGTTGACAAGTGCATATGCAGGCACTGCCCCCAACCTCATGGCTCATCCCATAAGGATCTCAAGCAGCGACAATCCTGTCTTCCTGTCGGGTGTGTTTCTCATTGTCATCAGAACTAAAGGCAGTGCGTCGGGCCATTTCAGATTTGTGGACGCACACATCTTTGCAACTCTTGACTTCAAGGTACCATTCATTTGTTCCACTAGTCCTAATGCTTCGGGGTGGTAACTACAATGCAACTTCTGCTCAGTGTTCAATGCTGCACACAGTGATTTAATTACCTCATTGTTGAAGTGACTTCCCCTATCTGATTCTAAAGAGACTGGAAACCCAAAACGTGGTATCAGTTCCCTAAGCAGTAGTTTTGCTACTGTGAAACTGTCATTTCTTCATGTAGGGTATGCTTCAATCCAGATACTAAAGATGCACACAATCACCAACACATATCTCAAACCTCCACACACAGGCATCTCAATAAAATACATCTGCATTCTGCTGAATGGACCTCCTGCTCATCCAATGTGGCTCAAATTGACCACTGTCCCTTTTCCCGCGTTTATTTGCTGGCAAATGGCACAATGATGGCAAACTGCTTCAGCAACCTGTCTAAACCTTGGGTTGAACCAATCGTGCTTGAACAACTGAATCATGGCATCCTTCGCAATATGTGCTTGACCATGATAATAAGTAGCCAATTGAGACAACAGACTATTAGGTAAAACCGATTGATCCTCTTCTGCAACCCACAATTCATCTTTGTCATTGCACACATTTCATTTTGCTCCATGAACATTTTTCCTCCCTGTCAACAGTATTATGCAACATTTTCAATACCTCCAAGGTATCAGTTATTTTCAGTGCAAAACTTGGGCACGTTTCATCTTCTTCAGGTAACAATTCCCACTTAACTTTGAACAATATACAGTTCAACGCGCAAAATCTTGCGACTTGATCTGCATATCCATTTCCCAATGACACGAAGTCTTGTGACTTTAGATGTGCACTGCATTTCACCACGGCAGTCTTTTCAGACATTTGAATAGCATGCAACAGATCTTTAATTCTCTCACCATTTCTCACTGGTGTACCAGAAGAGGTCATTAAACCTCTCTGTGACCACAACTGGCCAAAATCATGGACTATTCCAAGTCCATACTGGCTATCCATATAGATGGTGACTCTTAGCTGAGCAGAAACATGTCATGCTCTAGTGAGGGCTACCAGTTCCACTACTTGAGCAGAATACACTCCTCAAAGCCCAAAAGGTTCCAGGATACCAGTAATTGTGCACCCGGCATATCCTGCTCTCAGTGTCCCTGTATTGTCTCTTAGACAAGAGCCATCAACAAAGATAATTTAGTCATTCTCTTCCAATCGGGTATCTCTAATGTGAGGTCTCGGTTTTGTGCACAAGTCAGTTACTTCAAGACAATCATGCTCAATGTCTTCCATCTTTTTAATTTCAATGTTTTCATTAGGAAGTAAGGTTGCCGGGTTCAGCACTGTACATCTTTTCAATGACACATTAGGTAACCCTAGAATACTCGTTTCATATCTGGTCAATCTTGCACCAATCAAATATTGGGTTTTCGTCTTTGTAAGTAGGATCTCAATAGAGTGAGGGACCATTATAGTCAAGGGATATCCCATCACAATGCCCTCACACTGTGTAAAGCTCTGTCCATCTGCTGCAATTCCACACAAACAACCTGGTAAGGCTGCTGCAACTGGGTCCAAAGTAGCTGAAAAATGTGCTACTGGGCGGTTTACACCTCCATGGACCTGTGTCAAGAGAGACAGAGAGCATGCATCACGCTCATGACAAAACAATGTGAAAGATTTTGTGTAATCAGGCATACCCAAAGCTGGAGCCTTGCACAGAATCTCTCTCAATTCAGTAAATGATTCCATTCCAGACTGGTCTAACATTAGGAGATCAGTGACTTGTTGTGGGTCAGCTTCTGCAATGGTCTCAAAATGACTGACAAATTGGTAATCCATTGGCAGGTAACCTACCATTCCTAGAAACATCATGACATCTCTCTGTGCGGTCAGGGGATTCATTTGCAATATGGTTGTAACTCTTTCTCTGGATATCTTTCTCGATCCCTTCTCAATCTGGTGACCCAAGGATTTTACTTCTTTCTGAAAGTATTGCAATTTAAGCGGGGACACTTTATGACCATTCTTTCCCAAATGGTTCAGTAAGGCAATAGTATTATACTTCCACTCGTTTCTTGTTTTGGACACAATCACCAAGTCAATAATATACTGTGCCAAGGTTGATTGGAAAGGCAATTCCAACAACTCCAACTTCTTTTTCAAGATCTGATTGAATATGGAAGGTGACTCTGAAAACCCTTGAGGAATTCTGCATCAACAATAAACTCGGTCCAAAAAATTGAAACAAAAGAGATATTGGCTGTCCTCATGAAGAGGCATAGAAACGAAGGCTTGCCACAAATTAATGACAGTGAGCCATTCAGCATCACATGGAATCTGAAACATTATCACAACTGGATTTGGTACCACAGGACAACATTTGACCATAATGTCATTCACTTTTCTCAGATCCTGAACAATTCAAACTTTCCCACAGGACTTTTGCAAACCCATTATCAGTGAATTACATGTGCTGCTCAACACTTCATTCGGAACCCCTTGTGTTACAAAGTCTGCAATTATTTGGGCAACCTTCATAAGGACATCTTGTGGCATGTGCTACTGGGGAATTTGAGGAAAACTTAATTCGGCTTCATGTCACTTTAACTGGTTCAACTCCCTTTATCAGACCTATCTCTTTTCCTGTTGAATCCCAAACCTTCTCATTAACCGTTCCCTGCAGGAAAGGATGAAGCTCATTCACTGTGAATACTGGAAAAAATAAATCAGAGGGTATTCCTCATTTGTTGTCTCACATTTTATCTCTGGGGCTTGGTCATCTTCATCGTCACTATTCGTCTGGATCTCAATCCCATCATTTTAACAAGTAATCGAGCATCTTGTTTTACACAGCAAGTCTCTTCCCAGTAGGGATACTGGACTTGAGTCTCAGAATACGAATTTGTGCAATCCCTGGAAGTTGCCTATTTTAACCTGCACTGGATCTGTAATCAGGTTGGTCAAATACTGATTCGCTACCCCTACAATCTGAACTGTGTTACCTGAAAGGGGCAAATTCGGAACTTCTGCACTTTTCACTATAGAGCGTGTAGCTCTGTGTCAACCAGGAATGAAACTCTGTGACCTATTACTTTTCCCTTCACATAGGGACCTCTCTGATCGACTGCTAAGGAGCTTACATGCACACATGGCTCCTCATCTGAACTTTCACTCCCCCAATCATCGTTAATTCCATTCTCACTATGTAACGGAAATTGGTGTACTGTGTTATTACTTTGGTTAAGCCTCTGACCTGTGGCCTGTTGAGAAAGCATCATTTGCTGCTATTCCATTGGGGCTTGAGGTATTCAAATTTGCTGTCTAGGTAACATGGGAACCTGCTGCTGCACTGGCTACAACTGTGTCATTTGAACACGTCCCATTTGCACTTGCTGCATTGGTTGAAAATTCTGCATTTGATTCACATTGTTTTGCAAATTTGGATTAGGGCCTCTCATTCTCGGTCCTCTCATGTTCTAGAACGAATTGATGTCATTACTTTGCTGAACAACACCTTCCTGCACTGACATCGGACACTCCCATTTCCAATGTCCAACGGCTCATCAAACGTGACAAGGCAACAATTTCTTCATTCCCTGCACATCATTCTGAACCAATACAGTACCCAAATCTGGACTGCGATTCACATTGCCTCCATGACCTCGACCTCTCATCTGGTGCTGAAATACCATGTTTCCCTGCTGCTGCTGTGGTAGCTGTTGTAGGAAATGTCCCTGCATGCCTGTCTGTGCAGCGTTAATCTGCACCACCATTGCCTTTTCTTTCAGCTTTCTCTGCTTCAACTCAATTTCATCACTGCAGTATTTTGCATACTGCAACGCCTCATCAATCGGCTTTGCTTGCAAGCGAATCAAATGACTCTTAATCATCTGACTAATTTCAGGTCTCAATCCTTCCACAAATCTGAACATAAAATTTATCATATCTTTCGCCTCAATAGTCTCTGTATAATTGTAATGCTTAAAAGCTTGTATTAATCTCTCATAATACGCATGTATTGACTCCTTTGCTTCCTGAGCTGTCCTGTCAATTCTCAGCGAATCAATGTTCTTGGGCGAAATTCTTGCTTTAAAAAATTCAATCACTTTATAGTAATATTTCATTACCTCGGGAGACGGTGCACCCGTAATTTTCTCTCTCTCTGGTTCTCTTGTTGGCCAATCTATACTCCTCTTACACTCTATCCACAGATCAGCTGGGACCACTATCTCTAATAATGAGTTCAAGTCTTCCCACAGGCACTTTGCAAGTTTCACAAATCTGTCTGTCATCTGATACAACTCTACTGGCTTTTCTCTCAATTTTGGATAATCATTTGTGAATGATAGAATGTCACTTCTGCTGCAAGGGACATGAAAAAAATTCCCTCCTGGAATCTCTCTTACTGGTCAAATATTCACTGGATCTTGGTCTTTCTCCACATTTGCAGTCAACTCCACAGAATCCCTTTTTCTTTTATCTGTTTTCTTTACCCATCTGCCTTCCCACTTGTCTAATGGTCCCCAAGTCTGGGCACATTGAAGTAACTCCCTAAGGTGTGCCTTCATTCCAGCAGATCTCATGTGTTCAAATTCTTTAGTCTCAAAATCTAATCTGTAACTCCTTTTCAAGTGCTTCGTTTTCTCTATTTCTATGTCATACTTCTCTGCCAGGTCTGCTAGCTTCTGATGCACATTACCCACTTCCCTTGTAATCTTCGGGCAAAGATATCTCAATTCTGCTTCTGTGTAGGATCATAACCTGTTCACACCCACAGTTCCCTCAATGAGCTCACCTGCTTTCATGCTTAGCCTAGCATAATTATGTCCCCACCCCATCGCTTTCTGTGTCATGACACCCTGCTCACCATACACCAGGTTTCTTCTGAGCAAATAGGGGTACGGCTGGACCAACAGTAATAGGTAAAGATATATTATCTGGGGTTGGTCTGGTACCTAAGTTCTGTGGGAGAGTAACTCCGATGTTCTGATTCCTCATTGAAGACATATGTGACTGTGTCCCTGTTGGTAGAGTGAATCTCGGCATGACTTGCAGCAGCACTTGGGGCAGTAAAAGTGGAGTTGGTTCTGTCTGAACCAACATCGGTCTCTGGTAAACCTGCTTTGTAGGCACCATTATGTTTGTTGTAATTTCTATAAGGGGTACATCAGGGTAAATTCTCTGGACCTGTGGGGGTTGCACCTGATTTTGTACCACTGGAGCAGTAGGCACGTTAAGACTACTCTGCATCAGACTCTGTGTCAGGCTAGCATTAACCTGTACCGGACTTGCTATTCAGTAACCTGTGTCGGAGCTGAAGGATCAGCACTGGTGCTCAGATCACTCTCATGTGCTGCACATGATGGTGGATGAGTTCTGTAAAATGAATTCATTATCATCTGATTCTTCCTCCACTGTTGAAGACTTTCTAGCCCCCCTAGTTTCAGATGGGCTTCTGTTAGTCCTTCTAGTATTTTTCCTTCCTTCTTTCTCAGTGTCTTTTGAAATCGCTGGAAACAACTTAATTCCATGCAAAGTCTTGTTTCTCCAAATTCTCTGAACACCTCGCCTCTGTTAATGTCTTTTCTGCATTTCTCATTCTCCTCTTGAATTTCTGTTGCTGTTGCTATCTAGTTACTAGCTCCCAAATCGCTAATGCCTCAAACTGTGCTGGTCTCAGCAGAGGCTTCAATTCATATAGCACCGTCCTTAAATGCTCTAAAAAACTCATGTTGAACGTCCAATTTGTAGGAAATGCTAAATTTCCATTCTTCTCTGTCACTTTGCACCATTGCTTTACCCAAAAAGATGGCGCGACACCCTTCTCTTCCATTACAATGTAAGCCGGGTTACCTTCTAGCAGTGTAGCTTCACCTATACTCATTGTAATGTATGTATCTCCCCTTAAAGCAGTCTTTAAAGCTTTGAAAAAAATCATATTTTTGACCTTCGTTATTCAAAATCAAATCAGGAAGTGACTTTTAATCCCAGAATTCTCTTCACCCACCTTCTCAACCAATTACCTCTCAGGGAAGGCTGCCAAGCAGTGCACGACCCTCCTCACTAACCGACCTATCTCATCGCAGCTCCAATGACGTGACACTCAGACATATTGCAGCTGACAAAGTCTTGCGGCTTGTCCTCCCAAACTTCGATTCACACAAAACTAATGCAAAAATTGCGAGCACTAACCCAAAATCAAAACCCAAATCTGCTGGTTTACTACAGGAAAGGTAACACAATTGCTTCAGAAACTTTACGGATTTTTCAGTGATGTCTGTTCCCGTACTTACAGTTACTCGTTCTTTCTCAGTCTCCCAGATTCACAAGCAAAATTCGACCCGCAAATTTTACTTTCAACTGATCAGTGGGTCTGCCCTGGTGCACATAGGACTCACCAGATATCAGTCAAAAAATTATTACACTCACTTTGACTCACACTCTGACTTGTCGACCACGCCCGATTGACCTATTAAAGCAGACGAATTACAAGATTAAACCAAGTGTCTTATACATTTTTCAATATACTCCGAAGTCATGTACCATGGAGGGTCTGTATATCAACAACCACGTGGACAATTTTTTGTCGCAAAGTGCCACACACAGGTGAAGTTCAACGACTTCCTTACTCTCACACTGCTGAGCACACACACTCCTTCTACAACTTCATTTGGAGTATGCAAACTCCCTATACCCTCACAAACCTCACAATTAGCCTTTGATGTGTATAAGCCATGCAAGCACAAAAACCTACTTATTCAGACTATCACTAGAATGCCGAAAACATCCTCAAATGACCATTGGCAAGATCCGAGATTCTGGGAAAGTAATTTCTGGACTTAGGGGAACATTTCCCCCCATTGCCATCATTGAAAAATAAAATCCAAATCTCAGTGATAATGAACCCTCAAACGACCAAATCATCAAGCTACTACCATCTCTGTTGATGTTTATGTCTTTCTGCTACCATGCATGTTTTTATACATGAACTTAAACTTGCTTTCAAATGTGTACATATTCATAAATGTTTTCATGCATATCAAAATAAATATGCCTGTCATATGTTTATATACAATTATTAAGGCATGCTCTCATACATTTGTTTCTGTACATGCATTTAGGTAAGCTTTCACTTATGTGCATTTGTATGTGTGTTTAGGCATGTATTAATAATTGCTTGTGCATTTCTTAGGGCATGAGTCTGACATATGTTTATGCATATTTCCATACACATTTTTCCAACATCCATTTTCTCTTTTTTCAATCAATATGTTCCAATAACCATATTTAGATATGCATACACATGTGTATTTTCACATCTAGGCATGTGTCTGCTCAGATATGTCTAAACATTTGGGCACGTGACATTGTGCTTTTGCTTCCTTAAATGTTTTAACATGACCATGTGTGTGCCCCATTCATATGTATGTATATGTGTATATATATATATATATATATACATAGATAGATAGATAGATAGATAGATAGATAGATAGATAGATAGATAGATAGATAGATAGATAGATAGATTACCTACTCCTCCTCACTCTCTTTTCATGCAGAGAAACAAGACACTCCAGATTTATTCACTTAACAATTCAGGTCTATTGAACCTTCTGCAGAAGTTTTCTATATATCTAAACAAGACCCTTTCAGGGTTAGAGTGACCCATAAATTATGCAAAACCCAAGTGAGAACTCTGGTTAGTTCCCAAATTTAGGTGGAGAGCACTACCAATAAGGAGCACTCTACAACACCAGCAAAACTCTAGATTTTTTCACTTCAAATATCTTCTAGCAAAGTTTTTAAGCATGGGAACAGCACAGTGCTATCCACGCCGTGCTAAATAGGGACAAAGGGGGTTATTACAACTTTGGAGGAGGTGTTAATCCGTCCCAAAAGTGACGGTAAAGTGACGGATATACCACCAGCCGTATTACGAGTCCATTATATCCTATGGAACTCGTAATACGGCTGGTGGTATATCCGTCACTTTACCATCACTTTTGGGACGGATTAACACCTCCTTCAAAGTTGTAATAACCCCCAAAGTCTTTTGTCATTTCTACAGCAAAATCTTTAAGCATAGGATTGACACAGTGTCATCCTCCTCGAGCTGTAAAATGACAAAAGCCATTTACCACTCCAGACACAGTATTACAACTTTAGAGTGGACAAATACCGTCCAAGCCAACCTGGAATGAGTAAAGCAACCCCTGACACGTGTTTCGCTCTCATTAGAGCTCTTCAGAGGGGTTTAGCTTTGTCCAGACACAGGGGAGCTCCCAGTATAAGTCAAAACAAGACCCTTTCAGAGTTAAAGTGTCACATAAATTATGCAAAACACAAGCGAGAGCTCTGGGTAGTTCCCAAATTTAGGTGGAGAGCAGCTCCAATAAGGAGCACTGTACAACACCAGCAACATTCTAGACTTGCTCATCTCAAATGTCTGTTTATCGAGCAAAGTTTTTAAACTTAGGACCTGCACAATGCTATCCACACCAAGCTAAATAGGGACAAAGTATTTTTCCATTTGTCCAGCAAAGTCTTTAAGCATAGGATTGATGCTGTGTCATCCTCGCTGAGCTGTAAAAAGACAAAAGCCATTTACCACTCCCAGCACAGTATTACAGCTCTGGACTGAAAAATAATTCCATTTCCTCTTTTAATCCCCATAAGGATTTTGAAAATGACTACAGCCCGAACCACTGGGCGGAATTACAACAGCATTGGCAGAAAGGTAGCTTTTGCTCTAGAGATCACACTTTTACTTGGCGTAAATCGACTGAGTAGTTTTCGAGATATTCAAGGAAATCCAAATTTGTATATCTGGATAGAGCCCAAGCACAGATCTCAGAGAGAGATCTGATTGGCTGTTAGCACTTCAACCAGGAAGTGCTGGCAGAAATCCTGGGGCCAATATACTGGACAGCACCCCAATGAAATGCATTGTGGTGAATGGCAGGTTTTGAGGGTCACAAAAAGGAGAATATATAAATAATCATAACAAATGTTAGTTACAATATAAACCATTTGTTTACGGTACCATAATAATTTTAGGAATTGCGGTGTGTTGAAATGTGATTTTACCCTGATGGGAGAAAACTATTTTCTCATGATTTTCCCATAGAGGTTACGGAAGGAGCTCCAGAAGCTAAAATGAGAGCATATTTTCTGGAAATTAACAGAATCTTTCTCAACCATATGAGTCTGACATTCTCAGTAATACATGTGCTTCCCACCGGAGCAGCCTGTCAGTTGATGATTCCCTTGTGTTCTACTTCAGCCTCCCAAAGTGTTCTAAAGGACAACTAGAGCTCTAACAGCCCTACATATTCAAAGTGTGGCACACCTGAAGCCATCTTGATTGAATCAAACTTGTAAACCTTAAAATATTTAGGGGCATATTTAAGAGCCCATAGTGCCTCCTTGAGCCACATTTGCTTAATTTATTTGACACAAATGTGGCCCTTCAAGGCCAAAAACGCCGTGCCATATTTACAAAGTGGTTAAATGCATGCATTTTGCAACTTTTAACACCTGCTCAGAGCAGGTGCTAAAAGAAGGCTTCCATTGTTTTCAATGGGCCTCTGGGTGCTTTGCAGAATTAGTGTTAACGCGTCTGTCCTTATTTGGTCTCTTATTATTTAATTTATAAGGGGACGGTCTAGAGGTTCGACAGACCTTTTGACTTCACTTAGAGTGATTCCACCATAAGTCCCAAATACAATACAATTACTTCTTCATTATCAATAAACATTATTGAATATTCTTCTGAGTCAGTAATCCCCACACACCATGACCCATTTGGCCTCAAATAACCACACCTTTATGTAAAAGTTAGAACGTTTTTTCCCTGTATTAACAATGCTAACTTCACATAAATTAGTCTCAAAACCAGATAGTAAACATACATAAACAACACCAGTTGACCAAATCTTCTTAGCTAGCCCATTGACAGTTAAGCATTCAAGAGTCACAGTACAAATTAAGAGCAAGAATAACTGTGAAACAGAAATAACATACATATAGATTCAGCAAGTGATCAAGATCAATTCTTTGTCCATTACAATTTGTTAACATTTCTGGGTCTCCCTAACTAGCCTTCTGATTAGAATAGCATGTTTGGGATTCATGCAAAACAATCTTAGTCAAAGTTAATTTGGAAAACATCTAGCTATGGGTCTTTCAAAATAGCGGTTGGTACCTAGAAACAAAGAACAAAACCTATAGCAAGAACAATAGCATTTTGTTCTACCTCTCCTTATATACATTGGCAAGCTGCGATTATCTTTGTCAGTTGGACATCAGTCCGCTCAGCAACGGGCAGTGGAAAGGAATGGTTCAGACACTGGGGACTCTAAGCTATCTAAACCATTTAAGAAGCCGTATCGAAGGGATCAATATTCAGCACCGGAAATGTAAGCAATAAAGTTAAAGATAGGAATAAAGTCATCAGGTGTTGTTCAGCTCTTCAACAGAATACAATGAACCCAATTTAAATAATGTTTAATATGCATTCAATAAAAGCATTACGTATTTTTATGATGGCCACTCAAGTGGGCACTTTTTCTAAGTCACACATTGTTTTCTATATTAGTCAAATTCTATGCAAATTCTTAACGCATAATATATAAAATTCATTTGTATTAAATTCTGTGTTCACATCAGCGTCAACATTTTTTACGCTAATCCTGCAAAGCACCGGACTAGGGTAAAAAATTATGACACTAGTACCCCTGACTATCGCCATGGTGTGCCGTATTTTAATTACTACGTGCAGCAACACTTTCCATAAATCTGCCCCTTAATTTAGAAAGGAACAAAACAAAGGGGTTCTTTTTGTCACAGAAAATTTGGTTTGTACTGTAGAAAGAAAAATTAGGGCATGTTTTAACTGAGTTCTCAGATATCTTCCTTTTCTGTCCTGTTGAAAGATTCCAACCTGCAGGCTGAACCATGCACTTTCATCACCAGCAGTAGACTGCAAGAGAACTCCTTAGTGATCAGCAGCTTCTCTCCAGAGTTCTAATATGCAACTAGAGTGCTAACATTCTGAAATTATGCCAAAAGTGTGCCACATCTGACTGCCATCTTGATGGAATCAAAGTGGAAAACTGAAAGGAATTTCTACTGGGGATACTGTAGTATGGAGGAAATTAGAGAGCTTTGTAACAAAAAAGTCTCCCAAGATGGCCACCAAAGTAAAAAAGGGCCCACCTGTACCACAAATATCACCCAAGCGTAGCCCAAGTATAGCCCAATGAGTGTGCAAAACACTTTTTTTGTGCTTTTTTGCTGTTTTATAAGCACAGACTTGACCCGAAGTGCTTTACATGAACAAAGAATGAGGCGGTCAACTGGATAAAAAAAACATGAAGATAGAAAATATTTTAAACATGCTTTGTCGCCAATAGGGAACTTAGAAAATATGTCCTCATTTTACTTTTTTCCAGCACTAACCATCCTGCCTCCTGCCTAAAATATCCTCTTTTTCAATGTAAGTCAATGGGAAAAATCTATTCCAAGGTTTTTATTCAAAATCTCCCTCTTACCAGGGTCAAAGTTTTGGCAAGTATGGTACATTGGATCACGGAGGGCAGGAGGAATGGGGTAGGGACATGGAGTAAGATAACAGAGGGCAGGAGGGAGATGGGCAGGGGCACCAAACTGACATTACAGAGCAAGCATCCGGGGTTGCAGCAGCATAATATACCACACAGGGTACTCAGGACAGCAATGCAGCACAACATATCATGGACAGCAATAGGAAGGGAACAGGGCCATGCACATGGACAACAGAGAGGAGAGAGGCAAGGGCAACAAGCTGACCATACTGGACAGACAGGAGGGAACGTTGCAGCATAATGGTCCATGAAGGACAGGAGGGATGGGGTAGTGGCAGCACATCGGACCCTGTAAGGCAGGAGGGAGGGGGTTTCTGCATGGACTTGGACAACAGAGGGTAGGGAGGATGTGAATGTGACAACAAGCTAACTGTTCAGGGCAGGCGGGACAGGCAGTGGCAGAACAGCAGCCTGACAGGGCTGTAATGAGGGAGTAGGGGCATGGCCTTGGACAATAGATGGCAAGAAAGAGAGGGGCAGGAGCAGCAAGCTTGGGTAAAGGAGCAGCACAATACAAGGCCAAGCCCTGCATCTAACCGTCCCCACCGTGCATTGTGATGGGCTTCTTACTTAAACATTATAAAAACCCTAGACAATCACTCAAAAATCCAAAGATTACAAGGACGTTATAGTTAGGAAATAAAATTTCAAAAAACGTAGAAATTCACTAAAAAGAACAAGGTTACAGAGACATTATAGTTAGGCTCAGATTTTACACACACAAAACCATGGAAATTCAGCTGTTATAGTTAAGAGATATTTCAAGTAACTGTAACTCGTGCCCTAAAGTAACGATAACTCACGCCCAGCTGATTGATGTGACAGCTGCTTCCAAGAAAAAGATTAAGGGGGTCATTCGGGCTGCGAATGACGGAAGCACCGCCAACAGGCTGGCGGTGCTTCCCTGCCCATTCTGACCGCGGCGGTTTCCCGCCGGAATTCCCCCGGCTGGGCGAATCCGCCATGGCGGCGCTGCAAGCAGCACCGCCATGGGGATTCTGACCCCTTACCGCCAGCCTGTTTCTGGCGGTTTACACTGCCAGGAAGAGGCTGGCGGTAACGGGTGTCTAGGGGCCCCCTAACCGGGCCCCAGCCTGCTTTTCACTGTCTGCCTAGCAGACAGTGAAAAGCGCGACGGGTGCAACTGCACCCGTCGCACACCTGCAACACCGCCGGCTCCATTCGGAGCCGGCTTCAGTGTTGCAGGCCCCCTTCCCGCTGGGCCGGCGGGCGCTAACAATGTTAGCGCCCACCGGCCCAGCGGGAAGGTTGGAATGGCTGCAGCGGTCTTTTGAACCCGCCCGCCGGGGTCAGAATGACCCCCTAAGTCTGCTTCTAGCAAGTTGGAGCTGTTGAAATGCTCCCACTTACTGAAAGCAGAGCTAGGTATTGCTCCTGCGCGCAGGTAGCTGCATTTCCAGAAGCTCCCTGCATGCAGAAGCAATGCAGGCTCCTGCAGCAGGTGGGGAGTCAGCTGGGACTGCGGTGGCCTTAAGGCACCCCTGCGGTCCCTGACATGTTTTTCTGAAAAATGGTGGCCTCTTTTTGGATAAGTACATCAGGCCGGGATTGATTCTGGCACATGCTCATTTACCAGAAATTAAACCTCGACGAGAAGCGCTTACAGATTTAACAGAGCAGGTGCCCAAGTTGAATCTCCACTTCTATAAAGTAATAATCATCCTAACTTCTAGTGCATGACCAAGGCAAAGCAAGTGTTTTTCTCTACATTTCCACCTTGAAAAGTTATCTGTAATCCTTGATGGAGGTGTTTGCATCCTTTCTTTTTTTTCTAGTGCAATATCTTAGGTACTGACTGTCACTAGTGGGTTCTTTCTCATCATCTGCTGCTCAGACAGAGATCACGTTCTCCCTTTTGAAAACTACAGTTATATAAAATGGTGCTGAAACCATTGCCGTTTGGCCTGGCCCCATATGCACTGTGGAATGCAACGTCTTCCCACTATTTTTCTAGGATGATGGAAAGCTTACTAAAAGGACCCACCGAGTGCATTTCCAGCCGACTTTGGAGACACATTCTTGATGCACAAGAATATGATCACATCGCCACCAAACAAAAAAATTCCTCATGCATCGCTTGGGGTCGTTGGGTGGCTATATGGGGTAGTCCAGAGGGGTATTCCTACCCTGTCCCCATCTGTTTTTTTTTTTTTTACTTTTGTCTTGGGAATCGATTAAGTGCGAGTCCCAAGATGGCAGCCGGTTAGATCTTAGCATGAGATCTGTTGGATTTGTGGAGGATCCGCGGCCCAAGATATACAAATTTATTTTTCTTCAATAACTCCAAAAGTACTTAATGTATTTACACCAAATCATAAAAAAATCTGTCTGAACCAAGATCTAACTTTCTGCCAGTTTTGGTGTAACTCAGTTCAGCGGTTTGGGCTGTAGCCGTGTCTAAAATCACTATGGGAAATAACGTGGGAAACCCACATTTTTTGACCCCCAATTTTTTCTACCCCAACTTCATGGATCTCACCGAAACGTCCCATGTAGAACTAGACAAAGTAGGACACGTGTTTTGAAAAATGTCATGAAGATTCGTTTACCGGTGCCAAAGTTATAAGCAAACAAAACAACATTTCTTATGGGAACTAGGTCCTAACTAGAACTATCTACTTATGACTGCTAGCAGGTTTCATATATATATATCACTTAACGAATCCCGGAACAGCACGGCTTGCCGTGTGGCGGTCCGACCATGGAACCAGGAGTTCCATATATCATATATCAACGTTACCTTGCCCAATGAAAGGAAAAAGGTTAGGACTCTTTCGACGAGAACCTGGTGACAGTAAACATTTTTGCTTTCGACGAGAACCTTGTGACAGTAAATATTTTTGCACTCGTCGAAAGTGTCCTGACCTTTTTCCTTTCATTGGGCAAGGAAACGTTGATATATGATATATATATATATATATATATATATATATATATATATATATATATATATATATATATATATACATATATATATATATATATATATATATGAGAAACCTACTACCGGGCACCAGGACATAGTTATAGTTATTACCTAGTTTCCATAGGTAAAGCATTTTTCATTTTGTCTTGCCTGTAATTTTAGCTCTATTTGATGGATCTTCACAAATTTTTCAAAACTAGTTTGTCACTCACCTTTGCTTCTATTTGGAAAGCTTCGGGTGATTCATTCCGCAGGGGCTGAGGAAAAGGGGGGGGGTGCCAATAAGTGTTTTCCTCATTCAAATTCCCATAGGGATTTTGGACACGACTACAGCCGGAACCGATGGACGGTTTTAAACTAAATTTGGCAGAAAGCTAGATCTTGGTCCAGAAAGAGCACTTTTTGTAATTTGGTATTAATCCATTCAGTAGTTTAGGAGTTATTAAAGGAAAAAGGAAATTGTATTTCAGGGGACGCAAATCCTCTGCGGATCCATTTGGCGGATGATCCACAGAGAAATGTAAGGCTCTCATTGGTTGTCGGCAACCTGACTGGAAAGTTGCGGCTGCCATTTTCTTTCCTGCTTGGGCCGGGAGAGAGAAAAAAGGAGAAAAACACCTGAAACCCCATGCGACACATGGAGGGGTCCCCCAGGATACCCTCATGGGCAAAAAAATTGCACTTTTTTTCTGGCCATGAAACATGGATCCGCAAATCCACCGCAAGGGCTCCGCGCAACCCCCAGTGTAAATCTGCGAAGAATCGGCAGACCTAAAGCACACTTAAAAAAATACACCCATTCATAAATGAAACCCCAGCCTCGCATGACCAAAGGCCATGCACTGAGTGGGGTTCGTGCATGTGGAGGTGTTGGCTGCTTCGCCCATGCACATCGGTGTTTCTATTAATGTATACTAAATATATTTTGCTTTAGTTTAGAAAAAAACATAGAACTTCACTAAGAAAACCAGAGGTTACAGGGATGATATACTTAGGATGACATTTTACCCACACAAAACCATAAATATTCAGCAATTATAGTTATACTTGTCTGAAGAAACTATAACCTGTGCCACATTCACGTGAGTATGTGCCTTGTAATATTCGTACCCAGGTTCACGTGAACATTTTGGGTTGCTCTTGCTATTGCTTTTTGTTAACGTCAGGCCACAAACTATAGTTTCTCAACATAAGTATAACTATAAGTATAACTACAACTGCTGAATTTCTATAGTTTTGTGTGGGTAAAACACAAACCTAACTATAACATCCCTGAGTCGTCACTGTAACCTTTGGTTTTCTCAGTGAATATATATATGTGCCTATATATATATATATATATATATATATATGTAAATATATATATATATATATACAGAGAGAGAGAGAGAGAGAGGGGGGGTTAGCACTGAGACATTGAGACAAATTACTCTGTTTGAGATGGTTCAGTGCTTGTTTTTTTTTATGTGCAGCCTCTTTGCATGATCAGCGTCTGTGGTGGGGGCTAGGATAAACAGGGCAGGAGCACAAGCCTCATCTGCCCTCCCCGTTACTTGCAGCCTAGAGACGCTAGTGCATGCATTTAGGCATGTGCCTAAGCAAGTATTGGGGATAAAAATGTCCACACCTGTTAGTTGGCATGCCTCTAGACCAGGCTTAAGGCATGTGTCTATGCATGTCTGATACCCCTTTGTCTCCAGATACATTTCCTGCGCAATGAATCCAGTGTAAAACAAACCGCTCTCTGACTGATTAATCCACAACCACTTCTGGGTCACTGCTCTGCAGCTAATAATAGCCGCCGACGTGCTCCCAGGCCGGAAGATTTATTGCACGTTTGCTACGAAAACTGCATAGGAGAACCTCAGGAACAAAGTTTCGAGGCATTGGGGGCTTAATTCCAAAAAGACTGTACCTGGGGTAAAAGACATGTATTAGAAAAGTAAATGAATCGTGTCTCTACACGTTATATGTGTTCTTTCCCTTTTAAAATCCCTGCTTTCAGGTAGCGCAAGCAGCTACGACAAATAGAGCAGTGGCGTCTAACCTTGTGCTCTGACGCCCGAGTCTTGCGGATGATTAGAACATGCCCCTTCTCGCTTTCGGTGCCTCAGACGTACGCTGAGGTGGTGTGGTGGACTGTGTGTGCTGGGCTGTGTTGTAATGGTGGTCAGTGTGCAGCAGCAGGTACGCAGGGCTTCCCTGTCGGGGTGGAGCTTGTGAACTGACTTCCCAAGGCTCTGCAACCTCAGTCATTCACGCAGACTAACCTTTGCAAGCACGAGGAGAGTAACTGGCTGTTTTTCTCGCATTACTGGACGAGCAGTGGAGCAGCATTAACTTGGGCTCAGCTGAAGGGTAGGTGAGTTGGACGTGAAGAGAAGTCAATGAAGGCGGGTTCTCCCATACTCTTTCTCCAGCAACATTGATGGTGGAGTTTTGGGAGTGAGGCAGGGAGAGGGCAGCGGGTGGCAGTCTTCTCCTACACTACCCTTTTCAAGTCAGCCCTGCCAAGTACCACCCATCTGAGGTTAAAATTACGCATTTTATTGCAGGTGACCTCATCACCACACTAACATGCATTACCTCTTCGTTCGTCTTCTTGAATGCAGTCCTCACGCTTGAGATCCTTCTCAACTCCGGCAGAACATATTACCTAGCTGAAAACCAAAAGTTCCTCCAATACGGACGACGTTACCCACCACAAAAGGGGAACCCACCTTGTCCCATCCTGTTTTTTTTAATCTTTCTGGTAATAGGAACCTTATGTGTTTTTTTTATCCTGTTTTTAGGAACCATCCAATGTTTTTTGGTTGTGTTTAAACGTTTCCGTCCATAATGCTCTGTTTTTTTTAACGGGTGGGGCTTATTGTGTCTCTGTGTACTCGCGCAGCAGTCCATTTTTGGAGCCTTTCACTATTGTATGCCTTCTCCCTCGCTAAGTGATCAGGGGGTTCTGGCAGCAAAGATAATATTTTTTTGTTTTGTAGAGCTCATAATGTTGCGCCATAGCAGGAGGGGCATGAATGACTTGACATGGACTCGCGAAAAGGTCTGTTTTGGAGGTGTCCGTATTCCAGAATTTCAGTTGTAAACTGGACAGCGCAGCTTCCCCTGTAGCGCTTCTTGACACCAGCCCGAGTCCTGCGATATTTAGTGCCATAATAACCAACCTAGAACAGGAATTTTTGGTCAGTGTCCTTTTGAGTTTTTGGCACGCTGGGAGGTCAGTGTGGAGAAAGTTGTTCCTTCCTCGTGGAATATGGAGGCTTCCTCTGAGGAGGCTGTGCCCTCCTCTAGGCCCACTTAGCCCTTAAGGACTCTATCCAGGCTATGATGAGGCTGCAGTGAAAGTAGTTTTTAGGGCTCATAATGGGCAGCCTCCTCCAAAAATCCAGAGACAAGAAGTAGAGGAGAGTGCAGAGCCTGATGAGGACATCAAAAAGGGGAGACACATGCATTGCTCTTACCTGGCAGACCTATTACAGCAGGTGAGAGATAACCTAAGTCTCCCTTCAGCCGATGAGGATGACTTTTTTGCTCAGTATCAGTATGTCGAACCTAAGACTGCACCCTTACATAACACTATCAGGCGTGTCTCATGAGTGGAAAGAGGCTGACAAGACGTCTTTTTCCAGGTTTCTTTCATATCGGTATCCTGTGGATAAGTTTGCTGATGAGTTCCCAGCAGTGATGAAAGTGGACAATCTAATGGCTGGTTTGTACACCCAGAGTAATGTAGTGTCAGAGGATGCCTCTCCGCTGACGTAGTAGACAAGAAAGTGGAGGGCACGGTTAAATGTTGTTATGCAGCTGCCAATTTTTCTGTTCGTGCCAACACCTACACCACATACATTGTCTTGAGGATTCTTGAGGATTTCCAGGCCTTGACTGACCACATGGTTGAAGGGTTGGATTGTTCATCACTGTTATCGCTTATGAAGGTACAGATTTGTTTTTTTGCAGACCTGTCATTTGACAATCTTTGTCCCTTTGCAGCTACCTCTGGAGCCTCTACTGCTGCCCAGCGACATGTGTGGATGCTTTCCTGGAAGGCTAATGTGGCGCAAAAGGCATTCTTATGAAACTTTTGTTTGAGGGTGCCAATCTTTTTGGTCAGCAACTGGGGGATCTGATCAAGAAGTCAGTGGAAAACAAGAAGCTGATGACTCCTTCTTGTCCATTTCCTAGGGACTGAGGGTTTGCGTATAACGTGGATTTTCCACCGGGATGTCCCCGAGGGATATTGCAGCCCTTTTGATGTAGGGGTTGCAGGCGGGGTACCCTGAGCTTTGACAAATCCTGGCTCCAGCCTGCCTCCTCTACCTCCATTATGCCTCCCAAGGCATGACTATCTGTGGTCATCCCCAGTCAGGAGGTGCCTTCTGAACATTCAAAACTGTTGGCAACAGGGCATCTCGGATCCATGAGTAGTTCAAGTTTTCTCCAAGGGGTATCAGCTGGAATTTTTGGGCCCTCCTGGGCAGCATTTGTAAAGCACTCCTCTCCCGCGAGACCCAGTTCGACGTCCGGTGCTTTTTCAGGACATTCAGCAACTGTTCAAATAGGAAGCCACTGATCCTGTACATCAGGGGAAGCAGGGGCAGGGCTTTTATTCCACCTTATGTCTGTACAGAAGGTGTCAGGGGAGTACCATCCAGTTTTGTATTTGAAGGCCCTGAATTAATTCCTGGTCCACCACACATTCAAATTGATCACTCTCCTAAGCATATTTCCTCTACTCACAAAAGGACAGTATCTGGCGTTTTGGGGACGTGCAGGACCCATATTTGCACGTTCCCATTTTTCCTTTCTGCCAGCAGTTTCTAAGTTTTTCTGGGGGTAACCAGCATTTTCAGTTTCGGGCTCTGCCATTTGGTTTCACTTCGGCATTGAGAGTCTTCACAAATCTTCTTGCTGCTCTGGTGGGTATTTTGCATTCCTGGAGGTATTCAGATTTTTCCATACCTCATGACTGGTTAATTTCCTTTTCTTCTATCTCAAAGGCTGTGAAGGATATCAAGGAGGCATGTGCCCCTTCGCTGGAGTATGGCTTTCTACTAAACTACACCAAGTCCCACCTACAGCTTTCCCTGTGTGTGCAGTTTCTAGGAGCGTTTTTGGATGTGTTTTGGATGTGTTTGGGGAGGTGTTTCTTGCTCGGGATCGCATTGATTGATGCATCACCTCTCAGTTCTCCTGGTGCTCTCCTATGTACCAGCAAGGCAGTCGCTCAGGAGCCAAGGCAAAATGGCATCAACCCAGGCGCTTGTTCCTTGGAGTTGCCTACATCTTTACCTCATGGTACATTATATCTTTTGGCACTGGAACCTGGCTTCACAAGACTATGATGCTCAGATTCCTTTTACCTCTCAGATTGTTCAGAACGTGCAATGGTGGTTGAATCTGGTGAATGTCAACAGGGGCCATCCTTTGTAGCAGCTCCCGTGGTCCTCTTAGCGGATGCCAGCAGAATAGGTTGAGGGCAGTCCTAGGAAGTCACACAGCTCAGGGACTGTGGGACAAGTAGGAGGTTCTTCACTCCTCCAGTTAGAAACAGTTATCTACAATGAGGATGGCTGTGTTTCATTTTCTCCCTTTTATTCAATTGTAAGAAGCTGGCTCTCTATATGATGCTCTAAAATGAAGTACACAGTGCAGAGAGTCTAGTGGATCCCCAAAGGTTTGCAGAGGAAGAAATAGATAAGTCTAATGCTCTATTTGTCGTAGTGTGGGCGAGCAGTTAGGCTTATCAAGGAGTCGTGTTAAGCATTTGTTGTACTCACAGAGACAATAAATCCGAGACCAAATTAGAAAAATAACATTTGCTTTTATATAAGCTTTGAACCAAAGAGTGTTGTTATTAGGGAAGCAGTTTTGAAATTAAAAATACTTGCAGTTTCAAAAATCGACAGTGCAATTTTCATTCTTCAATGTTAACCTATGGGAGGAAAACAAGAATGCAGTTTTGCAGGTAAGTACTCAACATACAATTCCAGTCTTAGGGGTTTTAGGTCAACACCAGGCAAGTTTCAAATCAGCACCAAGAGTGCACCCGCAGCGGCACAGGGGCGGCTGGGTGCAGAGGTCAAATTTGGGATCAGGTTCCCAATGTTAACCAGTGGAGACTGGGGGTGAGCGAAGATGCGCGTCTCACAGGCGAGTGAAGTGGTGTCCGCGGTTGTTCTCCTGGGGTTGAGGTAAGTACCAGGGGGGCCACAAGGCAGAGCCAAACTTACATCCTCAGAGGCACAGGGAGTCCGGGTGCAGAGTGCCAACACAGCGTTGGGCACCCAACGTTTATCAGTGGAGACTGGGAATTACCAAATATGTGCTGCTCACAGGTGTTTAAAGCGATGTCAGGGGTTGATCTCCTGGAGTTGAGGCAAGCACTGGGGGAGGGCAACAAGGCAGCACCAAACTTACACCCTAATCGGCACAGGGCGGCCCATTGCAGAGTGCCAGCATGGTTCGGGCGCCCAATGCAAGTCAATGGAGGAGTTCGGTTTTGGAAAAAGGCTGCAGGCTCGGACCAGGAGACTGAATGAAGAAAACCCATAGCTGCCCAGGTAAATTCACATATTGAAGGACTCGGCGACCCCATCAATTGAGCTTCCCAAGGTCCAGGGGCTCCAGATGCTGGGGTGTCCTATGACATTGGAAAACAGCTTACTGGGCAGTCGTGAATAGGGGGAGTTTTCAGAGTGAGGCTGCAGGCTTCGATGCAGAGTCAGGCAGGGGTCAACCCATGGTGGACTCAAGCTCAGAACCATCAAACTTCAAGCTGGAGAACCTTCAAAGAATTGGTGGGCACTCGGACTCGGGCCACGGGCGTCGGTGCAGAAGTGGGCCTGGGTGCAGTTTTGCTGCTCCTCAGGGCAGAGTTCTTTTTCTTTAAAGTTGGTTTCTTCTGGACAGGTACCTGTGCTGCTGCCAGAAGTGGGGTCAGAACAGGGGGGTTGGTCTTCTCCACCATGTGGAGAGAGTTGGGTTGCATTACAAAGGCCGTAACACCTTTGAATCTCCCAACCCTGTACTGTCTATCCTGCCTGGGAGAAGAGGTAACACCTCTGCCCAGTGCAGGTTTTTGTATCTGGGCCTCAAGAGCACTGGCTCTTTCTGGGGGAGTCCAGAAACATTTCTTTGGTGGCTAAACTGGTCAGGACCAGTCAGTCAACACACTAGTTGCTTGTAGGTTTTCAGGGGCACCTTTAAGGTGCCCTCTGTGTCCATTTCTTAATAAATCCTTCACTGGAATCAGCGAGGGTTGATTATTCCAAGATGTTTGATACCACAGTTCCCGGGGTTCAGAGAAGCCATCATGTAGCTGGAATAACCAGTGTCCAGCACATGCATTTAAAATAGCTTCCCTCTACACTTACTATGTCTAGGAATCGACAAAGACATAGTAGGGGCATATTTGTTCATGCATATATGCCCTCATGTGTGAAATATTGCACTCTGCCTTAGGGCTGTAAAGACTGCTAGTGGGGTGGGTTACATTCATTGCATGCAGGGTTAGGGGACATGGCACACAGGCTGTGTGCAATGTTGTGTTTTCAATTTTGGGAGCATCTTGTCACGCATCCTGCAATGGCAGTCTGTGTGCAGTTGGGGCTGGGTCCCTCAGAGTGGCACAAGTTGTGCTGCAGCTCTGAGGGCCCCTCTTCAGTATCCACACCCTAGGTATCGGGTACCATTTACTAGGGACTTATAGGAGGCTGAAGGTCCTGGTCACGTCGGGATCAAGTGACCAGGTGCCTTGTTCTAGGGAAGGAGCACTAGCACTGGGGAGCTGTTAGTAGGAACCTGTGCACTTCAGTTGAAAATGCATCTAAAAACCAGGCAAAAAGTGGGGGGGACTGTAACCAGAACCTAGCTCCCTACATCAATGGTCAGGGAGTTTGTGTCCAGACAGACAATCAAGTGACAAGATCTTACTTGTGTCATCAAGGAGGGTTGATTTGATTTCCAAGTGGAATCTTCTGTGTCTGACTGCAGTTAATCTTCCAGGGAGGGAGCACGGGCCTTCTGGCCAGCTCAGTCAGAAGTTTCCTTCATCAATTTCAGTGTGTCTCTTTCCCTAAGTTATTTTCAGGAAAAATCTAGTACATTTGGGGTCCAGTGTTTGGACCTGTTTGCCACTGAGTACAATGCACTACTTCCTCAATTTTGCTCCTTGGTTCAATCTCCCCAGGCTTGGGCAACGGATGCCTTTTCAATTCCCTGGCCAGAGGGCTTGTGGTACCGCTTCCCTCCCATCTCCATGATTCCCAGGTTGTTGCAGAAAATACAGGTCGACCATTCTCACATTCTTCTGGTGGTTCTAGGATGATCTTGGAAGATCTCGGTACTCTCTTCTCCTTCAGATGGCTGTTTGTCCTTGGTTCTTTCCTCTCCACCATTTCCCCCCTTAGTCAACAAATTCTGTTCCAGGACTCACTGCGGCACCTTCTGCTGAGAGTCTGACGCTGGTGGCACAGGGGTTCAGTCAGTGGCAATGACGGAGTGAATCCAGTTGTCTCGTAGGCCTTCAACTCATTAGTCCTATGATCGCCATTGGGGTCATTTTGCAAGGTGATGTCTGGATAAGGGGGTAGATCTGTTTTCTTGTGTTCCCCTACACATTCTGCATTTTTTGCAAGATGTGTTTTGGTTGGGGTTGGTGGTTTCCCCTCTGAAGGCCCAGTGGGCCACAATACGAACTTTTAGGGGATACTGTATGCCAGAAGTGGTTTGTTTGACTTTCCACCTTCTTCGCAGTTTCTTTCTGCAGAAGCTGGTCTAACATGCCCTGATTCCCCCTGGGATTTGCCCTTGGTGCTAAATGCCCTGACTTGTCCTCCTTTTGAACCCACTTACCTCTGTTCCTGTCAGCTAAAAGAAGGTGGTCTTTTAGCTGACAGTGTGTTCAGATAGATGGGTAGGAGAAATTGGGATTTTGTTGTCAGTTTCTTCATTAGCATTTTTTCATGACAAGTTTGTTCTGCAACCCAGTCCTATTTTTTTGCCTAAGATTTCTTTGCAGTTTAACTGCTTGGGGGATATTATGCTGCTTGTTTGTGTCCGTCTTCAACAGAAGAAGTGGCTTTGCATTCTTTTGATCACTGTAGAGCTTTGGCCATCTGTCTGGAGTACATTACCCCCTTTTGGAGGGTTGACTCTCTGACTGCCACCTTTGGGATGCTGGAAAAGGGATCTCTCGCATCAAGTTCTACTATTTCTCAGTGGATTAAGTCCACTATTATGGGAGCCTATCAGGTCCCTGAGTTAGCTGCTCCTTGTCATGGTTCAAGGGCAGTCCACCAGGGTGTCTTTCACCAGGGCGGCTTTCGTCTTGGGCGGCTTTTAAGTGTGCATCCTTAAGGGATGTCTGTGCTGGGGCTACCTGGGAGTCTCCTTACATGTTTCTCTCTCACTATTGGCTATAGTTGGGTGGGAATTTTTTAGCAGCTTTTGGAAACAGTATGCTGCCAGCAGTTTCTGAAGCTTGATGTGTTTCGTGCGTGTTTTCTTTTCTTTGTATGATGTAATAAAATATGCGGATTATTTAATTCTAAATGTTGTGGTGTTTTACTGTGGTGACAGAAATTCAGCACTTTTTTTTGGCATGGGCAGTAGTATCTCAAGCATGAGGACTGCATCCAGGAAGATGGTTGTGGAGGTAATGCCTCAATTCCATACTAGTAATCATCATTACCTTGAGTCCTGGTCTTCCATGATTCAGTCCTGAGCTCCTCCCCTCCCTGCCCTGGGAGGTAGGCTGTTGTTGAGTTTCTGGCTATTTGTCTTTTTGTGTGGTATATGCAGGATGTGAAATGGTGGGTACACCTTTTGTTGGCAATGGCGGCTACCTTGGGGTAACTTTTGATTTTCAGATAAGAAATATGCTGTGCTGGAGGGGAGAAGCATCTCAACCATTAGGACTGCATCAAGGAGGACCAGAACTCGGAGATTACAGATAAGTAACTGGGGCATTAGTCATGCATTACCGCCCCTTGGGCCCCCCCACAACAAGGTACATGCTCAACAAGGGAGTTGTATTATTAAAAAGCCTACCTGCCCAAAGCCTGAAAAAATAAATTGTCTCACTGTGTCACAAAATGATTCATTTATGACACAGAACTGCACTGGCGGCCAGTGTGGTTAAAAGCAATACTGACAAGTAAAGTGTGACCAGGGCTTCAGACCAATCAGGCCAGGCCTGCCCTGCCTCTGAGTCTCTCAGTGGAGACCACCTCTCAAGTGGTGCCTCAACTACTCCTTCTCTTACATTAAAAAAAAACACACGCACAGCCGGATAAACCCTGCAGCATGTGGATCTCGGGTGGCACCTTACCTGTTCATTTTTAGCAAAGGCGCCACCCCACTGGTGACTGAATGGCACCAAAGGTAGCAGATTGGCCCATGCAGATAATGAGGCGGTGGAGGGCAGCTTTGTTTTTTGATTGCCATGCCTACCACCATCAGACAAGTGTATCCTTTCCGTCCTGCACACCGTTGCAGAGCTTTATCCTGTGAGGAAGGTCATACTGAACAGATTATGTTTTCTAAGAGGCCTGCTGTGTCTAGAGCTCTGCAGAATGGGCTCCTGCTTTCCGCAGCCTCTATGAAAGCCAGGCCAGACACTGCTATCATTGACCCACCATTGCAGATGCTGAAAGGCATTTGTTCTCAGCAGGCAGCAGTCAAAGCTCGAGTGAATATCCCCTGAATAACATGTGAGCTGTGCCCTCAAAGGGTCCAAGGAAATTGGAAAATTGTTTTTTCAAAACATCACAGTTTAATTTTAGGTACACGATTTGTCAATGACACTAATATGTTGCACAAAAAACAAGTCTGCTCCAAACAAATAGGGAAAGTTGGTGACATTACTGTCAGCTGCTGACTTTGGAACTGGGAAGGTTTGGGGTCTCTGAACTCACAATTTAAAAATACATATTTTAGTAAAGTTGGTTTTGAGATTATGTGTTTGAAAATGCCACTTTTAGAAAGTATACATTTTCTTGCTTAAACCATTTTGTGACTCTGCCTGTTTGTGGAGTCCCTGTCTGGGTCAGTTTGACAGTTGGGCCGTTTGCACCTCTCTCTAGACAATGACACAAAGGGAGCTGGGGTGTAGCCTGCATATCCTGATGAGCCATCTGTGCTAGGAGGGAGGGGAGGAGTGGTCACTGACACCTGAAAGGGCTGTGCCTGCCCTCACACAATGCAGTCTCCAACCCCCTGGTGTGTGTCTGGGGCTTTGCCTGGTCAAGGCAGGATTTCACAAACAAGAGAGACTTTCCTTTGAAGTAGGCCTACTTCAAAGGTCAAAATGGGTATAAGAAGAGCACCCAAACCCCTGAAAAATTAGATCACTCCTGGACAACAAGAGGAACCTCTGCCTGGAGAAGAGCTGAGGAGAAGTGCTGCCCTGCCTGCGACTGTGCTTTGTGGTGCTGTCCTGCAGTTGCTGCTTCTGCCTGTGCAAAGGGACAAAGACTGGACTTTGTTGTGTATTCCTGCTTGTGAAGAAATCTCCAAGGGCTTGTCCTGAGCTTGCCTCCTGTTGTTGAAGTCTCAGGGCCATCAAAGACTTCCCCTGCCAGCACCTGGACTCTCTGCTGAGACTCCGGTCCTGCCAAGTGGTGCCCTATCCAGTTCCTGGGCCCTTGAATGGTGAAGCTGGCAGACCAAGACTGAAAATACACGCACAGACCACTGTGCGGGGAAAATTTTGATGCACCTTCCGAGACACAGATGAGAAACGATGTGCCGCCAGCTTCGCAGCTGAAATCTACACTCCACCTGCATCGCAGCTGGAAGATCGATGCACGCAGCGAGAGAAACGACGAGCAACACCCGCTGACGGAGGCTCATAACGTCGCAACCCTCATACTGCGTTTTTGCTGATACCATGTGGCAGGATTTTCGACGCAAACCTCGCTAGGCGTGGAAAACAACGCAAAGCCTGTCTGGACCTGAGGTGCTTGTCCGGATCGACGCATCGCTCACCAGCGGAGATAAGAAACGAAGCACGCCGACCCGACGACGCACGGTCTCGCTTTCGGGTGAGAAATCTACGCATCGCTGCCCTTTTTCGATGCGCACTCATCCGTACGGTATTCTTTTGACGCTACCCAGGTAATTTGAACACTAACAGTGTTATTACTGTTTTCTCAAGGATTTAGACTCTTTTTGCTTTTTAACTCATAACTTGACTTGTGTATGGTGGATTTTTGTCGTATTGGTCTTGTCATGTTTACATAAATATTTCCTAATTTTCTAAACCTGTGTTGTGTCATTTTGTAGTGTTTTCACTGAGTTACTGTGTGTGTTGGTACAAATACTTTACACCTAGACTCTGAAGTTAAGCCTGCCTGCGTGTGCCAAGCTACCAAGGGGGTGAGCAGGGGTTAACTGAGGGTGATTCTCCTTTATCCTGACTGGAGTGAGGGTTGTTGTTTGGACCGGGGATAACCTGATTGCCAACCAAAGACCCCATTTCTAACATGGGCCTTGATGCCAGTCAAGAACAGCCTGGCCCACCGAGTCTGCCAGGTCCCATTCCTTTACTATTCATATATAGCAGTAAGTCTTACCCATGCTTCCTCAACATAAATGTGATGCGTTATGAAGAATTTCTGTTAATGAAAAGGGCCAGTGTGCATCACCCAACTTCGCCATCTTCCCTTCCAACCAGACATGTAAAAACATTTGACCTAATACGACAAATTTCAGTGAAAAGGTAAAGTTGCATTTTTACATGGACAGGTAAGAATATTAAAACTGAAGAATAAAATTGCCTATTTCTTTCTACTCATCCAAGTGCAACTTTTCATTTTTCTCAAAGTTTATTTCTACTTTTCAAGTGTGCATCACTTTATAGCATATATGTTACATGCAGTTTTTCTAACAACAAAATCCAAATAAATTGAGATGACCGCTTCGATGGGCACTTTTCCTGAACAGTGGATACACAGTTACAATGGTGATAGCTCACAGCGCTGTAAAGTGAGTTACAGAGTGATAAGGACATTTGGCCTAAGGTTTACGTTTTTAGGTCTCCCTTGACAGCACTGTTGTCAGCATTATATATTGTTACAGAATCTGTACATACAATCAGAGTGGGCAGTGGCTTCACTGCACAGCATTATAACTGTCTAACCTCATGCAATTGACTCTGTTATCACCTCCTGTGGAGTGCTTGCATTGCAATGCATGAGGAACTATTTTACTTTTCAAAAGTATAGTGAATCATCACTCATTAAATTCTGTCTCACGGAGTTGAGTTCTATACCGAAAGCAATCATTTCCTGTAGGTTTTTTTTGTAATATTTTAGACAGGTATCAAAATGTAAGCCAGTGCTGTTGGTTTGCCAGTGCTTGTTTACACTGGAATTAGGAAAATGAGTGCTGGTTTATCTGCTTGAACAATTCTGTGTGATATGGGACCCTTTGTTTTATCTTCCTCTGTGTCTTAATTCTGTTGTAAAAAGATATGGGCTGCACACAGCCTGAACACTATGCTTCAGCAGTTTTTACAAACCCCTCAAACTCTTTATTCTGCCTTGAAATGGTCAAGCTGATTTCTGCTCATGGTTTTGTATTATTTCAGTACCTTCACTTATAGAGGGAAACCCAGCAACACAATTTCTCCGCAAGACAACACACAAATTATGATCAATGGCCACATCTGTTGTGTGTTTTGAGATTAAATCTCAGGCCATATTTGTTTCATTGCCCACAAAAGGTGTTCAACTCGAAAACATTGTTATGCATTTTGATACAATACACAGTATTTTACCAAGAAAAATAATAGAGAAAACATTATTATATACACTATACACTGGACAAGAAAAATCCATGTCATGTCCCAAGGTCGAAACAATAAACTAATGGTTGACCAACCAACCAGTCTTCATCTCATAATTGGGCCTCTTGTCTAAAACCAAGGGAGGTATGCCACATTCCTAATGGAAAACTCCATACTACCAAAGCAAGGATTAGGGCCGGGCCAGCTCAGCTACAGACCTGAAACTGTGACAGAGGTATTCCTGTCAGGAACCCCTGGCACCTGTCTGGGAGATGCGCCTTGGTACAAGTCCTGTCTCCCGCAATCCCTAGGGCATTAAAATGGAAAACTCATACAGGGTTGAGAACAGTTGTGTACGTGTCCCCCAGCCTTCTGTTACCGTTAGGGCCCCAAAGCCCATGCTTGGAGTAAAACAACCAATTTTTCAGAATATTACTATTTTTTGATGCAGAATGTAAGGTGTTTATCAGTCTTGAAGACAACCACAAGCCTACTTCGCCCCACATCACCAGATTGGCCACAAAATAAGTCAAAACAATCCAAATTCCCCAACCCACAGATACAACCAAATCCCCTCCACCCTGCCAGAAAATTAACCACAATCTATTCCTTGTTGTTGGGTGGGTAGAAAAAGAAGACAAACTGCAGCATGGTGTGGCAGGAAAGTCTGGGGTTCAAGCAGACAAAGAGGCTGCTTCACGCTGATACTGCAATTTTAACCTGACGCTGGGCATGCCCCCAGCTGGCCTTAGACAACTTCAACCCCCCTTCGAATAACATCTAGTGAAATCCCACTTCACAGCCTGCTGCTACAAAACAAGCTGTGTAACATGACAGCTTATATTGAGGCCATACCCTACAAGGCCCCGTTCTAGTGGCAGAAAACTCCAATTTGGCCCTAGAGGGGGCAAAAGTGAACCAGTTGACCCCCCCAAGACATGACACACAATTATAAACTAAGACAGTGCCTGTGTTTGGTATTGAGAGTCAATCTCTGTCATATTTATTTCATTGCAAAGTGTTTAACTTGAATACATCATCAACTAATGTGGGATCAGAATCCTGAGCCCTAAAAATAAGTTGCCCCAAAATATAACACAACCAAATTTACCATGGGCAGTTCTGCTCTGAGGTTTATCTGGAGCTAAACGGCACTCTCCCCATCAACAAACCCAATATTAGTTTAGCAGAGTAGCAAATAGGTAACCAAGGCGATTCAATAACTGAGTTCTAGTTTGGGGAAAAGTTTAAAGGGTTTTATTACAAAATCTCAAAAATCAAATTGTACAGAGTAAATGAAAAATACCATAAAAGCTCAAAATGCAAGTATATACACAGAAATCAAAATTATTTTAAGTCCCAGTGAATAGCAATATCATAAGAAATCAGCTAGCATCCCTAGAGGAACAGAAAAGTATTCTCAAAATCTATTACACAAAAAATAGGACAGCATTTCTAGTGGACAAGGAAAGTCATCTGGCTCACTCCAAAACCAAGGGGTTCTTATACACAATTCTTCCATAACAAATGAGAGAAAACAGTAGTTGCATTGTGGCAGGACTAAAAGTAACAAATATTGAGCATATCAAACTGTGCCATGTCATTATAATGTCTATAACACTATCCCATTTATGAGAAAACATAGAGCCTTTACTTTATCATGTTGTCATAGGAAATTCAACTAAAATGCAACATTTCTAAACAGTGGACTACACACCAGTGGAAAAGTGCTAAGTCCAGCAACCGAAGTTCAGCAAAAGGACCTTAGGAAGAAGCAGCATAACAACATGGAAAACGTTAATTCACAGTACATGCCTGCGGTAACTTCCTATTACATCAGTTTTCTTCACTATGCTGAGCCTGTAGGGAACGAAGATGCACAAGGGGAAAAGATGTGTGGGGAAAGAACAAGAGTGAGATGACAGTGCAGCATCCACAACATTGAAAATTGAGTTTATAGTCAAATGTGGCTCAACTAAAATTCAATAATAAACACATTTCTATTATATTAAACTTGCCTAATCTATAATAGTCTTAATTAATTATTTCCATATGCAATCTAAACCGTTTATCATCAACATTAATGTTTCAAAAAATATATATCTAAACAATATTGCAACAGATCCCCCACTGATTTTATTTCTATATATTACAAGCACATTAATAAAACGTTATTAATCAGGAACCTCACTCTCAGCTGCTGTCTAAATTTCTCTTGCGCCATCTTCATCTGGTTGTAGACACAATCCTTAATGCACTATGTTCAAATTCTTCCTTATTAGATCCTTTGTCTTTATTCAAACTACTATTTTATTGGTTCCTGTTTTTTCTAAATAAGCACTCATAATTTTTTAGAAAGTGAAATAAGACAATTGCACAAAGCGTTGCAATTATTACAAGGGTTAGTATTAGTTTTAAAGTTCTACCTCACAAATTATTCAGCCATTCACCAAATTTATTGAAACCCTTGCCAATCTCACTAAACCAAGAACCTACAGCTTCCCATAACCAAGGGTCTTCAAGCCAGTTAATAGCAAGCAAAATATTAGTTATGTTATTGATGTAAGAATCTATGATTCTAATATTATTGGACATGTAAGAACAACATCTTTTAGCCTTAACTACCTCACAAACTCTGCATTCCTTCACCACAAGAATATCTAATGCTAATCTATTTTACATAACCATAGCTTTAATAGCAATCATTTCTGCATTTACCTATTTCAAAACTCCTGCTGTATCTATTGAAAGTCCATCTTCTAAAGAGACAAACACCTAATTTTCACATCATTCATTTCCACTCTTATCAGAGGAATCATAGCTTCTAAGACAACTCTACTAAAGCTTCTTTTAACTTTGTCTAGGTTTCCTACTTCATATAATTCTACAATATGATAAACTCTCACAAACACTAAAGCTAATTAGCAGGATCCAGCCCAATTAAGTGGCAGCTTGAAATGACCAGGTATTCCCTGAAAGATTGGTTCACCTTCCAATAAATAGTTCCTACTCACCTCATAACTTCTTTCACGCTCACTTTCTCTACGTAGTCAGCCTTTCCATTCTTTGATGATCGATTTTATAAGTATACACAACTCACCTCTTTGCTCCTGCGCCATCCTTAATCCTTAATCTAGGATGAACCTTTGAACATCTAAATTCTTCTTCTTCCTGTACTTGCCCATCTACAGCTTCCCACCCCCAAAATCCTTACAAGTTTGACTCCTTTCTCGTTTTATTCTCTAATAAATTTATTTTCCTGCTTGCCCAATTCACACACGTTATCCCACATTTAAGGACTCTTCCATTTCTCCTCTAAGCAGCTGTTCATCACATGTTTTTGAATAGCTACCCTGTCCCATTAGCTCTAATTAGCTCTACTTATGACAAGGAATATCTTTTATTTCTTGTGTTGCCACATTCACCAGATGAGAGACAGATTTCACCATATCAGCCAGGCCTTTGCAGTAATCCAGCACAATGTCATCAGTTATGGGAACTAGTGCAGCTAATAGAACATATGCAAGTCTCATTACTCTCCCCAGAATGATCTCATGGAGTGACAAACCAGCCTTTCTACCAGGTGTACTTCCCAAGCCAATCAAAACAAGAGAAAGGGTATCAGGCCATCTCAAAGCAATTGGAGTATAAATATTAACCAATGTATTGGAGTGGTTACCATTGGCTCTCTCAACAACACCAGAAGATTGTGAATGATAGCTACAGTGGAACCTCTGATTAATCGGCACTGCAGTGCAGATAAACTGCAAAACCTGATTTTTAAAATTGGTGCCATAATCTGTCTCAACTGAAGTGGGGAATCCAAACCTCAGTATTAATTCCTTCAACAACAATTTGACAGCTATAAAGCTATCTGATCTCTGGGTGCAGTATGCTTCGACTCATTTAGAAAGCAGGCAGACAGTCCATTGTAATTTGGCATTTGCCAGTATGGTTCATAATCATTACAGTCTTCCTTACTCTGATTATTTAAACAGCATATCATGCACCTGCTACAAACATCCTCAGCAACAGTGTGAACTTTTGTATTCTCCCAGTTCTTACAAGACTATCTCTCCTAGCATGTGACCTGATTGTTCAGGTATTTCACATTGGATACAACATCAAATCTGTAAGGACATATTTACTCTCAGCAATGAGGAGCAAATCTTGATAATTTTTCTTGTAACCCAGTTTTCCAATTTTGCTTTCTTGTAGAAATAGTTTACAA
Organism: Pleurodeles waltl; assembly: GCF_031143425.1. Classification (NCBI taxonomy): domain Eukaryota; kingdom Metazoa; phylum Chordata; class Amphibia; order Caudata; family Salamandridae; genus Pleurodeles; species Pleurodeles waltl. The sequence goes on along the minus strand of NC_090446.1, from coordinate 650,108,136 downwards.
TTTCTGCATTTTGTATAGTACTTATTCTTCACTCTTCATCTTCATTTTAGTGCACAACGGTCTCATCTTGTAATGCACAGTTATTTTCCAGCCAATCAGCATCATTGTTTCTAAGTATGAGTACATCCTTTCCAGTCTTTTAGGCAACAAACTTGACTGCAGCAATTTCTTTCTTCTCTTGAATTGCTTTTAACAATCCATTATATAAGCACTATTTTAGACCAAAATCATGTACAACTCCAACCCCATACTGGCTTTCTGCATATAAAATCACATTCAAATTGTGTGATAGGCAACAAACCCTTGTCAGTGCAATTAGTTCTGCCACTTGTGCTGAAGGAAGTTGCATTTGGCAGAGAAGATGCTTCTAAAGTATCTGAAATGGAGCATACTGCATAGGCAGCTCTCAGTGTACCATATTGGTCTCTGTAACATGAACTACCAACAAATAATGTTAGATCAGCCATTTCAGTGGAGTTCTTTAATATCAGGTTTTGGTTTTGTGCATAATTCAGTCACCTACAATCTTATTCAGATTCAATTTTAACATCATCAAGTTCCCTTTCTTCACAATTCCTGTCTGAAATTAGAGGCAGGGTTGCTGGATCTAAAGAATTACACCTCGTCATAGAGATGTTTTCAGCTGCAAGAAAAACCTGCTCATAACAATTCAGTTGGCTATTGGTCACATTCTGAGTCCTTTTTCTAGTCAACAAGGTCTCCTAAGTGTGGAATATATATAATTACAGTCTGTCCCTTCACTCTGTTCAGTGTGAATGCAAACAGTTGCAACTGATTTTTAAAAACCTAGAAGACTTACAGCTAATGGATCCAAAATGGTTTACAAAAAGGCCACTGGGCACATCAGCCACTGTGCCTTTGTGTTAGAATTGAAACTACACATCCACATTTTTCATGACATTATAGATAAAAGACCCATAATCAGGCATACTGAGAGTCGGTGCATTACATAAACAGTTTTTCAGCTCTTTAAAGGGATCAGAACATTTTTGTCAAATGGCACTAGATCTTGAATGTCACTACATGTCAACCTTACTAAAGGTCTTGCAATCAAGGAAAATTTTGGAATCCACTAACAACAGTAGCCAACAATTCCCAGGAACACCCAAACCTCCCTATGGGTGGTTGGGGGCTCATATTCCGAATTGCAAAAAGGCATTCTTTTGAGACTTTCTTCACATCTTTTATCAGTATTGTAGCCAAGATCGATCATTTCTTCCATACGGTAGTGCAGTTTAGTTGGGGAAACATAATGCCCATTCTCAATTAGGTGATTTAATAGGGCAGTTGTATCAAGTTTACAGTCTACTTTAGACTTAGACGTAACAAATAGGTCATCTATGTACTGCACTAACACTGAATTACAAGGCAGCCTCAAACACTCTTGATCTTTCTTCAAAAATTGACAAAAAATTGAGAGACTTTCAGTGTACCCTTGTAGGATTCTACCCCACACAAGAACTTAATTCAAAAATTGGAAAGCAAAAAGGGATTGACTGTCGTCATACAAAGGGACTGAAAAAAACACTTGGCATAAGATGATAACTGTATATCGTTCTGCATCTGATGGAATTTAGAGCAAGAGTATATTGCCACATTCAGTACTGCTGGATTACATGGAATTACTGTTTTATTATTCTTGCCCGCAACCTGAAGTATGCACTATTTCCATTCAGCTTTTGAATTCCCATCATTGGAGAGTTACAAGAACTACCAAGTACTTCCCTTAGGATTCCCTGCAAAATTATTTTTTCAATAACGGATTTCATTCCCTTTTCTGCTTCTTTTGAAAGTCTATATTGTCTTGTTATAGGGAATATTGCATCTGGCTTCGTCTCTAGCTTAACTGGTTCTGCTGATTTTTTTTATCAATCCAATTTCTTTTCCAGAAAAATCTCAGAACTCATCTTTGACATTATGTGTTAAATCCAAGAGGTGCATCTTCTTTTATTAAGTCAGGGAATAATGGAATTCTAGTATCTGTTTAGTTTATTTTAAACATTGAATCTTCTTATTGTGTTTCAGTGACAACATCATCCAGTGTGCAGTAGATCACACAATTCATTTTGCAGAGCAAGTCCCTTCCCATCATATTCACAGGAGTTGAATCACACAAAATGAACTGGTGCTTTTACTCTTTCTGGTCAATGTAACTGGGACATCTGCAAAAGTCCTCATGTCAATCAAAAAAAGAAACAGGATAGCTATTGTCTCCTCTGTCATCATATGGGCCATGTTGGACTACCTCTAGAACTGCTCAAAGTACGTAAACCTCCTCCCCCGCTCGGGCACCACATTCTGATGACACTCCCTCTTCCAGTGCCCTATCGTCCCTGAGAAGTGTTAACCAGTGTTTCTTTTTTCATGTCAACATTCACATTTGGTCCACCATTTTCATCATTACTCCTCAACCGCCTTGCATTTGCATTACTCTATTGCCCAGCTGCAAAGATTACAAATGATTCATCCCATTTATTCCAGGCTCAACAAAATTCATATTTGAACTCATATGGTTTCAGGACCTTCTCACAAATTACTTTATTTGAGCAATCATCCACTTCCCCTTAATATTTTTGTGCTTCGCATCAAAATAATCACTACCTTATTTCACCAGATTAAGGATTTCATCAATGCTTTTAGTCTGCCACCACAACTCACTCTGTTGAATGTTGAATGTGAGTCTAAACTCTGGTCTTGAACCCATCTCAAAAGCAGATACAAATCCATTGACACCATCGTTCTCAGAATCTTTGACTCCACTGTTTCTTGAAGAACTCCATGAGTCTCTCATAAAAGCCATGCACTGACTATCAGTTCTTGTAAAATCCTCAAAATCTTTACCTAATGTTTATCTCTCAGGAACGTGTTTCTCCAAATAATTTATCACCTGTTTTTATTTTTCAGCTACTTCCCCAGCATGAGCATTATTAGGAACTATCCTTTCAGGAGCCTGCCCTGGCCATCCAACTACACCCTTACATTCTGCCCATGAATCACTAGGTACTCTCCTTGCCCCACATTCAGTCCCTTTCAGTTTCGTTTTATTAGCTGTCCTGTTTTTTTCCATCTTTCACTATATTTCATTAAATCACTTAATTCTCTTGTTTTTCCAATTAAATCTTCGATGTTGACTTTCAGATTAATCAAGCCAATCTTTTTTATTTCCATCATGAGTCAAATCAATTTTGTATGTTCTTTTAATATTTTTCATCTTGCTGATGTCAACTTCACTTTAATCTGCTAATTACTCTTTTTTATCATGTGCTTCATTTGAACATCTGGATGCTTCTTTGATCAGATATCTCATTTTGTCAACATTGTAAGTCAACCGCCGGTTTAAATCAATATTATCATGTAACATTTCACCAAATTCATTTTTTAAATTCTACTACTAATTCTCTAGGAGCCTCTTCAACTATTGCTGCCATTACGGGTACAGCAGCTTTAATCTGATACCCAGGTTGCAGATCTCAGATTGTAACAGGCAATGCTGTAATTTCTGTCTCAGTTGGTGCAGTTGGTTCCACATCTGTAGGAGCTTGGACAGCAGCACCCTCTTTCCCAACACCCATATCAAGTCCTGAACTAGTAGCACTTTTTCCTGTTACTCTGGTTGTGTAAGGAGGAGGTCTAGTATTTAAAATATAATTTAGAAAATTGTCCTCCTTATCAGAATCGTCAGTATTTTTTTCTTTCTCCCTTACATGTTTCTCTTTAAATATAGCAGGAAAAGCCTTTATACTCTCCATAATATCCTCCCTCCAGTGTATCTTATGTCATTCTGCCCCACTCTCAATCCACTGTCTAATTCAACCCTTCGCCTGCTTTCTCATTTTCTTTTTCTCCTTCTCTGTTGACATCCAATTCCATTTATTTAGCATGTCAAACTGAGTAGGTCTGGGCATCATTTTCATGCACTTGTGGTTTGTCCAAGGAAATACAGCTTATTAATATCAAAGGTACCCTTTAAAGGAAATTGTAAGTCTTTGTTCAAAGCAGTATGATCATGCCATTCAGAAGTCCAGGTGAATATGTGAAACCCAATGTCCCTCATTGTTTGAAATGTAGGCGTCCCTTCAGCAGGTATTTTCTGTCCCTCAATAGCAGTTACAATAAAAAGTTCTGGCTTTTTCAATACATTCCACATTATTTTCACTTAAAACAACCTCAAAATCACAACAAATGAACTAGTGAACAATACCCAATCTAAATGTGGCTCTATCAAAGGTCAACCTATCATAGCCTGGCTCTATCCAGAGCGTGACTTTGTGGTGACGTCTCACCAATCCCAATGCTGACTAACCAATCACAGTGAGATATCTTTGTGAACAGAAAGACAGTGATAAAACCAACTAAAGCCTAATAAACTAAATAGACCCTTGTCTGTTGAATCTAGACAGGAAGGAAAAGTCAGTAAATCAAGTAAGACAATTCAGTTGTAAATCAAGAAACTCAAGAAATAAGATAATGAGCATTTGTACCAAAACAAACAGAAGGCACTGTTTAAACTGCAATTCACACCAGGTAGACACCATCCAGCAGCAGTATACCCCAAACAGTGCACTCCACTCCAGTCTACTTATGAATAGAGTACACCAACCCTAACTATGCATTCAGTCCTAGAAAGGAAAACTTGTTATTTCAGAACCACTGTCCATGTGTACGTGGTGCCTCTGGCTACACTTTACCTCATGCAAACAAGTAAGACCAAATATCTTAAGATATAGGATTTCGATGATTCCAATAACCAAACTAACCAACTTCAAGCCAAATTAGTTTGCAAACATGAGCAATACATCAACAACACAGAAATCAGTCCACCAATTGAACCCACAATGAGCATCGCATAACCAAACAGCTCACATAAACAACAGAAATCCATTTCTTAAACACAGCAACTTACAAATACATTCACATCCAGAGAACAATTTACTTTGTTCTTACTTACACTCCAAATTGTTCAAGAACACACTGCAAGTCAATTCTCAGGCACAGGAACCTTTGGCAAAGTTCCAGAAAACCCACTATTTTCCCGGCCCGGAAGACCAGGAAAGCGCAACCATCCTTTGCTACCAATTTGTGGTAGTGGAGACCCGAAATTATGACACCTCATAATATAAAATAACCAAACTTGTCAGAAATGTTAGCCATAGAAAGTTCAGTTGAGTGATTTACCAGGTCATTACCACCAATATGGAGAATGATGGTGTCAGGCAACGTAAGCCTCCACACCCAGAGTCCTTTCAGCACCTGTCTCACTTGACACAAGCGTAGTACACCAAACGTCAAACAAATACAAATGTCAAACCAATTCACATGGCCTGTTGTTGAAATTGCCCTTGGCAAAACATCATAGCAGTCCTTTGGATGGTAGAAGGGCATAGGATCTACCTGGCTGGGGTTATATCACTTAATACACAGATGAGAAGGATTAAACAAATGTATTGATAACAAGCCAAATCAGCAAAGCAGATGGATCCCCGGTTTACCCCTCCTACCTGCCTTTCAGATTAGGTTGCACATAACAATTTTAGTCCGATTTTTACCTTCCATTCATCTTGCCTAGGTCAAGCTCCAACCCGAAGCAGAAGTAGCAACTGAAATCCTGAACGAATGCAAGCTGAAATCAGAATTGTCAATCCCCAGCAGTTCGTAGTGCCAAATAAAGACTCTGCTGAATTGGAACCTTTGACAGAAGCACCCTGTTAGCATGCACAAACTAAGCAGTAGCCTGACCTGCAGGGAAATTATATTCTGGAATGCAGAAACAGAGCAACACAAGAAACCTAGAGGTTGCCTAAGCGTTATATGCTCCTCTTTCCTCAACTGGCCTATCTGAGAGAAGGGAAGAGGGGATGCATGGAATCATCATAACAGATAATATTTTTAAGGAGCAGAACACCCACTCAAGCTTGAAACCAGATACTAGTTCAAGAACTTTAAGCATCCTATTAAGACAATGCAAAAAGCTGCCTCAAATAAGGCTGCTTCATAATATGGTATAGAGACCCTTGGGAGGGACCCCGACCATCCTGATTAATTTGTCCAGATCGGTGGACTTCCTTACATCACCTTTAGCTGCCTTGAGCCTTTCCCTACCTCTCAGTGTCATGCGTGAGTGGAAAGAATTAGAGTGATCTTGCTTCCTTTCCACCCAGCAAAGAAAGCTGAGACGTGTTTCCTAGCAAAAGCTGCTGACCTCCCTTTGCTCTGCAAGTGCTTCAGGGAACCAATCCAAACAGCCCTACGCCTGAACCCATCCCCCACAAAGGCCAAAAAACGAAGGGAAGTCCCTTCATTGACCTTGTTAGCTTTGGTGCTGATACAATGTCTGCCAAAAACTGTGCACCAAGATTCCAGCGATGTGTCAGGAAAGTATTGGTGGATCTGCTGCCCTGGGTAAAAGCCTCAAAACTAATGCATCTTGAAATGAGACGACACATCAGCAGCATTATTCATCACACCAATTATGTTTTGTAGGATGTTATTCATTAATTAAATTAACTAAATCTCTTAACAGTAGCAGCGCCATCTTACACTTGGTATGTTGAAAATTAACGGACTCGACTGCAAACATGCTGTCAGGAGCAAAACATTACAGACCATTCATGTAAGCAGGCGAAAGATGAAGGGCTACCAGAATGAGGACAACCTTGAGGAATGGCACGTTCTGCACCAAACCCCAGGCCACACTTGTGCACACCATTCAGGTCCTAAAATGGCCCCAAAATGAACACTGCCTTCTGCACCTCTGAATAAAACCATCCCACAAATAGAGACAATTGGTGCGGCCCACACCACATTAAATCGATATAGAAACAAAGCCCAAAGTAAAAGTTCCTGCTTAACCTCAGCCTTAAGCAGGGTCCTGTAATGTTTCTTCTGCACACAAGCCATGCCCTGCGCAATTGATCTTTTGAAGGGGCAACCTATAGGAACAATGTGAAGGATGAAGTTAAACTGTCCTGTTAATAACTGGAACTGATGCATTGGGACTTTGCATGCCCACAAGCACAACCTTATTGAATCTTTAAATGCCTCCACCTTCTCAGGGGGGATATGTCAAACCCAATTCACTGTATCAGTCACAATGCAAAAGAAGACTGAAGAGGTGGCCGGACTGATGGTATTATCAGCTGCCAGGAGGACCCCAAACGTAGCTGTGAGGTCAATGAGGCAAGACAAGGAATCTGTACAGTAGTGTGAACCCCACCTACACCAGCCCAGCAAAAAACAACATCCAAACAGCGAAAGACACAGCTGTTTTTTGAAGACCCACACCACGAAAGTGCTAAAATATTCAAAGTAAGGACATGGTACAGAACACCCACTTGCACAGGGCTACTGGAACGATGTGACTGTTGAGGACCAAAATATGCCCAGGATGACTAAGTTATGCAGCAATAAAAGACAAATCTCATGACCTAAAGCAGCACTTCAACTGCAACAGTATTTCACTATTGCCTATTTTAACACACATTAATTCTGTCTCTGAGCATATTTTCCATCTCATTAGTGGTAGTTTAGTACCTGAATATAGCAGTCAGGAGCTTAAAGACGATAATTACATTTGGCAAAGAGTATGTCAATGGTAGCCCAGCAAGGAGCCCGAGGGCCCTATGTCAAAGAAGAAAATTGACCCCTGAAGTAGTAAAATACAGTGACATCAAGTTTCTGTAGGCTCCAGTGCACCTGCTGCTACACCCCAGGTGTTGCTCCTTGTGCGCACTATATCTTACCAACTTTTGATTTGTTTACGAGAGAAATATTGTTGTTGAAATCTGCAAATTAAGAAGGAGGGTGTGAATTATCTAGAAAATGCAGTAAATATGTGATTATACAGAAACTACAGTGACTGCAGAATCTCAAGTTTGCTTTACCGTAAGTAGATGTCTCCAGTTTTGACAGAATTAATGCATTTAAATACAAGCTTAGAAGACGAATTGAAAGAGATATCTGTTTACCACTGATGACTGCAAATGTATGCTAAGAAGGAGACTATTGAAGGAAAATTGGAGATTGGTGAAGTGACAGCTCTCCATCAATAGCTGAACACACCATACTCTGTCTTCCCTCACACACAAGTTTGTGACCAGGGAAGAACCATACTGTGTTACGTGACTTCTGTGGCTCTGTGGACTAAAGCTCCCACTCCAGGAAACTCTACTTGACCCTATTGTTCAGCGTTCGAGTTCTGGCTGGCTCCTTCATCCTTTCAAGGTCGATTAAATGATCAGTCAGGTAACAATTAGAATCTGTTACTCTCGCAAAAGTTCCTGCCCCACCACAGGCGCTTTACAAACCCATAGGTTTGATCTCTTAGAGGAGGGGATTGAATGGTGAGGGAAAAGAGGGCTACCTTTAACACATCGATTTTGCCTTATTTCGAAAAAGAATAACAAGGACAGATGAGCAGGACTTTAAGTGGGCCGGGTCCTGCTGGTGCTTAGTCCCGGAAGTTCTAAAAAGCAGGTGCTAAGGCAGGTCCCTATCAGGCTCTCAATTTTTGCCCTCACCCTTAATGTGGAAAAAAACGTAACTCTAGCACTACCACCCTTCACACCCTTTGATGTAACTTCAAAGAGACTAATAGTGCTGTCATAGTCCCATAATTTCAGAACTGAAGCATTTTCAATATTTTATTCACCAAAGCCATTGTTGTTGCTCGTTTATCTCGTGCATCTAACAACCATTGACGAAGCCAACAATCCTGGCTTGTTGTAGGTGTAATGTTACTTGTTGTAGTATATATGTGGATGCATTGACAGAAGCAGAAAAATACCAGTTGGGTGGCACACTATGCTTAACCCAGATTTTTATTTTACGTGTTTTTAAACCAGTCCCTTAACTACATCGGCCACGCCCCTATGAGAGACCCTCCGTTTATTTATTCCCAGTTGAAGCCCTGCAGCTAAGGCAGGTAGGACAGCTCTAGTTTTGCACAAAACGTTTCAGGGTTATTGTAGAGCCGTGTGGAAAATGTCCACATCGGAGTGCATCGTAGCTTAGCCCTCTCTCACAGCGTATGGTGCTGTTTGGACTGTGTTGAACATTGCTCCGAAGGCCGTGCAGCCGAGCACGGACATCAATTGGAGACTCCCCGCTCCCTTTACCCTTTACGGTGGCACACTCGATCCTCGCGCTCTGACGTGTATGTACCCACAGCTTGTGGAGCTCTGCCAGAACTGCACCGTCCGGCGCCCTTTCAAAACATTCCATTTAGAATCCATTAAAAATGTCTTCACGACTTCACCGCGGCGCAGACTTGGCTCGTGAAAACATTGCGTAAGTTATATGTACTGCAGGGTGCACTGTAGACCTAACCCAGTCAATGGAACCAGCCATCTCGGTGCCATGTTGTGTAACTACGTGACATAATTCACGACTCATAGCGTCAGTAAGGATAATTATTAATTACACTTAAACGAAACAGTCAAAATAGTTAACTAGTTAATTAAACGTAAACTAGTCAAAACAACTGGAACACAAGCATCCCATAGACCTTTTCTCCAAATTTAGGGCTGATCAGTTAGCTATAGCTTGGTTCCAGTGCCACAGTGTGCACGGGAGCCACGTCTGGCATATCCATCCCACTTGGGGCGTGAAACAGAATTACTCCAGAGCCTTGTATTTCTTGAGAGTAGTAGTGACAGAAGGTGACAAATGCACATATATTTTTAGAGTATTGTAGAATTGTGGTATACGTGTAAGTGTTATGTGTAGAGGAGTGAAGCATTAGGGATAGAGTCTTTAAAATGTGATAAAAGTACAATGCAGAAGGAGGAGGGCTAAGACTGAACAGATGGGAATTAGGTGTAATGTAGACTAAGTTAAGCATGTACCATAAGATGCAAAAATCTCATTATCAAACATGGTATTTCGGTGGAAAACAGATTTAGACGCAAAACCAACAGCAGCGTGGTATGACACTTGTGTGCAGAAACACAGTTGAGTACAGTATAAACATGGTTGAGTGCAATATATGCAGCAAGGAAATATTGAACTCTACAATACAAATGTAGCTTTGAGGTCATGTTTACATGCACTTAACCCTTACATAGGGTACTGGCCCTCACATTTCTCGAACAGGCACTGTAAGGCGAGTCTCTTTGCAGTTAGCCCTTCTGTAAGATGCTTCTGCCCAGGACACACAGCCAAGGCAGTAGCCACAAAATGAAAATACCCTCCACTTTGAACCTAAGCACTTATGGCATCAAGCGAGCGAAGCATGTCATCACAACCCTCACCAGAAGAGCTTGCTTATCTCTTATATCTAGGCATCTATCCATCATCCCTCTATCCACCAGCTGATGGTCACCATTTCACTTTCAATTTCTGTCATTCAGTCAGTCTTTCATCCAACATTCAGTCTGTCACCATTCCATCCATCTGTTCGCCCATCCATATCCAAATCTATTCATCTATCTTCAAATGTATCCATCAAACATATACATCCTTTCATACAGTCATCCATCATCCATCCATCCTTTAAGACATCCATCCAGCCATCCTTCCGCTTATTCATCCACCCTTTCACTCATCCATCCACCTTTTCACTCTATCCATACATCCATACTCCCTTTCACGGATCGATCCATCCAACTTTTCAATCACCCATTCAGTCTTTCATTGATCCATCCACTCTTCAATCCATCCTTCCACTCATCCATCCATCCATTTGCCTTTCACTCATCTGTCCAACCTTTCACTCACTTATCCATCCATCCAGCCTTTCACTCATTCGTTCATCCATTCACCCATTCACTCATCCATCCATCCAACCTTTGATCCAGCCATCCATCTACCTCCCTTTCACTCACCCAATCATTTTTTCACTCATCTATCCTTACATCCAAACATCTATCCATTCATCCACCCATCCATCCTTTCACTCATCCATCCATCGGCCCTTTTACGCAGTCCATCCATCCAACCATCCACACATTGATTCATCCATTTACCCTTTCACTCATTGATCCGTACTTTCACTCACTCATCCATTCTTTGTCATTCATCCATTCATTCACCTTTTCATCCATCCATCTTTCCTCCCCTTCACTCATGCATTCTTACATCCATCCTCTCACTCCTTCATCCACACATCTGTCTATCCACCTTTTCACTCATCCATCCATTAACACTTTCACTCATTCATTTATTCATTCATCCATCATTCTATGCATCCATCCATTAATCCATTTACCCTTTTACTCATCCATCTATCCTTTCACTCACTCATCCATCCATTCATTCAACCTTTCACTCATCTATTCGTCCACCCTTTCATCCAGCCATCCTTCCAGCCCTTCTTTGTTTTATTCATCCATTCTTTTACTCATCCATCCTTACATCCATCCCTATACTCATCTATACATCGTCTATCGGTTCACTCATCCATCCTTTTAACTCGTCCATCCCTCCAGTCTTTCGCTTTATCCATCCATCCCTCTACCCTTTCACTCATCTTCCATCCTTTCACTCACTCATCAATCCTTTCTCACATCATCCTTCCATCCACCCTTTCACAAATTCATACATCCAGCCATCTATTCACCCATCCATCCATTTACACTTTAACTCATCATCCATCCTTTCACTTGTCCATTCTTTCTCTCATCATGCTACCATCCTCCCTTTCACACATCCATCCATCCATCCATTTATCCATCCTTCTTCCCTTTCACTCATTCATCCATACATCGATCCTTTCACTCATTCATCTGTACTTGTATCCATTCATGAACCATCCATCCATGTTTTCATTCATTCACCTTCCCACACTTTCACATTAATTATGAGTCTTTGTTTGCTGAGTTGCAAACAGAAGAGTTCCATCAAAAACCCCACCCTGCTGCAGCTGCTAAAGCAGGGGGTTGGCTACGCCCTTGAACACAGCTAAGAAGGAGAGAGCAAGGCATAGGTTAGGTGATGTATTGTTAGAAATTGGATCTTTGGTTGGCAGTCAAGTTACCCCCTGTCCAAACAAGGACCCTCTCTCTAGTCAGGGTAAGTCACACACAGTATAAAAAGACAAAGCAAAAGCAAATAGGAGGACAGTCATAGGAAATCAGCGCTCACAGTGAATCATCAAATCAAATAAACCAAAATTATAGCACGGTGCTCCTGGCAAGAGGATCTTCCTCCCTCCTCTAGTGTTTCCGCAAGGAAACCAAATAGTGATAAACAGATGTCAGGGCACTCATGAATCGAAATGCAATCCTTCATATATGTTTTTAGTCCAAGCCTATTGTTTAGTGCAAATAGCATCAAAATATCAGTCGGACCGGAATTTGTGAGCAAAAAACCTCAATTTAATCTTGAGATAGGAAGTCCATCAGAGCAACAATAGCCGTTACATACAATGAAAAGTGAATTATACAAATGTGGAACATCAAGGCATACATAATTCATATATCTAAGGTCAAAGTCTGTAGGCAAAGTCCATACGTCAAAATAAGTAAAACCATAATGGTAATGCAATATATATTCTCATATTTAAACAGATACTTAAATAAGTCCATCTCATTAGTGACAGTTTAGTAAGATTTACATGATATCTTGGAGACATTTGACTCATGTTATGGATTATAAGCTTCTGTAATGGTGGCCTTCTGTTGTTTTCTATGTGTTAATTTCATGTCACATAAAGTCACAAATTGTAATAGCCATGTTTTCACAAATATCACGGTGACAAGGGTTGAATCTTACAATGGGATGAGTGCATATTATAATTGTAGTCACTGTTTACATTTCTTACAACCCTGATGAAGTCTTTGAGAGTAACTATCTCATAGGACGAAACACGTGTTGGCTGTTGTTGCATTATGGATATTGGTTCCAAGGACGGCTATTGTTGCTCTAATGGACTTCCTATCTCAAGATTAAATTGAGTTTTTTTGCTCACGAATCCCGGTCCGACTGATATTTTGATGCTATTTGCACTAAACAATAAGCTTGGACTAAAAACATATCTGAAGGATTGAGTTTCGATTCATGAGTGCCCTGACATCTGTTTATCACTAAGTCACACACAGTCCAAATTATCCTGTGCCCGCCCTCTGGTAGCTTGGCACTGAGCAGTCAGGCTTAACTAGGAAGGAAATGTGTAAAGAATTTGTGCAATAAATCATGCAGTAACACAGTATAAACACCACAAAAATACACCACACAGGTTTCGAAAAATATAGAATATTTATCTGGTTAAAATAAGGTCAAAACTATCAAGATTCGATAAGTACAATTGGAAATATCACTTTGGTAATGATAAATAGAGTTTTTAGTTCTTTAGAAGCAATAAGTGTCTCTTGCAAGCACAAAATACCTGGTTTGCGTCTAAATTATCCACACGGGACCGCAGAGGAGGAAATATGTGGAAAACAGGGAGGTGTGTGTCGGTTTCTCCGGGCACACAGAGTTGATGCTTTTCCACGCAACAAGGGCTTTGCATCAATTTCTGGCACACAGGCTTGGATCCTTTTCAGATTGCAAGGTATTTGAATGCCCCGGGGACGATGCAGAGAAATCCTGGGCGTGCAGGACCAAGTCACAGGAGCTGCATCGATGAGGTTGGCGATGCAGGGAAATTTCTGTCTCACGGCAGGCTCTGTGTCGATTCCTCTTGCAGGAAGTTGGGCTGCCATGTTCCAGCATGGCTATGCTTCGATCCAGTGGGCCGTGCACCGAAGTTCCGGTCGCAACACTGGTGCTGCGTCGATCTCCAATATGGGAGCCAGGCTGCGTCGTTCCGGTTCGGCGTGCAGTGATTTTCTCACCCCGATGCAGACTGTGTGTCGATTCCAGCAAGCTGTGCATCGATTTTTGCCACACAATGAGTTCTTTGCAGGGATGAAGTCTTTTTGGCCCTGAGACTTCAGAAAACAGGAGGCAAGCTCAATCCAAGCCCTTGGAGAGCACGTCTCAGCAGAGCCAGAGGACAGCAAGGCAGCAGGGCAACAGCAAGGCCGCAGTCCTTTTCAGCAAAGCAGTCAGGTGAGTCCTTTGGGTAGCCAGGCAACTTCTCTTAGCAGGTTGCAGGTTCTGGTTCAGAGTTCCTTTCCCAGTAGGTATCTTGTCAAGAAGTATCTGAGGTGGTAGGTTGAGAGGCCCTGTTTATATACCCAAATGTGAAGTGGGGGGACTTCAAAGAGTGATTTAGAAGGGCACACGGTTCCCTTTCAGTTCCACCCTGTCTGCCACGGTCCCAGTAGGGGGTTTAGCAGTCCATTGTGTGAGGGCAGGCTACTGTCCTTTGACATGTAAGTGTCAGGCCCTTCACCCTCCCAGCCCAGGAAGACCCATTCAGTATGCAGATGTGTGCAGGTGTGACTAAGCATCCTGTGTTTGGGGTTTTCTGAGTGAAATGCACAAGGGAGCTGTCAACTAACCTAGCCAGATGTAGATTGTAAGGCACAGAAGTATTTAAGTGTAGAGAAATGTTCACTTTCTAAAGTGGCATTTCTAGAATAGTAATATTAAATCCAACATCACCAAAAAGCAGGATTTTCCATTACCATTCCGGCCATACTAAATATGACCTGGTTACTCCTTTCAGATCAGAATCTACCACTCAAACAGTATATGAGGGTAGCCCTAATGCTTTCCTATGAAAGGAGCAGGCCTCACTGCAGTGTAAAACTAATTTAGGAGTTTTACACTACCAGGACATATAGAACACACATGTTCTTGTCCCGCCTTTTACCTACATAGCACCCTGCCCTGTGGGCTACCTAGGGCCTACCTTAGGGGTGACTTATATGTACAAAAAGTGGAGTTTAAGGCTGGGCATTTACTTTTAAATGCCAAGTCGAAGTAGCAGTGAAACTGGACACATAGGTCTTGCAGTGGCAGGCCTGAGACATGGTTAAGGGCTACTTTTGTGGGTGGCACAAACAGTGCTGCAGGCCCACTAGTAGTATTTAATTTACAGGCACTGTAAAGGTAAAGTGCGCAGAGTCCTAAAGCCAGCAAAAATGAAGGCAGAAGAAGAGAAAGAGGAAGGCAAAAAGTTTGGGGGTGACCCTGTAGAAAGGCCATTTCCAACATGTATGAAATGCCCAAGCAAAGAGGGACACTTTTTTCATAGGTGAAAGTGATTTCTAAAGTGTGTAATGACTGATTTTATGAGTTTTTGTTCCAAACAGAACTCTACCCCATTTTTTATTAGGTCGAAACTACTAAACCGCACAAGATGTCTCTTTGCAAAAGACATGTGGTGGGCTTACCAAGATTTTAACGAGGCTTACAGCCTGCCCTCTTTTTGCTATTGGTTGCAAATGCAAAAAGTTTTTGTCACTCTCATTTGCATGCATCTTATTGGATGTCTTTCCTTGACCCAGCTCTTGGTCGATCTTGTATTTGTCCTTCCTCTGAAGTATACCATTTTTACCATCTCACTGACTGGCGGATTTCCATCCTTTCACTGTTTACTTTCATGGAGTGGTTTTCTTTTTGGTTAAGCAATCTTTGAAAATGCCTGTGTTCTCCAGATTTTCTCATTCTCTCCCCATGTGCTCTCCCCAGTACCCCCTCTATGATTCTCTCTAGTCTACTTCTCCCCTCAACCACTTGTACTTCATGTTATTCTTGCCCTTCTATGCTTCGCGCCTTTTTCGTGTGCTCACTTTCTTAGGTGCTTCTCCCTTCTGTCCCCCACCCTCTGTGCTCTTCTCTCCCCCTTGATGCTCTGTTTTATTCTCTCTGTATCTGCTTCTCCCTACATCCTCCTTGTTGCTCCCTCCCTTCGTGCGACCTTTGTCCCGTCCACGCAACCACCCACTTCTCAGTTCTGAAACATCCCCACACCCGAGGTCTTTTTTTAAATTTACCAATCCAAATGACGTCCACCATCTTGAGTCAATAAATACAAACTCAAAGAAAAAGGCCCCACATAATTTCTCTGACGTGCTGTGCGCACGTATCAAGTGCATATGTCAGTACACATGCACGTGCTGGTGGAATAACGTGACCACCAGCAGTGGTCATTTCATTGCAATTTCTTTTGCAACTTCAGAGTCTAGAAAAATGACTGATGCTGTAGAGCATAGATAAACGGTATTGGCAAAGCCAATAGGTCCCAAAGGTCAGACCTATTGGCTTTGCCAATGCTTGTTCAATTCAAATGACTGCATATTTATATTTATTTTATGTTTATTTTTAGAGTGCTGCAGCCAAAGGTATACACGCTGTTTTATTCAGAATTCGGCATTCTTAGCCTTTTTAAAGCTGACCCCTCGCAGATTATAGTGCACTTTTGTCTTTACAGTTCTCAATCTTTCAATTCACATTTATGTTTACTTTTAGAAATCTGCACTTATTTACTTTCTATATTTTGCATACTTTACCATTCACATTCGTTGCTTTGCACTTAATGTGGAAGGTATTGCTCATGTGTTAGTGTTTTCCTTCTGTAACCGTCATCTTTTAGCATTTCTGCATCATTTTCAATGGACGCACTGCTAGGAGGTTGGTGCTGAGAATGACTAACCCCACTGACAACCTCTGCATTGCTCAGACTCTCCCTTCACAGTCCAAGCAAGTGGGTTTTGGGAACGAGGCTATACCAGTGTTATTGCCAGTGTTATTTAGAACTGAAGCACTGCTAAGATTCCCTTTCCACAGACATGATAGAAGTAGGGTTGAGGTTGAGCGGAGAACGTACATCTTATAATTAAGTTAATTAACACTCTCAGTTTTCCGTTTTTACCGATTTTTACAGAAAATACAAACAGAAAACAATGTGTTTCCTGCCTGTACTTATATTTAAAAGTGGAAAAATACTGAAAATGATGCTTCTAATGAGTGACTTTCCATGCTGTCCATTGTAAATTCCAAGACAACCTATGAGCAGACAGACAGCATAGGTATGAACAAACAGATTCAGGTGTCTTTAAATACAGGCATATGTTAAAATATATTTGTAGTAAATTGCTAAGATTTACCTGTGGGTGTACTGTTGTGCTATATTTGGCTGCTAAATTTGCTAAAACGCGACAGGTGTCCAAGTATGAGTGCATGTTTATCAGTTGAATATATGTGGAAATTAACCATTTTTTACTCCACTTTTTCATAAACCACACAATGCATATGGATAAATAATAATAAGATGGCCGAAAATAAATATGGATCAATACAGGCTGGAAATGTTAAAACAATGAATACCATAAAATGGTATCCCTAACGTAAATTGGACAAAATTAGCAGTACCTGGTAGAGAGAAAATGTTGTAAGCATGGCAGCATTCCATTTTCCTGACTGGATTTCACCTCTCGATTCCAAAGGATGCATGAAAGGGCAGTGTTATTACGGAATTTACACAGTGTACTCCTTACTGTTAACGTTTCCCTATCTTAGTATGATTACTCCTGTAATGTGGAGCAGGATCTACAATTTCAGTACAATATGAACTAACTGTACTGACTTAGCCAATAAGATAGGTTGGTGTGTTGTACTGTAGATCAATGTATCACCTTATACCATGGATGACGCCACCTGTGGCTCTACCTTGCATCAGACTTGTAAGTGCTGTTTTTGAGTGTATGGTTGAAAGGATATTAGATGTAGCGTGCACTTTATTGGGTTAGGTGGGTGATGTGTGAAGACATCAAAGACAGTGTGGTGTATGTTGCTGTTCATAAGCATGAAGTAGAGCGAAGCATGTGAAAATAGACATTATCATGCATTACTGCTTTACAACTTACAAAGCTCATCTGCATCTTGTGATGATTTACGCAGAAACAGACAGTTTTTCATGTTTTATGGATTCGGAATGCTCCATAATTGCCATAGTATTATCATGTGCACTAAAGGCATACCTTTTTGGCACAACCAAGATGGGAGAGTACTAGATGGATGGTAGCTTAAACTTTTTGAGGAATGCCGAAGAGTGGGAACATTTGGCAAAGGTAGCTCACCAGTATATGGAAGGGTCATTTAGTGACTTCATTTACTCGCATGAGTTGGGAGGTATGGTGGGGCATCCTAGTTCTATAGACCACATTGTTGAAAAGTCAGAGTTGGTCCATTTGTTACATGCAAGTAGACCGTTTTTTTAGGTAATCAGAGCGAGCAGTTGGCTAACATCCAGTGGGAATTGCTTATAAGCAGTGTCTGATTGTGCCCAATATGGCAGGAGTCAAAACCTGATGTATTTTGTAGTTTTAGCATGATTTGCATGTGATCAACGTAGTTGTAGCACTTAAAATTAAACAAGAATATGATATCTGGTAGCAGTCTGATGTATACATTGAGGTAGGACAGGAGCAATGTTTCATCTTTGGGGCACACATTAGGCTTGCATGGTGAAGTGACATAATGATCAAAGTAGGAGGCAATCAATTCAGGGCAGTTCCTTTGACTCCTTTGTCATCAATTCTGTACATACTATATGATCGTACAAGAAGAACTATTTCTGCTCCTTTTGAGTTCAACAGTATTTCAGACATCATCTTTTGAGGATATCAGTGCTGCTTCAGTGCCACAGCCAGGACGGAATCCATTTTCATAACTCAAGTGCAAGTTCATATCCCCAATTAATGTCGATATTGATTAGATGCACATCTTTGTGATGCAGGTGCCTAAAAAGGCTCATTTGATATTGATCCATTGTTGGTAGGATTAAGGTCATTTTTTAAATTGGGTTTGATAAGAAGATTTGAGCTGGCCTGAGAAGCTTCTGGTCTCTAAGGACTAATTGATTTTGGCTCTGGCTGAGAATGCAACATGCCTAGTGAGGAGGATGCCTCTGAATATGTTAGTCAGTCACGAGGTAGCTGCTAATCTGGATGAATCACCCACTCTTGTGGTACTCAGGAAGTCTTCAGGGACAGGTTTTTAAAGAGGAGCAGCTTGGGACCTTGATTTTTTGGTGTGTTATTGTGGGAGTGAGATAGGAGGTCAATTTGTTTTCTTTTTTAATTAGCAAGGTCATTTTTCAGGTCTTTTAGTTTTGTAATGAAATGTCCAGCCTTCGAATCACTTAGTTTCTGTAAGTAGGTCGTACTAGCTTTGATGCTTTCAGAATTCTGGAATTTATCCAATTATTATGCAGCTCTCTTCATGAGCAAAATACATCTGTCATAGGACACACACGCATTGTTTTCTTTTTCTTTTTAATGGAGTCATTATAGACTTTGAAGTGGTGCTGGAGCGTCAGCTTCTTCCAGAGTCTGTCAAGTTTCTTCTATTTGATTTTAGTAATTTTACACTAGGTGTCAGCCAGACCTATCTCCTAAAGGATTTAGTGGCTGACATGTATTTGAATAAGAAATGTTTGTCAAAGACAGTTCTCAGTCAAAAAGTAAAATTGCTGATCTGTTAATGCCGAGCTGGTGATTACAGAAGCAAATATTAGCAGTCAGAAAGCAGGTACGTCCAATTTCTTGAGCATCTAATATCTGATATTTAATATTTTTCTGTGGTGTGTGAAGTTCCTGGAATTCATAGTTGAGGTAATAGAATGGTTGAATATTATCACATAACGATCACTCTAGGTGACAGGATGGATCTTAGGTTTTGAGATGTTAGAAGAGGCAAAAATTGCATTGATTGTATGTCCCGAAATATTGGTGGGTCCACATATAGGTTGCAGAAAATTGATTGTTTTTAGTTTAGAGAGTTGGCATTTAGCTTGATGTGAGTCAGGCTTGTTAAACCATGTATCCAACTCTTCCAGGTTGCAGCAGTTAGAATGAGTTAAGGTAGTTTGTAAAGGCTGGTGATGCAGAGCATTGGTCGAGTACAGATTCACATTCAGATTAGCATTCAGTGATTGTATTGTTAGTGAATACACTGCTTGGATCTGTGAAACACTTGCAGATCACATGTTTGAATCCTGTCAGTACTTACTCTGCCTGGCATCTTTCTGAGGTGATAAAGCCATTTGCTGCTGCAGCACTTCAAAAGTGAAGCAGAAATAAAGTTTTCCATATAGCAGAACATGTCATTAAAATATTATAAAGCAATATTATATGTCATGCTACGTCTTGAATAGTTTCCATCAGGACTGGCATTGACAAGAGCATTGCGATGACCCACTAGACCCTCTTGTGGCCTCAATACACATTCCAGTAACTAGAAGTTCAAGTTTATCATGCTGACTCAGACACCATTGCTGGCAATACTGAAAACATTATTTCAGGCTTTGGGGGGGAAGTGTCTTGTTTCGTCGAAGTCTACCTCTGTTCTTGATTGGTAAAATAGTACTGGCAAATGAGATGGCACTAACAAGGCTTCTCTATTGCATATTTCAGCTGCCGTGTGCCACGCGTACTCCTGCGCGCCATAGTGATAGGGTGTGTGCGTGAGTCTAGCATAGCTTTGTACAGGAAGGACATCCTTCCTGTACAAAATACTATGCCTAGACAAGTGGAAATGCTTTTCCTAATTTGTATTTGTGCTGTACAGTGCAGCACACATGCAGTTTCTAAAACGAGAATTGAAAACATTTCTTTATTTAACGCCTGCTTTTAGTGGCATTGATTTTTGGTGCTAAATCTTAGTGTAAAGAAGCATGGGTGGTAGCACGGACATGCCCATGTACCATCTATATAACGCCCCCATGATGCAAAGCAATACAAAGCAGCATTTGTGCTGCTTTGTGTTACTTTGCCACACAAACCAATGCGAATACCAATTTGCGTTGGTTTGTGAATCTCAAAAAAAAGTTTAGCATCGGTTTGCATTTTTTTTGTAATGCTAAACATTTGAGTATATGGGACTGAGTGTCTAAAAGCCCGCTCATTGCTTACCATTGATTGGCTTTATTGGCACTTCCAATTGCTTGATTCTTATTCAGTGGGTTTGCTTGGCCCAGCGTTTCCATCTTTTGTCCCTCTCCTGGAGCATAGCCTCTTTACTATCTAGCTCAGTGGTTCCTAACCTTTTGACTTCTGTAGACCTCCACTTAATTATTACTTAAATCTGGGGATACCCACAGAATCTTTACTAAAATCCAGGGATCTTCACTGGGTCATTTCTGATCCTAGCTTTCTTTTTGTTTAAGCACTGCAAGAGAGTGAATTTGTTTTCCTGCTCTCACCTCTGCCCCGCGTGCTCCTACCCCCTATGCTCTGTGATTCTCTTTTGTGTATTTATACCCTGCTTCCCTCTTTGTTTTTGTTCTCACACTTGTGTTCTTTGCCGCCACTCGCTGTGTTGCTATCACTTTCTCTCTTGTGTATTTATAACCCGCCACCCCTCTTTGTGTTGTCCTCACACTTGTGTGCTTCGCCGCCACTCGCTGTGTTGCTATCACTTTCTACAGTTTCTTTCTCTCTTTTGTGCTTCCCTCCCCGGTGCTCCTTGTTATTCTTTACCCCACTGCCACACACTGTTTTCTTTTCTCCCCACCTGCTGTTGTGCTGTGTCCCCCATGGAATGTTTCTCCCCTCCTCGCAACCATCCCCTGCCTCTAGCCACTCCTCTTATACCCCACCCAGGCCGTATTTTTTAAAAGAAAAAATTAGCTTTTGCACCTAAAAAAAACAAACAAACTTTTTTTTAAATTTAACAATCTAAGTGGTATCTGCCATCTTGGAACAGTGAATAGAAAATTAAAGCAAATAGCTTCTGCCACATTTCGCTGGTAAGCGCATGTGTGCTGACGAATGCACACATATGTCATCATGGACGCACACTCTAGGTGAATGATGAATGACCCGACTGCCAGCAGCTGTTGCATCATCGCACCTTTTTTATTTAAATATTTATTTATTTATGGCAATACTGCACAGCAACTTGAGAAAAAACAGGCTTTGCCATAAGGCATTGGCAAAGCCAATATGTCCCAAGGAGAGACCATTGTCTTTGCCAATGTTTCTTTAATTTGCTAATTACTTTAGGATTAGGCAGCCAGATCCGGCGTGCAGTGAAGAGAGGTGTTAAGAGATAGCTCTGGTAGAAGAAGGGCTAGGTGCAGATCCTGGCCAAAGGATGCTCTCTTTGCATGGTCGAAGTCTTCCATCCTTTGTAGCAGGCTAGGTGAAGGCCATGGCTGAAGGCCAAGCTCTGTGTTCCAGGCTGATGCAGTCTATAGCCCATGGAATCCGAGCTTCCTGCTCATGTCCAGAGGCCCGCACAGCAGGCACTGGGAACTGGTTAACTACATGCATGGCTTGGTCGGAGACAATACCGATTAACATACCGAAACCAAAAATAGGCACTGAAAAATAGATAGTTGTACAGAAGTGATGGTTCATTGCTGTTGTTGCCAAACAGCGTGTCATAAACAAACACACACATTTTATGGAAAAAATGCAATCCCCTTGCCGCATCTAAAGGTGGAATCACTGTCTCGGAATCTTAGCATATCGCAAATCTGGTAAAGGTGGTGGGCGAAATTTGAGTTTTGCAAATCCTTTATGTTGATATATGTATACTTATGCTTTCAATGGATCAAGTAATCAAACACAGGATTCCTTTTAGTAAACCAGACTCTACGATGCTAAAGTAGCCATGTTTTTTTACATAATGTATGGGTCTTGTCCTCAATTTTTAAGGCATTCAGTTGGTGTAATGAAGCACTTTATTTGGTCCTATTTACTTGAAATATTTCATTTATATATACATCAGTGTGAGAAGTAAGGGAGCATATTCATGACTGGTCCCCTGTAGCACATTTCTTTTCTAGTTTCTAGTTGCATCCTAGCAGGTCGGTTGAATCTAAATATACATCGCATAGCTAAACATGTCCAAGGTTATTTAAAAATAGTATTGCGACTCCCTCTACATCCAACTGTAGAGGGAGTTGCAATAAAAGGGCCACCATAGTGTTGTCGCAAATACCCTTTTTTATTTTTAGCTATTTTTTATGGTTTTTCAAGGTGCCCTTCTTGTTTTTGCTTGCATCATGAATTTTGTGAGGTCCACCAACAGTGATATATGAATAAGTATAATTCTTCATTGGCCACTGCTCTCCAACTGTTTCACGTTATCAACGTGAAATTGGTTCCTTATACCTATCAAAATAGTGTTGTCACATCCCTTGAACTAATGCGACGTGAGCAATAATGTTGTAACATGTTGTGAAATAATGCACAGTGAATGCTAGTACTGTCCCAGGTTCTGAATTCAGAGGATGTAGTGCTGGGAGCAAACGAGAGATTAGGCTATTTCCAACAGTGCCCGGTACTAGCAGGAAAAAGTGGTGGGGCAGCGTGGAGGACATTAATAAAAAAAAAAAAAAGAAAACGTACCTGCCTCACACCGCCTTGCTGCCTCTGACTCCAGCTCCCGATAAACAGGCTCCCAGACTTCCCTGCGTCAATCCAGACGCTGCTCTGATGCTGGGAGTACCCAGCATGAGAAAAGCACTGGAACTGGATGGAGCGTGCTGTTATTAATCTCCAACAGGGAGTGGGAGCCTGTGCCTGCTACTTTCCACTCAACAAACCTGGAGCTTTCTAAGTGTGCATGTCGGTTTGGCCATCTTAAGACAGCTGGCTAAACCCACATGTGCCCTGGGCCCACCAGTTCTCCTGCTACTGTTGAGGGAAGGCCATGTCCTCAAAACTTGGCTCCGGTTCGGGCCCTGTCACGTAAAATAAAATGATAATAAAGCAGTTTTATTAACTGTTTTATTCTACATAGATTAATCTCATGGCTCCAACAGAGGGGCGATGCTCCTCCGCCATACGGTAGGAGCTGCTCCTGATTTCCAATAGTGTCAAATTCCATAAAATAAAGAAATGTTTATGCTTCGCTCACACAACTGAATGAAGGCAATGGATTCCAGGTCTCTGTTCTATATTAAAAAGCTTTACCATTTGGACAATGACTTTCTTGTCGTTGCCATTGTGTTTAGGAACCAAAAGGTTCTCTTTTAAAAAATGATATCACACCTTTAGGTACCTGAAGGTTTCATCTCTCTTTAAACATTTTTGCAAATGTCATTTTTTTATTGGAAACGCCGGACAGTATTTTCTGATTCTGTCCAACTTTGATAAAGTAAAGTTTTTTTACCTGCAGCCCCATAATATTAAGACTGCTTTACATTACAGGGTGTCCCAGGGTGCTGCTGTCGTAAAGGGTCACTGAATCTGCAACCCTTTAATTTGTTAACAGTGCTTTAAAATATACATAGAGTGGACTTTGGCTCCACCCAGAAGAGTAACACGCCCTCACCTAATGCTGTTGGCTTTTTGATGTATTATTCCGACTAATATGGAGTACTTGCTTTGCAGTGCACGAGGAACTACTTACATCTACAAAATAATAGACTACTATGTTGTTTCATCTATAATAAGAAACAAGGTCGCATATAAGGTACACAAGACAATGTACTTTTTTTCTGTTTCAGTAATGGCAGGGTCCTCAGGGCAGGAGCATGGCATGAATGTTTCTGAGTTTATGTTTAGAAACTATCAATGCTCTCAATCTCTCCATGCACTGGCAATCTGATGTACTAAGCTATATCAGTCCCACAAATTAAACAAAATACTTTTTTTTGTATTTTGAAGCGATAGCCTTTTTCTTACTTTTAAATGGTGGTTTTTTGTACCATTTACCTGGAAAACAAATTTCAGGGCTCCTGGAGCCCAGCAAGACCAGTGGTTTGTCTCTCCCTGTTATTTTCTTTTCTCGCCCACCTCTACTAAAAATGCACAGATTTTACCAATTTTACTATTATTTTTAATCCCTTTGTAAACTGCACAGCTATTTCCAGTTTCATGCATGCTTTTCTACCACAGAAGGACATTCCTACACAATAACACTGGACAAGAAGGCTGCTAACCTGATCTCACGAGGGCAATGGTGGGTGGTGAAATCCATCTCTTACACTTAGAAGAGCTATTGGTCGGCAACAGTGTGTTCTTTCATAATTAGAAGTATTAGGTGCAGTGTTTAACATAAACCTTTGGTTGCAGGTAGGATTCACCAGCACTTATTTTTGTGCACTGCCACTAATTTTTCCTATTCAGACATTGGCCCAAAGCAAGCAAGAGAGAAACACTAAAGAGAAAGAAGGAGCAAAAGGAAGATAAAGACAGAAAAAGAGTGACAAAGAAAGCAGGGATGAAAAAGAACCTGGAAGAGTGAGATAAAGGAGCACGGAGTGTCTGGTGGTGGATGAAAGAGGCCCTGGGTGGAATATGGACTATGCTGTCTTGGTATTCGGCACACTGACATTCTGTAGCACTGGCTGCAGGCTTGTGAGGAAATCTTTGGGTGCCGAGACGTATTCTTTTACACATTAAGCACTGATTAGGTGGTACCAGTTTACCCCTTCGTAACACTAGTTGATGTTGTGTAGGCTGGTAGTTATCCACTTCGTATAGAGGGGTATCCTCAAGTTAAGGGGGGGAGCACCTGCTGATATGTATAGCTTTATGCATTAAACAAGACACGGCTGTCAGAAGACTGCGTTCCACCTGGTGTTATCCATTGAAGAATAGAGATGTTATGGTTCTGGTGTCATTCCTCTGTAAGCGGTACCACTCTAAATGAATTTTAAAAAACAGTTGCAGCGTTCTAATCCCCTGCGTGTGACAAGACTTCACTGGGTAAAGCGAAATAATTTTAGAATGATCATCGAGCATGAATATTCAGGTTCTGGTGGATGATTAGTAAACGAAAGGTCAAAATCACACACATTTTCCCCATGAAATCACAACATTACCCGAGCCAAATTTTAATTATGCAAATGAAATTTGAGGAGCTCATGAATTTGGTGCTATCCCAAATTCTAAAATTTAGGTAATTTTGCTTCCTGCAATTTTAAATAACATTTTTAAGGAAGCATGTGCCTTGTGTAAAAAGTCTCGCAGGAGACTGGTTCTCACAGAAAAAAAAAAGTTCACGTTGCTTACTAGCAGAAAAAAAGACACATGAGATGCCTTATATGTCATTCACTATGTGCATGTAATTTAACTTAATATTAAAAACAATTTCGTGAAATGTCATGAAATTGGCAAGAAACAAAGTCGTGATTTTTCACACCCATAGTTGGTAACTAGTTCCTTTATATGAGGACAGATGCCATCATGCATGAGTTTAACTGCTAGTTAATAAAAAAGTGCAAATTCAATACACTGTTTCCATTTCGCACCATGATCTCCTTCAATTGTCGCCATTAACCGTATTTTATGCCTGTTCTCAGCTGAGATCCAGCACTGCTTGGTGAATGCCGGAGATGTTGGCTGTGGAGTCTTCGAATGCTTTGAGAACAACTCGTGCGAGATCCGGGGCCTTCATGAAATCTGCATGACCTTCTTGCACAACGCTGGGAAATTTAAAGCACAGGTAAAAGAAATATAGAATTATCTTGCAATAGAGATCATTGAGGTACCCGGGAACTAAATATATACTTTGAATTCAGCTAAAAAAGGAGATTGAGGAGCTTTTTAGAGTTTGGCAGACAGTTTACTCGTCACAAGTGTGGTGGTTGTCCCATTTGCTGTCTTACTAGCTTTTAAAAAAAATATTTTTATTCTATTGGTCTGAATCTTCTTAGCAAGTACATTGGGCAATGCCAAATATTGGTCGAAAAACAGAAGAATGATAAGTACAGTGCATAGTACATACATAAAGAAAATTCCCCTTAATAACCAGAAAAAGAAAAATAGGGGAGGAGTTCATAATCAAAGTTCACAAGTTGTCTCTTAGTTCCCAGTTGAACCCAGACCAAGTTCTATCAAACTTTCTAAGTGCCTGTGCCCCCACTAGCTCTAGCAAGCACAAGTTCCAGCTCACATATCTGTTGTATGTTTGCCCACTATTCCATGGCCCAGGGTGGAGCTAAGGATACCCAACATCTAGCAATGCAAAGTCTAGCTACCACTATAATAATAGACAACAGGCGCAGTAAACCAGCTTTATACCCTATACAAGTATATGCCATAAAAATAAAAAAGAAGACAAAATGCTGCGGACTGGATGTGCTTCTACATTTAAAAAGAATTAGCCAATACATATAATTTCAAAGCAACAGTATCAGCACTTCCCAGCATATAGGTGTACAGCACACAGGTATGGGAACCTTTTCTAACTGCATATCACAAAAGAATATCGAAATTTCTGTAACCAAAGGGCTAGTGTAAGCGTTGGTAAACTAATGGCACTAAAGTGCAAGACTTTTTAGGAGGATTTGCATATGTGAGGAGGTAAAATATAGTCACTCACAACTCATGTGATGAAGTGGCTGCAGTGGGCTGACCCACTGTTCCGTGTTGTATTCACCATAAATTGTTAGGTTAGTAACAGGGGCCTTATCACAACAAACATGCCTACTGTATATGCAGGGAACAGCTGTGCACCTGTTTCTATCTGAGTGCTCTATCTAAAGCACTCATAATTAACGTAGAGGTTGTTTGAGTTAGTGCATACAATGCGGATAGTCCAAAAATGTCAATACCCTTTCGTGTAGCGATATCCTACTTTATAATATGCTTGTAAACCAGGATTTACACGGTGAACAGATTATGGGGGTCATTCTGACCCTGGCGGTCTTGGACCGCCAGGGCGCAGAATGACGGAAGCACCGCCAACAGGCTGGCGGTGCTTCCAAGCCCATTCTGACCGCGGCAGTAAAGCCGCGGTCGGAAAACCGGGGCCGGCGGTTTCCCGCCGTTTTTGCCCTGGCTGGGTGAATCCGCCAGGGCAGCGCTGCAAGCAGCGCTGCCCTGGGGATTCTGACCCCCTTACCGCCAGCCTGTTTCTGGCGGTTTTCACCGCCAGGTAGAGGCTGGCGGTAAGGGGTGTCCTGGGGCCCCTGGGGGCCCCTGCACTGCCCATGCCACTGGCATGGGCAGTGCAGGGGTCACCTAACAGGGCCCCGGCCAGCTTTTCACTGTCTGCCTAGCAGACAGTGAAAAGCGCGACGGGTGCAACTGCTCTCGTCGCACGGCCGCAACACCGCCGGCTCCATTCGGAGCCGGCTCCTGTGTTGCGGCCTCATTCCCGCTGGGCCGGCGGGCGCTAACTTGGTTAGCGCCCGCCGGCCCAGCGGGAATGTTGGAATGCCGGCAGCGGTCTTTTGGCCGCATGGCAGCCGATTGGCGGTTCCCGCCTGGCGGGCGGTGGCCGCCTATATCTTTTCTTATTCAATATAGTTGACATATTTATAAGACGAATGCTATTATTTATGTTAAAAGAGTGTGTTGTCCCGCTAGATTCTTTGGATATATATATTTATTTCTGCACCAATAGTACATTTTTTATATAACATTTTCTTTATGAATTAAAAGCTTTTTTGTATTTTCTATCTAAGTTAGAAACACATCTTTAAATTTTATAGTACAAAAGAAGATTTCTCTCTGAAACATCACCAAATAACTTTTAAAAAAGAAAAAGAAAAATGTCAGTTGATGCAGCTTTTCAGTGGATTTCAAAGCTGGTGAACATCACCTTCTTAAGGACATACAGTAAAAACCATAAAGTACTCTCTATTATTTTTTCTTATTGCAGTGTTATCATTATAGAGCATGGGAAATTGCTTCCTCCTTTACGTGGTAAGTCATTAAAGTAGACCCAACAAGTTCACTTTAAAGATAAAAACATTCTTCTACATTCCCATGGCACCCCTTCAATTATTCCTCCACGTCAATATGTGTTTGGACCATATTCCAAGGAAGTACTTACTATCAGGGTTTCCTTTTTTTTTTTTTTCTTTTTTATAAACAATTTTTATTTATGATTCAAGGAAAACCAACACAAAGAAAGCACATCCAACCTCTAGACCCAGGCCAACATTAGATAAATATATGTGCACTACAAGTTTCAGCAACCCAATACATTGAAAGTTCTGAGACACAGGAACCTCAAACCTCTCATAGGAGTTGCCCCCAGCTGTTTCCTCCATACTCTGGCATGTTTTCGAGGGCATCCGCTTGCTTCATAAACTGGCTTTTCTTGTCTTTTGTCATTTAGAGAGGGGCGGCGTAGTCTAGGAGTTCCAATTGGTCACAGTGTCTCTTTTCATCACCATCAATGCAGTTCCAACAAAAGCGTGGTTAGCTTCTGAACCACCCACACCCTACATCGCACCCAACAGAACCATCTTTGGTGACATTGGGAGTGCCCTTCCCAGTACCTCCGCTAATTCTGGTAGGAGCACGACCAATACTGCGCTATGTGGGTCACTCCCAAGTCATATGAGAGAAGTCTGCAGAGTTCTCAAAACATCCAGGGCATTGAGAATTGGGTAGAAGTCCTACCCGGTATAGATTGGTAGGTGAAAGATAAGACTCATACAGATAATATACCTGTATCTGTCACCCCTATATAACAGATATTTCTCATAACTCAGAACCCCATACTGTTGAGCAGTGGTGGACCCCTCCATTACGTAGGATTAGAATTGATCATAGAGTAACATAAAGAAAAGTACAGTGGTAAGAGTAGTCTAGTTTTACTCAGCGGTTCAACAGGCAGTTCTGTAGATACCAGTTCACAGTGCTGGACTCCAGGATAAGTCCGTATCGCTGGAGGGCTCCACCCGGGCCATAGGATATAGTTCTGTTAGCAGCTCCCTCCCTATCTCATGAACAGCAGACACTGCAGCTTCTCCAGCCCAGCGCTCGCCGTACCTTTCCCTAGATTGGGGAAAAGGGGACCTCAAGCCGGATCCACTATTACTCGTTGGACGGATCCTGGGCTGCAGCTATATTGCTCCGCTCTGAGACCCTGAGACCCTCTCTGAGGAGGCCAACAGGCACTCATATATGAGCAAGATCCATGCCGCCGGGGTGTTGAAAAAATATGTTTTGTCAGCATATACCACTCGTAGCCCGGCTGGGAACAGAAGGCGGTATGACTCCTTCATTGTCTTCAACTTCTGTTTGACTTCTGTGTAAGATCTGCATTGCTGCTGGACTTCTTTAGTGTAATCTGCGAATAGGAGAACCATAGCTCCCTTGCAGCTCAATCCTCCCCAGGAACGGGCCTCCTGCAGAATGGCATCTCTATCTCTTTGGTAAAAGAACTGGAGCATCACTGGTTGCAGCAACGCTCCCAGAGGAGGTTTGGCCGTCAGGGTACGACGCGCCCTTTCAATTGCAAACCATGGCAAGAGACGATCAGGTGGCATCCAAGTCTTAAACCAGTCCTCCAGAAAGGAGGCCACGGTTTGCCTATTAGTCTTACATGGTTTCACCGAGAGACGTTTTCGGCATCTTTGGCTCTGCATTGTAGTTCTGACATGTGCATCAAAAGCTTGGAGACTTGAGATTTAAGGGTTTGCACTTCATCCTCCACCTCCATCCTCGGTAATCCTTGCTGTTGCACTGCAGAGGTCTTGGTGCAGCAACGCTACGTCAACTCTGACTTCTCCAATCTTTGTCTCCACTGCCATCTGAGAGGCCTGGATTTGTTGAGGAATGGTGGCCAAATGTCCTGAGGGCAGCAGTCAGTCACCCAGTCCTGATTCCCCAACTGAGGTCAAGGTGGAGCTGGTGGTAAATTGATCTACGTGTGTTTGCATCAAAATGGACCTGGATTTGTCCTTGCCCATTGTGATCTCTCTGTCTAATCAAGGAACTCCCATGATGAGGAGAAGGGCCACTCCTGGCAGAGATTGGGAGCCTTTTAATGATCCCTCTGAAGTGGCACCCCAGGTGGCACCCGCCAGTCGTGACTCACTCATGGAAAACAGCTCCCAGGCATAGATACAGGACAAATGTAGTCCCCTTTGTTGCACCTCTGCCGCCCGTGCCCTCACTTAATCACCAGCTTGTCTCACTGTTTGGTCATCTGGGGTCTGCTGAGATGCGGGGGCAGAGGAGGCCACCCAAATCAGCATCAGTGAGAAGGAGTAGGGATCGTCTCCAGGATCTCCCTGCTGAGCGTCCAGCAGTCCTGGGAGGTGCGGCAGCAGAGTATATATTTTTGTCCTCTTAAGTTTTGCAGCCTCTCAGCTACCAGCAGGTAGTTATGCTTTAGTTGCACACCCGTTGGCTCCTCCCAGGCCTTGTTTCTCATTGCCGGAGTTGTTTTGGCTCTTACTCCAGTCCCGGGCAGTCTAGTTCAGCCAGCAGGGGGGCCATGTAATGGCACAAGTTCCTGCGTGGGAGACCCCGAGAATCAGCCCTGGGCCAGTGTCTCTCTACCCCACAGCTACGCATCTGCTTTCTCAGGCAGTGCCACCTCTACCGCTGCCTCAGCCGCCCAGTTACCCGGGTGATGTCCCTCATGTCCAGTGCCCGCACTTCAAAAACCTCAGTCTCGCCACGTGCCTCTCCACAACTCCAAGGCCCGGACGTCCATTAGGCATCCCTTGTCCCCTCAGGTGCCGCCTCATTGTGGTGCCTCACACTCCCAGATCCAACACTCATCAGATATCATAGTGAGAAGGAGGTATTAGCAAGTTGGGTGTGAACCTGCAGTCACCCCCATATGTTCTGCTGCAATGGGGGTCCCAGTGCACACGAGGCATCCCTGGTATTGGTTCTCGGTGGACACCTCAGTCGCGTTAGACAGCAGTCGCTATTTTGAGAGGCGGCATGGCTAGTAAAGAAAATGCTTTATGGCGTCCTCTGCCTCCAGCACAACTGAGGGCAGCAACACAGGACAATGTACTATTGGTGCAGAAATAAATTCAGATATATTTCCAAAGAATCTAGCGAGACAACATGCTCTTTTAATATAAATAATAGCGTCCAACTTCTACGTATGTCAATTCTATTGAATGAGAAAAGAAAAAACCTAATCACAGTGTAAATCCTGTCTTTGTTTTCAATGGGCCTCCCTGTACTTTGCAGGATCAGCACCATATTTGTTGGCGCAAATCCTGCAAAGCACCACAATAGCAAAAAACATTCTTATGCCATTGTCCTAATGTGCACCTAACGTGCACCGTATTGTAAATACGGCGCACACATCATGTTGGTAGGAGGCGCAGGGCGACCCAAGAAAAGTCACGCATCAGGACTGACACTCCACTTTCTTGTAAATATGCCCCTTTCAGTTAAAATTACAGGTTTCAGATTGTGCCATTGCAGATCAACAATCACATATCTGTGGAATGCAAATGCACACACGTTTATGATAGTGCTGCAAATGTAGTCATAATAAACAGTTATAAAGGGTACTGAAAACTCACTATATATCTAAACAGTCCATTACAAATGATATAGAGCTTTGTTCATAAAATAATAGGTGAACCCAAAGATGTTCTTAAGATGTCGAGGCTGAACTTTCCTCTACAAGTGTTGTACAATGCCACAGTCACTGCTGCCCTTATTCCTTGGGTCCTTTTGCTACCTACAGCATTCCATTGCTTTCCAGCTAGATGTGTGCAACACTATAGACATATCTTGCATTTTCTAATTGTTTTTAAAGCGTTGCACTCTACAATGAAGGTAGAAAGGGAAATTCCATTTGTTGTATGCTAATGTATTGTACATTTATGTAGCCCTTACTACCCGAGTGGGTCACTTATCTTTGTTTTTGATCTTATATAGAAAGCATCTCCATATCATGCATGATGACCAGCGAAGTGCAGTTATTATGTTACGGGACACAACCATTAGCTGTGTGATAGATGAAGAAGTGTGAGATATAGGCACGCCATTTATGTTTGTCAGTAAGATTGCAGCTTTGAGCAGCTCTGCAATTTCATTTATGGTATTCCCTTACTTCACTGGGTTGTCTATTCTGAGATTTTTTTTATCATTTATGGTCCTGAGCAGGCATAGCTTGGAGAGAGAAGTGTTAGTGAGACCTGCTGGGATGGACATTGTTACAGTCATCCTTTAGCTGATTGTCTTTGTGAGATGTTAAGAAGCAGTCATAGTGTATGGCCTGTTGGAACCGGTCATACTATACTAAATTAAAGCCTCTGTTGGCCAGCAACATGTGGTAGATATCTTCAGTTATTCTATGACTGTTCAGTTGGTGATGGATGGTTTGTTGCTGTGGATTGGTCCAGTAATGTGTGATGGATGTGACCTATAGCAGTTTTGAATTATGTGAGTGTAAGGTGGTCAAGCAGAATAGGGCAATTATTATGCAGCCTAGATGAACCACAATCATCTGCCCGACCAATGGGTATTATGATATTAGTTTTCATGCAGGCCAGGAAGGTTACATATGCATTACCATTACTATATATTACCCAGACTAAACAGAGGTCAACCCTTCTTGATGTATCTGGACATAAAAAGGTGAATGATGGTTGGACTGTTCCCTATGTGTACTTGAAGGTGACATTATTATTCTGGGTTCTATTGCATTCTTGTGGGGGGATGTAGTTATCTTGAAAATAGCATTTTTTTCTACTCAGTCCTGAAGTGGATATGCTCATGAACGATTAGAATCTTGGCTAGTATTGAGTTTTAGAGCTTGGCAGCTTGTACTGAGACAGCAGTATCTCGGAATTCCTTACAGTAAGGTGATATAATGAACTGTGATGCAAGCTGGGAGTATAATATTCCTTTTTGTTTGTATTTCTTAAACGTAACTTTTCTGTATAGTTGTAGCTTTTCTTGAAATACTCTGTGGACAAAGTAAAGATCCTTTAAAATGGTTCTACTAGCAATAGGTAGCGAACAGACTGATTGCAGAACTGGAACCATGTATTCTCTTGCACAAAGGGGGGGAAGGAGTCTTACAGCAGCATTTTGGAGAATTGTTTGGCATATGATGAATCTTGAGCCACCAAGGTGTAGGCTTTTGGCATTATTAAGCTTGGAGATTAAGGGCCATATGTACGAGCACATTTTCCCATAGACACAGAATGGGCAAAACTGCTTGCTACATCTGGCCCTAAGAGTGTGAGGGTAGTTTGTAGATTTTGTTGGTATCCAAGATATAGGAAGATGCGAGGGATAGTTTTCATTGTGTAGAAGGTGATCTTTGTGATCTTGTTGCTAAGTAGTATCTCAGTCCATCGTTACTCCTTGGTTTCTGACTTTTTTTGATGGTGTGTAACAGAAAACGCAAAGGCAGTCCAGTCCTGCCAACCTCAAACCCTCTACCTTGGGAGCAAGCCAACACTTTATACACTTCAATCAGTTTAATGTAAGCTGAGGCTTTTGTCATTACCAGCAGCACAGGACACAACACACTTTAACCTCAGCAGAAAAGTGAGCACAGAAAAACACAAACACACACCACACAGACAGCATACATTTCTTCACACGGAGAGTTCCACATAAGCAAAACACGACAGGATAAATAGTGAAGCATCACAACTGAGCAGAAAAGCTCAGAGACATACAAGCAGTTTAATATGCAACACAGTCCCTGAAAAACTCTTATGGGTTGTGTGATGTGCACCCCCTCCCTCTCACTGAGCAGTACATGCAGTATCCTCTCCCAAAAGCCATGTGATGAGGTTGGATGCAAGGCAGGTGCAAGACCTAGGGCCACATGTACAAAGATCCGGTTTTGTGACTCGCAAGCTGCGAGTCTTAGCGACTCATAATTTGCGACTCGCAAAACTGGATGTACAACAGTGTACTTTACACTGTTTGTGATTTCCCAATGGGGTCGCAAATGACCTAACGCATGAATATTCATAAGGTAGGTCTCAATTTGCGACCCCGTTGGGAATGGCCGCCCTCACAGGGATGGTGGCCTGCTGGAGCCATCAGACCACCATGTCTGTGACAGCTTTTAAATAAAGCAGTTTTTTTTTTTTAAATGCAGCCCGTTTTTCCTTAAAGGAAAACGAGATGCATTTCAGCATCAAAAATGAAAAATTTTCTTTTCATTTTTTCAGAGCAGGGAGTGGTCCAAGTGCTATGAAAAAATATTTTTTCCTGCCATTCACAAAGGGAGACCCCTTCCCGTTTGTGAATGGGTTAGCACCAGTTTGAAACTGGTGCTAACTGCAATTATTTTGTGACCGTATTCACAATCACAAAACACTCCTACATCGCACTGCGACTCGCAATTAGGAAGGGAACGCCCCTTCCTAAGTGCGATTCGCACACCTATTTTGCGATTCGGTAAATAGATTACCGAATCTCAAAATAGGCTCTGTACATACCAAAATGTTTTTTTTCCTGTTGCAAACGGGCCGTTTGCGACAGGAAAAATGGTACGTACATGTGCCCCTTAGTCATTTCCTGAAACTCAGATATGTTTTTTTGAGATATTCATTCCATGACGCCCCTAACCGGAGGGTCCTTAGCTAGCATCCTCTATTCACATCTAAAAACAGACCTATAAATAGCAGGAGTAATTGTGGATATGAATATGAAACCAACTTCAAGCAAAATTCCTAGAAGTGTAAAAAAGAGGCGAGGCAACAGGGAGCCTTAAGAGAGGCAAAGTAATAAGCAGGGCTTTCCACTCAAGGGGCGACCCAGTGTATACTTCTGTAATTACAGCACGCCTTCATCAGTGGAGCCTATTATCTACCTTACCTGCAGGGTCTCTAAAGAAAGGTGGCTAGAAATATTCAGTTGCAATAACTGTTTGAGTGAAAGGGCTGTGCGTTTTCACCAGAAGGATCGTAATTTTAGAACAAATGTGTATTTGATTGAAGATACAGACGTTTCTGGTATGTGCTTGATTATCACCAGAGAGGGAGGGCTTCACAATAGCTCTTCTCCATCTAGTTATTTATCTAATCTGTCCTGGATTGTTTGCAAAGTTATTTGGTGGTTATATAGCTTCTTATCTTCAAGTTTGTTTTGAACGTCTGCTAGTGCACACCCTGCTCACTGCACCTCCGCACTCTGAGACGTTTGCATCCTACATTGTTTTCCCATCCCCATGTCCAACCTGAGCCTTGGAGTCCGGCACTCTGGTGTACACCTGTCTCAGTTTAGAATCCTACTGCATGTAGTGGAAATCTTTTTATGGACACCATTCTGCATTTTATGATATGCAGCCACCCTCTTGTGAATCTGAATCGAATATGCCCATCCCTGCGTATTTTCTAATCTTGGAAGCAGGCATTCTAAGGTGAACACCCATATTGGTCTCCGTTCTTGTTCTGTGTAGGTAAGAACAAGAAACCACTATGGTTATGCATGGATTTTTACGCCTTGTCCTAGCCTCAGGATGTATTGTCAAGCTGATAGACTTGGATGATCACAGACTTGTATTTTTTTAAACACTAGACATAGGTCCCACAAGTACACCCGAAAAGCTAATTTCTTTTTTCCTGTCCATTTTTCTCCAGGGTAAATCCTTCATCAAAGATGCACTGAAGTGCAAGGCTCATGGGCTGCGACACAAGTTCAGCTGCATCAGCCGCAAGTGCCCTGCGATCAAAGACATGGTGCTGCAGCTTCAGCGCGAGTGTTACCAGAAGCACGACCTGTGCTCCGCCGCCAGGGAGAACGTCCAGGTCATTGTGGAGATGATCCACTTCAAAGATCTCATGCTCCTCGAGTAAGTACGCTGGGAGCCACTGCTGCAACAACGATATTAA
Source organism: Pleurodeles waltl (assembly GCF_031143425.1). NCBI lineage: Eukaryota > Metazoa > Chordata > Amphibia > Caudata > Salamandridae > Pleurodeles > Pleurodeles waltl. The sequence goes on along the minus strand of NC_090446.1, from coordinate 650,071,799 downwards.
CTTAAAATGTCGAAATTAACACTTCTAAAAATAACGACTTGCAATGTAATGATTGTATATAGGTTGTAATCAGAGATTATTGGGTCTTAACTGGCCATTTCTGTAAATGATAGCTGGCGCCCCATGTTTGTTTCTAGTAGACTACTGAAAAATCTCTTTATACTTACATATGCCCGGGAAAGATCCGTAACAATGCATCCGGAACCACGCTTGCATTGTTCATGCAAGCGGAACGACGCTTGCCTGAACAACGCAGGCCTTTTTCTCTGCCTTAACAACTCACATGCGTGGTTAAGGCAGAGAAAAAGGAAGATCCATCTGTAGAGCATGCGGACAGATAAGTGTGGCTGGCGCAAGGTTGGGGGTAGTTTTTAGGGGTGAGGGCTGGGGTGAAGGGGTTGGGGTAGTTAGGTTAATTTTTTTTTTTTAAGGGGTGGGGTGGGGGGTCGTTTCTATGGTTTTTAGGGTGAGGTGGGGGTCGGGGTTATTTTGTTTTCAGGGGTGGGATGGGGTCAGGGTAAATTTGTATTTGAGGGGGTTGGGGTAATTATGTTTTCAGGGTGGGTTTTTAGGGTTGGGGTTGGGGTACTTTTGTATTTATGGCGGGGGTCGGGTTTTTAGGGGTGGGGTAATTTTGTTTTTAGAGTGTGGAGGGGGTCAGGTTTTTAGGGGCGGGGTGAGGGGCACGGGGTAATTTTGTTTTTAGGGCAGGGTGGGTTTTTAGGAGTGGGGGTTTGGGGTAATTTTGTATTTAGGGCTGGTGGGGAGGTCGGGTTTTTAGGGGCGGGGTGGGGGGGTTGGGCTAATTTTGTATTCAGGGCAGATGGGGGGTTGGGTTTTTAGGGGCAGAGTGGGGGTTGGGGTAATTTTGTATTCAGGGCAGGCGGGGGTCGGGTTTTTAGAGGAGGGGTGTGGGGCTGGGGTAATTTTGTATTTAGGGTGGGTGAAGGGGCTGGTTATTAGGGGTGGGGGTAGAGGGGTTGGGATAATTTTGTATTTAGGGCGGGGCTGCTTTTTAGGGGTTGGGGGAATTTAGTATTTAGGGCTGGTAGGGCAGGTTAATAGGCGTGGGCATAAATTTGTATGAAGGGGGTCGGTTTTTAGGGGTGGGGGTCAGGGTAATTTTGTATATAGGGCAGGCTGGGGGTCAGGTTTTTAGGGACGGGGTCGGGCTACTTTTGTTTTTAGCGGTTGGGTTGTTTTATTTTTGGGGGTGGGGGTTGGTTTTAGGGCTCAGGGTGGTTGGGGGGTATTGGGGTAGTTTTTAAGGGTGGGCGGGTCGGGGTACTTCTGTTTTCAGGATGGGGGTGGCATGCGACAAGCATGCATGCCGTTTCCACAGATGCCTTTACTAGGCATGCCTTTACAAAAAAAAACGATCATTGTAAAGGCATGGGTGATAAAAACGCGGTCGTTGTTCCAACCGCGTTGTTCAGGCATGCGTGGTTCCATCATACAACCCATATGCCCACCTCTTGCAGCCACCAGCACAAATTAAGAACGTGCACAGAAACAGGGTTACACAGAGCCGACACTAACTGCCTCACTGCACATGGAGCCCCCACTATAAATTCTGTCTGTATGGCTTTACATTCAGGGGGCTTCAGTGATTCTGAAATCGATGCATACTTTAAAATATTTATTGCTACAATGAAAACGAAAGGAGCAACCTTCTATTTCTAGCTTCCCCATTCAATATGTTTTGCAATGCTGAGCAGACCACTTTACTTGTCCTGCAGAGTTCTCTTGCATGGTACAATTTGTAGGGCACAGAAACACGTAAATGCTACTAAATGTGCTGTAAAGTAACTGAACACTTAGGTTTACGAAAGGGTGATGGTTGAGATTCCATATGATGCTTCTCTTTCTTCCCATGTATGTTGGAAAGAACTCCCCCATTGAGAGGTGGCGCTTATAGTAGGGGAAACAGTGTCAGGGATCTATCGCAATATTTTTTTGGTGAGGGTGGGTGTCATTTCGCATTATGCTTCTATCTCAAGAGAAGTCTGTGTACTGGGTTGGCATAGCAACCCTTACTTGTTGTCATATGTGTGTATTGTGTTTTGAAACACCTGTTAGCAAGGAATTGTTAGCACAGTGACAGTAAAAGTTGTTTTTCTTTCACCCTCAGACCCTATGTAGACCTGGTGAACATTCTACTGACCTGCGGTGATGACGTCAAAGAAGCAATCACACACAGCATCCAAACCCAATGCGAGCAAAACTGGGGAAGCCTCTGTAGCATCCTGAGTTTCTGCAGCTCGGCTGGGCATGCAGATATCACACTGTCTCCAGAAAAGAAGCTTGGGGATGCCATGCGAAGCCCTCGCAGAGAAGGGGAACAAGCCCCCCAACTGGAGACAGAGAGGGAGGGCTTGAAAGTTGCCAGAGGAGACAAAGACAAGAGCGGACGGGGGCTGCTGAATGTCCGAGTCAGAACCGGAAGCCAAGTTCCTAGAGCATCCCAAGGGACTGGCGATCAAGCGGAAGAGCTTATCGAGGCTTCAGATATCCGCAGGTGAAAGGATCTCTGACTCCTCCCCACCACACTGGTCACTTACAAGTCCGTCTTTTTAACTATGGACATTCCAAATAATTTACCATTGACAAGGGTTTTGTCATACATGGTGCATTCTGGGATAGTTGGCCTTCTTGGGCTGCGCATTCAATATAGAGGAGAGACAGTTACATCCAGAGTTTCCATGCACCCAGCTAGCGATGCCAAATTCTATAGTAAATTTTCTCTTCCCATCCTTAAATTAGAGAAGTGCATCATAGTACTGTTGCCTCCCCACTATTCAACAAATTAACCTAATTTAATTATTGCAAAAATATTTGTATTTCCATTTCAACAATTTGCAATCTTTTTCTCAGCAAAATAATTTTCCTAGATAGGACTGGGATCATAAACTCGTGGAGTATTCAAATTCAGTATATATATATTAGACAAAGGCACATGTAACAAGTCTCACTGGCAATTATTTACACGTACAAGTCATTAAAAACCTTGATTGCTGTCAAATTTGGTGGCTCTACACAGCTCTCTTCACAAATATTTTAAACAATAGTTTTATAATTCTGAATATAACTATTTTGATCAAGAAGTAGGGTTATCTGTTGAACATGCTAACATTTGTTTACTAGTAAAACAATCACCCCAGTGAACCTACAATAATACAATGTATATCATGAAAACAGTTAGCATTAATCGTTAAAAGACGATGTCCTATTTAGCTTTAAAACATAACTGGGTCTGTTTAGCACCACGATATATACAAGCTATTAAAGAGATTAACAGAAAGGGGAAATTGTTTGTTAACAAACATAGTATATGATTAATTTTCAGTATTGAGCTTGTTTCCTGAATATTTGTCAGTATACTTTATGAATTAAAAAGAAATATCCACGGTGTAGTAAGAACACATTTTAGTGTGCTAAGCCCCATTAATTAGCAGAATCTCTCCGTGTGTTCAACTCTTATCCGGAAGTACCAAAGTTTATCTCTGATGTTTGTATCATCACTGGCCAGTATGTCCCAAGTCAAGTCTTTCTTCTTTGTTAGTATTTTCTTTCATGGATTGTAGCACAATAGGAGGTAGAAGGATGAGAGGACTGACAAGGAACACTGGATGAAAGCAGCAGTTGGGGACTGATAAGAGGAAAACAGAAGGTGAAGCCTGACAAGAAAGGAAGGTTCACCATGAGAATTAACCGACCTTGAAAATGTCGAGAATCAAAAATGGGAAAGAAAAACAAAGGGGTTATGTATCCAGATGAAAGCATCTTTGCCCTCTTCAGAAAGATCATTTGAATTTTACTATTGTGCCTCTGTAGCAACTTGATTTTTAGGCATGCACTCCCTCCCTCTGCCTCCCCGCTGTGAGCACAGGGTATATAGTAGTTCTTTTTTTTTAAAGCAGGCATGACGCGAGGAGACAACCGAATGATTGCACCCTTTGTCATTCCATGAAAGTTTCTTGATCCCATGATTCAGGTTTGTGAACCACTTCCTCCTGGGTAATTGCTTTCTAACCTAAAATTCACTATGGCGCCATTGAGGATACAGACCTCCATTTTGTTATGGATGCTTTCTCTTCAAGAGAGACATGACTCATAAAATCAGCCTTCAAAATACACAATTTCTCTATGGTCTAACCATTTTGGCAATTATGGCTGCCCTAGAAATTCCTTGAATTGCCTTTGATATCTTAGATGTGTAGTAGGATATCATAACAAGAGACAGTATTGCAGCCCTGTTGAACAGACGCAGTACTTTTCAAATACAAACAAGGCTTCGTCAAAACATCTCAGAAGGCCTGCAAGCAGTGCATTTAAGGGAGCAGCGTCCACTTATTATGTGGGTAGTAAATCTCTCTGAATAGCTACCTTAAGAGTTGGTCACCTGTGTCAAACTCGAACAATGACAGGTGGAATCCTCATACTCCCTGATGCACTTATACCCCTCTTTCTTTCACTGTCTTCACTCACTACATATCTCCTCCTCAAATAGCAAACTGCGGTTGTACTTAAAATAGGTGTGGCCGTGGTTCCAGGATGACATAACACAAGCAGCCCAATTCACTATAATTAATTCTAGGGCCTGACAGAGAGAAAATATGCAGATTCGATGATATTGGAGTAAAACATCTTTTTTTCAGTGTGCTGTATTATAGACCACCTGCTCAAGGTCAGAGTTAGTCCCTGAGTAGGCACCTAGACGGTGTGATCTTTCCAGACCAAAAAGACCCCCCACTTTCATTCCTTTACACAGTCCAGTTACCTTCCCAAACTTAGTGGTCCACTTCTTAAATCTGAAGGAAATGACAGGCTCCACAGCACTTCAGACATTCAGTCATCTCAAGAAACACAGTCCTTGTTCTTGAAAATATAGTTGTATTTCAAATTAACTCCCATGATGCACTTCCCTATAGCTGCCACTTATCCTGCAAGACTCCCCTCTTAAGTGTCAGTACCTTGTCAAACAGTAGATTCTGCCGGGGTGGGGGCAACAGGCAATGCCACCAGGATTAAACCCTTTGCTTCCAGGACTTTGAGAGGATTTTAATAAATTAATTTTCTCCCCCTAGAGCCACATTCACAATATATTAATGAGTCTTGGAACCAGCATGTTAACCTTCAACCTAAAATGTGTAGTTTTTCTGTTCTTCAACTCAGTTATCTTCTTTATAGGTAGACATCTGCTGCTAATTATTACATACAATATGTATGTGGGATTTAAACACCAGTCCTCCCTCAGTCTTTATACACCCTAAAAATCATGTCCAACTTTCTCATCACACCAATTCTTCGCACAGTTAAAGGCTAGATTGTTTTGTACCCATGCCAACATACCTTCTTCAGATCTTCCTCTGCACCAACCACAAAGTATTTGGCCAGGCCAATGTGAAAAAAGGTTCTTAAAGAAGATTTTGTATGTCCATGCAAGGCATCTCGGTTGGAAGAGAATGGTCTGCTGATGTGGACCATGGTGTTTAGTTTAACAATGCCCCGTTTCAGTGAATGCCATTTACTAGTATGACTCTCTGAACATGTTAACATGGAAAAGCTCCTGCCCTCTGTCATTTATTTGGTAATTCCTACCGCATTTTGTGTAACATGTAATGTCTGTAAGAGAGGTACTCTGTAGTCAGCTTGCCTCAGCTGAAACTGCTGCCTCCTACTGGTCCGTCTTGGTAGCACTCTAGCAAAGCTTTAGACAGGGTGACATTTTATATTATCTACAAGGCAGCGGAGTCAATTAGCTAAGATGGTAGAGAACGGAGCATCTTATAATTACTGACTTAGAACCTGATTGAAGTAAAAGTAAAGTGCATACTGGATTCTTCAAAAGTAAATGTTTTGACTCAGGACAGTAAAGTGGACATTTATTTGAGATACTCGCTGGTTTCCATTTAATTGACACCTTGGGAGATTTAAAAATCGTCCAGCCAAAAGGAAGCAAATGGTGTTTGTCAATGCAAAGACAGAATGTCCCCTTTGGGGTATGCTTTCCTGATACGCAGTAATAACTTGCGTGCATTGGAAAAGCCATTCGGAATCCAAACCCCCCGTCTGATGAATACTGAGCCAACAACAACATCTGGAATTATCTTTTGGCATCATGTGCGTAGTTCATTTAAGGTCACTCTTTCCCAGATTCCCATGGACTCAACCCTGGACTAGCAAATTCAACACCTCACCTCAGCATGCATACACGATTTTTATTATTTCATTATCATGAGGATGTTTTCTGTACATATGTGTAGCTAATGTAAATTGCGTATACTTTAGCTATTTTTTCTAATAAGTTGTAAAACCAGGGTTCATAAAACCACAGAGCATTTGTTGTCACCAATCCTACATTTTATGGACAGTTATGTTATTTCATAAATTCACTAGGAAAACAATGGGGCATATTTAAGTAAAATGGCGCTGCAACTATTGCAGCGCCACTTTCTTAGCGCCCCCCCCTAACGCCATCATGTGTGCCCTGTATCTAAGATACAGTGCACCATGGCGCAGGGTAGGGGGCAGAAGCTTCATTTTTATTGACGCTATTGATTAACTCTGCAGGTGTAGCGGCAAAATATTAGCGCTACTCCTGCAGAGTACATAGGGGCCAATTATAAATAATGGAAGCCCCCTTATAAGGCCTGCATTAAATTGACGTAAAAAAGTGACGCAAGGAAATCTGTTAGATTTCCTTGCACCATTTTTTCACCCCCCCCCCATCTGGGGAACGCCCCCTTTGTATACATTATGCCTGGCACAGGCATAATGTAGCGCATAAGGTTACAAAGTGGCAGAATGCATGCATTGCACCATTTTGAAAATATGACACGAGGAGTTTGGCCTCGTTGGGCCACATTAGCGTAAAAAAATTACGCTAAGGTTGCGCTAGGGGATTATAAATATGCCCCAATATATTTTATTTTTACAGTATTCATAGTACAAATTTGTCATTTGGAATTTCCTTCCTTCATGTTCACATATTTAGAACAGGTGTGGGACTTAATTGGGTATATGTCAATTATTTTGTAAATCCCTGTTATGTTAAAGATGAGTTCTGATGACTGACTCAATTTGTAAGGATTTGACATTCCTTTTTGTGTTTTTCTGCCCTTCAGGCAATGTAAAAGGCAAAAGCCTACTATGCTAAAATAGTCTGTGTTCAACAATTACAGTTCTGGGCTAATGACCATGATTAAACTGTAAACCCGCAGACTTCCATCAGGTGTGAACGGAATAACATAAGAAACTCAATGCATATTCACTGTGTATCTCATAGTGATCAGGAAGAGCACAGAAGGTTGGGATTTCTATTCCAGAACAAGAAAAAATAAAAGCAAAATGGTAAACCTGACAAGCCAATAACTATGAAAAGCCAACATAATTAGGCCAAAGTTATCAGAAACCGAGTATACTTTGTATTAACCAGTATATAGATGCAATTAGTAACAGTGTTTCAGCAAGTCAGCATCACATGTGACGACATTCAGGATACTGATTGTTAGCCCATCTTGCCCTGAAAGGCTGACACACTAATGTTCATTTTGTCATCATTTAGATTTCTCTTTTCTAACGTCATAGCCTTGATGTACAGAAACTAATTAAAATTGTTACCGCAATTATCAAGTATACTGAAACACCATTTTATCGTTTTCTACCTTTTAACCTTATTTTTTGCTACAATCAACTTCAAACATTACAATCAACTACAAACATTTTTTCTCACATATGCTTATAAAACAATCTACACTGTGACACGGTTGGGTGATGCATATTCCTTTTTGTTGCAGCATTCCACAAAGAAGTATTTGTGAGAAGCGCAAGCCTAAAAACAGTTTTCTTGAAATAAGTGGAAAGTACATACTAAATGCAATAAAGCAAAATAATGACATAGTGAACAGTAAAGAAAACGACAATATAACAGTTTGGGCCTCCTGTTTGGCAAGCATTATAGCTACACCCTAAATTCACCCAAGTGCCTAAAGGCGATCCAGGTCACAGTGTTCTTTACAATAAATAATACTCACTGCAGATTACTCTAGGTAAAAAAAAATCTTTAAAAGTCAAGAAAAACACAGAATATGTTCTTTAATTAAAGAAGCTGTTTATGTTGATCCCTGGGCATAACTTTCTGTATTTTACAGTATGTAGGTGTGAGAATGTTTTTGTGTTTATCTACTGATTCTATTTGTGCTATTAGTGTAAATATTTAACAGTTCTATTTATTATAAAGACTACATTTTAAAGGAGAGAGAATAAAACACAATTGCTGGATATGGTAATTTAAAACCTATGTCATGATCTGTGTTGTATATATTTATGCCACAAGTAAAAAAAATTGTTTAAACAACTAAATATAATTTTATACCATTGTATGTTACTGATAAGCCTCATTCAACTTTATTATTATTTATTGCTGTTGTGTTATTAAACTTGTTTTTATGTTTATCTGAAAGCCACGTGATCAGTGTGATTTTTTTAGTAACTCTCAAAATGAAAGGACTCCTTAACTCGCACCTAAAACAGTAGCGATTATACTTAGAGGCAGTTTTTAAAGTTCTGTCTTACTATTGCATGGCATTCGGATTCTGGAAAAACATTCAGGAAAAACGTTAATACTGTACACAATAGCAATATATTTTCAGCTTGTTTGTCAGCGGCATTACTGTTGGAAAAAATAAGGCACGAACTATGTTCACTTTGAGCACAAAGCTCAGAACTCTTTCTTTAAGTGGACATGTGCTTGGGGGTACTGATTAATTCAAGTGCTTTCTGGGAATTGTAGCTTTGGCTCAAATTTAAACCAATTAGATAGTAAATTCCTAAACAGTATTTTGGAAAAGGAACGCACACGGCTGCAAACATTGTGTACAGATAATAAAGGGCCACCTGTTAACCATTTTATGATATCACAGGGAAATTTGAAAGTGCAGCTATTTCTGCCTCTGTAGAAGTGCCAGATGAGGTTTTGACACCCATTATGTATGTACCGTGCCAGTGGCAAAATATGGATGGCTCAGTGTTTATGCTGCTCAGAAAGAGTCTAGGACATGTGATCAGCTCCTTTCTCGTAGTTATGCTGTTTATGATGGCACTGTGCCACATCTGCAATTTACAACAGCAATAATATTTCTGTGAGTCCTAGGACTGCAACAGTCAGAGCCATTATTACTGATGTCTTGGGTATTTACCCTATTATTGAGCCCAAAACTGAGCAGCAAGTGCACTCCTTTAGCACGTGACCCTTGGGGTAGTGAATCGAGCAGTCCAAGGCTTACTCAGAGATGTGATGTGCGAGCAGGTACTCAATAGAATATCCAATAATAATCAGCATGTTATTGTGCGGCAAGTGCTTTTACTTACAATAGAAAGAGAGTTTAACTTCAAACACAAAACTCAATACTGTATAAAAATCACAAGTTGGCACTTCAGTTGGAAACCCGACATCTCAGGTAACAATTGTGGTGGTGTGGGAGGCACTCTCTCTCGGGCGGCTCCTCCTCCCTGGCTAAGAGCCAGCAGATGAAAAATAAAATGATTATTTACTATTGTTTTGTTTTTCTTCTGCTGGTCCAGCCAGCAGTGCAGGGATGGGGGGTTGTGCCACAGGATGGGGAAGAGGGGAGTGCTAGTGGAGTGCAACTAAGTGAAACACACATGCGCACTTAGGTTTCTCCAACAATGCTGGGATACCATTAGGAGCAGATGAACGTGGCTGCAGGATGCGACCGAACGGTGACTTGTTTTTTTTTAATAGTTTTTCCAGTCTCTCATCCCCCCCTTGACATTTGCAGTGGCCACCGCTTCTCTCTCCTCCTTCTAAAGGGCAGAAGTCAAGTGGTAGCTTAGTGAACATCAGACATTAGCTCTTACATGTAATTTTGCCACAGTTTCGTACAAAGTCTGTAAGTCATGACTGCATTACTTTACATGAAAAAGTAACACCATTAGTGAACACAAAAGAGTAATTTGGGATTATAAATAAATATGTGATTGTGCCAGATGGCATTAAAGTACAATGTGATATCTGGGTCAAAAGAATACCTGCACCAGTTTTTACAAAGAATAATTGAAAGTCGCTAACTCCAGATTGTTGGAAGTTACTTGTTTTCAAAACTGAAACTGCAGAATGGGTAACATCAGATTCCATTAGGAAGGAATGCCGCCACTGATCTATTAAAATAAACAGATGTCCAAAGGCCTCTCTGGAGCTCCGGCAACTTCCAGAGGCTGAAGCACACACAGCGGGAGACATCATTCTACTAGAAGTCCTAATGTAGCCTAATGACATCAGTCTTCAGAAAGACAGTGAAGAAACATTAACAACAGGTGGTGAAAGTTATCCACCAGCTGTGAGAACAAGGTCTCAAGCTGCTTCTTGACAAATGCCATTCTAGTACTCCAGTGTCTATTACAAAAGTCAGATTGTATCAAAGCAAAGCATTGACGTGGATGCAGGGAAAGTAGACACTCTTGGGATCCGTTAGTTTGAGGATGGGGTTGTGCAACTATTGCTGCTGCTTAATCTACATATAATCTACATATAGTCAAGATCCGCTTGCCATAGCTCAATATTAAAGACTGCTCGCTACAGTAGTCCTATCACATGGTTCAAGTGCCACTTGGGTACAAAAATACTCACAATCGTGAATCAGATTTTAGTAAACTCGAAAACATACTTCCATAATACCTGTGCAGAAAAGCAAATACCTTACAAAGACAGGTAGATGCCAACCTTAAAAGGGCTTAAAGAAATGGTCTAGAGCATTCCAGCAAAGACCTACTGTGTCTGCTGTCTTATGTCCCTCATCCTGAAGTGGCTTATTACCACAATGTTCCAGCTCGATCTGTTTAATACAAAGTTCAAATTCACAATGAGGAATGAAAAAAAAACTACTCATCTACATAGCAGCCAAGGTAAGTGATTGCTAGCTGCCTAGTCCATGTATGAATTCTAAGCAAAGTAGTGGCCTGGAAAGATGGACATTGACATTAATAATCTCTCCAGATGCTTTCATCCAGAGAAGCAGAAACATATTGTGTGTAACTATCTGCCACATTGGCCACAGCATGCATTGCGCCACTTTGTAATCCTTTGTACTATATTATGCTTGTGCCTGGCATAATTTATGCAAAGGGAGACTAAATAAATGGAGCAAAGAGATTTCTTTGTGTCAGTTTTTTCGGCACTTTTAATGCCTGCTTAACCCCATTGGTGCGGGCTTCGGTCAGTGGCTGACGCCCGCACACCCTCCCTGGTGCGGGTCATGACCAGTGGCCGACGACAGGGAGGGGTTTGAATAATCCTCTGGTGCGTTGCACCGGAAGATTTTAATTTTTTTTTTTTAATTTAAACCTCTCCTTGAGAGAGACACAGAAGAGCTTCCGTGTCTCCCCCCACCCGCTCCTCGAGGCATGCTGGCGTCACACTTTGTTTTCCCCACCGGAGCAGGAAGCAGCAAGTAAGGCAGGTTTCAGCTCCAGTGGGGAAAAGGGGCCCGAAAGGACCTCCCTGTCATTTGGGAAGGCCTCATTTGAAAAGGGAGATTCACCCCTTTCAAACAAGGCCTTCCTGAAATGGTTTCCTGGCCATGGATCACAGTCGTGCTGCAATCCACGGCCAGGAAACTCCACTAGACACCAGGGATTACAGTTGGGGGGGTCGGCCCCCCTCTGATTACGGGCAGCATCACCCCAGGGGCATTTTTTTTTTTTTTAATGTTAGTTTACCCCCGATCGCCTTCCCCCTCCACCCCCCCGGGTTAAGAAAGAATTTAAAAAATGTAGATTTTCTTTTTTTTTTAAATGAAACTGACAGGGGGTCGTCAGTGAGCAGGGCTCAATTTTCTTTAAGAGCTGTATGGTTTCCCTGGGGGCCACGAGCGCCCCCTCATTGAAACCATACAGCTATTAAAAATATATATAGATATATCTATATATATATATATATAGAGAGAGAGAGAGAGAGAGATATGAATATCTATATATATAGATATGTCTATATATAGATATATCTATGTATCTATCTATCTCTATATATATATATATATATATATATATGTATGGAGATCACTTTTGACAATGCGTGTCTGGTTTCCCTGGGGGCTGCCATCGGCCCCCCGGGAAACCAGACCCACATATAAAAGTGATCTCTTTACATGTATATATATATATATATTTATATATGTGTATATAAATATATATATATATATATATATATATATATATATGTGTGTGTATATATATTTATATATATATATATATATATATATATATATATATATATACGCGTCCAGTTCTCTTGCAGCTTGCACCTTTGAAGCAGGGCACATACTCCAACTGACGCATTTCATTTGTAGCTTTTAGGCAGCAATAAAAAAAGTCAAGCTAACTCTTGGGATTATGTTTATGCTAAAAAAGGATCTGACTTTAGTCTAGTAGCAGTTTTGATGCTATAAAGTAGCGCAGAAGATTTATATGCCTACTGCAAAGATCAAATCTGTATTTTATGTGAATAGCTGAGTGGATTAGTAAAGCCAGAAATTACCTGCGCTATAATATAAATGAAATGTGTGTGCGAGGGGGGATATGGAGAGATGAAGGGCACGTTTTCTGGGTGGTAGTGAGGGAATCTGAGGAGGAGGTCATGGGAGTGGGAGCACCAATAATGATTGTTGGACTGGGCGCTAGAGGCGCTAAAGCCTGTGATGATTGGTATGAAACGAGGTGAAGTAATAATCTTGCTTTTTTGTTTTTTTGAGTATCTTGAGAGAACACGCTGATTGAGGGAAGAAGCAAATGTAAGGTGACCTTTACTGTTGCACGCATCACACACACACCAGCAATTTTGTGACTGTCTACGTAGGCTAGTGTTTTAGAGGGACAGTTTAGCCAGTAGCAGAAACGGCGCCTCGTTGGATGACTGCTGCTTAATACCTAACTCGGGTTATAGAGGACAACTCGGATGTAGGATCAGAGACTGAGACAGCAGATACTGAGACAGCATCTGAGGGATAGGACAATGGCGCAGACTCTGGGAGTGATTTTTCAGTCGTCGGAGTCCCATCTGACAACTTCTTTTCCAGTGATTCTGAGGGAGGTGATGAGGGTGGTCCTGCTGTCCCTTCTCGAACACAGTCTGTGCAGCGAGACAATAGCAGGTTAGCCCAACCCAGAGAGCATGTGCATGCAGCGGCAAGCACAGTGAGAGTGCTCTCTTGGGAGCTCCCCAATTTAGTTTAGCCCCAAATTCCACCACCCAAATCGTACTGTGGAGACATCAAAATAATCTATCACGAAACAACCTGGTTTTGTATGGCAGGACCTGCGTTTTTGGTCCTGGGCTCGGCTGCTATATGGAGAAACCTACCAAACCGAGACATTTCTGGAAACTTGACTGAAGGAATAATACCCAAACATTAATGTCCTTACATCAGAGGTGCAGGATTTAGTGAGGGCCTTGTTTAAAAGAAACTTTGGGGATTGTACTATTGTAGGTAACATGCAATACATGAATATGAATTCAATGTGAATATAAATTAAAAACTAATGAGGGCCCCTATATTTTGTTAACACACCTCAGAAACTGCTTTGAAGTCTCTATTAGTCACTGAAACAAGATTTTATGACATATATTTAAAAATAATTTGATTCAATGAAATGCTATAAACTATATATACCGGAATGCAATGTGGAACTCAGTGAAAAACACCTTGGATTGTAGTTAAAACACTGTCACAATTTGGTAAATATGCATATAGAAAAACGTTTAATTATTTTTCTTTGTTAAAGTGTATATATTTAGTGATGTTATGGAGTAACCCTTGATAAGTGGTGTAACTTGAGTATTTTTTCTGTTACTTTGGAGTACTTTATTTAAAGCGCCAAAATTAGCACACAGGAAACACCTGTGAACAAGGTCCGGTGAGACCGAAACGCGCCAGGGGATTCCTGTTTGTTTGTTTATGATCTCACTAATGTATTAAAAGTTAAGGTATTTTTGGCACAACGACAGAGTGCGGTTTTCTCTTGCTAAAACAGAAAGAGAATCTTGTTTTCTGAAAATATGGTTGTCCTGCCTCAAACCAGCACCACCGGAGAATTAAGTGCGCCGTAACACGCAGATCAGGACATCTTTTCTTTCATATATATATGTGTGTATATATATATATATATATATATATATATATATATATATATATATATATATATATATATATATACGCGTCCAGTTCTCTTGCAGCTTGCACCTTTGAAGCAGGGCACATACTCCAACTGATGCATTTCATTTGTAGCTTTTAGGCAGCAATAAAAAAAGTCAAGCTAACTCTTGTGATTATGTTTCTGCTAAAAAAGGATCTGACTTTAGTCTAGTAGCAGTTTTGATGCTATAAAGTAGCGCAGAAGGTTTATATGCCTACTGCAAAGATCAAATCTGTATTTTATGTGAATAGCTGAGTGGATTAGTAAAGCCAGACATTACCTGCGCTTTAATATAAATGAAATGTGTGTGCGAGGGGGGATATGGAGAGATGAAGGGCACGTTTTCTGGGTGGTAGTGAGGGAATCTGAGGAGGAGGTCATGGGAGTGGGAGCACCAATAATGATTGTTGGACTGGGCGCTAGAGGCGCTAAAGCCTGTGATGATTGGTATGTGACGAGGTGAAGTAATAATCTGGCTTTTTTGTTTTTTTGAGTGTCTTGAGAGAACACGCTGATTGAGGGAAGAAGCAAATGTAAGGTGACCTTTTCTGTTGCACGCATCACATACACACCAGCAATTTTGTGACTGTCTAGGTAGGCTAGTGTTTTAGAGGGACAGTTTAGCGAGTAGCAGAAACGGCGCCTCGTTGGATGACTGCTGCTTAATACCTAACTCGGGTTATAGAGGACAACTCGGATGTAGGATCAGAGACTGAGACAGCAGATACTGAGACAGCATCTGAGGGATAGGACAATGGCGCAGACTCTGGGAGTGATTTTTCAGTCGTCGGAGTCCCATCTGACAACTTCTTTTCCAGTGATTCTGAGGGAGGTGATGAGGGTGGTCCTGCTGTCCCTTCTCGAACACAGTCTGTGCAGCGAGACAATAGCAGGTTAGCCCAACCCAGAGAGCAGGTGCATGCAGCGGCAAGCACAGTGAGAGTGCTCTCTTGGGAGCTCCCCAATTTAGTTTAGCCCCAAATTCCTCCACCCAAATCGTACTGTGGAGACATCAAAATAATCTATCACAAAACAACCTGGTTTTGTATGGCAGGACCTGCGTTTTTGGTCCTGGGCTCGGCTGCTATATGGAGAAACCTACCAAACCGAGACATTTCTGGAAACTAGACATCCGGGGGAGTCCACAGAGGTGTGGCTTGTGTGGATTCCCCCAAGTTTTCTTACCCAGAATACCCTGCAAAGGTGAAATGTTGAATAATACTATTTTTGTTGCATTGCTGTGTCACAAACTACATGAATGTGCTGGGATCCGCAAAATTCCTACCACCCAGTGTTTCCCCACCTGTCCAGATAAAAACGCTACTCCACTTGAGTGCCTGTACCTAGTGCCTGCGTCAGGAATGGATCACTCCAGGGTCAATAGTTTCCCTCATGTAAGGACTAACATTGACCGTTGTGTGATCCATTCCTGACACGGGCACTAGGCCTACCCACACAAGTGAGGTACCATTTTTATTAGAAGGAAAGCTGGGTGGAAAGAAATTTGTGGCTCCTTTTAGATTCCAGAACTTTCTATCACCGAAATGTGAGGAAAAGTGTTTTTTGCAAAAATTTTAAGTTTGCAAAGGATTCTGGGTAACAGAACCTGGTGAGAGCACCACAAGTTACCTCATCCTTCGTTCCCCTAGGTGTCTAGTTTTAAAAAATGCAACGGTTTGGTAGGTTATCCTAGGTGCCAGCTGAGCAAGAGACCAACATCCACAGCTAGGCACATTCCAAAAAACACGTCAGTTTTCAATATAAATATTTGATGTATCAATGTTGCGTTTTGGGACGTTTCCTGTCACCGACACTAGGCCTACCAACACAAGTGAGGTACCATTTTTATCAGGAGACTTGGGAGAATGCTGGGGGGAAGGAAATTTGTGGCTCCTCTCAGATTCCAGAACTTTACATCACTGAAATGTGAGGAAAAAGTGTTTTTTTTTGTTGCCAAATATGGAGGTTTGCAAAGGATTCTGGGTAACAGAACCTGATGAGAGACCCACAAGTCACCCCATCCTAGATTCCAATAGGTGTTTAGTTTTCAAAAATGCACCGGGTTGGTAGGTTTCCCTAGGTGCCGGCTGAACTAGAGGCCAAAATCAACAGCTAGGCACTTTCCAAAAAACACATCAGATTTCAATGTAAAAATGTGATGTGTCCATGTTGCGTTTCCTGTCGCGGGCACTAGGTCTACCCAGACAAGTGAGGTACCATTTCTATAGGGAGACTTGGGGGGAACGAATAGAAGAATAAGTGTTATTGCCCCTTGTCTTTCTCTTCATTTTTTCCTTCCAAATGTAAGGCAGTGTGTAAAAAATGTCTATTTGAGAAATGCCCTGTAATTCACATGCTAGTATGGGGACCCCAGAATTCAGAAATGTGCAAATAACCAATGCTTCTCAACACCTTATCTTGTGCCCATTTTGGAAATACAAAAGTTACCTTGATACCTACTTTTCAGTCTTTATATATCACCAAATGAATTGCTGTATACCCGGTATACAAAGAAAAGCCATTGCAAGGTGCAGCTCATTTACTGGCTCTGGGTGCCTAGGGTTATTGATGAACCTACAAGCCTTATATATACCCACTACCAGAAGAGTCCAGCAGACGTAAATGTATATTGCTTTCAAAAACCTGCCATAGCTGGAAAAAGTTATAGAAGAAAAGGTGGGCAGAAATGGCTCTTTTTTCACCTCAATTAAAATATTTTTTTATTTCAGCTGTTAGTTTCTGTAGGAAAACCGTGAAGGATCTACCAAATGACCCCCTTGCTGAATTAAGAAATTTTGTCAACTTTTCAAAAAATATTTAGCTGTCCGGGATCCAACATTGGTTTTACACACATTTCTGTCACTAACTGGAAGGAGGCTAAAAGCACAAAAAATAGTGAAAATGGGGTATGTCCCAGTAAATTCCAAAATTGTGTTGAAAAATGTGTTTTTCTGTGCCTGTGTTTAAAAGCTGGGAAGATGGTGATTTTAGCACTGCAAACCCTTTGTTGATGCCATTTTCAGGGAAAAACACATGCTTTCTTCTGCAGACCTTTTTTCTCATATTTCTGAAAAAAAACTAAATTTTAGCTGTAGTTTGGTTAATTTCCTGGCCTCCTCCAGGGGAACCCACAAACTGTGGGTACCTTTGGAATCCCTAGGATGTTGGAAAAAAAAGGACGCAAATTTAGCGTGGATAGGTTATGTGGACAAAAAGTTATGAAGGCCTAAGTGTGAACTACCCCAAATAGCCAAAGGGGGGGGGGAGGAGGCCTAGCAGCTAAGGGGTTAAAGCAGATGTTAAAAGGAGGGACACCTTTGTTTACATGGGCCGCTATGCACTGTTCAGGGTTAGGGTCAACATTTTGGCACTAACCCTGAACAGTACATCAACAGCGTCAGAATTTTAAATACGGCGCACACATGGTGACAGTTGGGGGGGTTCAAGGGGCTGCAAGAAAAGTGGTGCTACATGTAAGGTAGCGCCACTTTTCATAAATCTGTCCCTTAGTGTTTGTCCCTCCCCTGGAGCCTGGACGCATTGCTTTTTTCTTCCACTATGGCTTTTTAAGCAATACTTTTTTCTTTTTAGTTAAGTACTCCATGGAAGAGCATTTATTTTCCAGCTGTTCCCTTTGTGTACTTCTCCACAACTCCCACTCCATGTTGCCCTCTGTTGTCCATATGCTTTTCCGCTGCTTCACTGCATGATGTGCTTGCCCCCGTGTGCTTCTCTCCCTTAGCTCCCTATTGTTTTCTCTTGCCCATTTGCTGTTCTCTCCTACCCGCTCTCCAAGTTGTGTTCTCTCGCTGTCATTCACTTTACCCCACCTGCGCCCTACAAAAGTTTCCTTGATACCTACTTTTCAGTCTTTATATTTCACCAAATGAATTGCTGTATACCCGGTATACAAAGAAAACCCATTGCAAGGTGCAGCTCATTTACTGGCTCTGGGTGCCTAGGGTTATTGATTAACCTACAAGCCTTATATATACCCACTACCGGAAGAGTCCAGCAGACGTAATGGTATATCACTTTCAAAAACCTGCCATAGCTGGAGAAAGTTATAGAAGAAAAGGTGGGCAGAAATGGCTCTTTTTTCACCTCAATTTAAGTATTTTTTTATTTCAGCTGTTAGTTTCTGTAGGAAAACCTTGAAGGATCTACCAAATGACCACTTGGGTGTTGGATCTCCCTACTTGCATCCTATGTATTGCTTCCTCCCCTCACCACTTCTGTCACTCACTGTTGCCCCCTTCACATGCTTTGCAAAAAAATGTTTTCTCCCGTTTATTTCTTTTCATTTGCTATTCCAACTGAAATCTGTAAACAAAATGATTAAACAATTCCTGGTCATATGCTTTTTTAAATATTATATAGCCATGCTGCACAACATTTGGCATCCCATACAGCATGGCTCAAGAACATTGACAAACCAATGGGCTCCAAAGACCAGAAATATTTAACTTTGCCGATACTTGTTTACTTATTTGTGTCAAACAGAAGTAAAGGAGGATGACAAAGGTCACTGGGGTGTAATACTGTCAGCAGTGTCAAGTCTCATCATGTCCCAATTTTTAGAGCTTTGTTTTCTATATTATAAAGGGATTATGTTTCCCATTCGCACATAATCATAATTTGGGGTGTTTCCCCCATCTAAGGCACCACATGAATTTTTAGAAAAGTAAAAAATACAAGTCGTTTTCTCAAGCCTAGACACTTTGCCCAGGCCCTGCCCAATACGTGGGCAGTATCGCCTCACCACTTTCTGTCTTCACCAATAACTGGGATGCAAGGTCAGAGAATAAGGTCAGGAGGTAGGCAGCAAGTATTAACAGGTGGAAGAATAATCAAGTAATGAAGATTACTGGTAAGTAATTGCTACATTACCACCTTAGTCTGTCCTAATCCCAGTCTTTAAATAATGTGAGTATGCACCAAAATAGTAAGAACCGGGCCTGGTCCTAAAAAAAAGAGAAACTCCAGAAGTAATGCTACACTTCTAAAATGTTTATAGAAATTGCATTATCGGAGAACTCAGTGGGGAATAACAGCTGACAAAACGTTTGTCCCAAAATCCAGGGACCCTTTGTTACCCACATACAATCTATATTGAAAACTGAAGGTGGATGTGGTTTCACCCAGGTGGCAGCATGATCAATATTTTGAGCCTCTGCCGCAGATAGTCATTCCACAAGTGAAATGACCTGCCATGGTGCCTGTAAGAAAAGCACCATGTGCTTTATATGCAATGTAAATTTTAGACTCAGGGCCTGATTTAGATCTTGGCGGAGGGGAATACTCTATCACAAACGTGACTGCTATCCGCCTGCTGTATAACGATCCCATAATTTCCTATAGAGATTAATATGGTGAATAAGAAAAGAAGTGGAAGCCCTGCATCCTTGTTGAAAAACCCCAATGTTATATGTTCAGAAAATGCCCTCACGACATCATTATGAATTTGACAGATCGTTTTTACCATCCACCAAACTTCCGATGGAGAAGCTGCTGCCACACAGGCTACCTCCCCGCCAGCCCCATTAAGAGTTTCCCCGCTAGGTCAGCAGGCGGAAACCATTGGCCTAGTGGGAAGCAGGCTTCAGCATTATCTCCGCTCATAATCATACCGATAAAAATGCTGTAGTCTGCAGGGTGCACCAGAAATGCTGCTGACCAGGGGGGCCCTGCACTGCCCACACACATGCCAAGTGCATGATCAGTGCAGGGCCCTCCCTGGGTCCCCTGCACCCTTTCTCCTCCAGCATTTTCATGGCGGTGGTGCAGCCATGAAACCGCTGGAGGAGAAGGGGGTTGTAATTCCCAGGGCAGCGCTGCTTGCAGCACTGCCCTAGCGGATTAGGACTGCCACCACCTCCAGACCACCAGGATCTCTGATCCTGGCAGAGCTGGCAGTTCCCTGGCGGCCCAACAGCCAGGGTTGTAATGTGGCGCTCGAACCGCCGCATTGGCGGTGGTTTGACCGCCATTTGCGAGTCTGGCGTTCTCTGGCGGTCTAGTGACCGCCAGACTCGTAATGACCCTCTTAATGTTAATGTCTGTTGTAAGACTTGCAGGGACACTCCACTGACTCAACAGTCTCTCAGCAATCCAGTCCCACATTTGATTTACAAAAGCACCAGAAAAGAGTTCCTCTAGATGGTCCACAAAAAGTTAGTTCCGAAAAAGGGTGTATGTTAAAATTTTAAATAAAAAACGTATACTGATAGAAATATATATAACATTTAGTCACACTTACAAACTCTACTCAACTGAAGAGAAAAACAATTATCTCAACATCATAACTGCCAGTCGGGTGGACCAAAACAAAGTGAGGGGTACAGAATAACAGGTGGAAAGGTGAAATGTACCAATGCATGCATATGCAACTCATTTTAAACAGTAAAGGATGCTATATACATACTGAGTTAAAATATCTAACAACAAAGATTATAACAGATATCCCTCTCTTAGATGGAATGGGAATAAAAAGGAAAGAACACATTTAAACGAACAAGGCATTACTTCATCAAAAAGTCTTTGTGCCACTTCAGTGTCAATCAGCACTGTTTGGTATAGGCTGAACCATTCCCTCCAGATGCTTCAGTAGATTTTGATGGAACTTCTTCCACTTGGTCCTGATGCTCACCCCAAAACTTGGCGTGTCTGTCAGTACTCCATATTTGACCATTGTTTACCCTAACAACATTGTTCTTTGTCTCTACAATTCATACTTGACAATGTATTCATTTTGTTACCTGTAATTTCAGCTCTTTTAAAAATATCAGTGTTCCTTCGTTGCATCTTAGGACCAGGTTTGGTACCATACCACACATGGTATTTGTTTTGGTGACCCAGAACTATTTTCACACACATCACCATCTCCACTTGAATGTATTTCCCAGTACCTAAAAACCAAGGCCATATTTTTGTACAAGCTATACTTCCCCTTAGGGCTGTAAACAGGAAGAGACCTCTTACTAGGTTAGGGGCAGTATAATATGACAACAATACCTTTTGTAGAAACTGTTCTACTGGTTGATCATTATTGTAAGCCAACTGATTTCCCTCTTTTCACAAATGGTTTTCCCCCGCCATCAGCCCATTAGCTTTTGGACAATATAAGGCAGTCTTTTCATGTCTAACAGTCATTTAGTAAGATGTAAATTGGACCCCATTGTCTATGACTGAAACAGAAGGAATCCCCTCCAAACAGAAGCTGTCCTATAAGAAATAAATTAACGCTTCGGTAGTGGTTATGTTCCCCATTCTTGTGACTATCGAGTTTGAGTTACAATTAATCAAAACAAACATACTTTTTCGTGATATCCCTACCTTTCATAGGACCTACTATTTTTAAGGTGAGTTTCACCCACAGTTTACCTGAAAAAGAAACTAGTGACAGAGGTGCATTCCTTGAAACTTTGGGGCAGATTTAAGAAAAGCGGGGCTGCACCCAGTGCAGCACCACTTTCCTTGCATACCTTAGTGCTCCCCTTCCGCCACCATGTGTGTGCCATATTTAAAATATGGCGCACTGTGGTGCAGGGTTGGGGGCAATAGCGTCAGAATTTTTGATGCTATTGATGTACTGTTCAGGGTTTGCATCAAAATTTTGTACATACAGTACATAGGGGCCCATTGTAACCAATGGTGTGTACACTTTCCACTTTTAACGCCTGCTCTAAGCAGGCGTTAAGATGCAGAACAAGTTGTTTGTGGTCTGTTCAGATAGTGAATGGCAATGCCCATAGATAAAATTTGAAATGCACCCCAACACCTCTCTTTCAACTACCAAATATTTGCTGTCCGCTGTAGCTAACCATCTAGATGGGAAGGCACCTACCTTCTCCTTTCCATTCACAATTTGCGAGGATGCACTGACCCCTTTAATATTAGCATTACTTGTGAGAATAGTTTTCCGTTTGGTGTCAAATGCCACTTGAAAGGGTGCATTATTTATGTCTTCCTTCAAAAGCCTGACCACCATCACTCCACTCAAATTTGGTGCATTTCCTTAAATTTTCACGTAGTCCATCACATTTTTACAAAAAATCCTTTACTTACTTGAACATATACTCAACCAGTCCCAAGAACTACCTCAATTCATCCTTATTATAGGGATGTGGCATTCTTTTCACAGTCAACCTGACTCAATTTGAGCTTTAAACCTTCTTTGGAGATTGCGTGACATAGATAATCAACTCAGCTTACCCCATTTTACTTTTACAACTGTAAGGTCTGCATCATTGGATCTGCGTAGAGTTTGTCTTAAAATCTGATCATGTTCTTCAACCAGCAATCTATCAAGATGTCTTTCTGGAAACACAACGTGTTTCGTACTTCCATCAAAATTTGTTGCATGATTTTCTGAAACATACATGCAGAACATACAAGCCCCAACTGGGCTTATGAATGCAGCCAAAGCCATGGACTCTGTATAATGCTCTTCCTGGGAATAAGGCATAGATAAATCAATTACCCTAATACAGCAAGCTTCATCTATTATACTTAGCATCTTGTTTAGTCATGGCAAAGGATGTCTTTCCACCCCAATATTTTCATAGAGATTACGAAGATCCCCACATAAACGTAGCCCATTACCTTGGGCTTTGGTGGCTCAAAATACAGAGGATACCATTCTGAACATTCAATTTGTTGGATGATTCAGTGATCCAATGTAGATTGGGTAATTTCCCCAGCTCGTTTTTTAAAGGCTCTTTCACATGGTTAGGTAATAGATAGGGTTGTTGGCACTGAGATCAACTCCCATACATATATATAGAACATTTATTTTCACCTACCAACTCTCCTCAACTGAAGAGAAAAACAACCATCTAAACATTCCAACTGCCACTGAGGTAAACCAATACAAAGTGAGGGGTATAGGATAACAAATGGAATGTACCAACACATGCATATACATATACATTGTAAGCAAAAAAGGAGAATATGTACAATACCTCGTGGAGAACAGCTGTCCATAACTTGTTGGCCTTCAAATCTCAAAGATGAATTTTAAACTGGATTGCTGCTTCAGATACAGAGGAAAGTGCCAGGTCCTTTAAACTGTAACACAAGCCATATCTCACAGAAAGTTGGTCTGTACCTCCATGACTGCCAGAAGTTATACACAATCTACACAAGATTGCAAGGATGATGCAACTGCTTAGTAGACCATCATGAAGAGTAAACTGCATATAAACCTGTTCCTGTGGCTAATTTCAGCATTAAACAGTTTGTCAACATGAGATCAATAGTCACAGAAAAAGGAAGGTCCAGTTCCTCTTCAGCCAAAGAGTACAATTTTGTGAGAATCCTAGGCAAAGCTTATTCTCAAGTTCTCTCCATTTGTTAAAAGGAGAACCCGAATTACTCTGTTGATGGGCAATCTGGAAGGAGACAAAACCTGGTACTGTTGAGGCATTCTAGAACTGGCCCTGTGGAGATCATCCTCTACAGGTAAGTGGAGATTCCTAAGTTAATACTGAAAATGGTAGACAGCTCCGATCTTTAGATAACTTTGACAGTGGGAGCCAGATGCAGATCAAGACACTCATCTTCACTACCATATTCAGGTGAGGGCCAAGATGATATGGGGGAAGGAGAAGAGACACCACAAGAGAAAACTAACAAAAGAAGACGACTTAGCATCAACCAGGTGCTTTGCTTCACAAGGTCCTTAGCTCTGTATAGGGCATCAGAAATGGGTTTAATCAGAGCAGTGTCAGACACCACCCTATGCCATTTTCCTTCCACAGCTTCATGCTTAGTGGAATTTTGATGCTTAGAAGTAAGCTTTTTGTGCTCCATGGTCACTCTGCAACAGAAATGGACCAGATCACCACTTTGCACTGTATGTGCATTAAGACATGATCGCATGGTGGCTAGAGCAAATGTCTGTGCCCACTAAATGATTGGAAATCTCCAATGCAACTAAGGTTAAATCGATAAAAGAACTATTCTGCACATCGGTGTATATGTATCACACCTGCAGTGTCTGCATCAGTGCTATATCACAAACTCCATCTTGTTGGAGAATTGGGGGATTTCAGTAACACACCTGCCAGCTGTAGTCTGATGTGTGACTGACTCTGGCCCGGCCGTTGGGAAGCAGTAGTCTGTTCTCACAGCCCTAGGCACACAGGGGCTACTGGGCCCAACCATAGAGGTGTCCCAGTGCCCGACCTACTATGGATCTTGCTCAACTGGGCCAAGTACCCCTCCTGCACTTGACTGTCAGTGGTAGTTGTGGTCATGCAGTCAAGGCTCCCTCTGGGAGGATGTAAATACAGGTAAGTGAGCACGACTCATAACTCAAAGTGCAAACAGTACAAACAATAAATCGATGTCAAGCCAAACACTTGCTTTTATAAGAAAAAGTAGTATTTAATTTCCAACTCTACCCATGCAATGTAGCATTCAAATGTAACAACACAATACCCCTTGAGGTCGTGACTCTAGTAGTAGTCCCACCCTCCTTCACATGATGTTTTTAAAGGTTATTCCCTATATACTAGTGACCGCATCAGCGAATGCAAATTACTAGGCCTTACTCAAGAGTTCTCCCTCTTGACCCTTTTGGAACATAGTCAAAAGTGTCTATGGTGCCACAGCACAATTAGCAGCGAGTTCCCCAGGAGCCCAACTGGCACAAATCACATCAATCTACACTTGCAGCACAGAGGAGTTCAGTGTTGCAGGGAGCACCTTCAAGCACACACATGCTCACTATGTATTCATGCTCTTCATGTATTGTATTTCACACAAGCACATAAACATCCTGCACATGCTTTCCCTGCACACACACTGCACAGGACTATATCTCTCATGTTATGTATTCCTCTCAGATATACATACACCCAGCACATGTACTAACCATATATACATTACACAGCACTGCTCCATCCTTGTACTTTACCCATCCCACGCACACATACAACCAACGCAGAGTCACTACTCAGCTGCACAGCACTTAGGCTAAGGGTGAGTTAAGCACACAGCAGAGGATCTTTTGAAACATTGAATGAGCCTATACAGGGTATAGGGTAAATGATACAGGGATCCAGTGATACAGGGTAAATGTTCCTGTTCACTATTACTGATCACTACACAGTATGCTGCCACCACGGCGCCCATGCTGCTTAGCTCCTGGTGAATGCAGTAGCGTTCCAAGACTATAAGGGCAGCGCTTTGGGCAACCCTGGTCCAACAAGACTGCAATCTGTGAGACAGCCTTATGTCATGGCGCACATGCATATCGGTGTTCACCCTTAACAAAACAAAAATCAGCATTAGGGCTCCAGACGTCAGTACAGTTGGGCACTCAGTACAGTGGTACATGTCTACCATACAGATCGCTTTTCAGTCCCAACACTTGTAAAATGTTCTAGTACTTTCGTGCGCTTCTACATTAGTGCATGTCTACAGGGCACCCAACGGTGAGTTCATATGGAGAGACCTCACATTCCCAATTAAGAAAGTTGAATATAACTACGTGTTGGGTTCTTGCAGGATTTTTTCCGTAGTTTTTGAAATCTAAGAAAGCAATAAGTTTTACTTTTCTCAATGGTATCCTATACTTCTGTGAGGTTGTTCGTAGAATAGTGGTGGTTGCAGTGTCATGAGGACCCAGGGGCATGACGGGCTCACCACAGCCAAATTATGGCTGTTTTTTGTACCCAACTAGAGATGGTTGAAGAACCAATTTTCATTTATTGCTTGAAGGCTCAGGACACCTTTTTGACCACGGTACATGGACAACCACTAACAACAACTAGAAAGAATATCCCCTGCAATTCTTAAGGGATGTCCTCCAATTACATGATTACTTTCAAAGATACCTTAATCCTAATCCCAGTAAATGTTTTAGGTTCACTAGAAACATTAACCCAGTAATCTCCTAAGGCAACATAATTAGCACACATAGTGAATATGGGCCTCATTACGATTTTGGCGGTCTCTTCGGAAGACCCCCGCTGTGGCGGCCGCTAAAAGACCGCTATGTTGGTGGTCATCCAACCGCCGTATTAAGAGTCACACACTGAAGACCGCCACTAAACAGCCACAAATCCGACACCGCCAAGACACAGATGGGCGGGCAAGAGGCTGTTCTTCCACCAGCACCGACAGCCCAACAACTTAGCATCCACCAGATTACAAGCCACAAATCAGCACAATGGTACTACCGCGGTGGAAAACCATTGGCGGTGCGAACTGCCGCACACTAAAACTCACCTCAGACAGAATACGACACCACATTGGCCAACTCGAAAGCCCTACAACTGACACACACATACACACAGCAGACACACCTACCCACTACACTATGGGGGTGATTCTAACCCTGGCGGTCGGTGTTAAAGCGGCGGCCAACCCGCCAACAGGCTGGCGGTAAAAAATATGGAATTCTGACCCTGGCGGGAACCGCCAACACAGACAGCCACTTTAACACTCCGCCCGCCACGGCGGTACAAACAAACAGCGCGGCGGTCACCGCCAACAGCCAGGCGGCAGACAATGTACCGCCCACACTATCACAACTCACCAATCCGCCACCTTTTCCGGGGCGGGAGCACCGCCGATATAAACACGGCGGAAACAGACTACGAACGGGAAAACGCACACCACTACGCACTCCAGGAGGAAGGAGGACAGCATGGAACCCGAATTAAACATCCTACCTGCTCTCGTCTACCTTCTCATCTACCACGAGTACGAAGTCCGGCGCAGACGACAACGGTGAGTACTGCACCTACGACACACGGGAGGGGGGAGGACGAAAGGTTACGGCCACACACATATGCGACCCCCCCCCCCAACTATGTACACACCAATGCAGAGCAACAAGTCACAGTGACACCACCCAAACACCCCTGAAAAATGCTAGGACATAATCAAAATTGGAATAAATATTTATGTACCAAAAAGCTCCTGAAAATTATCGTACAACCATGAAAGATATTCACAAGAAAACAAATGACATACACATCAGTGTATAACTGAAGTAACAAGTCCTGCACATCCTACGAATTCATCATGTCCGTGAGCCAAAGTTTTGAGAAACAAGGGCAAAGCCCACACAGGAGAGCTGAGTCCTTTGGAGAGAACACTGCAGGGGCATCAGATGTAAAAACTACAGGCACCTCAGGGGGAAGGGAAGGGGGGGGCACCACAGCCACATGAGTCCATGACGCCAGATCCACGAGGAGCCACCATGCCCACTGTACCATCCTGGGGAGTGCAAAGCCACAGTCTCTCAATGTCTCTACAGTGGGTGGGCTGCCCACTGTACCATCCTGGGGAGTGCAAAGCCACAGTCTCTCAATGTCTCTACAGTGGGTGGGCTGCCCACTGTACCATCCTGGGGAGTGCAAAGCCACAGTCCATCAGGTGGATGACAGTCTCCACTGGTCAAGGAGGAGGCATGGTGGGCACAGTGAACCATAAACAGTGATTGAGACGGCGGTGCCCAGCGGAGCAGTGTTTGAGAAGAAGGGCCCAGCGGAGCGGTGCTTGAGATGAAGGGCCCAGCGGAGTGGTGCTTGAGATGAAGGGCCCAGCGGAGCGGTGCTTGAGAAGAAGGGCCCAGCGGAGCGGTGCTTGAGATGAAGGGCCCAGCGGAGCTGTGCTTGAGATGAAGGGCCCAGCGGAGCGGTGCTTGAGAAGAAGGGCCCAGCGGAGCGGTGCTTGACAGGAAGGGCCCAGCGGAGCGGTGCTTGAGATGAAGGGCCCAGCGGAGCGGTGCTTGAGATGAAGGGCCCAGCGGAGCGGTGCTTGAGATGAAGGGCCCAGCGGAGCGGTGCTTGAGACGGCGGGGCCCAGCGGAGCGGTGCTTGAGATGAAGGGCCCAGCGGAGCGGTGCTTGAGATGAAGGGCCCAGCGGAGCGGTGCTTGAGACGGCGGGGCCCAGCGGAGCGATGCTTGAGAAGAAGGGCCCAGCGGAGCGGTGCCTGACAGGAAGGGCCCAGCGGAGCGGTGCTTGAGATGAAGGGCCCAGCGGAGCGGTGCTTGAGATGAAGGGCCCAGCGGAGCGGTGCTTGAGACGGCGGGGCCCAGCGGAGCGGTGCTTGAGAAGAAGGGCCCAGCGGAGCAGTGCTTGAGATGAAGGGCCCAGCGGAGCGGGGCTTGAGACGGCGGGGCCCAGCGGAGCGGTGCTTGAGAAGAAGGGCCCAGCGGAGCGGTGCTTGACAGGAAGGGCCCAGCGGAGCGGTGCTTGAGATGAAGGGCCCAGCGGAGCGGTGCTTGAGATGAAGGGCCCAGCGGAGCGGTGCTTGAGATGAAGGGCCCAGCGGAGCGGTGCTTGAGACGGCGGGGCCCTCTTCAGCGGTGCCTATCCTCACGGCGGGGCCCTCTTCAGCGGTGCTCTTCTGCACCGCGGGGCCCTGTTCAGCGGTGCTCTTCTCCACGGCGGGCCCTGTTCAGCGGTGCCTATCTTCACGGCGGGCCCTGTTCAGCGGTGCTCTTCTCCACGGCGAGCCCTGTTCAGCGGTGCTCTTCTGCACCGCGGGCCCTGTTCAGCGGTGCTCTTCTCCACGGCGGGCCCTGTTCAGCGGTGCTCTTCTCCACGGCGGGCTCTGTTCAGCGGTGCTCTTCTCCACGGCGGGCCCTGTTCAGCGGTGCTCTTCTGCACCGCGGGCCCTGTTCAGCGGTGCTCTTCTCCACGGCGGGCCCTGTTCAGCGGTGCTCATCCAGCAGGTCAAGGGAGCCGGACCTGGCCTGGACTCCCTGCTCAGTCGCCCTCGGACCGTGACGTTTCTGGACCCTTCGGGGACGGACTCCTGGCCTCCTTAGTGTCCTCCTTCCCAGCAGGGATGTGACATGTGGGGTCCACCTTCTCCGCGCTCCTGCTGCCCTTCCGCTCCTTTGATGGGGCTCTCGGGCCCTTGCCTCCCCTAGATGGTGTGGCTGGTGAAGTGGCCGCACATTGCTCCTTGGGGGCAGCCCTGTCGGTCCTCGCACGGCGGCCCTTGTTTTTGCGGGTCCTCTTGCCGGGGGGGGGGGCTGGACGTGTCCTTGCTGCTGATCGATGTGTCACTGCTGGCAAAGGGTGGACTCCAGATCCCATGCACAACAGTGACACGCGAAGCTGGGCTGGTGGTGGCTGCGGTGCTCTTGGGACTCTTTGCAGATGGAGGGGGGAGCTCATCGGAGGGAAAGAGGTCAAGATTAGCCATGAAAAGTTTTTTAGGGCCAAGGTAAAGGGTAGGAGAAGTGGTGATGGGAGTGGAGGAAGAGGAGGTGGTTGTAGGAGAGTCAGGTGTGCTGTCATTGGGTGAAGGTGCTGGTGCTGTAGGCTGTCGTGAGGTGGATGTCTGTTGGGTGGGTGGCTGCCTGCGTTTGTGTGTCTTGGAAGAGGGGCTGACAGACACAGTGGGAGAGGACACAGGGGACGTGTACATGGCAGTGGGGGTGGTGACTGCACGAGTGTGGACTGTACTGGAGGGTGAGGTGGTGATGGAAGCACTGGCTGATGTTGGGGTGCATGCAGGTGTGAGTGTAGACGTCACAGGGAGGGAGGAGGGAGAAGAGGAAGAGGGGGACACAGAGGTGGTTGTGACTGTTGGAATGTCTGCATCTGGGTGTTGCTTGGGTGAGTGTTTGTGGGATCTGTGGTGCTTGTGTCTGGATGAGCTGCTCTTGGGTGTTGAGGTGTGTGCAGGCTGGTCTGATGGTGTGGATGGGATAGGCTGAGGAACAGGAGACAGAGAAAGGCTGGAGGCAGTAAGAAGAGGGAGGCTGGAAACAGGGACAATGGCTGCCGTCAGTGCTGAGGCCAGAGCAGTGAACGCTCGTTGATGGGCAGCCTGACCCGAATGAATGCCCTCCAGGTACGCATTGCTCTGTTGCACCTCCCTTTGCACACCCTGGATGGCATTCAAAAGGGTCATCTGCCCAACAATGAGCGTCCTTACCAGGTCAATGAGCTCCGCACTGAGGGCAGGAGGGGCAACAGGGGCAGGGGCTGAGGTGCCTGGGGCGAAGGAGACGCGCGCCTTCCTGGGCGAACGGGCACGAAGCGAAGACTGAGGGGCTGCTGGGAGGGCGGGGCTGGTGCGCTGGGTGGCGGCTGTACCTGTAGAGGCGGGGGGCACGGATGTTGCCGCCACCGCTAGGGAGCTCCCATCCGAGGACGTGTCGCTGTCGCTGCTCTCACCAGCGGTCCCCGTCGTGGTGCTCCCCTCGCCCTCCGGATCACTGGTGCCCTCGGTGTCTGTTCCTGGGCCCACCGGGGCCTTGTGTCCTGCAGCTCCCTCGTTCTCCGATGCCAAATCTCCTCCGCCTGATGATGCTAATGCACACATCCACAAGAAGATGAAGAGAAAGGGTGGGGGGAGAAAAAAGAAGACCAGGTTGAGTGCATGCAATGTCAACACCGTTGGCGGAGAGGACAGACACAGGAGCCTAATGCACTAAGCCGCGCATTCGGGGTACACTACTCAGTACTACTGACTAGGACAACAGGCCAAGAGACGTCAAACGTGCACATGGGAGATGCTGGACCTTCAATGGCTGTACTTGTCACCCTACAGAGGTGGGGGCCGGGGGCACAGGGCCATGCCTAAGGGAGAGGACTACACTACAGAAAGCGCCCTGGCCTAATGTCACCCACAGCCCTCCTCCCCCACCCAGACGCCTCCACTGCGCAGAAAGATAGGAGAATGTGCTGATACTCACCCCCTTGTGTCTGCTGTGATGTCTTAAAGCGCCCATCCAATTCAGGGTAGGCCACCGCCAGGATCCGGGACATCAGGGGGGTCATGGTGCGACTGGCACCCCTCCTAGGTTGGGAGGCCATCCCCAGCAGTGTTTCTGCGGTCTTCCTTGTTCCGCGGCGGATGTCCTCCCACCTCTTGCGGCAGTGGGTGCCCCGTCTGTTGTGGACCCCCAAGTTCCGGACTTCCTTGGCGATGGCACGCCAAATCTCGATCTTCTGATGGGCGCTGACCTATTTGACATGTACAGGGTGGAAAGGAGGAAATCATCAATGACCTGCATGTTAGATGTGATTGGCCCCCCCCCACCAACTTTGCCATATGGCACATGCTCTCATCTGTCGTGCGTTGCACTCCTCATTCGCCCCCCACCCCACCAATTTACATCCACCCCAATCCACACAGGCATAGCCCATTCCATGTGCACCCGGTGTACTCACTTGTTGGTCTGGAGGACCGTAGAGTAGCGCATACTGGGGGAGGACCCCATCCACGAGCTTCTCCAACTCTTCAGACGTGAAGGCAGGGGCCCTTTCCCCAGTCGCAGCAGCCATTGTCACTTCCAGACCGAGGTCACAGCAGCACTTGCAGTATAGGTCCTCTCCTGTGGATGATCAGGTCTCGAGTGATCAATCAGCTAGGAAATGGCGGTCACGCCCGCGGCGGTGCGTACCGCGGCGGTGCGTACCGCGACCGCCGGCGCACATCGTCATTGGCTCCTGAAACCCATAGGGTTCAATGTTAACCAATGCGGCTTTGCGCCGCGGTCTTCGACCGCCTACCGCCACGGTGTGCCCCGCCAGCGCATTGACCTCACATCCCATTGTCCCACTTCACAGGTCAGGCAGCCGCCATTTCAAGGGCCTACATGGCTTAATTTTGACTGCGACACACAGGCATAGGCCTTGCATTGCCACACATACACGCCTTTCAACCCATTGCCATTCTTTAACTGTGCAAGCTGTCTGTACGTACCTGTGGTTTGCCTGACTCTGTGCTCCATGTTGTCCTTCCTAGGCACCGTCCGCTGGGACTTGCGAGGAGAAGGACGAATCCTCGCGTGTACCGACCGCTGGTGGACCTGTCGACAATGGAAGAACGTCATATAATACTTCGATACAGACTTGACCGTGCCACTATCCATGAACTGTGTGCCCAGCTGGAGCCAGCCCTGATGTCCCCCATCCGCCAACCCACAGGGATTCCCCCTCTGGTGCAGGTTTTGTCAGTCCTCCATTTTTTGGCAACTGGGTCATTCCAGACCACAGTGGCCAAGTCATCTGGAATGTCTCAGCCTATGTTTTCAAAGATTTTGAGCAGAGTGTTGTCTGCCCTGATGAAACTCATGCAGAGCTACATCATTTTCCCAGAGGAGGGTGACTTGCCTACAGTGAAGGGTGATTTCTATGCCCTTGGACATATCCCCAACATCATTGGTGCCATTGATGGGACCCATGTGGCTTTGGTACCCCCAAAAGACGATGAGCAGGTGTACAGAAACAGAAAAAGTTATCATTCGATGAATGTCCAGGTGGTCTGTTTGGCTGACCAGTACATCTCCCATGTAAATGCCAAGTTCCCAGGGTCAGTGCATGACGCGTATGTGATGCGAAATAGCAGCATCCCCTATGTGATGGAGCAGCTACAGAGACAACGTGTGTGGCTAATAGGTGACTCTGGTTACCCCAACCTGCCTTGGCTACCGACCCCAGTGAGGAATCCCCGGACCAGGGCAGAGGAACGGTACAATGAGGCCCATGGGCGAACTAGGAGGATCATCGAAAGGACCTTTGGCCTCCTGAAGGCCAGGTTTAGGTGCCTGCATATGACTGGGGGATCCCTGATGTACTCACCAAAGAAGGTGTGCCACATCATCGTGGCCTGCTGTATGCTTCACAATCTGGCATTGCGACGTCAGGTTCCTTTCCTGCAGGAGGATGGTGCAGATGGTGGTGTTGAAGCAGCTGTGGAGCCTGCGGAGAGTGAAGAGGAGGAAGACTCAGAGGACGACACAGACAACAGGGACAGAGTAATAGAACAGTATTTCCAGTAGCACACAGGTAATAATCACCCATGCCATTTTACATTTCCTGAAAGCCTCCTGCATCTCAACTTTGTCGATTTCCCCCCAGAACTATAAACATGATGTTTGATTTTCCCTTCCCTTTTCTGTGCTGTATGAGCCACTGCGTGACCTCAGCTTGGTTGGCCCATGGACTAATGCTAAGTTACCTCGGTATGTGTAATTCACAATGTTAATAATACGTAATTGATATTTAATGTGTCATACATTTGTAAATAAGACAGGCTGAGTCCTGATTGATTTCAGTGCAATGTGTGATTTATTATTAGTGCATAGATATTGGTACATGATAGTGAAACAGTGATGGGTGGGGGTGGAGTAATGTCCATGGCGGAGTCCAGTTCTCAGTCTCACAGGTGCATTGTCCATATGCCTGTGGCAGGATGGAGCAGGGGCAGTTCAAGGTTTGACAGGGTGGCAATGTGGAACAGTGGGAGGACTTCAGGGGGTATGTGATGCTGGCGGGGGACTTGACATCCTACTCTGTCGTTTTTTTTTTATCTCAGGCTCCTTTTGCGGGGCGGTTGTTGTTCAGCAGGAGGTGGGGTTCTGGTGGGCTGTCGTTGTGGTGGGGCCTCCTGTCCACTAGCGCCGGCGGAGGTGGTAGGCTGTTCCTGTTCCTGGCTAGTGACAGGGGCCCTGTGTGATGCCACATGGTCCCGAAACGTGTCCTCTATACGGTTCAGGGCCTGGACTATGCTCCCCATAGCGGTTGAGATGTTGCTGAGTTGGTTGCTGAACCCCATGTAGCGTTGCTCCTGCTGTGCCTGGATCTCCTGGAACCTGGCCAGTACCGTCGCCATCGTCTCTTGTGAGTGGTGGTAGGCTGCCATGATGGTGGTGAGGGCCTCTTGGAGAGTGGGTTCCCTGGGCCTCTCCTCCCCCCCCTGTCGCACAGCAGCCCTCCGAGTTGCCCTGTTTCCCTGGGCCTCTGTCCCCTGGACGGTGTGCCCACTCCCACTGCCCCCAGGTCCCTGTTGTTGTTG
Source organism: Pleurodeles waltl (assembly GCF_031143425.1). NCBI lineage: Eukaryota > Metazoa > Chordata > Amphibia > Caudata > Salamandridae > Pleurodeles > Pleurodeles waltl. The sequence goes on along the minus strand of NC_090446.1, from coordinate 650,037,804 downwards.
GGTTGGTGGGTTACCCTGGGGGCCCTGTAGTGGTAGACACACCGCTGCTTGACCTGTCCTAGAGACAGAGGCATGGGCCCGCTGGGTGGGAGCTGTGCTGTTGTTCCCAGAGGGGGTTGGGTCTGCAGTGGCCTGTGTCTGGGTGAGGGGAACCGACTGCCCAGAGGTCCCCGATGGTCCGGGCTGGTCGTCAGGTTCCAAGTCGACAGAGCTGCTGTCATCACTAGGGGCCTGTTCCGGGGGTGGGATGGACATTTCTGGTCCCTCCTGACCGGTGTGTTGTCGTTCGGGTCCTGCATGGGGTAAGAGGGTATGGTTATTGTTTCTGTGTGTGCATTAGCTTGCGTTTTATGGGTGCCCTTGTCCCCCAGTGCTGGCATTCCCTTGGGGGAGGTGTTGTGAGGGTGTTTTGTGGGGGGGGGGATGGGTATGTGCAGTGGTCATGCTTAGGTGATGGGTGTCCATAGTTTGGGGGTGGCATGCAGGGGTTGGTGTTGGGTGGGTTGTGCTGGGGAGACATTCTCAGGGAGGATGTGTGCTGGGGGGTTGGGGGTGAGGGTGGGGGTTAGCATGCTGGGGGGGGGGGGTGAAGTGGTTGGCCTTGTACTTACCAGAGTCCATTCCTCCGTGTACTCCAGCGAGGCCATCAGGATGCAGGATGTTTAGTACCTCTTGCTCCCATGTTGTGAATTCGGGTGGAGTGGGTGGGGGTCCCCCGCCAGTCTTCTGCACTGCGATGTTGTGTCGCGAGACCATCGAGCGCACCTTCCCCCGTAGGTCGTTCCATCGTTTGCGGATGTCCTCTCGATTTCTGGGATGCTGTCCCACCGCGTTGACCCTGTCCACGATCCGCTGCCAGAGCTCCGCCTTCCTTGCTATGGTGGTGTGCTGGACCTGTGAGCCGAAGAGCTGGGGTTCCACTCTTATGATCTCCTCCACCATGACCCGGAGTTCTTGGTCCGAAAAGCGTGGGTGCCTTTGGGGTGCCATGGGGTGGTGTGTATGAGGTGTGGGGTGGTGTATGTGATGATGATGTGTGTGTTGGTGTGTGGTGCTTTGTGCTTCTATGTGGTGTGTGTGATGTTGTGGTGTGCCTCTGTGTGTCTGGCTCTCTATTCTCTGATGTGTCTCTCTCTCCTTCGTCTCTGGTTTTTGTTGGTAGGGGTTTGTGGGTGATGTGGGTGTGTGTTTTATATGGTATTGGATGTGTGGGAGTGGTGTGTGTATGTGTTTCAGGTGTGTGCCTTTCAAATTGTCCAATGTGGTAGGGGTTTGTAAAGGTGTGTGTATTTTGACCGCGGCGGTGTGTACCGCCAATGGAATACCGCGGTTGAATGACCGCCGCGTCGATTTGCGGGTCATAATGGGATGGGCGTATTTCTGTTGGTGTGGCGGTGGAGGTTTGGTCTTCTCCAGTTTACCGCTGGCCGCTGATGTGGCGGACTGCAGTGGAGGGCGGATTTTCGGAGGTTTTGCAGTTGTGGGTCAGAATGTCCGTGGCGGCTGACCGCGGCCGCGGCGGTATTGTGGCGGCCTTCTGACCGGCGGTAAGCGGCTTTTACCGCTGAGGTCAGAATGACCCCCTATATAACACTCCCCTACACAACCCAAAATCCTTTGCTGCCAAAATGACAATCGTATACACTGAGAGCAGGCAAAAATAAACAGACACCGCCTTTACACCTAAGGCACACATACACATCTTACTCAGCACACACCATACAACTGCACAAACAACACAATACACACATAACGAACACACACAAATACCACAGCCAACCATCACATACAACTAAACACCCCCACCAAGCACCCTACACTGCACCTTTGCACACACAATACCCACCCCACCTGCAACACAACAACCACCATGTCCCGACAAAAGCACCCATGCTTCGCAGGCAAAGAGTTGAGGGTCATGGTCGATGAAATTGTCAGGGTAGAGCCACAACTGTTTGTAGCACAGGTCCAGCAAACATCCATTGTCAGGAAAATTAGTTATGGCAGAGAATTGTCAACAGGGTCAACTCAGTAGGCAACCATCCATGCATAAGGGACGACATCATGAAGAGGTGGAACGACCTACGGGGGAAGGTGCGCTCCACTACATCACGCCACCAGATTGCCATGCAAAAGACTGGCGGTGGGCCCCCACCTCCTCCCCCAGAGTTCACATTGTGGGAGGAGAAGGTCTTGGACATCTTGAACCCCGAGGGCCTGACTGGAATACCTAGAGGACTGGACTCTGGTAAATAACTACTACTCCCCTGGCACACATTTGTCCTGTCTAGAATGCTTCCACACCACCCTAACACCCCCAATTCACTCAGTCTCCCCCACACCTCCCACCTAATCACCTAATGTCACATTCCTGCATGCCACTCCACCACCCAGCCCCAGTCCCTGGGAAGTGCACGCTTAGTAGTGCCAATAAAAATCACTACGACTCCCACAACACACTAGCCCATCTACATCAAAACCTGCTTTGTCTACTCCCCAGCACATCTCTTGCATGTATGACTATTGCACCAGCTACACCAACTGGATGCTTTGACTGAGGACTATTACATGGCAAGGACAGCAATGCAATGGCACTACACAATGTCAAAAAAGGCCAAACACACCCACAACACTGTCACCAAACCTAAAGGCTGCTTATCCAGATCTGCAACCCTGAAATGGACTGAGCATGGGCTAGAAAGCAAGAAGGTAAATCCCATGCACCAAATGCACAGACAGGGCAAGTCACTATGCATACAGACATACCTCCTCCCACTTGGACACCATGCTGCAATGTACAGCCATCCCCACTCACATCTAGCAAGCCTGATTTCCCACGAGCAAACACAGCACACCTGTCATGTGAACCATCATACAGGACCTGAACCACCAACCCACCAAAAGGTACCTAATCTGATTGACACCAATCCTCAATGGAGCATAGTACACATGTCACAATCCACTATCCACAGACAATGTTTGCAGTGCTGCATCTTTCATTGCCATTGCTGGGAATCATTTAAAGTCACTGAATGCATCAGGCAAAGAGATAACTAATCACATGTCGACCATGTAACTCTCTCCCACTCCAACCACAGGTACTCCTGCCACTGCCACCATGGAGAGAATGCCAGAGACAGCCAGCCTTCCTCGCAATGAAAGCCCCAGTGAGGACAACGCCTCTGGATGTCTGGACATTGATGACTTACCTGGCCCATCTAGGACACCTGGTCAGTCCACTATTCCCTGCCTCACCCTGCCCACAACAACCCCCACACCCTGTGGCATCAACAGCATAGCCAACCCTTCATCCCCAAAACTGTGTCCCAAGGACAGTTCAATCAATAGTGTGCCCCACAGTACAGGGACCTGAGTTGACCCTCACACCCAAGAAAATGAATGTCCTGCTGACACTGGAAGTGGACACACCATGCCAGGGTCACAGGCACATGGGGCAGAGGGTGTGGAAGGGAACCTGTGGGCCAGAAGACGGGGCACCCAAGGCGGTCAAATGACCAGCAAACCATCTCCCAACTCCTGGGAGCATACCAACAATCCCAGAACAGGATGAGCCAGATAATTACCATTTTGGGGGAAAATCAAAGGCTGCAGAGGGAATACCACCAGGAGGTCATGCAGCAGTGGCAGGTCCACAATGCCACCATGGTCTCCATTGCAGGGGTGCTCAGGGACCTCAACACCACCCTGCATGCTTCCACCTCACACCAGAAGGCCCCTTCCACAAGCCACATCAAATCTGAGCATTCCATATCTGCCACAGCTAGTGGAATAGAGGCCCTGCTAGTGGAACCACAGGCATCTGGCACCCCTCCCTCTGTAGCTGATGAAACCCCCACAAAAATGGACGTCCATCCAGACATCTGGCTGAAGCAGATGCAAGACCAAACTCACTGCCAGGAAGTGAAACTCTCCTGATTTCTCTCCCTTGTGTGCCACTGTGACATCCTGTTGACTGTTCAGTGCCATTGCTCCTTTTTCTCATGGCCCTTGGACACTGGACCTGTGCTACTTACAGCTGTGCCACCTACTCTGATGATTACAACTACCATGACCCCACTCATCACCTGTTTGTCACTGTATGCACCATAGATTGTTTGCTCACATTTCCCCTATATGCCCAATAAACATTATTGAACACAGCAACAGCATATGTGTCTTTATTTGAACATGTACAAATGTTTTTTCAGCAACATTTGATGTGGGTATGCCCCCATAACCCAACAGGCAGTGCATTGGAAATCAGAGGGAGGCATCCTCTGCAGGAGACACAGTACAACAGATATGTACTAAGGCAGATGTCAGGTAGTCACTAGTCCAGGCCTACACTACAGTAAATTCACTCATCCAACCTGAAAAAGACACCATGACACAGTTACATTAGGATAGAAGGCATGGTGCCATACTAAGCACATATGCAGTACAAAGTTGTCCAGCCCAGTGTAGATTGCCACAGAAGCAGGGGAAACAGATGACATTTCTCCATCCCCAGTCACAGGAACTACATGACAGTTCACTGTAACTGCCATCTGCCATATGCTAAACACTATTCTGTATACAGTTACTAATGGCTAATGAGCATGAATGCCTCAAGCCATAGGTAGCAAAGGCATTGATTTACATAACACAGTGGGTGGAATAACATGAGGACAGGAGAATATAATAGGAGACATAGCTCAACAGAGGTATGTCCATAGGAAATGTGAATCTAGCAATCTGCAGTGAGTACACATGTAAGAAGAGATACCTTACAGTCAAGCACTCACCTCCCCCACCACACACATAGGAATAGGAACACATTACAACACCACTGATTAAACTAATCAGGAGGACCGCTGTCACCAATCGTTGTGGATACACATCACTTTCAAATACACAGACAGTATACCTATATGTCACTGGAAGTACTAATTGATGAGCTCAGCCCTAGATTGAGCTGCACAATCCTCATCTGCCTCCTCATCACTTTCCTCCTCATCATCAGCTAGAAATTGTATCTCACATCTCAAGGCAAGATTGTGGAGCATGCAGCAGACAACTATGATCTGGCATACCTTTAGAGGAGTGTAGAGGAGGGCACCTCCAGAGGCGTCCAGGCACCTGAACCTGGCTTTCAGAAGGTCAAATGTCCATTCGATTACACACCTCATCCTGCTGTGGGCCTCATTGAAACTGAGGACCCCTTCCTTAGCAGGGTATTTATGGTGTCAACAGCCAGGGAAGATTAGGATATCCAGAGTCACCTGTGTGCACATCGGTAGGACCTGTTACAATACAGGTACAGCCACAGGGAAGATTGTGATGACAGGTGCCATAACAGAGACACACATACAAATGTATACACACCAATGAGCAAAGCCCTCTCTATGTGTAGTCGTGCTATCATATGTGGGACATTGTAGTTCCTCAGAATGGAGAAGTAATGCACAAATCCAGACGTACTGGTCTGCCAGACACACCACCTGAACATTGATTGAGTGGTAGTTCTTCCTGTTCCTGTACACCTGTTCATTGGCACTGGGAAGGACCAAGGCTATATGAGTGCCCTCTATGGCCCCTATCACATGAGGGATGTGTCCCACATCATAGAAGTCTGACTTCACATAGGCCAAATCTCCACGTTGGGGGAACCTGATGTAGCTGTCCAGGTGTTTCAATAAAGCACACCGTACATTTTTCAACATAAGACTGAACAAGGGGTGTGACATCTCTGCTGTCAAGACCTCCGTATTCTGAAAGGACCTTTTGGCAAGAAAGTGTAGCACTGACAGGACTTGTACTGTTGGAGGGATGGCATAGGGATTGCGTATGGCAGGCAATAAATAGATCAGGCTCCAACTGGGCACATAGATCCATGATGGTCTGACGATTCAGCCAATAGGTCTGGATGATATGCCTGTTCTCCATGGTTGCAAGGTCAACTAGTGGTCGGTACACTGGTGCATGTCTCAATCTCCTCATGGCAGGTTATCTAGGATAGAGAGTAGAAAATGTATTAAATGATAAGTACATCACACTTGTAAGCCGAACATGTCATCATTGCACACACCTAATACTGTAGACATGCGTCACAATGCTAACACATACCATTATGGGCAAGTTGAAGCGTCACAGTGACATGCATGTCACATGTATTGGCTAAACTGTGATGGCACAACAGAGGCCTACTCCGCATTTTGCACATAAATGTGTATGACGCACTTATTTAGGGACTGCAAGGCATGGTATGTGCACAAAATGGCATCTGCCTGGCCTGCTGCACAGGACAGTAGGAAGTGGCCTAAGTCCACCGGCGTATCGTCATGGCGGTAGGCGATCACAACTGCCATGCAACTACTCATTGTAGAACATTGCTGCCTATGGGGGATTGGGGCCAATGGCGATCACCACCGGTGGTGACGGTCCTGTACGGGGCCGATGTGACTGCCATTTTCTGTCGCCTTTCTCACTTGACTCCTGACACTCTGGCAAAGCAAGACCTCCACGAGCTGAGCTGCTGTGTCCTGTCTCTGGAAGCCATCATGCCACGTCCTGCAGGTGATAGAGCCCCAGCCTTCACCCCAGAAGAGTTGGTGAAGCTCGTGGACGGGGTCCTACCCCTATATGAACAGCTGTATGGGGCACCAGAGGAACAGGTGAGCCCAATGCCATAGTCATGTGTGACAGGGGTGTGTGTGATGGTGCAAGGTGTAAGTGTGCTGGGGAGGGAGTACATGCATGCAGGGGGCATGGAGTTGAGGCATGTGAGCCGAGGGGAAGGTGAGTCACATGTGTATTATCCACTGCTGTTGGTATGGGCATGTGTATCTGACTTTCTCCTTCTGTCTGTGTCATTCATGCAGGTGAACGCCCATCAGAAGAAAGGGATCTGGCGTGCCATCACCAAGCAAGTGCGGACCCTGGGGGTCCACAGTGAGCGGAGCACCCACTGCAGAAAGCTGTAGATGGACCTCAGACGCTCAGCCCGGAAGATTGCATAGAGGCCGAGCTGGGGATGTCCTCCCAACAAGGAAGGGGTGCCTGCCAGACTCTGAACCCTCTTTAATGGCACACATTTTGGTGATGGCCTACCCTGAGGTAGATGGGCATTTGAGGGTAGCACAGCAACCACAAGGGGATGAGTACTGAATGAATTCTGGCACTTGGCTGGGCTAAATGGGGTAAAGTGCCTCACTGCAGGCAAAGTGACATTGTTGTAATAACATCTTGTGTATCGTCTATTGGAAATGGCTATCATGCACCCTGGCTGAGTATAGATAGTAGATGTGTTGGCATGCTTTAGTGTCAGTGGATGTACATCTCCCATTACTAGACCTCTCCATGTCCGGAATGTGGAGATGGTCAAATGACATAGCCACATGTGTGAGACCATCCTTGACTATGCAATGGACGTGAGTATTAGTATCACCCTAAGTGCTGAGTATAACCAGCTCCATCCATCTGCATTTGTGAGTCTGAGGCGTTAGTCCACTCCCATCTATGTAGCATACCTGCATATGCTACTGTGTTACTCTAGTTTAATCACTGGGACTGAATACATGATGTACTGGTAATGTTATTGACTGAATGTGGGGCTGCTATTACAGTTCCACTGCAGATATTGCCTTCATAGGACTGGATCATTGATCTGATAGCTGTATAGTCATACATAATACTTATCCTGGCTAGGCCATCGCAGGTGCCAATAATCATTACCTATATCGTGTCACAACATGTTCCTACAACCCACCCTGTATTGCAACCCTACACCTACATCAATATTTAAGTTGTACAACACAACTGGAGTCATCCACATGATGTCTACCAAAGCCAGTTCTGCTGGCACAACATGCCCTGGATGCAGTATCAATTGTATGCCTGAATACACATCATACCTCTTTGTGCACTTATCACCCACTGGATGTCAAGCTGACTGAACAAAACACTTCTGGCCACTACAGTAATAACACATGATCAGACCATGTCCACTGTAACATGTAAATCATAGTGTAGACAGCTCCACTCACAGACCACACTGCACCTGCCTGTCATACGGCATGGTTGGCCACTCAGTACAGTGATGTCATTATGGAGAACAACTCTGATTTAGCTAAGACAAGTCAGACACCCAAACAGTTCACATCTGATGTGTACTATGTGAATCTGTGTAATAGCCATGTGATCAGTCAGACCCTATCACAGAATCAGTGCAGCTGACACCCAACACATATATCACTACTCACCATACTACTAAGTGCTGCTACAATGGGCCATGTTTCACATATAATACATCCAAACACATCCACTGAGTGCAGTGTCACAACAGATGTGCCACTGGAACACACATACCACATCATGGACCACTTCCAATGCCACTACACATGCAGGTACACCAGTTTGACTATGCACCATGACACCTCCAGCCTCACACAGATCATTCCACAAATGGCAAAACCTGTCACAAAGCCCAGACAACACACATCTCAGAGGGGACATGTTTGGGTTCATTCAGCACACATGGACAAGCACCACTGGCTGTACACCAATTACACATCCGACTACCACATAAGGCAGCCTGAGGAGACTGAATCCAAATATTGAATCACATCAACATGCCATGTGTCATGCAATATCCAAACCACTCCTAATCTGCCACTACCTATTGGCCAAGTCAAGCTGTAATAGTCACAGGCCATCAGATGTGCACCAAAATATCTATTATGAAAAATGTAGGCAGTTACTCAGCATTGCAGCATAGGGACCTCTAGGGCTTTGTCACACATGCCATGTATACACCATGGTGGCATATAAGGGATCTGCCAATGCACTTGCCACCTCTACTACCATCCCATAGGTTCAAAGGCCACATCCCCACAGGTATAGCTCCTAGGAATGCATGATCTTTGCAATCAGGCCTCATACATTCAACATGTTTCAGTATCCCAGTTTGACTACCTATACAGACCCTACAGTCAGCAGCTGACCTATACACGTCTAGTCAGCTATCTGGACAATACTCCTGTTCCATGCGGGCCATTTCTGTGGTGGAACTGTAATGCCAGCCCCACAATCTGTCAATACCAGATACATTCCTGATGTACATAGTCCCAGCGATAAAAGGAGAGTCACACAGTAGCATCTACAGGTAGGCTACACAGATGGTAGTGGACTGACACCTCACAGCTACTAATGTAGATGGATGAAGCTGGTCATACACAATGCTTAGGGTGATCCAAACACTCACATCCATTGTATGGCCAGGATGGAGTCAGACATGTGCCTATGTCATCAGTGCATTTCAACATTACAGACATGGAGAGGTATGGAAGTGTGAGATGTACACTCACTGACAGTAAAGCATGGAAACACATCTACTAAAGATACTCTGCCAGGGTGCCTAATACCCATTACCAAATGTCGATAAACATGCAGCATAAACAACAATGTATCTTTGCCTTCAGTGAGGCACCCAATCCCATTTAAGGCCAGCCAAGTCCCAGGATACAATCAGTACTCACCCCCTTGTGGCTGCTGTGCTGCCCTCAAATTCCCATCTACCTCAGGGTAGGCCATCACCAAAATGCAGGCCATTAGGGGGGTCAGGGTCCGATGGGCACCCCTCCCTCATTGGGAGGACATCCACAGCTGGGCCTCCACGGTCTTGCAGGCCTCGCTTATCAGGTCCTCCCACTGCTTGCGACAATGGGTGCTCCATCGGCTATGGACCCCCAGGGTCCACACTTGCTTGGCGATGGCACGCCATATCCCCTTCTTATGATGGGCGTTTAAGTGCATGGGTGACACAGACAGAAGGAGAAAGCCATGTAGACTGGCACTATTCCAACAGCATTGGACTATAAACATCAGACTCACCAAATGTCCACACATACCCATTGTGACGGTTCACATGCCTTAAATCTATGCTCCATGCATGCATGTACTCCCTGAACAGTACACTTACGCCATTCACCCTCACACCCACCCATATCACACATGACTATGACATTGGTCTCAACTGTTCCTCTGGTGCCCCATACTGCTGTCAATACAGGGGTAGGACCCCTTCCAACAGCTTCTCTTCTTGGGTGAAGGCAGGGACCTTATCACCTGCAAGACATGACATGATGGCGCCCAGAGACAGTAAACAGCAGCTCACATTGTGGAGGTCTTGCCTGCAAGAGTGTCAGGAGTCAAGTGAGCAAGGCTGCAGTAAATGGTGATCACGACTGCCGCATACAGGACCGTCACCGCCGGCGGTGATCGACATTGGCCCCATTCTCCCTTAGGCAGCAATGTTAACCAATGAGAAGTTGCACGGCGGTTGCGACCACCTACCGCCATGACAACATACGCCGGCGGACTTAGGTCACTTCCATCTGTCCTGTGCTGCAGGAAAGGCGGCTGCCATTTTATGCACATATCATGCCTTGCTGCAGCTAAATAAGTGCACCATACACATTTTTTCACCAGAATGCGGAGCAGCCCTATGTTGTGCCATCATTATTAGGCTGATACATGTGACATGCATGACACAGTGACGCCATATGGCCGGTTGTTAGATGACGTGCAAGTCCAGATACTCGGAGCCTCATAGGTGGTGTAACCATATGGATACATAGCTGACTACGTAAATGCTCAGTGTAGGACAGCTCAGTGTACCACATATGGAACACTACAATGTGATGTGTGTCACAAACTATTGATCAGGGCCAGCAAGGTGCAGCAAGGATGGTGCTCATGCCACTTCAGCATGCCCAATATAGTGTGTGTCAGCAGTGCAAGGCATGTCTACAGTGTTAGGTATTTATGATAAGGACATGTTCAGCTAACATGTGTGGAGTGCTTATCACTTTGTACATTCTCTCATCTCTATCCTAGATGCCCTGTCAGGAGGAGATTGAGACATGCACCAGTGTACCATCCCCTGCAACCCTGGAGGACACTCATATCATCCTGACCTATTGTCTGAATCGTCAGACCATCACCGATCTATGTACCCAGTTGAAGTCAGATCTATTGCCTGCAATACCTAATCCCTATGCCATCCCTCCCAAGTCCAAGTTTTGACAGTGCTACACTTTAATTGCCACAGGCTCCTTTCAGAATACAGTGGGCTTGCCAGCAGGGATGTCACAGCCCATGTTCAGTCTTGTGTTCAAGGATGTACTGTGTGCTTTCTTGAAACACCTGGACAGCTACATCAGGTACCCTCAATGTGCGGATTTGGCCTATGTGAAGGCAGACTTCTATGATATGGGACACATCCCTCATGTGATAGGGGCAATAGTTGGCACCCATATAGCTTTGGTCACTCCCAGTGCAAATGAACGGGTGTATCTGCCACTCCATCAATGTTCAGATGGTGTGTGTGGCATACAAGTACATCTCCCAAGTGACTGCCAAGTTTCCAGGATCTGTGCATGACTCCTTCATTCTGAGGAACAGCAATGTCCCCCACATGATGGCACGTCTATAGAGGGCAAGGGCTTGGCTCATTGGTAAGTATGCACTTGGAGATGCATTTCTGCTATCACACCTGTCATCACATTCTTCCCTGTGTATTGTAACAGGTCCCACATTTGTGCACACAGGTGACTCTGGCTATCCTAACCTTCCCTGGCTGTTGACACTAGTGAGGTACCCTGCCACAGAAGCAGAACTCCGTTTCAATGAGGCCCACAGCAGGACAAGGTATGTAATTGAAAGGACATTTGGCCTACTGAAGGCCAGATTCAGGTTCCGGGATGACTCAGGAGGTGGCCTCCTCTACAGTCACCAAACGGTACCCCAGGTCGTAGTTGCCTGCCTCATGCTCAAAAATGTAACCCTGAGACGTCAGATACCATTACTAGCTGATGATGATGAGGCAGCTGGACCAGTGGCTGGTGATGCAGACATGGAAAGTGATGATGAGGCAGATGAAGAAGGTGCAGCTGACTCTAGGACAGAGCTCATCAATCAGTAGTTCCAGTAACATACAGGTATGTTGTGTGTGTGTATATGCAAGTGTTGTGTTTCCATATTGATTGGTGTCAATGACCCCCCGATTTGGATCATCAATGGTGGTGTAATGTGGTCCTATCCCTATGTGTGTTATGTGGGAGGTGACTGATTGCATGTAAGATGCAGAGTTAAAATGTCTCATCTCTAACATGTGTACTCTATGTAGCTTGCAAGTATCACATCTTCTATGGGGCCTGTATTGTTCTATGTGTCCTGTATTCTCCTGTTCACATGTCATTCCAGCGAGGAACTGTGTACTGTGAATCTTTGCCTCTCCTGCCTATTCCTTGAAGCATTCATGATCATTAGCCTGTGGTAACTGTTTAAAGAGTAGAGTTTTGCCCATGACTGGTGCCAGCTACAGTGTTTTGTGGTGCATTTCCTGAGACTGGTGATGTAGAAGTGGGCACGACAACTATGAACTGCATATGTGCTTTGTGTGCCACCGTGCCTACTATCCTGATGGAAGTCTCTGTCATGGTTTTTGCAGGTTGGATAAGTGGATATGATATGGTGTGTCTCCCTTACATATGCCCTGGGACATGTCTGTTGAACTGTGTCTCCTGCAGAAGATACCTCCCTCTGTTGTCCATTATACTGCCTGTTGTTTTAGGGGTGCCATACCCACATAACATTGTGCTGACCAAACATTGGTACATGTACAAATAAAGACCCATCTGGATTTGCTGAGATCTACAGTGTTATTGTGCATTCATTGTCCAAAAGGTGATTAGTGGGGTCATGGTGGATGAAATCATCAGAGTAGGTGGCACAGCTGTAGGCATCACAGGTTGAGTGTCCAAGGGCCTTGGTAAAATTGAGAAATGTAATTGAACAGTCAACATGGTGTCTCAGTGGCACACATGGGAGAAAAATCAGAAGAGAGTCACTTCCTGGCAGTGGGTTTTGTCTTGGCATCTGTTCCAGCTGGATGTCTGGGTGGATGTCCATGTTTTCTGGGGGTTCTTCAGCTACAGACGGAGGGGTGCCTGAGGGCTGTGTTTCCCGAGTAGTGCCTCCATTCCACTAGCTGCTGCAGATGTTGAGGGCTCAGATGTGATGTGGCTAGTGGAAGGAGCCTGCTGGTGGGTGGAGGAAGCACAAAGAGTGTTAATGTCCCTGAGCACCCCTGCAATGGAGGCCATGGTGGCATTGTGGGCTTGCCACTGCTGCTTGACCTCCTGGTAGTATTCCCACTGCAGCCTTCAATTTTCCCCCAACATGCTAATGATCTGGCCCAACCTGTCCTAGGCTTGTTGATATGCTCCCAGGAGTTGGGAGATGGCTTCCTGGTCAGGTGGCCTTGGATGTCCTGTCCTCTAGTCCACAGGTTTCCCTCCCAACACACCCTACCCCCACACACCAGTGTCCCTTGAACGGTATGCCCAATCCCAGTGTCAGCAGGACCTTCATTGTCTTGGGTGTGAGGGGTTGACTCAGGACCCTGTGCTGTGGGAAACACTATAGTTTGAACAGGCTTTGGGACACAGGGTTGGCTGTGATGTTTGTGCCACAGGGTGGGGTTGGGCGGTTTGATGTGGGCAGGGTGAGGCAGGGAGTTGTGGACTGAGCAGGTGTCCCAGATGGGCCAGGTAGGTCGTCACTGTCCTGACATCCAGTGGCGTTGTCCTCACTGGGGCCTTCATCCTGAGGAGGGCTGGCAGCCTCTGGTATCCTCTCCATGGTGGCACTGACAGGAGTACCTGTGGATGGAGTGAAAGAGGGTTAAATGGTGGAGGTATGAATGGTTGTGTCTTTGTTTGATGCATACAGTGGCATGGCTTGTTTCCCAGCAATGGCAATGACAGGTACAGCACTGTTAAAACAGTTTGTAGATAGTGGATGGTGACATATGTACCATGCTCCATAGTGGTTGTTGTCGGTCAGGCTTGGTAACTTTAGCTCGGTGGGTGGGTTATGTTCCTGTGTGATGGTTCACATGACAGGTGTGCCCTGTTAGCAGGTGGTAATTCAGGCTTGCTAGCTGTGAGTGGGTATGGCTGTACATTGCAGCATGGTGTCCAAGTGGGAAGAGGGTATATGTGTATGCAAGATTGCTTGTCCTGTCTGTACATGTTGTGCATGGAGTATACCTTCTTTCTTGCCCATGATCAGTCAATTTCAGGGTTGTTGATCTGGATAAGTGTCCCTTAGGTTTAGTGACACTGCTGTGTCTGTGTTTGGTGTTATTTGGCATTGTGTTGTGCCATAACGTTGCTGTCATTGCCATGTAGTGGTCCTCAGTTGAAGCATCCAGTTGGTGTAGTTATTATGATTGGCAGTGCTATCTGGGCACTTGACAAGGACTGTTTGGGCATTGGGGCTGGGTGGTGGTGTGGCATGCAGGAGAGGGGCATTAGGTGATTGGGTGGGAGGTATAATGGAAGATTGGGTGAATTGTCGAGTGATTGGGTGGTGAGGACCAGACAATTTTGTGCCAGGGGAGTGTTAATTACTTACCAGAGTCTAGTCCTCTGTGTACTCCAGTCAGACCCTCTGGATGCAGGATGTCCAAGACCTTCTTCTCCTATGATGTGAACTCTGGGGGAGGAAGTGGGGGCCCACCTCCAGTCTTCAGCACAGCAATTTGTTGTCTCGATGTCATGGAACGCACCTTTCTCCGTAGGTCGTTATACCTCTTCCTGATGTCCTCCCTTGTGCGTGAATGGTTGCCCACTGAGTTGACCTTGTTGACTATTCTCTGCCATAACTCAATTTTCTGGCAATGGATGTTTGCTGTACCTGTGCTCCAAAAAGTTGTGGCTCTACCCTGATGATTTCATCGACCATGACCCTCAACTCGTCTGTGAAGCGTGGGTGCTTTTGACAGGACATGGTGGTTGTGCTGTGGGCGTGGGTGTTGTGTGTGTAAGGGTGCAGTGTAAGGTGCTTGGTGGGGTGGGGGTGGGGGTGGTTGGTTATGGTGTTTGTGTGCAGTAGTGTTGATCGTGCAGTTGTGTGGGGTATGTTGAGTGTGAAGTGTATACGTGCCTATGGTGTATAAGTGCTGAGTAATAATTTGGTGGGTCCTCACTGTCTCTGTATGTGGTTTGTGTCACAAAGGATTGTGGGTTGTGTAGGGGTGTGGCATATAGTGCAGTGCGTAGGTGTTTCTGGTGTGTTTATGTGTGTCAGGTGTGGGGTATTCGAACTGTCCAATGTGGTGGTGTGTTCTCTCTGAGGTGAGTTTTTGGGCGTAGCGACACGGACCGCCAATGGTTTTCCACTACAGAAGAACCGCTGTGGTGATTTGTGGGTCGTAATCTGATGGGTGGAAGGTTATTGGGCTGGCGATGCTGATGATGAAACTGCCTGTTTCCCACCCTCCAGTGTCCTGGCAGTCTCAGATTTGTGGCTGTTTTTTGACAGTCTTCAGTGTGACTCTTAATACGACGGTCAGAATACTGCCAACATGGTGGTCTTTTGGTTGCCGCCACAGAGGCCGCCTTAAGAAAAGACCGCTAAAGTCCTAATGAAGCCCTTTATGTTTCTCCCAACCATGCACTCTTAGTAGATAATTCTTACACATATGGATGATATGTGACTCTTACACCTTATAACCCTCTTTGCCTTGTTTTAAGTACATTGATTTACAAACCAGTATGAATTATTGTTTGTGTGTGAGATGTAAAGCCCTCTGTCATCCTATGTGGCGACGAGTAGTGCTATACAAGAATTACATAAAAAATTAATTAGTAAATGCTATTTAAATCATTATATAATTACTCAAAAACACAGATACACCTTACATTCTTAGAATGCATGCATATCCATTAAATACAGAAGGTAAAAAAGTCAAAAACCTGCCTCCAAAATATTGCTTTACTTAAATATTTGTAAAGTGATAACAAGCTGTGTGTCTTTGTTTCCCTCCATCGTATTGGCGTCTAGGTATTATGCTTCAGATAACTCCCAGCCAAGTTGATTTTTTGAACAGAAGAAGGGCTGATGACCCTTAAAATCAAGTCTTTGTTTTGGGATCAGTTTGAAGGAAAAATAAGAAAGTTCCTTCACTGCTTGCAGGTTTCTGCTCCAAAGGAGAGCTGACAATTGTGGGGGCCTACTCAAGGTGCCCAAGTGTCTGCATATTACACCAAGACAAATTCAGCATATTTCACTTGGTCCAGCCGATACAGCTCAATGGTAGCTCCAGCTCTGGGATCTGGTAGGATTTCCCTCATTTACTGAACTGGTTGGCTAACAATCACTATCTGTCTAATGCACCAAGAGGCCTCATAAGGGTGAATGCTGCCCTCTTAAAACGAATATATATATATATATATATATATATATATATATATATATACGCATTTATTTATATATAGGGTTTGGGGTAGGCTGTTCAGCAAGGCAGTTGGTTTCCCTAATGTTTATTGAGACCCTCATTAATAGTGACATCGTAACTCTCGGAGTAACTATGCTCTCTGCCCCTCCCAAGTAGCCAATACAGGGGTTGCTGGTAACTCCGGAGATGTGGAGCTGCCAAGAGATTACAAGTGGTATGGTAAGAGTGACCTTAGAAATGATCAATGAAATTGAAAATACATGATAAGATTACTCAGTATTTTTTCAGTTTGTTCCAAAGGTTCACCAGTAGGGATTTCATCTCCAGTTGGCACAGAACAAATCAGCGTTTTTCCCAAACGTCTCACATTTCCTAAGGGGCCCATCGGAATTACAAACAATCCTACAATGAGGCCTTTAGTCTTTAGCTGCTCACAACCTTAAACCAGATTATTCCCCAAAACTCATCAAATTAGAAGAAAACATTGAGAATCAGGAACGCGTTAAGGGTTAAATAAACCATAGGGATGTAGGGTTGCCACTTTTCTTAAACAAAAATACCAGCCATTTGTTTATGTTTTTATTATTCTGTAACAGCCAAGAGCATTCGGATAAAAAATAATTGGTGTAAAAGTATCATAATTCTTCTGTAACATGGCAAATGCCCCAGTTCCCTCTAATAATAATTCTGAAAGGATTTAGACAGCCCTCAAATACTTTTTAGTTGTTTTCTTTATGCGTTTGCTATTTTAAGCTAATGCTTCAGAAGGGAAATGTACTGAATTTCAGTGCTTTTTCTGGTATTTTTACATGCCTGGACTTAAACATTCAGGCCAGGCTGGTAAAAAAACAGCCAGGTGGCAAACTTGAACTGACCAGCCGGTTACCCATTTTTTAATGTTTTTTCTCTTTCATTTTTTTACATCTGTCTCGTTGGCTTCTTCTCCTCCTGGTCTATTTCTGGGGCCTGAAACCAGCTTCCCTTCGACTGCCTGTTTTCCCCTTCAGCGAGCCCCTCGTGCACAGTTCACGGCAGCTTTGCGCACACGTGCTTCCCAAATTACATCAGCCACACACGAGTTCAGCCAAGGGTTTGAGCTCGGAAACTTGACCGAAGCATACCCTTCATCCAGCCGTAGCTGCCTGGAACTCGGAGTCCGACAAAGCATTTCTGTGACGTGAATGCTTAAGGGTCACTTATACGCAGGGCCACTGAAATTATGCTGCGGGGAGAGTCGAATTATGCGACGAAAAAGTAAAATTATGGGGCATTATGCGACACATTTTGTGATAATATCACTTCATTATTTTGTCATTTTGAAACTTGTTAACACTGTCTGGTTAATAGTTGCAATTCATTAGTAACAGTTTAACACCTAAATCTAGCAATAAGACAGGGGCGGCCCCTCCGCTATGGCAGAGGAGCATTGCCCACCTGCGGAAAGGCAGCAAAAACATAAAATGATAATTCAACTATTGTATTATCATTTTATTTTTTAGCATCCTCCTTGGCCAGTCTGCCTAGTATAGGGCGGGCCATCCTCATCACAAGGGGAGGAGGAGTCGTGTGCACTCTAAGTGCACATGTTGGTTTTGACGGCCATCCTAGGCCAGCCAACCGACATGCGCATTTAGAACTCTCCACCCGGGCTGTGTTGCACAGACTGGGTGAAGAGCCAGTGCAGGCTCCCAGTCCCCAGCTGAGCGGCATTTCAGCCCACTCAGACCAATCCAGGCGGTTCTCTTGTGCTTGAGAGAAGCATCTGGATTGGGTGGGGAGAGAAGAAGCAGAGAAGCACTGAGGCGATGAGGAACACCAAGGCGGCATGCGTCAGGTAATTGTAATATTTTTTTTTATTATTAATATTCCCACCCAGTGCAAAACGCCCCCTGCCCCACCGAGCGTTATTGCCGGAGGCCGCTGCTGCAATAAGATACATAACTGTGACCAGCCAACCTTTGCAAAGGGCCTTCCACTGCGCAGCAACATGTGTTGCTGCGTTTTAGTAACTTTTGAACCGGTTGAGCTAGGAACACATTGTTTTGCTAAAATCTGCAAATTATGCAGCAGATGACGGATTAGGTGGCACAAGCGGAAAATCTACAATAATGCGAAAATCAATGTGGCCACACAATCCATTTCCCATTCCAGTGGCCCTGCTTAAATGCTACTGGCCCAAGGCTATTTTGCAGAATGAGCAGCAGCTGCTAAACCACAAAGTAATTAAGTGGCAAGAAACATGTGTGACAATTTCAGCCAGTCAAGGTGGTTTAGCCAGTATCACTGACACTTGCGGCTTTACTTCTCCCACTTAAAATGTATGGAAGCAAAATCATCATGATGGATGCATGAGGTCATTACAGTCAAAGATAGCGGAAGTGACATTATGTACCCTTTGACTCATTAAATACATTATGATGTTTGCAGTGAGTCACACACATTGCCTCTAAGCGACTTCATATTTCTTTCTATCATGCTAAAGTAAGGGAAAGGACTGTGACCTACCAAAAACAATGTGTCTCCAAGAGTGCTATTCAATTTCTATGCTTGTAGCTGCATTTGTGACACATGATAACTAGGGTAGTAGGGGCAATCCTAAAGATATCAAGAGGCAACCCAAGAGTAGCCTGTGCTACTCAGGCCTTCCCCCAATTGATACTAATATACACACAGAGAACTGCAAAAGCCAGAAAGGAAGTGGTGTCATTCATGTGATACTTTCAACCAGTTCTGCAAGAACATGCAAATTTCTATGAGCTACTGAGTGGCATATCATACATGGCCAATGGAACCGTTAAAAGACAGTACACAATTCTTGAACAGCAAATGAGGATTTTTGCATTTTCATTGTGGTGTGAACGACCTCATCATTTCTTCACCAAGTCAGCACATAATAAAAATAAATGTCACATTACCTTAACACCTAAACTCTAGACCACTATATGACCACTATATGAATAATTATTCAACACCCTCTGTGCTAATGTCTTTTGCAGATGTTCAAACAGACCAAGATGCATTTATAGTATCACGTTATGTAATTGAATAGGTCTCATTGAAGAAACAGAAGATACAGCAACAGGTTGCAAGTTACAGTTGAATTAGTGAAATTCACTATAAACACCACAAGAATAACAATGTGAATATCCTTGTACATTAGACTTTGACTTTGCGCTGTGAAGCTTGTGGGGGCAGAATGTGCCGGAGGAAAGCACAGGGTGAGTGACAGAAATGACTTCTATCTTACTCAAGATGGCATTAACACAGACCGAGTTAATATTCATTAACAAAATATACTTCTACACTTCATAGAAAACTCGTTTCAAAAGCAATTAATATTAAATCATCCAATACATGTGAAATGAGGTGTAAAATTGCATTTTGCTCATTTTTAATAATGCACAAAATTATAAATCCAAAAACTTTTCTTCTTACACCTACACAAGGTGACTTATAAATACTAAAAAATCATGTTTTGGACATCACAAAAGGTATTAATTTCGACTAGTCAGATTTGCAATTAAATACTGCAAAAGCCAGTCTACAAACCGCAGGCCTGCAGTCATGTTTGCACTGGCACTATAGTGGATGGAACAATTGGTGCTGCAGTCCACTAGTGACATTTAATTTACAAGCTGTTCGTACCACTACCACCATATACCACCATTTGCCTACCCAGGCCAGGTCAAGGACACCAGGACTGAGAAGGTCTCCTCAGTCGGCTTCGCCTGCGGCCATGATTTTATATGTTTAATACCGAATGAAAAAAACTTCCTACCCTCTCCCATGATCGACCAACCTTCGCGCAGGTTGACAGCCCGCGCCGAAGAGGCCAATCGTCCCACCCCCACCCCCTTTAATACTAACCCCTAAGACACTCCCCCAGCCTATCCTACCCCAGACCGTCCTCTTCTGGCCCAAACGCTCCCGCCCTATTCCAGATATTATGACCAAATGCTCATTCCAAATTACATTTTGTTATTTTTTTTACCTTTTATGCTGTGGAGCTTTGAAAGCTTTTTATTTTTTTCTAGCCCTTCCTCCTATAGGACATTTTGGAATTCCTGCTTTTTGCCTGCTTTGGCATATCAGCTCCTTTGATCCAACTTGGTGGCATATAATATTGAATCTTCATTTTTCCTTCTTCATGCCAGACTACTTTATGGGAAAAACGCACAAGTTAAAATTGAATCATAAATTATCTCCAATGGTTGCCCATCTCTCAAACGCCTTCAGCCATACCTAAACTAACGTTTACTTTAAAACCTCAAACAACTGGCTCACCAAAACGACTCAAGCATGACCCACCTTCTCCAAATAAAAGCTCTTTGTCTAGCTCTAAGGAGATTTTGCTAGAAAAAATACATGCTTTGCATCCTTTTGTACAGGAAATTAATACTAGAATGCAAGCTTTGGATGGAAAACGGTCTACTATGCACTCTCATCTTAGGTAAGCTGAACAATGTATCAGTGACCTTCCAGAATAAACCTCATAAATATCTTCTATGCAGAAAGGAATCCAGGCACTTAAAAAGCATGCTGAGAATTTATAATACAGAAATCGCTGTAATAATTTATGGTCTCTCAGAAGAGATTAAAGGCAGGGATCCTGTCTCTTTCTTCACAAACTTCTTACCACAGCTTTTGGATCTATCCAAGTCAGCGGCCCTTAATATTCAAAGGGCCCCTAGGCTTAGTCATAAGTCTCTTACACCTACCCCTTCACTTAAACCCAGAGACATTATTATTTTATTCCTAGAATATACTGATCTCCTCAATGTCCTACAAGCAGCAAAATCTAAAAAACAAG
Source organism: Pleurodeles waltl (assembly GCF_031143425.1). Classification (NCBI taxonomy): domain Eukaryota; kingdom Metazoa; phylum Chordata; class Amphibia; order Caudata; family Salamandridae; genus Pleurodeles; species Pleurodeles waltl. Next base: position 650,016,709 of record NC_090446.1, on the reverse strand, counting down.
TACTCTAGTCTGGTTCCAAGATCTTCTTCACGCAGGAACTAAATCAACAGCAGACAGATGGAAGGATTTTCTTTCTTTTCATCCGTCATTGCGATCCTTGGGTGCATTCTTTGGCTCACTCCAGGCCTGTACTTTTAAAGTCATAAACTTTTGATGACACTTCAAAACTGAGGAGATTCCTGCAGACAAATTCTGCAGCTTCAATGGAGATTGCTGGTTCTTCTACCTGAAATGTTGTACTGTTGTATAATTCATCTTGCTTCCTCCTCTCTTCTAATCATTTTTTTTATAACCAATGTTTATTTCATTTAAACATAAAACATAACAGTGAGACCATACCAGCACAATCAATTGTAGCATGTTGTTACTAACTAATCTTACAGCTGACCTTTGACATCACACCCCTCTGTTTGGACCAAAACATAGTTATACTGCGCCAAACCCCATATTGTTTCGTATATCCGAGGTCAGTCCCATGCCTCGTAAATCGGCTTTTCTAGTTGGGAGCATCGGTCAACCCCTGCTCGCCATCTCGAGATCGACAGCGCCTCCGGTCTCCTCCATAGGTGTGCAATGTCTCTTTTGAGTACCAGGCATGCGACTGCCACGGATATTCGATCTGATCTTGGCCCTCCAACTCTTTCAGAAGGCCCAGCAGTGCCACCTTGGCTGTCAATTCAATTGAGTGCCCCAGAACCTCAGAGATTTCCTGCCCAACCCCCACCCAGAAGGGACGCACTCTCAAACACTCCCATGCCACGTGCAGTAGATGCGCTTCTATGTGACCACATCGCAGGCAGCCTAAAGTGGTCGCCGGGACACTTTTGTTGCATGCACAATGGGGACAAGTACATCATGTGGAAATAATTTAGCTGCACCATCCTCAACCTTGCAGATATGGTGTAAAGTACGCCTCCCTCAGTCATCCTCATCCAGCTCGCTCACCCAGGCCGCCCACCTCACCCACAGTCCAGCAAAGCCATCTGATGCATTAGTGAGCAACAAGCGGTAAACTTGGGTGATGGTGCCCTTCCCCAGGCGTCCCATAAGAATTTTTGCCTGAAGGGGGCTATTGTCAGGAAGGGACAGGCCGAGCGACAGGTGGACCCTCAGGGCATGACGCATCTAAAGGAAACATATTGGCCAAGGCATAGTGTTCCTTCAATTTCTGGAACGACATCAAGCGATCACCACTATATACATCCCTCAGATATGTAATCCCATTCACATCCCTTTGTTGAAAGCCCTCCAACCTGGACATTTGTCGCAGCCATGTGCCCTGCCACAGAGGCGTCATTTTCGTAAGGGGCCTGTCCCACCCAGTCTGCCGCCCTCCAGCACCATACTGCCACATGTGCACACTCCGGGATCTCCCGGGGAACCGAATCACCATACAGCAGTCCCAATAGGTCATCAAACCCCAGGTATTAGAGCTCCAGACAATTGGCAGGGTCCTCCCATCCCCCATTGACCACTTGTTAACCAGTACCAACTGAGCCGCCAGATAATAGATGTAAAGATCTGCTATTCCAATTCCGCCCTTGTAAGGCAAATTCCGTGCGGTACTAAAGGCCACACGATGTCGCCCTCCCACCCAGAAAAAGGAGGTCAGCTTGGAAGTGAGAGATTTGAACCAGGCACGGGGTATCAGGTATAGAAAGTTTGTCAGGACATACAAGTAGCGGGGAGGCAAATAATTGTGAAGAGGGCAATGCAGCCCAGTGGCAGGTGGTGCCACCAGGTCAGGTCTCCCTGTGGGGCGCGGGACAGGGGATGAAAGATTATTTGTCAATCCAGGTCTGTGAGCGGGGAGAGATGAATCCTCAGGTATTCAAATGCATTACGTTTCACCAGTATATCTGGGCCCCAATCCTCAACTCGCTTCCACCAAAAGTGACTTCCTAGGGTTTAAACGCAGCCCAGAGGCCTCGCCATATAATTGCAAGAGCTCAAGGCAACGAGGCCCGGAGTTCTGGGGCTCCCCCAGAAACACCAAGATGTTGTCCGCGTACAGGGACACCTGGTTTTCACGGCCGTTTCCCCACCTCCAGCCACTGATGAGTGGATCACCACGCAGGAGGCAGGCCAGTGGCTCGAAGGCCTGGGCAAATAGCAGGGGGGAGAGGAGGCAACCCTGATATGCATCCCCAGTCTGATCGGGAAGGGGTCTGACATACTACCATTGAGGTGCACCTGCGCCAAGGGGTCACTGTAGAGAAGATAGATCATTTTCCTGAATGTGGGGCTGAAACCCATTCGCACTAGGACCTCCTCGAGAAAGTTCCAAGCCAGGGTCTCAAACGCCTTATGAAAGTCTACCAGAAGAAGTGGCAACCCACCCTCCAGTCTCTCAGTCTGCGATAGTGCTTCCTGTACCCGCTGTATACACTGGCACATGCTCCTGCCTGGAATAAATCCACATTTGTAGGAAGCAGGCCTGGATTGTAGTGGGTACCCTGGGTACTTATACCTAATACCAGGTTCAGTTATCCCTTATTAGTGAAATATAGACAGTGTTCTAGTAGCTTAGGCTGTTAGAGGTAGATGTAGCAGAGCAGCTTAGGCTGAACTAGGAGACATGCAAAGCTCCTGCAATACCACTATAGTTACACAGTACTTATACACAATAAAAGACAACACTCAGTGAAACCAAAAATAAAGGTACTTTACTTTAGTGACACAAGGCCAAAAATATCTTAGAGGCAATACTCCTTCTGGAGGTAAGTATTATACTCAATATATACACTAGAGATCAAAATTAGGTAAGTAAATAGTCACAGAATAGTGCAAATAGTAGAAAACACAATAGAACACAATAGAACGCAATAGGCCTAGGGGCAACACAAACCATATACTAAGAAAGTGGAATGCGAATCACAAATTCCCACCTAGGCAACTGTAGTGTGTAGAGGGGCGCTGGGAGTGTAAGAAAACCACAAAGGTGAGTAAAATACCCCAAACTGGAGCCCAGGAAAGTCAGAGTAAAGAACTGCAAGTTTCCTCAGGACACACTACAAGTTGTGATAATAGTTATTGCAAGAATCAAGCAAGACTGCAAGCAACAAATGGTGGATGCCTGGACCTGAAGATCTATGAAGAGCACTAAAGAAGATGGCTGTGGGTTCCTGCATGATGCCCCATGTCCCAGAGATGTCCCATGTCCAGATGTTGGAAGCAGGTGAGTTGCAGCGCTGGATTCGTCCAACAAGCCTTGGTTCAAGCAATCTCGTGGTTTGCGTCAAAATGGCACTGCCTGGACCCAGGAGGGACCTGGGCGCCTCAACTCAGACTGAGGAGGCAGAGGGGGCTCCCAACACTGGAGAGAACCCACAGATGACCAGGCAGCACCCACGGGAGTCCCAGGACATGGGGACAAAGAAGGTGCAAATTGCGGTTGCTGCAGCACTACAAAAGAAGGTCCCACACCGCCAGAGAACAACTCAGCGAGTAGTGTATAGCAGGATGGAATGCTGGGGACCTGGGCCACGCTGTGCACGAAGGATTCTTGCAAATAGTGCACAGAGGACTCAGGAGCTAGAGATGATGCAGTGCACAGGGGTACTGTCGCAAACCGGGAAGGCAAGCTCTTACCTCCGCCAAATTTGGACAGCTGGATCTTAGGACAGTCTGAGTCGAAGGGGTCCACCACCTGTATTCCAGGGAGCACGCTCGTCATCAGGAGATGAGTCCCAGAGAACCGGTCCGGTCATTTTCTTGGAAGGTGCCTTCTGGAGCAGGGAAGTGACTCCCTCACTCCACGGGAGATTCCTTCAGTTCTTCTGGTGCAGGGTGAAGGCAGGGAGTCCTCAGAGCGTGCACACCTTGGAAACTGTTGTAGTTGCTGGCTGGAGCTTAAGTTGTAGGGTCACAGTAGCCTTTCTGGATACTTTGTTGCAGTTACAGCAGTTCCTGGAGCAGTCTACGGTTGATCCGACGGTCAGAATCTGAACAGAAGTTGCAGAGGATTCCTGGAGGAAACTTGCAAGCTGAATATGAAGAGGAACCTACAGGAGAGACCCTAAATACCCCTGAGAGGGGGATTGGCTACCTAACCAGGTATGCACCTATCAGGAGGGGTCTCTGACTTCACCTGCTGGCACTGGCCACTCAGAGATATCCAGAGTGTCCCCACACCTTGGAAAACAAGATGGCTAACACCAGGGACTCACTGGAGGAGCTCTGGGCACCACCCCTGTGGTGGTGATGGACAGGTGAGTGGTTACTCTCCTTTCCTTTGTCCAGTTTTGTGCCAGTGCAGGGACTGGGGGTCCCTGAACCAGTGTAGACTGGCTTATGCAAGGAGGGCACCATCTATGCCCTTCAAAGCATTTCCAGAGGCTCTGGGAGGCTACACCTCCCAAGCCTGTGACACCTATTTCCAAACGGAGAGGATGTAACACCCTCCTCCCAAAGGAAATGCTTTGTTCTGCCTTCCTCGGTCTGAGCTGCTCAGGCCCCAGGAGGGCAGAACCCTGTCTGTGAGGTGGCAGCAGCTGTAGCTGCAGTGCGAGCCTCAGAGAGCTGGTTTGGCAGCACTGGGGTGCCATGGTGGATCCCCCAGGATGCATGGGATTGGCCCCCAATACCAGATTTGGAATGGGGAGAAACTTCCATGATCTTAGACACTTCACATGGCCATTTTCGGGTTACCATTGTGAAGCTACATATAGGTATTGACCTATATGTAGTGCACGTGTGTAATGGAATCCCCACCCTCACGAAGTCCGGGGAATTGGCCCTGGACAGCGTGGGGGCACCTTTGCTAGTGCAACGGCGCCCTCACACTTAGTAACTTTGCACCTAGCCTTCAGTAAATGAAGGTTAGACATATAGGTGACTTACAAGTTGAGTCGCCAACACCTTTGCGTATATTTAATATCAGCGTTAATCAGCAAAATGGGCCTGTAGGATGAACATTGGTCTCGAGGCAGGTCACCCTTGGGTAGGACTATGATCGTGGTGCAGTCAAGGCCCGGGGCAAAGGAGCCACTCTGACGTGCCTCCATATACGCGGCCACTAAGTGGGGAGCGATGTCTCTTAATATGGCACAGTACCACAGATCTCCTAATGCGGTCTAGCAACCTGATAACATTCAATGAGATTATCGTGAACATAATGTTAACTTATATATGGGCATTGCACAGAGTCCATGGCTCTCAAGTGGACCCAGTCCCTCAGACCCCAGGCTGCCATGACCATCTAAGAGGCAATATACTAGCATGCAGGCCACTCACTGTGTGCATGGCTAACCTGGGAAGGAAAAGGTTAATGCAAACATAGCAACACAATATAACTCTACATAAACACCCCTAACAACCACTCCCCCTACTTCTACCCCTAAAGCATCTGTCGCCCTTTCCCAACACATTTGCAAATCAGTAAACTGAAACGATTCGAGTTTGGGGGGTCTTCGCAGCTTAGTAGTGCCTTATCTGCAGATATATCTCCTGAACAAAACCAATAAAATGGTGTGAGGCAGTCTAGGTCAAAGGTCGCCACGGCCCAGCAGCCCCGGCATCCGCCAGGCATCTCGGGTCCAGGTCCTGACTCTGGGCCAGTCTTCCCTCACCCAGGTTCAAACCGAGGGGATCGGTGTCTCCTCTGCCGACACAAAGAGGGCAGGGGTGGCCACCAGGGCAGCATCCAGAGCCGCCTTCATCCGCAGCTCCTGTGACTGTGTGATTACTAGGCGTCCTCCCCGCTCCCCAGCATCGGCCCGTGATTTACACTTACGGCAGTGCTTCCTCCGGGCACAGACCGGCGGGCCCCGCCATGATCTCTAGCTCCTCCCATTGCCCCCTTTCCCAGCCCCGCGGGCTTCAGGATGTGTTTTTCTGCAGTCCATCCCCCAGGCCTGTTCTGGAGTGTCAAAGAAGTATGTGTTGGATTGGAAGATTACCCTCAGGCGAGCAGGGAAGAGCAGCATGTAGTGAAGATTCACACGCAGTTTGTGTTTGATGGCCTCAAAGGACGTGCGTTTTTGCTGTACTGTACGGGAGTAGACCTAAAAAATCCTGATCTTGGAATTTCGGTAGCGGAGGTCCTCATGGGTCCTGACCTCGCGCAGTATCCCATCCCGGTCTCTGAAATTCAAGATCGTCAAGATGATTGGTCGGGCAGAGCGCCGACTGGCAGCTCCGGAGCAGGCAGTGATGCACACATTGTATTATGAAGGTGGAGGATAGTCTCTCAGCAGGCACCCAGGTTTGAAACCACCCCTCTAACACCATAGCCAGGTCAATGGCATCCAAGTTCTCTGGCAGGCCGACCAGGCACAGGTTATTATGCCGCGCCCGATTCTCTGCATCCTCTGCTCGCTTGTGCAGCACCCCCAATGAAGACGTTAGTCTTAACACCTGGGTCCAAAGGGTGGCCGGTTTGTCTTCAGCTGAGGAGATTCATTGTTTGGCCTTGTTGGCCCTCGTTTACCCTCCTCGTTGCTCCCAGCAAATCCTGTTGGATCAGTGAGAGGTCTACACGGAGCTCATCATCTTTGTGTTATACAGCTTCCCTTGAGTCATAGATCTCCTTAAGGCCGCACCAAGGTCCGGCCACATCTCTGCCTGCCCCAGGAAAGAAGCAGTCGCCGCAGCCACTCTGTCTGTCGCGGGTACGTGTATCATGTATTGGTCCATTTTCATCTGGGCCTGTGCGGACAACATCGGTCTGCTTCGATCCATGGAAAGGCCACCCCTCCTCCACTGGCCTTAAGGGCCGGAGCAACAGGCCCCACAGGTCGACTTCCAATTGTCTCCGGTCCCTTACTCATCCGCACCCCCGTCCGTCTGTCCGCTGCAGTGCCTCCACATCTGGCCCAAGGAATGGACCACTGGTATACGGGCCCTCCGGTGCTCATCAGACCCTTCAGGTACATGTGGGGGGGAGCATGAGGGGAGGACAAGCCCCTCAGGTCCGGCCGTCGTCCAAGCCTCCACCCACTGCCTCGAGCAGCTGCGCAACCTCCCCCACTGCCAGTCACAGGTCCTTAGTCGACTTCCCCTGTGTCCAGGGGTCATCAGTCCTCAGAGGGGCTCAAGGGACCACCTCTTTTTGCCTATCCACAGCACCTTCTCCTGAGAGGGGAAGTGAAATGCCCTGCGGAACCCAGGCATCCCCAACTCTACCCACGTCGCTGCCCATGGGGGTGGGGGCAGGCGCAGGGAAGGCGGAACAGAAGAAGAAACAGGGCCCGGCTACCAACCCTGGTTAGGGCAGGGCCTCTGCTGTGCCCTGCTCGCCAGTCGAGATGCCCCCTCCGGCCGGCCCCCCACCTCACCTCTAGGCTCTCTCCTCAGCTCTGTACTGGGGCGCTACATGCGCCAGGGGCAAAACCAGTCTTGGGCCCCCGGCACGTGCACCTCCGCCTCAGCAATCACGAGGCCCAAGTCAGATTCACGGGGCCTGCCATCTTGAAGTCAGGTGGGCACTGCGGGTAGGTGGGTTGTGCCAAAGTCACATCCTCCTCCCCGGGCGGCCCCTCCAGCCCACCAACCGTCCTCAGGTGGCCCCCAGTCCGTCAGGGGCCACCCAGCTAGGCAGGATTCGGATAGATGCACGGCGGGCCACAGAGCCTCTTCGAAACGCAGCCGTCATGTTGGCCTGCATGGCCACGCCCCTCTTCTAATCATTTTTTAATTCTTTGCTCATTTTAGGTATGTCTCGTCTTGTTTCGTCCTATGTCATCACCTCATTACTGATGTTTCATGCCTTGTGTGCTGCGTAGTGACCTAGCTCTACCATCCTCATGATGTGCTGTACCCACCCCTACCCTGAAGTTCTAATACCCACTGGTTCATCTCTCAGTCATCACATTTGTGATTGTACTGTTTTCTGTTTATATTTTTCTGTTCCTTTTCTTTCTCTCCTTTCCTTTTGTTCTATTACTGGATCTTTCCTTTTCTCCTCTTTCTCCATCTTCTCCCCATGTACCTCTATTTTTCCCCTTTGTTATAATTCCCGATTAGCTGGTACCTATTATTGGTCAGCTTATTATCTTATGTTGCATAATTGCTCATATTCAGAGTTATTACTTGGAAAGTTAGAGGTTTAAATTGCCCTATTAAGAGAGAAATAATTCTTTCTTACCTGGCAAAATATAAAATAGATTTAGTACTCTTCCAGGAAACCCATCTTATAGACTCAAGGGCACAGAAGATGAAATGATCCTGGGTTGTAAAGATGCTTGTCTATCCCACACAAAAGAAAAGAATTGTGTTGTTATTCTTTGCAATAAGCATATTGACATTTCAATTCTTTTCCAAAGACACAGACGCATCTGGTAGATGGATTGTCACTAGACTATCTATGAACACATATCTATTACTGTTTTTAACATTTATGATTCAACCCAAACTTATTTTTTGTCCTGGATTGATCTTGAGAAAAAAATGTCTTCAGTTTCCTGATGAATACTTTCTTTCAGGTGGAGACTGCAATAAAATATGTGACCATTTCTTGATAGACAATCCACTGTCAAATGTATTCCCCATAAAATGCACAAACAGTTTTATTCTTTTCATCATCATAGTAAACTTTATTTCAGTTAAAACCATTAAATTGCAAGTACAAATAAAAACGAGTAGAATTTACTAATCTAACATATAACACAAACATAAGAGAGCATTTGTCTTTCATAGTGCACCCTTCGGCAAATAATAAAGCTACTAAATGGTTCTGTGGTATATACACTATATAAATATCATGCTAGTGGTGGGAGTGCCAGGCTCAAAAAGTGCTTCAAATGGGATTAAGATTCACCCCAACTGGTTAACTTTCCGACAGCCCTGCCGTAATGAAATGTAAAAAATAAAATGTTTGCCTTGACGTGCCATATATGACTGGAACCCTCATGGGTGACTTACGCTTTAAGTGATTAAGAAGGCAGGCAAGTTAAGCCATAAGGCAAAATACCTGCGTAGGTATGTGTACAGGGTAACTCACAACACAAAATGACAGGGCTTATAATAGTTGGCTCATAGTGTTTGCTCCTATGCATCAGCTTTGGTGTAAATATTTAGCAACAGCACAGACGTACATATCTGTGGTCACTGTACGCAGCAATCTAAGTGCCCCGACAAATTATCTGTTTCCAAGTTACCTGCAGGCTGGAACAATCCAGTGTTTCCTAGGTCTCACACAGCCAGGTCAAACGAAGAAGAAATGCTCTAAGTGTTTCGTCAGCTTTGAGGAAGATTGGACAAGCAATACTTAAATCAGTGGTATCCCTCCACTTTATGCTAAAACTCTTTACAGGAAGAGTGCAGAGGCAAAACAGTATATAGACGCCTAGCTAGTGGGGCCATGGTGTAATCAAGAAAATCATAAAGTCAGAGGTAATGGTAACTGAATTGGGTCTTTTAACTTAAGAGGCCCAAATATACTTCCAATAAGCTTCCTTTAATTGTGATCAAGTTAATGGTTTCAACTGGGTCTCAGTACTCCAAAACTCCTCAAGACCTAAGGATGTAAGAGAGACCTTTACGTTTGCTACCCGCTTGATTTTCCTGCTCGGTCCAAATCTGCAATTTCCTTAAAAGCACATAAGTAGGTTGCCAGTACTGGAGTGTTCCTCAGTATCCACCAAAATAAAATGGGATGTAGCTTGACCGTACTGATAATTGGGTTGATGCCTGTGCACAGCAGAGGTAACACAGGGGTACTCAGGGGTAACTTCACTAAGGGTCTTAAAAATTTGTTTTTGGCAGTTGCGAATTGTGTTAGCTCTGCGTGGCACCACAACTCTGCTCCATATAGAACATTTGCTACTGCCTTTATCAGGTAAATATTAAGGGCCTTTTATATTTCACAGAGCTTTGGTCAACTCTTGGACATTAGCTCATCCCTCAGCACTAGAATACACATTCTTCTTTCCTGCTTATAACTCCGTTAACAGATAAGACCAGATATTTGTTAGTAAATCTCTGTCTTGTAATCTTATTAAAGCAGCAATTGAACTCAGTTTACTCTCAGACCATGCTCCAGTAATAGCAAACTTGTTCCCCGCCACAACCACCCTCCAATCGATGGAAATGTAATAACACTTTACTCTCAGATACAAACCTTTCCTCCTCTTTTATAACCTTTATCAATGATATTTTTCTCCAGACATCAAAATCCTCCTGTATACCCCCCACCCCTTTGGGGTTGCTTTAAAGCTGCAACACAGTGCTTCATTATTGCTTATGATGCTGCAAAAAGAAAGCCTTCCTTACACAACACACCACTTTGTTATCTAATATGAAGAAATAAGAACATTGGTACCACTCTTCACAATCAAAAGATGTTTTGCAAGACTTAATTAGTCCCAAAATACATTTTAACAAACTTTCCTCTGCCAATTTCTCTAATTGCTTGTTAAAAACCAGTTTAAGATATTATGGAGGTCGTAATAAAATGGGCAAACATTTGGCTAACTATCTTAAAGTTAGGAAAAATCGACACAAAAAAATTCTATACACTCTTCTACAGGTACTTCGATTTATCAAGATTCAGACATTCTTGAAGCATTTGAAAACTTTTCAAATCACTTTATACTTCTGAAATTAACCCTGATCAAACTGACATTGATTCTTTTTTTAATTTCATTCCCAAACACCCTATCTTGGATTACTCCAGTTTAAGGTTGAATTCTATACTCACTTTTCCTCTATTTTAGTACCAATTTTGCTCACCCTTTTATCAGCCCTTTCTACTCCTCATTCTTCCAAAGATCTTTTTTTAGAGGCAACAGTTAGCCTTATCACTAAACCTGGTAAAGATCCTACTTTATGTCAAAACTATCAAATCATTTCCTTGGTCAAAGTTGACTATAAGATTTTTGCTAAACATCTGGCTCTACGTATCAAATCTTTCTTACCTCATTTATTTGAATCAGAACAAAAGGATTTAAATAAAAAGCTCAGATAATACCAGATTAGCCTGTGACATTTTAAGTAAAGCATCAAACTTTGAATATCCTCTTCCAGCCATTACAATCAACACGAAAAAAGCTTTTGATAGGCTTAATTGGCCCTTTATTCTTAAAGTCTTGAAAATGCATGGTTTTGGCCCAACACTCTCTACTTTCTATTTTTTATGATTCCCAGATGGCTTCGGTATTGGTCAATGATATCTCGTCACACTACTTTTCTCTTCGTAGGGGGGTATGGCAAGGTTGACCCTGATGTCCATTACTATTCATTCTTGTCCTGGAACCATTTCTTAATAAGATCAGATAGAACCCATTAATTTCTAGCTTTCAATAAAATATACATCACTTAAAGACTGCAGCCTATGCTGATGACAGTCTTCTTTTTATTTCCAAACATGAGACCTCATGACCAGCTGTATCTCAATATATCCTAACTTTCTCCCAGGTTTCTAGTTATAAAATTATTTTTGATAAGACCGAAACCCTTCATTTAAACACATACTGTGCCAAACAGTCATTCTCTTCCTCTGATTTCACCAGGAATCCCATTAAAATTAAATACCTGGGAATATGGTTCTCTAATTCTATTACCTCCTCTGTCTCCCTTGATCTTAAAGACTTATACATTTTGATTTGAAACCTTACTCTCTTCCTGGTCCTCTTTCTTTCTTTCTTTCTTCGTGGGGCAGCTGGATTCAATTAAAATGATGATGTCTCCCATAATACTTTATACCTTATCCATGGTACCCGTTTGCAGTTTTATTTTAAGAAAATTAATTCTCTTTTACCAATATTTTTATGGAACAAGAATAAACCTTGCATCTCCATGTCCCATCTGAAACACCTTAGAAATTAAGGGAGTGTTAAGTTTCCTAATTTTGAGCAATATCATAGGTTTTTTTTGTCATCGACAATGCCTTTAAGTTATTAAAAAATACAACGTGCTCCTCACCACTTCGGCTAATAATAGAAAAATCTCTCATTTCTCCTTTCTCTTTCCAAGAATATCTCTTTCATTTTTTTTACTCCTACATCTTTCCTCCCCAGTTTTAAACATATTTGCCATATACTGCCACCCCCACTTTCTACACATATAATTACCCTGAATAGTTTTCGCCAAATGTCCATCTTGTACAATAACCTTATTCAACTTCATACTCAACCTCTTTTTTGGAGAACATGGAGGAATAAAGTTATTGTTTGGGTCGGGGACCTATTCCTTGATAATAATCCAATACCCTTTCCTCAATTTGAACACAGGTTCCACTGTCATTCTTCCTTCCAACTCAAATCCTCCCTCTCAACAACATCCTACTAGATATTTTTCTTACCATACCTGAAAACACTTCTACTGGTGTGGCAGATCATCCACTGCTCTAATCTTTTATCTACATTTCTAAAGCTGTCTCCTATTTATTAATCTCTAATGACTGCACTTCCTTTTTGACCCAAAACTTGCACAGAACTTTCATGTGAGGCTGACTTAGGATGCTCGTGGCCTCCTTCCCTTTGTAACAAGTTAAGGCTCAAACTTCATAAAACATCTAGAACTGCTACTCTTACTCAAACCCTATATTTTATTTACAGTTTACTTCACTTTACTCCACTTTCTAACTCCAGATTCTCCATCAATTCTGAAGCCCCATGTCCGCCACGTCTTAGTTTGAATGGGGATCTTAAACACATGTTGTTCTACTGATCAAATACTTTTTGGCATGATGTTTAGAGACAAAACAATCTTATTTTCCATACCTCAATTCCTTTGAATATTATCTCAATTTGTCTGGGCTTATTAGATGACCACTTCCATCTTAATCACTATAATAAAACGTTATTTGATCTTTTTTTGCTATTGCATATCAACAAAACGCTCCCAACTGGAAAGAAACATCAAATATTCCCACTAAAGCCTGGTGGTATGCAGTGTGTTATCATCATCGGCTAGATAGAACATATACCATTTCTACCCTTGGAATCCACAATAGAGATGTAATACGGGAATCCCTCACAACATATTTTACCACGGTTAGTGTTTTTTGCTATCGATCCATCTTCAGATCTTGCTACTTTTAACCCTCTTTAAATTTTTAACTCCTTTACTCTTGTGCAATATTATATTTTTCTCTTCTTTATGTGCTTAAATTGTATTGTGAGCAATCCTTTTATACAGCTTTTTTATTTACTTTAATTTTGACTGAACTTTTCATAATGATACATATCACTCGCCCATTTTTATTCCCCATCCCCCTTTTTCCCTTCTCCTTGCCCTCGATAAGCAGAAAACGCCCCCAAAAAATAGCTTATTCTTTATTCCGGATTACCGCATGTTTGTATTGTTTATTAAGTGTGCCTACGTCTACACTTTTTGTATTTACAGTTTTATTCCAAAACTATTTATACAGTTGTTTTTACAATTGTTTTCTATATTTACCATTTTGCATACATTATATTCCTCAATAAATATTTTTACAACTAAAATTGTTTTTTATCATTTGATAATCTGAGGTCATTTTAACCTGGTTTTGTAGGAAGAGAGAGAGGGGCATTAGAGATGTTGCATTAGATTCTGCTTCAGCGTTGGCAAATTCAAATATTCACCACATTTGCCAATAAAAATCAGTTTGCATGGGTATCAAATGCAGTAAATTACATTACAGATGTCACATTTAGAAAAATGATTCAATGTAATCACAATGTTCTTATCCATCTGTGCTTGGCTTTCCTTTGACCACCTGCATTTGGAGTGCCCTAGCACATGAGGTAACTTCAGACAGCTCATGAGTGCCTCTAATAGAGAAGGCCTCTTGTTACAAGTGTGAACAAGATTGTTTCTAAGATGGAGGCTTTCTTTGAAAGAGAAAAAGAGGCACAAATTGAATGTTAGGTGACTGACTTGCAGAACTTTCCAATGTTTTTTTAATAAAATGTAATCACAAGTTTAGACGTTGAACATAATGTTGTGACACAAACCATTTTGCCATTCTTTGTTTTGAGTTTAGGTGTGAGGCGAGTCTCTTGGTGTGTCATATCTTGGGGAAGGCAGGTTTGATGAATCGCTGTACAAAACGTTTATGATAATCTCTTGATATTTGTTTAACACTTAATAATTTTGTTTGTTCTTAATTTGGTTTGCAATTCTGTCCGGCGGGTTAAAGTTGGTCAAATTGAAGACCATTCCAAAGTGCTTTGGGATTGTAGCGTTTATAGGAAAAGGAGTGTTTCTCTTCATGTGTGTACAGAACAGAGTATTATACATTAGCCCTTTGCTTTAATTGCGAGTAAATTTGAGGTCCACTAGTGTTCAATGAATGGACAGAATCATGTAGTTGTGTAACAGTGCCAATCCAAAGCATAAACACATCATCAAGGTATTTTTTCCATATGATAAATGTGTTTGGAAAACGGAATGCTTGCTGACAGTGTATGTAAATTCTTATAAGGATGAACAAAATGGGTGCCCACGTTAGGAGCAAAAACTTCTTACATCATTGTACCTTTTGCTTGCATGTCACATGAGCCATCAAAGTAGAAGTAGCTTTTAGATAGTATTTATTATAGATTGACTGAATAAACTTTAAAGTGTTATATTAGGAATTGCTAGGCTAGAGAGACACAATACCTACTCACTCTCAGAATCAAAGGGAAGGTCTTTAATTAAAATGATGAAATGTGAGCAGTCCTTAACATGAAAGGGAGTATCGGAAACAAAACATTTGATGAACAAATAAATGTATTGTCCATGGGGTTTTAAATGGTACCAAACTCTGAGACAATTTTGCATTTGTCAATTTGTAGTTATTTTAGGCAATGTTCAAAACACTGGCTTTCAGGGATTCTTTTAACCAGAAGAAGAAATTATATTATGCTTAATAATCCTTCATTTTGGCCATCTCTGGACAGTTGAAGGCTGTGGATTGAAGTGGATTCCAGGATAGTTTTTTTCTTTTAATAGTGTTTTGGTTGGCTAATTGTCCTATTGAGTTATCTCTGGTAGTTGACTGTACTTTGAATAATAATATCACCTCTCTTATTGGCAGGATTTATTATGATGTTATTAATGTTCTCAGATGTTTCAATCTTATTCTTAATAAACCACTGGTTTTTTTCATTGTGTGTAGACTCAGGTTCCCTCTCGGACTAGGTTCTTCTTTCTTCTTGTTCTTTATCACCATGACGAAATCCTGGAACAAAAAACCTGGCAGGACAGGAGAGCAGGCCAATGATGTTCATACACATTGAGAGACAACTGAGAAAGAGTTTATCTATCTGATGTACCACCGCAGCTTGTAAAGTGTTAAATTGCCATTTCAATCAGGCAACATAAACATTTTGTCAGGCCTATATCGTCCTTTTTATTCTGTATATATCACTCATAAGGTAGGCCCTAAAGGCTGAAATGGCAGGGTGGCGGGTATTTAAAAAGTAGGACATGTGTGTTTAAGTTTTATATGACCTAGCACTGAAAAACACCTAAAGTCATTTTTCACTGTTGGAAGGCAGATGCTTCCCATTTACTAAAACTGGGTTACTTTATAACATTTAATACATGCTAATTTTAGATTAGGAGCAAATAGAAATATACTGTTTACACTGAAATGAATTGTAATTTAATATCCTCTTTAATGGTATAGTTGAATTTTAAGTGACAATTCTGAAAATGCTACTTTTAGAAAGTTGGCATTTTCCTGTTGCAAGCATTTGTGCCTTTCTCTTAGAGCGTGGTCACATGACTGTGGGGTTGTGTATTGCTTCCAGGCAGGAACATAAAGGGGGCTTAGATGTGGACAGGATAGGCCATCCTGGCAGGATGAATGGGGAGGGGCTGTTCCCAGAGCCACTTACACTTCAAAGGTCTATCCGTCCTGCATACACAAAGGAAAGTGAAACCAGCCCTGGCCTGCCTTTTTTCACCCCCAGCCAGTTTGGTGCTTTCACAGGAGAAGGGGAAGAGCGTTTCAGAACCAGATGTGGGGGTAGAACAGGCAGCCCCCCACACACAAAGTCTGGCACCAGGTATAAATATTGGACCTCCAGAGCCACTCCTCAGACACTCGTGGATCTTTGGATGATACAAAAGGAGGATTGCTGCTGGAGGACTGGCATGCTGCTTTAAGAACTGCCTTGCTGTCTGAGAAGGAAGACTGGACCTGCTTGTCTTCATCTCAGGCTAACTAGAGTGCCCCCAAGGCTCAGTTGGCAGACCTCTTGCGTGAGGTACAGGGACACCACAAGCTTTAGAGGCCTCCCTGCAACTGTCCTGCTTACCTGATGCAACTGGATCTGCCTTTACCTGCAATTGGACTTGCCTGAGCCCTGCTGGCCTCTGTTGAAGTGAGTCCCTGATCTCTAAAAGGTGTCTCCTCAGGTCTTGTACCATTGGCTGGCATTAGAGTGCATTCATCCCAAAGAAAGAAAAGGTGAAAATACTAATGTTTAGGCCCTCACAACTAGAATGGCCAAATGGACCCATAAACAAAGTAGTACACTTCTTGGCAAACCAGGTTTTTTTTTAAAACTAAGACCATATATCCCACATTCTACCACACGTTTCACACCATACTTACTGTTGTATGTTTCTTTATATTTGAACTGGCATTTCCTTCAAAATTCTGGCAGATCATCTCTTTTAGTTTCATATTTCTTTTCAGGGAACCAACTACTCATCCAGGCTGGACTGAGTTTAGTACTTGCAACCCCCCCCACTTCAAGCTAAAGAAGAGGGATCTCACAGTATCATATTTGGAAAGGTATGATGTGCCAATCACATCTCACAAAGTCCACTAGCTAATGGTACTGTGACCTCAAGTGCCCTTTGAACACTTTCCTTGACCATTCTCTTCATGTGCTCTGCGAGGCATTGGCCTGCGGTGAACACAATGCTGTTTAGATATGAACAACGGAGAGTCCACTCAAGAAATTTTGCATCTCTCTAGATATCAGCTGAACACTGTAGTCTGTGATCAATTGACTCGGAATACCCTCCTGCGAAAGCTCCTCTTCAAGAAAATAAATCACCACTCTAGAGTCTAAAGACTTGATACACTTGGTCACCACCAATTTTGGCATATAATCAGCTAATAATATCACATAATGATCTTTGGATGATAGCAAATGGAAGGGAACCATGAAATCCAAAACTAGTTATCTCCAGGGTTCTGCTGGTATGTCCAGGGTTCCTCTGGTATCTCCTAAATGGGCTTTAGATACTACCTTGCTTTTGTCACCGGTAGCACATGAATTGCAGCCTTTGACCACTCCTTCTATTTATCTGTCTAAGCTTGGCCACCAATACACCTTCTTTACTCTGGCTTTAGTCAAATGCCTTCCAGGATGACCCTCATGAGCCAGATTTATCATGTTGTCTCTCAATTCACAGAGTAACAACTCTTACCAGCCCATCCCAGACCAGCTCAACTCTTCTCTCACATTCCAATAACCCTCAAAATGAACCGGGACACTTGTACTCAGGCCATTCTTTTACAATGAATACCTTAAGCTCTTTTACCTCATCACCCTGTCCCTTGCTGTCTTCCATTCATTCTCAATTATGGCATTTCCACACACACAATTTATGTATTGCGTCTCCATCCCCTCATTCCCTGATTCAATAGGCAACCAGGATAAGCAATCCACAACCTTGTTTTTTACTCCTGACAGATGCTCAACAGCAAAATGGAACTCAGTCAACCCTTCTATCCATCTTCTGGTTCTGGGAGTAACTTCTTCATATTTGTTTGTAGAAAATATCTGCTCCAATCGTCTCTGATCTGTCTTGACCACAAAAGGTAGACCCCACAGGTATGACTTGAAGTGTTTCTTAACCCACGCACAGGCTACATCTTTCCTCTCAGTAATTCAATACCGAGCTTCCGCACTCTTAAGCGATATTGACGCGAAGGCCACTACTTTTTCATTTCCACGTACCACCCGTGAGAGGACAACACCAACCCCCCAGAGACTGGCATCCGTAGTAACTATTATCTTCCTATTTGCATCAAAGTGTCCAAGCATGGGCATCTCACCTACAGTTTTCTTCTTTCTGCAGAATGGGGCGTCACATTCTTCTGTGCATCCAAATTTGGCCCCTTTTTGAGAATATCACTAATAGGTTGAACAACACTTTCAAAATTGGCAACACACTTCAAGTAAACCTCTGCTAGACCTAAAAAGGATCACACTTGATCTTTGTCTTGTGGAGTAGAGACCTTATTAATGGACTCCGCTAGCTCCAACTTAGGTTTTATACTTTCACCTGAGTCAGTGTGGGCTTAGAGGCTGCAGAGAGCCATAACCTGTACTTTTCTTTCCTGACAGTGAGTTCTGCATTACCCAGCCTCCTCAGAACTACTCTCAAAGTATTGTCATGCTCTTCAAGCCTCTTACCACAAATCAGGGCATTGTCTTGAAAAAAACCGCAAATGGGGAACCTCAACCAGCACCTTCTTCATTATCCTTTGGAATCATGCTGCTGGAGATGCCAATCCGAACGGCATTCTATCACAAAGGATGTGAGATGCTTGGAAAATTCCTGCAACTTAACTTGGTGGTAGGCGGAAGAAAGATCTAAAACACTGCTCACTTCTGCTTTATCCAGCAAAGACATTGATTCAGAAGTATTAGGAAAGGGTTGCCTAGCCACCTAGATGCTTTTATTTAAACTCCTTAAGTCAACGGTATCATTATGTCTTTGCCTCCATCCTTGGGTGCAACAAAAATAGGAGCCTGCCACTCTGAGGATTCTATTTGCTCTATGACACCCTCTCACAACAATCAGCTGATTTCCAATTTAAGGGGTTCAATAATCAGGTTGGGAATCTTCCTAACTTTATGGAAACTGGGAGTTGCCCTGTCTTTCAGAATAATCCTTTCTTCAAAGTCCTTAATGAGACCCAATTTGTCATAAAACACTTCAGAGAACTCATCATACAAATCTCTGTGCTCGTTACCACCAGACACCACCATAACCTGTTGTACAACATTCAGGTTCAGCATGATTCCCATATTTCGCTGGTGCTGCCACCCCAACAAGTTATCACCCCTTTTGGCTATATACACTTTACGACAGTCTCCTTATCCCCAATCTCAGTCCTCATAACCACACATTCACATCAATCATAAATCCCCCATAACTTAGAGGATTAATATCAGGTGGTTGTAGTACAATGGATTCATCACCAAAATCTCTGTCCAATTTTCTTTTCCTGCCATTGTATACGGCAAACCCGAATCCACCAAAAATTTCACACTCTTACCATCAATCTTTATACAGCACTCAGGAATGACACCAGGAATGGTACCCACTCTACTACTCCCAGGTGTTAATTTAAAAATGAACTTGCTAACACCTTCTGTGGCGTTCTCAACATTTAGAAATTTGTCACACCTACAGACCCAAGCATAGTGTCCTTTCTTCTCCGAATTGAATTTTTGGTATAACAACTAGCATTGTTTGAGGAGTGACTAGGATTACCATACCTGTAACATTTGATCTTATTGTCTTTAAGCTCCTTATTATTACTTGAAGTTTTTCCTTCTTTGGCCACTTTACACGCACAGGCTCTCTCATACACTCTCAACTTTTTCACTAATAGCTGCGGTGCTTGAGCTGTCATGTGCTACCATTCTATTGGCACTTATTTCCTTCACCCAGCTATTTGTACTCTCCATGCTTCAATAACAGCAATTACAGATTATGTCATAATACCAAAATCGCATGTTCCCTCACTTGTCCTCGGGCATGCTACAGAAGTCCTCAACCTTTTGTATTTTGTCTTGTGTTCTGGCAAAGAACTTGTGACATTCTAAGACAACACTTATTTTGGCTTCAAAATGTTTTCCTAACATAAAGACAGACATGTCAAAAATAGCATTGGGTAATTTATCTCCATCACTCACAGGTATAGTTTCTAGGCTGTCATATATGTTGTGACCTTTCATACCAAGATTGTGTAGAAGAACTCCTTGCTTCCTCGCAGCAGAGAATTTTTCTCCATCATTCGCTAGTAAGTAGGAATCAAACAGTTTTTTCCAACGCCTCCAGATTAGTAGTGGTTCACCCCTCTCTGAGAAAAAAGCTGGTGGTTGGGACATGCTACCAGCTGCCATGACTGTGAATGTATAATTTCACTAGGGATTTGCTTCCAAGTAGTGGTGTCACAATGTAAATGCTTTTGAAATACACTGCAGATAACGCTGTGGTGCCCTGGGTAAGTTCTGTATCATATATATATATATAGATATATATATATATATATATATATATATATATATATATATATATATATACACATATATATATATATATATTTATATATATATATATATATATATATATATTCACACTCTCCTTCTATATTTTTAATGAAGGATACCGCACTCCACAGTAGCTAAGAATAATTAATTTATTGACACGCAAAGGAACGCATTTCGGCATTAATGGCTTTGTCAACTGCGCGGTCGCCATTTTGGATTCACCTTATATACCACATGATCAATTTTACAATTCCAAATATATTTAAATCTCATACAATTTTAAATATACAAACCAACCTACATAATTACTTCTACCCTATTTCATTAAGTACATACTAATATATCATTATAAATTTCTAAATGTTTGATTTCACTCGTGAATTTCTACAAGCAGAATACATAACAATGTCGATTGTCATACAATAAAATGAAAATAAATAAACATATCCATGATATTACGACACAATATTATTAAATCACCTTCAGTTTAAACTTGAAATTCATTTATCAATCTCTTCAACCAAAATTCACAGTGATATTATTGGTCTCAAACATAACAACTTCTTTGTAAAAACGGTAAATCCATTACTCTATTGATTCATACACAATGTTTATCATGTGATGTCAATATTAATACGAACATAAATACCCATTCACAATTAACTAAATCGCAATGATATAGATATCATGAAGGTACCTAATATCAATTGAATTACTAATTCACACATGATTTTAACCAACCTATTGCTTTTGTTAATGCATATTTCACCAACAGTTCTCTTATTGGCACTAGTATCCGTTACATATTATTGTAAATGTATGAACAATTCTTCACTGCTATTTAATCCATTAGATTCCTTAGTATCCAACTTAATTATATATTTTGATTCTAATGTTCTTAATTTCAGCTCCCCATTGCCGCCTCTAATATCCTTAACAATACTATCAATGACACTATATTTTATTTCTTCTAGTTTTCCATTTTGTCTCTCATGTATATGCCATGCAACCAGGTACGTATCATCCTTATTTTGTATAGCTCTCAAATGTTGTAAAATTTGTTTATGGACATATGATTTAGTGCTCCCTACATACATTTTGGGGCAACAACATTTCAAAATATGTACACTCTTACATGTGTAACGTCCGTTAATTTTATGTACTGTTTTTTGTCCCATCATTAAATTAAAGATTTAATGCTCTCACCATTTTTACATGCTTTACATTTGAAAAGTTTGTAAAACCCATCCTGTTGCTTCAACCACATATCGTTCTTATCACACTTCCTGATGTCACTTTTGACTAATATATCTCTCATATCTCTCCTATAGGTTACTAGAGGTTTATTAGGTATTGCTGTCCCTATCACAGGATCACTTTTCAATATGTGCCAATGTTTTCGCAGTATTCTTCTAGGTTAGATATGTGCTGTATTGTATGTCGTTATGAATCTCAAGTTACATGCTCCTATTTTATTCTTTTTCTTCACCTTATCTTCTACATTAAATAAGAGTTAATCTCTTGATATTAACTTGACTTTCCTTTTTGCCACTTCCAATGTTGTGTTAGAGTAGCCTCTCATTTTTAATCTTTCAAATATCTCACCTCGTACTGACTCAAAATTCTCTTCGGTGCTGCAAATTCTCTTGGCTCTCAACAGCTCTCCTAGCGGAATACTCTCCTTCAATGGATGGGGATGAAAATTCATTACATGTAATATGCTATTTCCTGCTGTGGATTTTCTGTATACTGTGGTTTCCAATCTACCTGCATCTATTCTGATCTTAACATCTAGAAATTCAATTTCTTGTGTCTGTATTTTACCTATGAATTTCAGATTTAAATCATTAACATTGATCTCTTCAATAAATTTACTTGCACTTTCCATGTCACCTTTCCATATAACATAAAATGTCGTCAATATATCTCAGCCACATAACAATGTGATCATTCCATATATCCAATGGAGGATTATTGAGTACCTGTTCCTCCCACCATCCCATGTATAGGTTCGCATAACTTGGGGTGAAACAGGTCCCCATCGCTGTTCCGCATCTTTGTTAAAAAATGTCATTATTGAAGAAGAAGATATTGAGCCAGATGTATGAAACTTTTTTGCATTCGCAAACGGTGCGAATGCAAAAATGTGGTCTGCAATGCATGAAAGGCATTCGCAGACCAAAAATAAGAAATCACAAAAATTGCGATTTTTTTTTGCGTTGCGACCTTGTTTTGCGAGTCGCATTTTGCAATTCAGTATTTCCAGTAGGAAATTGCGAGGCGCAAAATGCCATTCGCAAAATCCAAGTCGCAATTCGATGCATCAAAAAATCACAAATTGCGATTTTTCGTAGAATGGCACTTTGCACATGCAAAATACCACTAAGTGAAACCAGGTGGTAACCAGGTGCAACCTATATAAAGAGTCCCAGAATGCCTCAGACTCTTTTCCACAATGGCTGCACTCTACGTCATGGCGAGGAGAATGAGGATCCTGGCAGGTTTGAGTAGAGGGAGGAGGAGACAGGAGCGCATTTTCAGAGTGCGCATTACACTTTTTAACCAGACAGAGGAGGAAATATTTGAGAGGTATAGGTTGAACTCAGCCAAGATACTTGATCTGATAGCTGAGCTACAACCCATACTGCAGCGCAGAACACATAGGACACATAGGCCCTCATTCTGACCCTGGCGGTCGGCGGAGAGGCGGCGGTCGGACCGCGAACAGACCGGCGGTATTAAAAATGGCATTCTGACCCTGGCGGGAACCGCCAACACAGCCCGCCAACTTAACACTCCGACCGCCACAGCGGTACAAACAAACAGCGCGGCGGTTCCCGCCAACAGCCCGGCGGCAGACAAAGTACCGCCCACCCTATTACGACCCACCAATCTGCCACCTTTTCCGGGGCGGGAGCACCGCCGATAAGAACACGGCGGAAACAGACTACGAACGGGAAAACGCTCACCTCTACGCACTCCACGGGAGATTCCGGCAGTATGGAGCCAGAGTTGCAGGTCATCCCCGCACTCCTATTCCTCCTCATATACCAGGAGCACGCCCGGCGGCGCGGAAGACATCGGTGAGTACTGCACCTACGACACAGGGGAGGGAAAAGATTACCGGCACACACCCACCCACCCACACCCACTACAACACACACATCAATGCATTCCCACAGATCACTGTCACAACCCACAAACCACCCCCCTCCGAAATAATGCAAAGACCAAAAGAAGAGATCAGAAACGGGCAGATATATTGAAATAAACTATGTACAAAATATATACAGCTACTAAATGTAGTCCAACCACTGTCCGTGGATCACAGGGGTCCTGTGCAAAGGGGCAAGGCCCAGTCCCACGACAAGAACTCCACGGAGAGAACACTGCAGGGGCATCAGAAAGAAAATAGGACAGGCACCTCAGGGGGAAGGGAAGGGGGGGCACCTCAGCCACTTGAGTACACGACGCCAGATCCACGAGGGGACTCCATGACCACTGGGCCATCCTGGGGAGAGCAAAGCCACAGTCCATACAGTCCATACAGTGGGTGGCCTGCCCACTGGGCCATCCTGGGGAGAGCAAAGCCACAGTCCAAACAGTCCATACAGTGGGTGGCCTGCCCACTGGGCCATCCTGGGGAGAGCAAAGCCACAGTCCATACAGTCCATACAGTGGGTGGCCTGCCCACTGGGCCATCCTGGGGAGAGCAAAGCCACAGTCCATACAGTCCATACAGTGGGTGGCCTGCCCACTGGGCCATCCTGGGGAGAGCAAAGCCACAGTCCAAACAGTCCATACAGTGGGTGGCCTGCCCACTGGGCCATCCTGGGGAGAGCAAAGCCACAGTCCATACAGTCCATACAGTGGGTGGCCTGCCCACTGGGCCATCCTGGGGAGAGCAAAGCCACAGTCCAAACAGTCCATACAGTGGGTGGCCTGCCCACTGGGCCATCCTGGGGAGAGCAAAGCCACAGTCCAAACAGTCCATACAGTGGGTGGCCTGCCCACTGGGCCATCCTGGGGAGAGCAAAGCCACAGTCCATACAGTCCATACAGTGGGTGGCCTGCCTACTGGGCCATCCTGGGGAGAGCAAAGCCACAGTCCAAACAGTCCATACAGTGGGTGGCCTGCCCACTGGGCCATCCTGGGGAGAGCAAAGCCACAGTCCATACAGTCCATACAGTGGGTGGCCTGCCCACTGGGCCATCCTGGGGAGAGCAAAGCCACAGTCCATACAGTCCATACAGTGGGTGGCCTGCCCACTGGGCCATCCTGGGGAGAGCAAAGCCACAGTCCAAACAGTCCATAACAGACCCCACTGCCACTGGAGGAGGCAAGTTGGCCAGAGGACATCCTGCAGCCCTGCGCAAGATAGATCCTGCCCTGCCACGTCTGCCAAAGGGCCAGCGGTTCTTGCCTTGAAGGGCCCAGTCCAGCGGTTCTTGAGACGGCGGGGCCCAGTTCAGCGGTTCTTGCCTTGAAGGGCCCAGTTCAGCGGTTCTTGAGACGGCGGGGCCCAGTTCAGCGGTTCTTGCCTTGAAGGGCCCAGTTCAGCGGTTCTTGCCTTGAAGGGCCCAGGTCAGCGGTTCTTGAGACGGCGGGGCCCAGTTCAGCGGTTCTTGCCTTGAAGGGCCCAGTTCAGCGGTTCTTGAGACGGCGGGGCCCAGTTCAGCGGTTCTTGCCTTGAAGGGCCCAGGTCAGCGGTTCTTGAGACGGCGGGGCCCAGTTCAGCGGTTCTTGCCTTGAAGGGCCCAGTTCAGCGGTTCTTGCCTTGAAGGGCCCAGGTCAGCGGTTCTTGAGACGGCGGGGCCCAGTTCAGCGGTTCTTGAGACGGCGGACGGTCTATGGCCAACTGCTAATTGCATGGTGGTGCCCTCCTGGGCAGCGGGGATGGTGCTCCTTCACTGCCCACCTGGGCTGTGGGTGGTGGGGCCCTCCTGGCCAGCTGGGCTGGGTCCTCCCTGGGCAGCGGCTATGGGGGTGGTGGGCTCTCCCGGGGCAGCGGCTATGGGGGTTGTGGGCTCCTCCTGGGCAGCAGGCCTGCTGCCTGACCTCTCCAACTTGCTGCCCTTGCCCTCCTTAGTCGTCGGCCTGTGGCCCTTGCCTCCCTTTGGAGCTGTGGCTGGTGACTGTCTCTGGGTGGTGTCCGGGGGGGATGTAGAAGGCGGGCTCCTGCGGCGCCCCTTCCGCCTTCTGCTCCTCTTCCCAGGGGGTGGGCTGGCTGTCCCCTTGCTGCTGGGTGAAGATCCAGACATGCGGGCTGGCGGGCTCCAATACCCCTGCACCCTTGTCAAGGGGGCTGCAGGGCTGGTGGTGGCTGAGGTGCTCTTCTTACCCCGACGAGAAGGAGGGGGGGGCTCAGGGTCAGGAAAGAAGTTAGTAGTGGCGAGGAAGAGCTTCTTGGGACAATGGAGAGTGGTAGGTACAGTGGGAATGGGAGTGGAGGGAGAGGATGTGGTTGTAGGTGAGTCACGTTTGCTGTCTTTGGGTGCAGGTGCAGGAGGGATAGGCTGTCGTGAGGTGGATGGCTGTTGGGTGGGTGGGTGGCTGCGTTTGTGTGGTGTGGAAGAGGGGGTGACAGACACAGTGGGAGAGGACACAGGGGACGTGTAAATGGCAGTGGGGGTGGTGACTGCACGTGTGCGGACTGGAGTGGAGGGTGTGCTGGTGATGGAAACACTGGCTGATGGTGAGGTGTATGGAGGTGTGAGTGTAGACGTCACAGGGAGGGAGGAGGGAGACGAGGAGGTGGGGGTCACAGAGGTGGTAGTGACTGTTGGCATGTCTGCATCGGAATGTTGCGTGTGTGAATGTCTGGGTGATCTGTGGTGCTTATGTTTGGATGAGCTTCTCTTGGGTGTTGAGGTGTGTGCAGGCTGGTCTGATGGTGTGGGTGGGACAGGCAGAGGAACAGGAGACTGGGAGGAGGGAGTTAGTAGAGGCAGGCAGGAGACAGGGACAATGGCTGCCGTCAGTGCTGAGGCCAGAGCCTGGAACGATCGCTGATGGGCAGCCTGACCCGAATGAATGCCCTCCAGGTACGCATTGCTGCGATGAACCTCCCTCTCCACCCCCTGGATGGCATTCAAAAGGGTAGTCTGCCCAACAATGAGCGTTCGGAGGAGGTCAATGACCTCCTCACTGAGGGCAGCGGGGGTAACAGGGGCAGGGCCTGAGGTGCCTGGGGCGAAGGAGATGCCCGGCTTCCTGGCAGAGCGGGCACGGGGCGAACGCGGAGGGGCTGCTGGGAGGGCGGAGATGGTGCGCTGGGTGGCGGCTGTACCTGTAATGGCGGGGGGCACGGATGGTGCCACCCCCGCAAGGGAGCCCCCTTCCGAGGACGTGTCCGTGTCGCTGCAGGCTCCAGTCGTCCCCGTCGTGGAGCTCCCCTCGCCCTCCGTCTCACTGGTCCAGTCTGACTCTGTGGCATGGCCCTCCTGGGCCATGTGAGATGCAGCTCCCTCCTGCCCCGATGCCACTTCTCCTCCGCCTGATGATGCTGATGCACACAAGCACAGAAAGACAAACAAAAAGGGGGGGGGAGAGAGAAATAAAGGGATATTGAGTACATGGATCTCCGGTACAGTTAGCGGACATGACAGACACAGATGCCCCCTGCACTAAGTTGCGCACTTGTGGTCCGCTACGCATTCCGTGGAACATGCCCTACACGCCTAGAGTTGTCAACTGCACCCATGGATGACACGGCCCAGGGATGGCTGTACTGACACACTACTGAGGGTGGTGGCTGGGGACACAGGGGCTTACGGGGGTGCCCAGCCTACAGATATCGCCCTGGCCTAGGGGGACCCACAGCCCTCCTCCCCCACCCAGACACCTCCACTGCACGACAACAGAGTAGATGATGCTTGTACTCACCCCCTTGTGTCTGCTGTGCTGCCCTCACGCGCCCATCCAAATCAGGGTAGGCCACCGCCAGGATCCGGAACATCAGGGGGCTCAGTTGACGGCAGGCACCCCGCCTACGTTGGGAGGCCATCCCCAGCAGAGACTCGGCGGTCTTCTTTGTCCCGCGGCGGATGTCCTCCCACCTCTTGCGGCAGTGGGTGCCCCGTCGATGGTGGACCCCCAGGCCCCGGACTTCCTTGGCGATGGCACGCCAAATCCCAATCTTCTCATGGGCGCGGACCTATGTGACACGTACAGGGAGGGAGAAATACCACGTTCAAGTTACTCAGCATTTTCCTTTCCAGTGGCCCAACGCCCCCCATCCCCGCCAGGCCCCCCGCCAGGCCCAACATGCACCCCATCCCCGCCAGGCCCCCCGCCAGGCCCCCCGCCATGCCCAACATGCCCCCCATCCCCGCCAGGCCCCCCGCCAGGCCCCCCGCCATGCCCAACATGCCCCCCATCCCCGCCAGGCCCCCCGCCAGGCCCCCCGCCATGCCCAACATGCCCCCCATCCCCGCCAGGCCCCCCGCCAGGCCCCCCGCCAGCCCCAACATGCCCCCCATCCCCGCCAGGCCCCCCGCCATGCCCAACTTGCACCCCATCCCCGCCAGGCCCCCCGCCAGGCCCCCCGCCAGCCCCAACATGCCCCCCATCCCCGCCAGGCCCCCCGCCATGCCCAACTTGCACCCCATCCCCGCCAGGCCCCCGCCAGGCCCAACATGCACCCCATCCCCGCCAGGCCCCCCGCCAGGCCCCCCGCCATGCCCAACATGCCCCCCATCCCCGCCAGGCCCCCCGCCAGGCCCCCCGCCATGCCCAACATGCCCCCCATCCCCGCCAGGCCCCCCGCCATGCCCAACATGCCCCCCATCCCCGCCAGGCCCCCCGCCAGGCCCCCCGCCATGCCCAACATGCCCCCCATCCCCGCCAGGCCCCCGCCAGGCCCCCCGCCATGCCCAACATGCCCCCCATCCCCGCCAGGCCCCCCGCCATGCCCAACATGCCCCCCATCCCCGCCAGGCCCCCGCCAGGCCCCCCGCCATGCCCAACATGCCCCCCATCCCCGCCAGGCCCCCCGCCAGGCCCCCCGCCATGCCCAACATGCCCCCCATCCCCGCCAGGCCCCCCGCCAGCCCCAACATGCCCCCCATCCCCGCCAGGCCCCCCGCCATGCCCAACTTGCACCCCATCCCCGCCAGGCCCCCGCCAGGCCCAACATGCACCCCATCCCCGCCAGGCCCCCAAGCCAGCCAGTGGCCCCAAATCCAGATAGAATTACACTCACTTGTTGGTCTGGAGGACCGTAGAGTAGCGCATACTGGGGGAGGACCCCATCCACAAGTTTCTCCAACTCCTCGCCAGTGAAGGCAGGGGCCCTTTCCCCAGTCGCAGCAGCCATTGTCCCTTCCAGACCGAGGTCACAGCAACACTTGCAGTATAGGTCCTCTCCTGTGAAAGTTAAAGTCGCAAGTGGATAAGTAGATAGAAAATGGCGGTCACGTCCGCGGCGGTGCGTACCGCGGCGGTGCGTCCCGCCACCGCCGGCGCCCTTCGCCATTGGCTCCGGAAACCCATAGGCTTCAATGTTAACCAATGCGGCTTCGCGCCGCGGTCTTGGCCCGCCGCCCGCCGCGGTGTGCCACGCCAGCGCATTGACCTCACATCCCATTGTCACACTTCACAGGTCAGGCAGCCGCCATTTCCAGGGCCCACATGGCTCAATTTCAACTGCGTCACACAGGCCTAGGCCTTGCATAGCCACTCATACACGCCATTCACTGCATAGAGAATCGTATACTGTGCTAGCTGTGAGTACGTACCTGTGGGTTGCCTGACTGTGTGCTCCATGTTGTCCTTCCTAGGCACCGTCCGCTGGGTTGGGCGAGGAGACGGATGAATCCTCCCGTGTACCGACCGCTGGTGGACCTGTCGACAATGGAAGAACGCCACATTATCCTGACCTACCGTCTTAACCGTGCCACTATCCATGAACTGTGTGCCCGGCTGGAGCCCGACCTGATGTCCCCCATCCGCCAACCCACAGGGATTCCCCCTCTGGTGCAGGTCATGTCAGTACTCCATTTCTTGGCAAGTGGGTCATTTCAGACAACAGTGGGAATTGCTTCTGGGATGTCTCAGCCCATGTTTTCAAAGGTGTTATCCAGAGTGTTGTCTGCCCTGATGAAATCCGTGAGGAACTACATCATTTTCCCTGAGGTGGGCGAACTGGCTACAGTGAAGGGTGATTTCTACGCCCTTGGACATATTCCCAACGTAATTGGTGCCATTGATGGGACCCATGTGGCTTTGGTTCCCCCAAGAGACAGGGAGCAGGTGTACAGGAACAGAAAAAGTTACCATTCAATGAACATCCAGGTGGTGTGTTTGGCTGACCAGTACATCTCGCATGTAAATGCCAAATTCCCAGGGTCAGTGCATGACGCCTACATCATGCGGAATAGCAGCATCCCTTACGTGATGGAACAGCTACAGAGACACCGTGTATGGCTAGTGGGGGACTCTGGGTACCCCAACCTGTTGTGGCTACTGACCCCAGTAAGGAATCCCCGGACCAGGGCAGAGGAACGGTACAATGAGGCCCATGGGCGTACTAGGAGGGTGATCGAACGCACCTTTGGCCTCCTAAAGGCCAGGTTTCGCTGCCTGCATATGACCGGGGGATCCCTAATGTACTCACCTAAGAAGGTGTGTCACATCATCGTGGCCTGCTGCATGCTTCACAACCTGGCTTTGCGCCGCCAGGTGCCTTTCCTGCAGGAGGATGGTCGAGACGGTGGTGTTGTGGCAGCGGTGGAACCTGAGGAGAGTGACGAGGAGGAAGACGACGGGGCTGAAACAGACAACAGGGACAGAATCATTGAACAGTACTTCCAATAGGACACAGGTAACATTTCAAAGATAATTTAGTAAAAGTTAACTACTCTGCAGCATCTCTGCTGCCTGTCTATTTGCCCCAGTGTATGATGACTGAGTTTTGGCTTTTCCCTCCCTATTTCAGATCTGGGGTCCCCACTACGAGTCCTGTGCTTCGTTTCCCCATGGACTACAGCTTTGTGGCAGCTGTTTGTTGACTTCACCATGTACAAGGACATATTTGCACTGTCATGTCAATTACAATCTATTGAAATCACAGCCAGACTCCTGATATTTTGGTGCAAAATAGGTGTTTATTGAAGTGCTCAAAATGGGATGGGTGGTTTCAAGTGGGTGGGGGCTATGGTGAAGGAATGTCCATGGCAGAGTCCAGAGTAACAGTCACACAGGTGCATTGTCCAGAGGCCTGTGGAGAGATGGAGCATGGGCAGTTCGAGGATGGACAGGGTGACAATGTGGGACAGTGGGATGACATCAGGTGGTATCCATTGCTGGCGGGGGTCTTGACATCCTACTCTGTCTTGCGAGATCTCAGGGCCCTCTTGCGGGGTGGTTCTTCTCCTGCAGGAGGTGGGGGTCTGGTGGGCTGCTGCTGTGCGGGGGCCTCCTGTCCACTAGCGCCGGCGGAGGTGGATGGCTGTTCTTGGTCCCGGCTAGTGGCAGGGGCCCTTGGGTGTTGTTCAGTGTCCGCCCTGCTGTTTACGAGGTCCTGCAGCAGCCCTACCATGGTAACCAGGGTGGTGTTGATGGCTCGGATGTCCTCCCTGTACCCCCGATAGTGTTCCTCCTGCAGCACCTGGATCTCCTGGAACCGGGCCAGTACCGTCGCCATCGTCTCCTGGGAGCGGTTGTATGCTCCCATGATGGTGGTGAGGACCTCGTGGAGAGTGGGTTCCCTGGGCCTCTCCTCCCCCCCCTGTCGCACAGCTGCCCGCCGAGTTGGCCTGTTTCCCTGGGCCTCTGCCCCCTGGCCGGTGTGCCCACTACCACTGCCCCCAGGTCCCTGTTGTTGTTGGGGTGGTGGGTTATCCTGGGTGCCCTGTAGTGGTAGACACACCGCAGATTGACGCGCACTGGAGACAGAGGCATGGGCCCGCTGGGTGGGAGCTGTGCTGGTGTTCCCAGAGGGGTTAGGGTCTATAGTGGCCTGTGCCTGTGTGAGGGGAACCGACTGTCCAGAGGTCCCCGATGGTCCGGGCTGGTCATCGGTGTCCAGATCGACAGAGCTGCTGTCATCGCTGACGGCCTCTTGGGTGGGGGGTGTGGATAATTCTGGCCCCTCCGCCGCGGTGTGTTGACGGTCGGGTCCTGCAGGGGTATAGAGGTATGGTTATAGTTTCAATGTGTGGCATATGGGTGTATCTGTGGGTTCCCGTGTCCCCAAGTGCTGGCATTCGTGTGTGGGGGCTTTGGTGAGGGTGGCTTGTGGGGGGGATGTGTATATGCATTGGGCATGCTTTGGTGATGGGTGTCCATGCTTAGTGGACGCATGCAGGCCTAGGTTTTGGGATGTGTGGGTTGTGATGGTGAGACATTGGCGGGGAATAGGTGTGCTGGGGGTGGGGGTGAGGATGGTGGTGGGGGTGAGGATGGTGGTGGGGGTGAGGGTGGGGGTGAGGATGGGGGTGGGGGTGAGGGTGGGGTTCGAGGATGGGGGTGAGGGTTGGGGTCTGATTTGGCATGCAGGTGGGGGGGAAGCAGTATTGAAGCTTCAACTTACCAGTATCCATTCCTCCGCCGACTCCTGCGAGGCCGTCAGGATGCAGGATGTTCAAGACTTCCTCCTCCCATGATGTGAATTGTGGGGGTTGAGGTGGGGGTCCTCCGCCAGTCTTCTGCACGGCGATGTTGTGCCTGGATACCATGGAACGCACCTTCCCCCGTAGGTCGTTCCATCGCTTCCTGATGTCTTCCCGATTTCTGGGGTGCTGTCCCACTGCGTTCACCCTGTCGACAATCCTCTGCCATAGCTCCGTCCTCCGGGCAATGCTGGTGTATTGGACCTGTGTGCCGAACAGCTGGGGCTCTACCCGAACGATTTCCTCCACCATAACCCTGAGTTCTTCGTCTGTGAAGCGGGGTTGTCTTTGGGGTGCCATGGGGTGGTGTGTATGATGTGTGGGGTGGAGTATGTGTATTTAAGTGAGTTGAGTGTGGTGGTGTGTGTTGTTTTGTGTGTGGATAGTGTGTGGGTGATGGTGTTGAGTGGCTGTGGCTGTTATGTTTTGGATCCTGGTGTCTCTCTCTTGCCTTCTTTACGATTTTGTAAGCGTAGGGGTTTGTGGGTGATGTGG
This sequence comes from Pleurodeles waltl, assembly GCF_031143425.1. NCBI lineage: Eukaryota > Metazoa > Chordata > Amphibia > Caudata > Salamandridae > Pleurodeles > Pleurodeles waltl. The sequence continues at coordinate 649,984,439 of NC_090446.1, read as the reverse complement.
GTGGGTGTTTTATATTGTATTGTGTGTGTGGGAGTGGTGTGTGTATGTGTATCAGGTGTGTGGGATTCAAATCGTCCAATGTGGGTGAGTTTTGTTCGTTGGTGGGTATTCTGACCGCGCCGGTGTGTCCCGCCAATGGAATACCGCGTTTGAATGACCGCCGCGTGGATTCGTGGGTCGTAATGGGATGGGCGTATTTCTGTTGGCGTGGCGGTGGAGGTTTGGTCACCTCCACCTTTCCGCCGACCGCTGGTCTGGCGGTCTGTTGTGGCGGTCGGATTTTCGGAGGTTTGCCTTCTGCGGGTCAGAATGACCGTGGCGGGTTTCCGCGACCGCGGCGGGATTATGGAGGATTTCTGACCGGCGGTAGGCGCCTTTTACCGCCGAGGTCAGAATGACCACCATAGTATCCCCACCCATGTGCAGGTATTATGCTCCCTCCACCTACTCGCCTCAGGGAGCTATCAAGGGGTCATGGCAGCAGCTGGAGGGTATCACAGAGTACCCTCTCTAGATTTTTCAATGCATTTATTAACACTATGCTGAGCAGGATACACCAGTACATCAGATTCCCCCACACTCCACAGGATATACAGCCGACAAAAACAGATTTTTACCAGATAGCACAGTTCCCCCACGTCCTGGGTGCCATAGATGGGACACATGTTGTAATCTGTCCACCATCAGCCACAGAGTATGTGTACCGCAACCGTAAATACCATCATTTAATGAATATACAGGTGATATGCAATGCCTCATACATCATTACTGATCTCGTGGCCAGGTACCCAGGGAGCACACATGATTTGTACATCTTTCGCCATAGCGAGATTCACACAAGACTGCTAGCTGGGGAGTTTGGAGAAGGATATCTACTAGGTATTGTCCCTCTGTACAGTGGCGCATTGATGGCGTGCTGATGTCAAATGGTTCACTTAATCATCATACCCTCTGTCCCTTCCAGGAGACAGTGCCTACGCAGTGCGCACCTACATGATGACACCCTATCTAAATCCTGCAACACCAGCAGAACGGAGATACAATGCAGCACACAGGATGACCCGCAACATGGTGGAGCGCACCTTTGGACTGCTGAAGAGTCGCTTCCGGTGCCTCCACAAAAGTGGAGGGGCACTACAGTACAGCCCAGAGACGACATGTAGAATAGTGGCTACTTGTGCAATCTTGCACAATATAGCTAGCACCAGGGGCATACCTGTAGAAATATGTGATACTGAATCTGATGAGGATGATGATCCCATACCACCCCTACAGCCAGCAGACAGGACCAGTGCAGCAGAGGGAAGGCAAAGGCGTGCTGACATCACACACAACTATTTCAGATGTAAGTATGAATAAGACAAATGCACTGACAAATGTACCTGTAGTGAAGTAAATGTATTACCTTAATGTCAGGTAATGTTAGTCCAACGAATACCAACAAAAGTGAGTTAAAAAATACAAACAATAGAAGTTCAGAGTAAAGCACTAGTACTTCATAGTGTACTCATTACCCCTCTGGCCGCTACAGTAACTTCTTGCGGTCTCACTGGCACCTCGATTATCTGCCTCAGTGTCAGTGCTGTGCCTAGCACTGCGCCGTCTGGTGTCCATTGCGGGTACAGCTAGGCTGCTGAGGCTGGAAGTGTCCTCTGTGTCCCCCAGTCCAAGCTCACTAGGTGTGGCTGACCTGTGTCCCATGATGTTGTCAATCACATTTGTGATTTGGACTAATCCGTGAGCCACATCCCTGCTGCTGTGTGCTGCCTCCACCTGTGCAGCCACTGCACGACGTGAAATCTGTGAGGTTGAATTAGTTAGCCTAGTGACAGAGCGACATAATCCCCCAAACATGTTCATGAAGCGTCGCTCCTGCCTGCGGTGGCTCACCCTGTCATGGCGCAGCTCCTGGCATAGTTCCCGCACAGCGGAAGTGAGCTCCCTTGTATCCTGCGATGCCTGGACCTGTCCCTCATGCAGCTGTTCTATATTTGCATTCAGGCACTCCAGCTGGCGATGCAGGCCCCCCATGTTGGCATTATGTTGCTGCCTCTGTTTTTGTAAAGCAGTGATCTTTTTATTCTGCAGGCGCTGCTGCTGCAACATAGCCGCTTCCAGGCCACCAAAGAAGGAGGTTCCCTCACCTGCCTCATACGCCTGTGCACCTGCATTTGTAGCCATCCTGCGGGGTGCTGTGGTCTACTGCGAACTGGCCTCCTGCATCTGGGTGCATCTGCCAGTCCTGACTGAGCTCTGGCAGTGGCAGTGCCCTGGGCCTGCGTCGGAGTGGCACAATGGTCAGAGACCCACTCGTGTTGGAGTCTGAGGCTGGATGGGTGTCAGTCCCCCCTAAGCTGGCACATGCTGTGGCTGCTAGGCCTGGCCCACCTACAACGACAATATGCAGCATGTCAGTTATGTTTGTTACAAGTAAGGGCACACAATGGTAATAAAGGTACAGGTACTTCTCTTCATTGTGTTGTGGGTGTTGTGTTCTTCTGGGTGTCGCTCTACTTAATTACATTGTATGTGCTACTTTCAGCTCTGGGTTGTGGACTGCCACTCCCATAATGCATTGTTGTGCTGCTTCTAAGATGTGGAATGGACTACTTCTCACAATATTTTACATTACTTGCTAATTCCTAAGGGGCTTTTGTGCATACACATATGGGGTTACAATTCAATATTGCACTTACCTTTGCTGGTACTTGGTGTGCCGGAGGTGTCTATCTCTGTGACCCCACTCACTGCTTCAGGGAGGAGTGTGGACTCCACTAGGTCCTCTAACGGGGTGGATGGTGACTCTGTGGGTGGACCGCCTCCTGTGCTCCTGGCCTCCTGCAGTCTTCTTGCCACCCTCTCCTTGGCACGGGACCGCAGGTCGGACCACCTCTTCTTAATTTCTTTGACCGAGCGCTGTGCCACTCCAATAACGCAGATCTTTGTTTGTATGTCTGCCCAGAGTCTCCTTTTCTCACTCTCTGGCACCTGGAGTGCGCTTTTGCCAAAAAGCCGGTCATGGCTCCTGACCACCTCCTCTGTCAGCACCTCCAGCTCTTGCTCGCTAAATCTGAGCTTCCGCTTTCTTTCTCCCTTCTCCTTTCCTTGGGCTGAGGTGTCCATGGTTGTTCAGGTGTGCTTCCTCCTTCAGAGTTTCGCTCAGAGTGGCTGGGCTGACTCTCTCTGGATGCTGGTTTGGGTGTGGCACCTGAAACTGCCTGGGATGACTCACTGCCTGCTTGTGATGTCATCAGGCTCATCCAGGTGTGCTTTCTCGCAATTTCTCGCACTTTGCGATTTTCAATTACCGAATCGCAATTTGCGAAAATGCAAATTGCGATTCGGTAATTGGGCCTCGCAAACCACAGATAGCGATTTTTAAGAAATCGCTAATTCCGAATCGCAATTATGGTACATGTCCTATTGCGACTCGGAAATAGCAATTTCTTAAAAATTGCTATTTGCGATTCGCAATGCCATTTCTTCATACATCTGGCCCATTGTGTTTGAGACACCAATCAGTCATCATAATCAACATTCTACTGTGCTTGTAGAACTTTACAGGTCTTGCTCTCAAAAAATGTTCTACTGCTCTCATTTCCACTGAATGTGGGATGCTAGTATAGATGGCTGTAACATCCAACGTCATAAGGAGCATACCAGTGTCCCAACTTACATCAAACACCCGTTGTAAAAACTCTGTGGTGTCTTTTAAGTATGAAGGTAAACTTATTACTAATGGCTGTAAAAATACTTCAATATATTGGGAGACAAATTCAAATAATCTCCCTTGTATAGCTACAATGGGTCTTCCTGGTGGTTTCGAATCATCTTTGGGTACCTTTGAAATGAAATAGAAAACAGGGAGTCTAGGGTGGTCCACCGTTAAAAAAACTATGGGGGTGATTCTAAGTCCGGTGGGCGGCGGAGGCCGCCCGCCAGACTTCCCCCACCAAAATACCGCTCCGCGGTCGTAAGACCGCTGAGGGTATTTTGGGATTTGCCCTGGGCTGGCGGGCGACCGCCAAAAGGCCGCCCGCCAGCCCAGGGCAAATCAACCTTCCCACGAGGACGCCGGCTCAGAATTGAGCGGGCGTAGTGGGAAGGTGCGACGGGTGCAGTGGCACCCGTCGCGTATTTCAGTGTCTGCAATGCAGACACTGAAATACTTTGTGGGGCCCTCTTACGGGGGCCCCTGCAGTGCCCATGCCATTGGCATGGGCACTGCAGGGGCCCCCAGGGGCCCCGCGGCACCCCCTACCGCCATCCTGTTCCTGGCGGGAGACCCGCCAGGAACAGGATGGCGGTAGGGGGTGTCAGAATCCCCATGGGGGATTCACAAGGGCAGCGGAAAACCGGCGGGAGACCGCCGGTTTTCCGCATCTGACCGCGGCCGAACCGCTGCGGTCAGAATGCCCTGCGGGGCACCGCCAGTCTGTCGGCGGTGCTCCCGCCGACCCTGGCCCCGGCGGTCTGAGGCCGCCGGGGTCAGAATGACCCCCTATATTCCTCACTGTTGATTAATCCTTGCTCTTTCCTTAGCAGATTTTTTTATCAAATTCAATTTTTATATTATTGACATATTTCATATCAACTTGTTTATAAAAAGTATTATCATTAAGTTGTTGATATGTCTCATCCATATAGTCTTCTAGTGACCAAATCACATTACCTCCCTTATCTGAACTTGTAACTACTATTTGTGAATTATTTTTCAATTTTTGCAATGTCTTAGTATAACTTGTCGTGGTATTCATTAATTTGTTTGTTTCTTTGTGTCTTAACTTTTTCAATTCTTGAATTATTGTCTCTGCGAACTGATCTATAAGATCCCCACAATATGCTGGAATTATCTTTGATTTAGGTTTTAAACTTGATCCTCCTTGTTGGTGAACTTGTACACCTTCACACTCCAATCTATGTATGATTTATTTTTCATCAATGGATGCCATAGCATTTTCTTCCAACTCCCACAGTTCTTTCATTAAGGAGATATCCTCTATCCATAAATGTTGCTATTTGTCAATCACATCACATGTGACCGTTGATTTTAGTTTTTCACCTTTCAATTTAGGTTTTTTCATCAATTTTAATTTTCTTATAAAGAGAAAAATGTCAATTCTGGTTTGCACATAGTCAAACTTATTTGCTTCACAAAACGATAAACCTAACGACAACTTCTTTTCATCTTCCTTTTCCAATCTCATTGTAGATAATTTTAGTACTGTTTTATTAGCCATCAGTATCTTTTTCTGCTCCACGTCATCTTTTCTTGTTCTTCTATATGTCCTTCTCTTACCGCCTCGTCTCTTCTTCCTCTGCCTCTTCCTTTTGACCTGCCTCTTCCTCACCATGGTCTGTGATTGGTTAACCAATTGCACCTTAAAAAAACAAATTCTTCCTGTCAAGTAGTGTGTGATTTCACTCTTGCCATTTCATCTACATCTGTATCTGAACTTTCACTTATCTTTATATTGCATTCTCCCAATTTTACATTTTCAAGGATACCATTTAATTTGGCCACATATATATTTTATATATATATATATATAGATATATATATATATATATATATATATATATATATATATATATAAATATATATATATTCCTTATTTAGTTATTCCCTTTACCCTAAATGTTCCGCTATTCCAAAATCCGGCAATTTCTTTTATTCATAGACCCAGTGGTGCACAACATATGTTGCGAAGCCCAATCGCACATGAGGGATCGTAAATGGTGTCTTAGAGTGTATATACAATACACTGTTTTCCATGGGTGGCTCCTTGGCTAGGGCGGAGGACTGTCGCCCCCGAGCCAGCAGCAGCAGCTGCAAACTCTTTGATACAAATTGATAATAAGCTATGTTTATTATCGTTTTGTTTTAATAGATGCGGGGCAATGGACTGTGATGAGCAGTGAGGGGAGTGTACCGTGCACTTCCCCAGAGTCTTGGGCCAGCCAAACACACATGTGCAGTGTGCTCTTGCCAGCCTGGCACTGTATTGCATGGTTGGAGGGAGCAGGCACAGGCTCCCAGTGTGCCTGGGCGTGCCCTGGCTGGGTGCTCCCAGCCAATTATGATGCTGCTCTGAGCAGCGTCTGGATTAGCCACAGGGCAGTCTGGGAGCCTGTGCCTGGACTCGAGTAGAGGACAGATGAGCACCACAGCATTAAGGTAAGTTTTTTTTATAATGAATATTTTATTTTATTTCTTCCCCCAGCCACGTGCCGCCCTGCCCCTTTTCTCTCCCACAAGCCACCACTGACTGTTTCCCAAATCTAAATGGCTGCCTTCTGACACTTCTTCTCGTGTGCGTCCTACGTACTGCTCCTATTGGCCTGAGCTGAATCAGTGCATGCAGTTAATGTGACACACTTTGACTCTCGAGCTCAAACAGCTGTGAATACATTCAGCGCTTGAGAAATAACTTGTTTGCCGATGTGCACGCTGTTGGCCCAATACATATAACACTAGAGAAAGCACTCAAGCTGTAACGCATATGCTTGGGGGCAACAAGTGGATGTCCAGCCACAAAGCTTGGAAATCAAGAAATAAACATTTGCCACACTTACTTCCAATGCTTTGCAGGGCAGAAATAACACAGTCTGTGAGGTTAATTTGTTGTGTTGCCGGACCACAGCCGTCTTAATTTTTCTCTGTGGGTTCAAGGAGATGGGAGGTTGGTGAGAGGTATCTGTCTCCTCCTATCCCATTCTCGCCGCCAGTGTTGTGTCTTTTTTACAACAGGGACATCAAGCAGGTACGTGGGAAAGAGGTTTATTGAGCCATTAGGATTTACCAGCCATCCCAGGCAGCTCTAGGTCTCAGCTCAAAAAAGCTGGAATCTTTCCTCCTACTTTCCGGAACTCACAGTTCCAATACAGAACCATCACAGAAGACCATTCCCTACATTCAGCCTCCTCAGCGTGGCCTCCTCAAACACGAGTGGAACTCTTTTCATCAGACTTCAAAGGTAACTTTTCAGCATGACTTTCTCCTCCATGTATCCCGTTCGCACTCCATCATGGTCAGCCTGAAATTGTGGTTTTCCCCCGGGCTAGGGCAACCAGATGACCACGAGTGGTGCTTTGGCCATTCTTTTCACTAAAAGCTTTGAAATTGTAAATTGCCGGATCTAATGACCGGATTTCTGTCATTCTGGTATCATTTTATTTATTACAATTGACTCTATTTCTCTAAAATGGTTTGTAATTTTTCTTGTGATGTGATTTCACATTATTGCTGTTTGTGTACTACATACATAATTTCGACATTGCCACCTAAGTTAAACCTGACTGCTTTCTGCCAAGCTACCACAGTGTTAAGCACAGGATAATTTAGTGACAATAGAGGTTCACCGTGAGAAGGAAAGTGGTTGTTGCCCTAGTGGGACTTTCCCTCCCCACTCAACCAATAACCCAACTTCTTAAATTTTAGATGGGGAGGCTCAAGGAGGAAAGATTAGGCATTTTCCAGACCTCGTAGAGGATCAGAAATTTTATATTTGTCAGCATAATAGGAAGTAGTAGATGCTTGAAGTGCTTTGTGGGTAATGGAAGCTCTCTTGAACTGTGCTCAAGCTCGCTTTGTGGGTAACGGAAGCTCTCTTGAACTGTGCTCAAGCTCCAACGGGAAGACACTATACTGTTCTGAGAACAGATGTTATGTGCTAAACATCCACGAATCCAGAGACAAAACGAGTGGCTGCATGTAGAAGTTCAAACCTCAGCCAAAGGGAAGTGAATTTTCATAATTCAAACTGGATAAAAACAAGCAACTGAGCTAAAATCGTTAAATCTTAATCTGGAAAAAAAGTTGGGTACTCCAGTACAAATTATGTGCTCAGAGATTTGCCTAGTAAATTAAATCTGTTACCAAGCTTGGAACCAAGGGATTTAGGGCCAGATTTACTCAACTTGCAAAGCAGCAAGGAAAGTTGCTTGCTGCTTTGCGTCAAATGGAAAGAGCAGAAATGCACTATACTTACTAAGCGTGCACATTTCTGACCTCTCATAGCACTGGTGCACTTCTGGCTGCCTTCCACCAAAGCAGGCCATCTTGGGCCATGCTATAATGGTGCCTGGATTGTGGTCAGAGTAGTTTTTGTGCAGGAAGGGATCATTGATACATCATATTTATTCAAGTGTCTAGTATTTTGTTAGGCAGGTTTCTTTTCCTTGACTATAATCTGTCCAGTGAGTAGTTCCTCACCTAAACCACTATTTAATATATGCACTGTCAGACAAATTGTATCAGCATCCTTTAGTTCTAAGCACTGAAACACCTATCGTGCATTGTGGTGTGCCCCCCGACTATAAATTCTTCTGATAGAGATTTTGTTCTAATAGGGTATATGATCTGGTTCTCCACTGAAGTCTCGCATTACCCAATGCCAACTCTTTCTGATTTAAATATGTGTGTTAAGACTGAGGGAAGGCTAAAGTAATGAGTTCACAATTTGTTAGATTTTTTGTGGTTCTGTGAAACACAAGCTACATTATTCAGCAGAGTCCATTTTCTGATGCGTAGAGAGGTGCTCCTACGTGCCTCTTCCAGCTTGTTAGAAAGTCGTGGGCCATGCCCTGTACTGCAGACGCCTATATAGGTTATTATTCAAAATACCTGCCTATCCTTGAGCAACATTATATAGTTTACACAACACCACAAACTTGGTATGGAAACTCTTTTGGAAAGTTCTGCTTCTAATTATGGGCTTTACTGAGATTTAAAATTATGTACTGTGGTTCTTGCCGCCACCAGAAATTATAGTCAAGTCAGTTGAATATGATGTGTGGCTTTTAGGCAGGGCCTATGTGCAATCACTTGGCTCACCGGGCAGCTTTCACAGCTCAGCAACACTTCATTCATTTGAGAAAACAATATTACACTATATGCCACAAAGGAGAAGTGTATGTACTTGTAGTTGTTTCTAGTGCTTCTGGAAAGGGGAGTTGAAACCAGCTCTGTACATAAGCACAAGGAGCTGAAATATGTTGTCTATAACTTTTAAAATATGTTTAAATTGTGTTTTAAGGATGGTACTCAAAATTATTGTGTCGTAAATGTAACTACTATGTCATAAAACGTGGTGTTGTATCGCCAGAAGTTGGTAGATGGGAGAGAGAGAGAGCGAGAGAGAGAAAGAGAGAGAAAGAGAGAGTGTGTGTGTGTGTATTTTTGTTGGATCTGCAGTGCGAGACTGGCCATTCAGGTATGCTGACATTTACCATAATCCAGCCTTGCAATTGCCAAAGGCCCGATCGTAGCTACAGTCCTTGACCATTGGCCGCAAGTGGCTGAAGTGTTAGTTCAACAAGCGATCTTTAAAATGGTTCTACACTGCATGCACATGTGCACACAATGCTTCATCTATACTTGATCTGATGAAAAGTATGGCATACAAGGCATTCGTATCATCTTCGCAGAAGCAGGAAGAGTTAAGCGTAGGCTGAAGTCTATGGGGCATATTTACGATGCCCCTAGCGCCATGTGCCACATTTGTGTAATTTTTTTTATGCATATGTGCCATTAAGGTGGCTTTTCCCACACGCCACATTTACAAAGTGGCACAATGCAAGCATTGTGCCACTTTGTAAATCCTTGCACCACATCATGCCTGCGCCAGGTATAATATATGCGTGGGGAGTGTTCCCACGCAGGGAGGTCCAGAAAAATGGCGCAATTATATTTTCTAGATTTCACTGCCCAATTTTTAGCATCATTAGGCAGGCGTTAAAATGACACTCCCATTGAAAACAGTGGGCCTCCCTGTGCTTTGCTGCATTAGCACCATGAAGCTCATCTAGCAATGCGCCAGATTAATGCCATAAATGAGGACGCTAATGTGGACACAACTGCCATAGTGCGCAATATCGTAAATACGGCACACACATGGTGTTAAGGGGACCAAATAGACCGCTAGAAAAGTGGTGCATCATGGATGTCTGCGCCACTTTTCCATTAATATGCCCCTATGGCTGCAGCTGACCCGCTACCTATTATGGCACACCCACGACCGGCTTTAAGGGGGTGTGACTGGTGCGACCGCACTGGGTGCTGACCTGGAGGTGGGACACTGACCTCAAAGGGGGGAGGGGACGCTTTGTTTGGCAATAGCTTACAATTTTAAAGCTCCTGCTACAGAGTTACTTGCTCGTCCAGCTTTCAGGCTGCAACAAAAATGTCATGATAACTCTTGTGATTAATGTTCCTTCTAGGGAGAGACCGGAGTTTTGTCTAATGGCAGTTGTGACAGGCCATAAAGTAGCACAGAGGGTTAACATGCCTGCTGCAAGGAACAGATCTGTGTTCTATGTGGATAGCTGAGTGGATTCGTAAAACCAGGCTTTACCAGCACTTTAAAGCACAAGAAATGCATGTGAGAGAGGGGCTATGGAGAGATGAGGGGCACTTTTACCAGGTGGTTGTGAGGGAATCCGAGGACGAGGTCATCGTGTTTGGATGGGAGGGGGCCAAACATACTGTCGCACTGGGCGCCACCAGCGCTAATGCAAGCCCTGGACATACCACTCCACGCAGCTGTCTCTCAGTATTCTCGTTTCTGAGCAGGCCCGCAGTTGCAAGTGCAGGGAGCTGCCGCTCTGATACTCTCAGACATGACCCTGTGAGTAGACGTCGAAACCTGAGGATATGAACAAGGCAGCGTTCCGAGACAATGTTTGGAATGGAATGGGGATTTACAAATTGAAGCTAACTGTTTTGCTAGCATGACAATGGTGCTAAATGGCATCGTGGATTCATTCGGGCAGAGTGGGGACGGGATTCATGCTTGCATTTAGGGTCGCTTTTCATACAGCTCTTTGCAGAGAAATAGGGATATGTTAGTGGCACTTTCATACTGTGGTAATATGTACTTCTAAGAGACAAAGGTGCTTTATGTGTTGTCTATTATGAATTATTCCTTGACTGTAGTACTTTACATACCCCAACAATGTGATTTGTGGCATGTGAAGTTACATATATGGACAATGTAGAAACATTCGAGGCAATGTTTGCTTTTCACACTGGCACAGCGTGGGCACTAGCATCCACTAGGACACCTTCCTAGTGGAAACCAATGATGTGTGAGGCCTTATTTGTATCTTGCCCGTCCCAGGTCCATGAAAAGTAGCCCTGGAAAACTGAGAAGGTCAGTGACACATGAGCTGTCTCCATGCACACAAAGAAGCACAGGGCTTTTTGAGCATGAGTGCGCTAGGCTAGGGTCTGGCATGGGAGCAGAGCCCTGGTATAATTCAGGAGTACCCCTGGTCGACTACTCTATTGAACATCAATCACATTAGAGGTGGGATGCTGTCCCGAGACCCCTCTGATCTGAATTATGGCAGCCGTTGAAAACACCCCCAAACACATGACATGAAGTGCGTTAGGAATGCAACAATGACTCTCTGCCTTCCTTTTGCGTTAGAAAAAAAACATTCTCAGGCTGTATTTATTGGACATCATAAACACAACATTTATATATATATATATATATATAATTATATATATATATATATATATAAATATATATATGTGTAACTATATATATATATATATATATATATATATATATTTAAAACATTGCATAACATCGTGGAAAAATATTATATGGATATAACGCTACACAGGTCCCTTAATAGTTTTATCTAAGGTGTCATAATTGATCAGCCTCAGGGTCTTGTGGCACTAACTGTGACTTCTCTTTTACAAGACAAACTAACTTTCTCCCTCAGGATATAGGAAGCATGGTCCGGCAAGTCAGCTGGATCCCCAAACAACCATGCCTGAGCCAGCCCAAAGGCGGGATCCCCCATAACACACATTGGGAGATAGCCCTTGACAACAGGGCCATAGCTTGCCCCCCTGTCCAAACACCATTCCCCGTCATATCAGAGTAATTAATCATTTATGTGGAGCACCAGAAGGCCTAAGGACAGCCACTGTAGCGCACTACCCTGGTCCTTCCCTCCGCACTGTAATTCCTCTGACCTGGGTTGAGGTAAGGCTTAAAGTTCAAATCCATGCTGATTTCTCTTGCCCTCTATTCCTACATCTACCTGTTTTGGGCCAAACACAACTCCTTCCCTGCCACAGCCCAGGTGGTTACCTAATCAATCAGGCCTCCCGCTGGTCTAACTTGCTAACGCCAAAAGAAATGTCAGACCGCATAAATCACCAAGGTTTCCATGAACAGCTCAATACCTTGAGCAGACAAATGGAGCCTGTCCTAGTGGAAAAAAGACTTGTCTCTCAAGCAGCATTGAGGAATTGTCTTAAGGACTGCTGTGTTAAGCAACCACTTCATCTGACTGTTCAGATGTCTCACAGATTCATTCAGGCCCTAAACCTCTATCCTACCACTTAATCCGACTGTTCAGATATCTCATAGATTCATTCAGGCCCCATGATGATTGGCAAACTGTCCAGCACCCCCCACCTGACCCACCCTCTGTGGGTTGAGATGTAACCAGCCAATGACCGCTCCCAGGAATCTTTGGACCCACCACACAATCTCAGTCCTTAAGTTCTCAAACAGGCTCTTCTACCCAATGAGAGACAAATTGTTGCCTCCTATGTGGAGGATGATGAGTGTAGGTGGCTGCGGCTCCTGGAACCCGACATCCTTGACAAGCAGTCAAAGCCCACCCTTGTGAAGTCTGCCTCAACCACCCAAAGTAATTGTTGACCTTCATCTGCCACTTGTCTCCAAAAACAATTCTGTCTGAATGTGGCTCCTACCCGCTGCACAAATGAATGTCTGATGATCCACACCCTGGCTGTAGCCATGTGATCTAAATGCACACACTGACAAAGAATTAGAAAAGGTCATTACTTAACCCGTCTCACTGAACAAAGCCCGCTTCTACTTATTCAAACACACGCAATGTTGTAGCTATCGATCTGCCTATCTTCCTAACCATTTCACTATTAAGACTCACTCACACTGCTGATGTCGAGTCCTTATTCTAAAAGAGTATAAGCTGAAGTTACTCCACTGGATGCCTGCTGCCTGAAGGGCTTGTGCAATGGTATGAGTAAAAGTATTCGCACTTTTCATACAAGAGGAAGAGTTTCACTATGCATTGTTGTGACACGCTGCGCCTTCATACCTTGAGTTCCCACTGTCTCACCCTTTATTATTAAGTCATCTTGCATACACACTGTTGGTGCGCCATCTTTTATTGTGCTCATAAACCACCAACGTATATTCGGGCACTGAGTTGTGATGAATGTGGATGATTATTTTCATTGCATTTTATTAAACATAGGTTGAATACCTGGTAGTTCTTCCTGTTAACCAGTTAAATCACTATTAGGAGGTGAGTTACTCTTTGATTACTTAATGGAAGTTTACAGTATGTAAAATCACAGGATAATAAATGTTTTTATTTCTCTTTCTCGTGTGTGTAGGCCTGGAAGTCAGGTAACTACAACCTGAAGAGACCCTAACAGTCACACGTGGTTGAAACGTCAACAAACCCTCCCTCTCAGTTGTTACAGCAATTTACCTTCAAGGGCTTCCACACTGACATATGCAAACCTTGTTATGCATTTTATCAATCAATGCATACAACTATTGGAAATTGTACAGTGTGTTTTATCTATGTACTTGGTAAATACAATCACCATTTGAAGCTTAGCGTTGTCTGTACTATGATCACTTATTTTGTTGATTGTTGTACTTGATTGGAGTCAAAACATTACAAGATGCAAACTATATCAGCCCTGTGTTTTGTCCTCTTTTTAATTAATTTTGGCCCGATTAATAAGTCTGAGTAACTCTGGGACCCTTCAAAGACACATAAGAAGGTATCACTTTTGAATGAGTCCCAAAGGACAACTGTTATATTAATACCTGGTCTGGATGATAGCACTACAGTCAGACTTTATAACTTGACTCAGGTCAGTATCTACATATATTTTTAAAACCTTGGCCTTAGTTCTAGTTAATAATATAATGACATGGGCTGGTTCTCATAGGTGTTTATAGTGACAATATATAAAGACTGTACAGGTATGGGAAGCACTCTTTTAACAGGTAAACTTAATTTTTATTAATCCAAAATGTTACTTGTTGAGCAGCTGGAGAATCAGCCAGCTGCAGACACCTAGAGATGGACTTGTACACGAGAAAGCTAAACAGAAGTGTGCCAGTTGCTAGCTGCCACCACAGTCCAATGAGCGCATGTGCTGCATAAAGCACTCACTGATGTCATAGCAAACTCTACTGCAAGGTATCTACTGTCCAATGTGCCCTGGGGGCATATGGGGTCGAAACAGAGACTCTGTTCATGGGGCACTCCTATGGGACATGGGCAAACAAGCTGGCATATTTATCTACTAACATTCCTTGAAAAATGGCCCTTTCAGAAGCGTCATTACTCATAATAACCTTCATAGAAGGGCTCTTCCAGTTCATCCTCTAGGTCACATTGTGCTGTCTGTCTGGGATGCTGAGTGGCTGTCTCAACACTGAAGCCAGCCTGTGACTGTAAAAGCCCATCCGCTTGGGGTGACAGGAGCCACTTATTCCCAAACTGGGCTAAGCGCATACACTTGGAAATTCACAAAGTCTGAACCACTAAACAAAAAAAATCCAGTTTAGGTAGAAAATGTACAGAAATTATTCTTTTTTCAAGGTGTATTATTTTTTGTAAATGTGTGCCTGGGGCCACTGTATATCCTAATAGTGTGCCAATTACCACATATTATCACAGCCACCACCATTGCAGCATTGAGTGGCATGTTCCTGGACCACCTTTCACAAAGAGGGAGGAGAGGTAATGTATTGTTATACAAAAAAAAAGTTTCAGCTATTAATACTAACGAGGAGAAAAGCAGGGCCCTCACCAACATCAACATGTGGCATGCTTCATCATTGGACTTCCCACACCCTGGACCCATATGAGCCCAACTTGGGCTACTACCACACTTTGGGCCTCATTATGTGTTTGGTGGTGCGTGCACTGCCATGGCGGTGGTGCCACTCCGACCACCATCTGCTTGGCGGTGGGGCCACTGTATTATGAGTCATGTGGGCCTATGGAGCAGAGACTGCCACGGTCCTGCAGGCACCGCCAGGCAGCGCAGACTACAGTGATCACACGGGCATCACAAACAGTCTGGTAGGGCCTGTGTTTCTCCCAGACACATTATGAGGTTGCACACCGCCAATGTGAATGTGGCGGTCCAACCATCATGTTTCAGTAGGTGAAAATGGATAGGATAACGAGAGCAACTCACTTGCAGGCAGCATTACGTGTCCTGTACCGCCAGGAAACCCATAACACACACCCTGCCGTTGCTGCTGCTGATCACCAATGGGGAACAAAATCCATGTCACTGTGGATGAAACTGACCGTAAGTACACACACCTACCTGTGTCATTAAGCTCAATAACAGATAATCACACTGTCATCCACATGATATAGGGCTCAAGCTACGGGCACCAAGTACACTTGTGATTGTGTATAGAGTCAGAGTCAGTGACAAAGAATGACACATTCACAGCCACAAAACGCCCCGTTTAGGAAGGTCATTCAATCTGCACCGTAACACTAAACAAAAACACACGTCTGCACATCTTAGGCAAAGGGACACTGAAGTGTACACAACATTGTGTCACACAATACCAACAAAACAGCAATATCACATCTAACAATGCAACTGACACACTCACATTCCTCACATGCCATGGACTGTTGTCAGAATCAACACACCTATGTATGGATTGGTCATGGAACACAAACACCACTCCCCTTAAACAGCCCTGAAATGGACCCACACATCACCCACATTGCAACAGAATGGAAGGACAATGGGATGCACATTAGTTAGAGAGACAAATATCCAAAGCTCACCATGCAAACAATAACTGCACAGCAAGGATGGCAGCATCAGAAGCACTCAGGGAAGAATGTTGCACTGGAACACATACCACTTTGCACATGCTCCTATAACAACATTTGCACAGGAACTGGCCCTTCAGGTGTCTCAGGGACAAACAATACTAGAGCCAAGTGACATGATTACCTGCATAATGTGTAAGTAGAAGTCTAGAAAGCACATGCAACTGCAACAGCATGGGCCATACATTTAGATTAAATAGCTGCAAAGTACACACAGCAAAATGGTCACATGCTGAGTTAAATGCAAAGGAAGCTAGCGCAATTGAACAGCCTTCATGTCTGGACAAACAAAACTTGAGTTCCCACACATGAGACTAATATACAATCTATATCAGGGGGACAAGTCTAACACCATACTTGCTGACATTGGACCACATTAGATGAAATACTTACCACAACAAACAGAACATAATTCAATGACACCACAATTAAACTGACACCCAAATATCCATACAGTAATCATCTACCTTTGTTTCAGGTGACACCAGCACTGTCCACAAAGTCAGATATTGCAAACAACATCAAATAGATCAGCAATCAGGCTGAAACACACTCAACTGTAGGCATACTACAGAAGTTTCTCAGGAACAAAATAAAGGTAGAAAGGGAATTGCAGGACAAATGTGTACCCAAAAACAACAGGTTGGATTTATTTTCAACAAAATGAAAAATATCAAAGACCATTGGTCAGTCCACCAGATTGTCAGTGCACAGTACTGTGCCTACACTTGACTCCTATTACTGCCAGGGAACCTCCACAGGAAGGGGCATCAAGTGGGAAGGTGGGCACCTCATGTATCATCCTTGGTGGGTGGAGGGGGTCGGATTTGGGATGGGAGGGTTTACGTTTGGGAGGGGTGGTCTGTTTCTTTGGAGGGGCGGGCTTCTTCTTTGAGGGGAGAGGTATGGGTGCTTGCAGGAAGGGCAGGTGGGACAGGGGAGGACTTGGATGTGAAAGGGATGGCTTGAGATGTGGGTCAGGGCCTCTTGGGTTTGGGACAGAGGGTGGAGGAAACTAGGGGAAATTGCAAGGTCGAAAAGGAACATTTCCTTTGGAACATGGGGACAGTCATCAGATGGGGCTTGGGATTTAGAGGTTGAGGGAGTGGTTGTCTGTTCTGTTGGTGTTGATGTCTTGGGTGTTTGTGTGAGTGAGGTATGCTTATGTTTGGGTGGTGTCTGTTGCATGTGTGAATGTGGGCATTTGCGTGTCTTGGGGCTGTCAAGTGGAAGTGTTGGGTGATGTGGGAGTGGTGAACGTATGTGTGTCTGTTGGGGTGGTGTCTGCAGGTATGCTTTTAGTGGTGGATGTTTGTGTGTCTGTTGAGGTGGTGTCTGCTGGTATGGTAGATGTGGTGGAAGTCTGTGTGTCTGTTGAGGTGGTGTCTGCAGGTATGGAGGATGTCTGTGTGCCTCTTGGGGTGGTGTCCGTGCGTATGGTGGGTGTGATGGGTGTGTCAGTGCCTGTTGTGGCGCTTGATGTGGTGTGTGGGTCAGTGGGGGTGGTGGAGGTATCTGGGGAAGTGTTGGCTGATGCTGTGTGTGTGGGTGTATGTTGAGTGCTTGCGTGCCGGTGTGTCTTGTGGTCTTTGTGTTTCTGTGTGCTGCTTGTGTGTTGAGGTGGGTGCATGCAGATGTTTCTGTGTGCCTGGGATAGGTAGGGGAATGGGGGATTTAGATTGGAAAGAGGAAGGTGGAGGGGGGACGGAATGTGGGGAATGACTGCCTGCCATAAATGAAGAGGCCAGAGCTCTGTAGGCCAGACATGGCACTATAAAGGCCTTCCAGGAGACCATTGGTCTGCTGAAGTTGGCTGCCCAACCCCTGGATGGCATTCCCAGTGGCAGTCTGACCCACAGAGATACTTCTCAGGAGGTCAATACACTCATTACTCAGGGCAGAAGAGGTAATAGGGGCTGGGGCGGAGGTGCCTGCGGCAAAGGAGATGCCCATCCTCTTTGGTGAGCGGGTACGGCCAACTGGGTGTGAAGCAACAGGGAGGATGGCAATAGAAATGGGGGTGGTGGACAAGGATGGTACAGGAGTATGTCCTGATGGGTCCACCACCACCAGGGAGTGGCCACTGGAGGTAAAATCCGATGAAGATGATTTAGATCTGGTCTCCTCCGTGGCACTCCCCTCACCCTCTGGTCACTGGGTCTCTCTGTGTCGGTGGTGTTTTGACCCGAAATAACGTGGCCAGATGCTTCCCCACTTGGCTTTGTCCTGTCACCTTCGCTTGCCTGGGCTGATGCTGAAATTACAAAAAAGAAATAGGGACACCACATGTCCCTGATCACACTTGAACAACAGCTCTGATTAGCAATAATTACCATGATGTCAGTAGGTCGCAGCATCAAAGTCCACCAAGTTGGTCCCTAAATATCATGTACCATACCATATGCATGCATGTCATCTACATTGGCAACAGTTGCCCACAGGAAAATCAGGATCTCAGACAACTCCAAAGCACAGATGAAGTTGTGCAATCACAGCAACCACTGAACAAGTAGGAGACCACGTCACCTTCAATGCTTTGCTTCACGGAGCATACCTCAGTTACCTGCTGATATTTGATAGTAGAACAATGCCAGCTGCATTCCCACAGAGCACACGCAAGGTCATGCAGACATTTTGTCACATATACAATCACACAACAACAAGGAATGATGCCCCAGAACATGCCATGCTGCTGACAACAGTACAGAAGTCTGGAGAAGGTGACATGGAGATATTCATTTTTCACTGGAAACAAATCCAGAATGCACACTTAACCAAGCGAATTTTGTCCCAATTGAGTCATGGAGGCAGTACTAATGTTTCTTTGATAGGCCACACATTTGGCATGGTAATTTTCACTGTTTACACCATGTACAAATTGTCAGAGAGATATGTCCCTAAAATACACAACACAATGAATCAGCAAGCCCCGGGGAAATCACCACTAATGTCTAGCACTCCTTACAATTACATACTCTGATTACATCAGTGGAAGCCATTAGTCCTTTGTATGTTGGAGGGACATAGAGATTAGCAAGTACCTATAGAAGGCCCTCAACATGTTTGCCAATGGGAAGCTATATCACTGTCTCCATTTTGGCCCTGCAAACCCGGATGTCTGTGGATGAATGTTTGTACCCAACCACATTTGATTTCAACAAAACTGTAAGTTTGATCATGATGCATGCCAACAGTCAGGTAAAAAGCCTTCCCCATTAGACAGGTGCACTGCACTTTGCTACATGATGCAACATCAGTGGCCTGGGAATGCACATTTTGACTAAAAAACTATAGTCATACACATCTTGTCCCTCATTGCTACTGCAGTTGTACATGCCAAATGACACACAATGACAGCTGAGGGTATGTGTGAGCCAAGAATCAATGGTGACACACTCCTGTCTGTGGCACCACATGAAATACACTCCCAGTGCAAATGCCCTAGTCTCCACACAGGTGTGCATGTATATATATGTGAGGGAATACAGGAATCATGCCATTAACACAGGTAGACTATGCATAAAACAGTAGCGTACACATTTTGACAAAAGAGAAAGAGACACATACCAACATGTAGGCACAAGGAATGTTGGCAACAGTGGTGGCACACAAATCATGTCCATGGCCTTTCCCCACTTCCCAGGGTAAAGTATTGATCTATAGCTGCACCCAACGAACAATGTATGCTTGGTCACATGTATGATGGCCATCTTCACATTACTGACAGTAGTGAGGCACCAGCACCCGTCACATGCTGAAGACAAGTAGCCTCTGGGTGGGAGATGCCAATATACTCATTTTACCAGGCACATGGCTGAGGACAGTGATCCATCACTTCCTTTCATTTGGCCTGCAACACTGAGGAGTAGTGGTCTGTGGATAGAATTTACACCCACAACAGCAAACAGTATTTGATTGATCATGGGACACAGCCATATGTTGTACCTGGATAGCAAATTATTTGTGGATGGTACATAGTTGTGTCCTAGGTCCCTGGCCAATAGAATGCACCACATTACAAACCTACACAAATAGTTACTCATCTACTGTGTCACACGTGGCACATCCCTAACTGTCAGAGGGAGATGTCAGAACCTAACACATTAACATGGCAATGTGACAGGCAGGATTATGACCTGTACTCACCACCTTGTGGCTGATGTGCTCCCCTCAAAGCCTATCAAAGTCTGGGTATACCTCCGTGATCTTCCGGGCCCAACGTCTCAGGTCCTTCCACCTTTTGTGACAGTGGGCGCACTGCCGGCTGTGGACCCCCAAGGTCCGCACCTTCTGGGTGATGGTGCTTCTTATCGCCTTCTTCTGATGGGCGGTGGTCTGCATGGATGCAAAATGCAAAAGACAAATCAAGAGATTACAATTACAATTGCAAGTTTTGGAACAAATGGCTGAGTCACACACCTGTCAGAAACACCAAGCTGGTAATTTTATTGTGGTTAACACATCACAAGTGAAAAGCACACAAGCCGGTAAGTACAGGCACATGACTACAGACATATATATCCATCTGCAGATTAACCCACCAACCTGCTCAGGGCCTACAATGACCAAGCAGGCCTACTGACATCAGGTAGCCCATGCTCCAACAACATATACTGTGATGTGAGCCACAATGAAACACTAAATACATATGTGGCTTCTGAAGGGTAAACTGAGGCCTAGCTGGACCAACACATTCAAACTCTGTGAGACTGAGCCACTGCATGCAACCCCTACAGGAAACTGCCATAGTACAGACGTCACCCTTACACTTGAGTGACAATGAAGGGGCTGGCATGCTGGGTACAGAATGTGTATTCTTGTGCATGTGTGGACAAGTGACCTGCCAAATGCAGACTCATGCCACTTCAGGGGGTGGGACCTGTGGTGTGTGCCTGTGCCACAAAACACTCCTTTGGACATATGTGTCTATTCTACAGAGATGGCATCCAACATACAAAGGTGTGCATTGTACAATTTCTGCTATGTGACCAAGCTACTGAGTCATGTGTCATGACCTCCCAGGAATCAATGCACTGTCTGCACTGTGGAACTGTCATTAGTGCAATTAGCTTGTACAGGACAAACCTGACTTCTGTGAAGGTGACAACAAAGCTGTGGGAGTAAGAGACTCAAAGACACACATTGACCGGGATGCTAAATGCACATATGGACTAGTTCATGGATTTACCTCAGTACCTAAACCTATTCTAATCAATGGAATGAGGCATTCAGGGCAAGTTTTGCCCCTAGAGCCTCATATTGTCCACACAACAGGATCTGCTGTTGTAGAGGGATTGGGCACAGTGCCACAGTTGCATAGCCACAGTGACTCTCCACACAGCCTGGACTATGTCCATTACTAGACGATACATTTGACAGGCCTAGGTCTCTGCAGGCTGAACATACAGAGCATACATAACACTCACATTTCCATCACTTCCATGAATTACAGTACATCATGTGGCCATCAGCAAATTGGCTTGTGGCGTGTGTGTGTGGCAACCTGAAGGACAGAATGAGTCAGGATATGCCTTCCAGACATCAGTTTGGCAAGACCAGATGTGGGGTGAAAAATATGTGGTACTGTATACATTGCTTACAAGAGCCGCAAATGACTCATTCAAAATGTTTACATGGTTCATGCTGTCATGCAGATACATATTGTCTAACATTTACAAACATTGTAAAGAAAAATATGGCAGTAAATACTCCTTACCTAGTTATGTGCATCCAACACAAGGAGGATCTAGGACCCCAAAAACCTCACACAACACAATGTGACTGAACTTAACATATGGTAGTGGCCACAATACCTGCCCCATGAACATCCTCATTGATGCCACACAGAATTCAACAACAGGCACACAAGAAGTCTAACTGGCACACAGGGGCTCATTGTAGCCTGTGAGGATGGAAAGGATAGTATTGAACAGTATCAAATGTGCCTATGAAAGTCTTACCTGCTCCTCTGGTGAGTCATAGAGCTGTCCATACAGGGGGAAGGCCTCATCAACTAGCCTTTCCAGCTCCTGTGGAGAGAAGGCAGGGGACCTGTCACCTGCTGCACGTGGCAAGATTGCTCCCAGAAGTGGCACATAGCAGCTCAGGTCGTGGAAGTGTTTCTGGTAGCATTGTCAGGAGTTAAGTGAGTGAATGTGCACAAAATGGTGGTCACGCCATTGGGCAGCGACTGCCACTGGCAACAACGTTAACCTATGGCTGTGTCCACTGCAGTTGCAACTGCATACCGCCATGATAACTTCCGCGGGCGGTCTCAGGTGGTTCCTAATGTCCAGTGGAGTATGCCAGGCATCTGCCATTTTGGTGGCCTGAAATGCTGTGTTAGGCTTCATAAACTGTGTCACACCTACAACATATGTATTGTTGCATCACAAACATCCTAATTCTGTCTTGTCATGTAGGTCCCCCTATTCAACTGCCATTGAAATTTGTTGCAGGGCACAGATGGCATTTAACAGCGGTGCACGGGCCACCATTGCTGACAGTCTTTTTGGTAGTTGGAACATACAGTCACATTTCGAGGGGCAATTGTGTAGCACATCTTTGAGTTTCATCCAAATACATATTTTGGACACATGTTGAAAACCATGGGGGTCACATGTGACCATTCTGTAGTCGCCAGTTGTGATGTGTACCAAGTGTCATGTTTATCCTGTCAGAAATGCTTTGTTACATGATATTGTTGGCATGCATCATGCATGTTGCTGTGGACACATTGACTAATGTTACAAATCATGTCTTGTCACACATAGGTACCCTGGGAGAGGGAGGACGCAGCAACCTCTGGTCTACCGTCCACTGCCAGACCTTCAGATCATAGAAGCATGCCATGTCATCCAGCTGTAGCCTCTGAATAGGCAAACAATAATGGTCTTATGCCGTCAGTTGGAGCCAGATCTGATGCCATTTATTAGCTATCCAACCAGCATACCACCCGTTGTACAAGTCATGTCAGTACTGCACTTCCTAGCCACAGGCTCCTTCAGTGGCCCTGTCTGCTGGTATGTCCCAACCTCTGTTCAGTCTGGTGTTGAAGAATTTTCTCTCAGAAATATTGAAACACATTGACAGCTATATCAGGTTCCCCCCAACATGAAGATTTAGCCAATGTGAAGGCTGACTATTATGGTTTTGGCCACCTCCCACATGTGGTGGGGGCCATTGATAGCATACATGTTGGTTTTGTGCTGCTGCAGGTCACTGAACATGTCTATCACAACAGAAAGAACTTCTATTACATCAACGTGTAAGTTATCTGTTTGGTGGATCTCTACATCTCATGTCTGTGCCCGTAATCCGGGTTCAGCCCATGATTCCTTCATAATGCGGAACAGCATCATAACTCAGCTAATGTCACAACTACACCCAGAGAGGGCCTGGATGGGTGATAAGTCACGTCTGTCTTGATTGTGTGTGTGCAATATCAGGTGCTACAATCATGAAGTGAGGGACTCATTGTTGCATTTATGTCCCATCCTTTGACAGGAGACTCAGCATAGCTAAACAATCCTTGGTTGTTGATGCTACTGAGGAATAAAACTACGCGAGGGGAAGTCCACCTCAATAAGGCCCATAGAAGAACATGGCAGTCAGTCGAGCAGGCTTATGGGCTCCTGAAGGCCAGATTTCAGTGTCTTGACCGGACTGGTGGAGCCCTCCTCTACTCACCCGAGAAAGTATGTCAGATCACCGTGGCATGCTGCATGCTCCAAACATTGCCCTGCGGAGGAATATCCCGTCCATCCCAGAAGAAGGGGAGCCTGCAGTGCCATGGGGTGAGATGTCTGAAATGCCAAGTGAGGATGATAGTGGTGAAGAGGAAGGAGCTGACTTGCAGGAAGATCTCATCAGCAGCTACTTTTCATGAGTGTAAGTATGTCATGTGATGTCATGACTGTACGATGAACTGCAGTTTTGAGAATGTATGGAGTTGAGTGTTTTAAAAACATTTAGGGAACTAATACTCTGCCATATTTAGCCAAAGGCTACTTGATAAGATAGTTTTTGACACATCCCCTCCTCGAAGGTGCTGCATTGTTTGTGTCAGTTTCCTTGCAATGTACTTTCCAGTTGCTTGTTTTGTGGCTTGTGTCATAGTATGTTTTCATGCCTATACTCCTTGTTTTGTTCTTTGTACAGGTACCGTCACCATGGCATCTTCATGTGGGCATTTCAGAGTTGTGGCATTGGCAGGTATCTGATGCTGTTCTGACTTACAAAGTGGGCATAGATTTTTCCAGGTAATGTAGTTCGCAGAGTCTGGCTGTAGAAGACCTTTACCAAGACAGTTTGCACAGTGTTTGGGTAGAGGTACAGAAGTGGACATTACACTTGCTTGGTGAGTTGTGTTGGGACTGATGCATCATGTGTGGCATCATGTGATCATAAAATATGTAGTCCTAGCTTTTGACGAATATATTTTCCCTTCACATGGGCTAAACACTCTTTTTGTATGACCTGTTGGGGAGGCCATGTTGGTATTGTGGTCTCCATCTGTTCCTGTATGTCTCTGTGCATGTACCTCTGTAGCTGCTTGATTTCCCGGAGTTCAGTAAATACCTGTCCCATCACGGCTTGGTACTCCTAATATACTCCTAATATTTGGCTGATGGTGTCTTTGCAAACAGCAGCCCCAGTGGCCTCACACCTCTGTCCCACAGCCTCCATTCTACGCACCCTACCCCCATGGGCCTGTGCCCTTGCCACAGGATGCCCGCTCCAACTTGTTCCTGGACCCTCATTGTCTGAAATGATGTGCTGCAACTCAGGATCCAGGACTGGGCGGGCATGAGATGGTAGACACTGTGCTAGCTACACTGGTTGGGGCGAATGATTGCCTATGACGTTGAAGCACCTGGGAGGTGAAGTTGTGGCCACAGTGAGACTCACTGTTGCCATCTGACCAGGTTGCCCAGATGGGCCAGAACCATCCACCATGTCCAGACATCAAGGAGTGTCTTCTTCAGTGAGGGCTTAATCCAGGGGGTAGTTGCAGTCTCTTCTGTGGGCTCTGAGTGCCCATTGGCAGCTCGACTTGTTGATGTAAAAGTGCAATGTTACTGGTTGTATTATGACATGTATCTCCAACGGTTTAGAGTTACAGTAAGCAGAGACCTTATACAAAGTTAAGTTGCAGTTAAGCCTATTGTGCCAAGTAACCATGGTACTGGATGTAGTGACATGACATATGTTAAGTATGCCAATTCATTTTGACTCAAGCTGCTGCTGAAATGTGCAGATCATGGGCACCTGGGAATATAGCCTGAAAATGACATCTTGCCACCAGTGCAGGCAAAGCAGTGGCTAGGAAGTATATGGCTTTGCCCATTAGGAGGCCTAGTTGAGTGTGATGCAGGCAGCCCCAGGACTTTGTTGTATATGTGGCTTTAGTCATCATATGCCTAGTGCAGTGTGAATGTGTCTGCTGCCAATACCAATCTGGTGATGCATGTTAAGGCCTTGTGAATACTTGTTAAGCACACTTGATAAGGTGTCATTCCTGTCCTCCTTTATTTCATGTTGGGTTAGCAAGTCAAGATGGAGCTATGTTGACAGATATGTCTGTGAGCTGGCCATGGTCTGTGCTTGATCAGTCCTAGGTGAGTATACGTCATTTGAGAGTTGACAAACAAGGGTATTTGAACAAGGGGACACTGTGCTGGTGGTTAGAGTTAGAATTATAGGGCATATTGGGCTTTGCAGTATTGTCACTCCCTCTACTTCCCGACACTTAGCAAATACTATCCTCCCAGGTGAGTACACTTCAATTGAGAGTTATCAAACAATTGTATTTGTAAAAGAGAACCCTGGGCTGGTAAGTGGAGTAACAGTAACTGAGCCTCCTGGCCTCAGCAGTCATGTCACTCCCTGTACTACACACACTATGCAAATGTGATCTCCCCAGGTAAGTACTTCAATTGAGAGTTACCAAACAATGGCATTTAGACAAGAGAACACTGGGCTGGTGAGTGGAGTAACAGTAACAGAGCCTCCTGGCCTCTGTAGTCATGTCACTCCATGTACTACACACACTATACAAATATGATCTCTCCAGTTGAGTACACTTCAATGAAGAGTTACCAAACAGGAGTATTCAGACTAGTGAACAGTAGCCTGGTATTTGGAGTTAGAAAAACAGTTCCTCCTGGGAGCTGCAGTTTGACCACTCTCTTTAGTACACACACTATACAAATGTTATCCTTCCAGGTGAGTGCACTTCAATTGAGAGTTACCAAACAGGTGTACTGGGGTAAGCGTACACTGGGCTGGTGACTGGATTTACAGACACAGGGGCTTAGCAATCAGGTCACTCCCTCTACTTCCCACACTATACAATGGTTTCCTCCCAGGTGAGTAAACTAAAAATAAGATTTACCAAAGAGAGGTCTGTGCACAAGTGAACACTGGTCTTGTGTTCGGAGTTGCTGAAACAGTGCCTCCTGGAAGTTGCAGTCAGGTCACTCTCTCTACTTCACACACTTGACAAAACAGTATCCTCCCAGGTGAGTGAAGTTAATTTGGGATTTGTCAAACAGGTGTAAGTGAACCTGTGAACACTGGTCTGGTGTTTTGAGTAATGGAAATAGTGCCTCCTGGGAGTGGAGACAGGTAACTCTCTGTACTACACACACTTTACAAATGTTGTGTATTACATATCTGTAGGCAGACTGCATTTGGGTTTGGGCATACATTTACCTGTTGAGACATATAATGTGTCCTGTTATTATTATTGGATATTGAAAGACTTACAGGCCTTATGGCATGTGATGCACCTTGGTAGCTGTGATGTTGGGTCCAACAATACAGATTCACAGTGTTTAAATGCAGATACTCTGGGTATTGAATGTTGGTGGGGTACACGTACAAGACTGGCAAAAGCTGAGCTGTGAGCATGCATAACATGGCATTTTTGTGACATATTTTTTGTGTTGTGACTTACCAGACTCCACTCCCACGTATTCCTGTCAGGCCCCCAGGATGCAGGATGGTCAAGACCTTCTCCACCCAGGGAAAGAGATGTAATGGGGCACTGGGAAGGCCACCACCAGTCTTCTTGGCTTGCAGCTGGTTCCTGGTGACCAGCTGTCCCTGAGGTCATTCCACTTCTTCCTGATGGCCTCTTTTGTGTGCAGGGTGGTGCCTACAGCATTCACTCTGTCAACTATCCTGTCCAACATTTCAATTTTCCTACTGAGAAGAGTGTGCTGGACCATTGTAGCCCTACTCTTATGATTTAATCCACCATGACTCTTAACTCATCTTCTGAAAAATGGGAATATTTCTGAAGTGACATGGTAGAAACAAAAAGTGGCAGTGAATTACTAAACAGGGGAAGTGCAAATGGGTGAGAATGGACAAAAGTTTGTGAAGGGTGTTCTATAGGATAGTTAAAAAAGGGTGCCTAATCTATGCAGTGTTTGGGAAATAAGGAGCTCTGGCTTCTGTGTTTTGCGTTGAAAATGCAAAGGATTATTGTGTGAAGGGGTGTGTTTTATAGTGTCCTTTGCAGGTGTGTCCACTGTGGCAATGTGTGTCAACTGTGTTGATTTCAAATTCATCCAAAGAGCATTTGTCTATTACTTTGCTGACCTTGAACCTCCATGGTTTGGACCATCATTAGCTGACCACCATGAAGGGACCAACACGGCAATTATGTGCTTATACTATGCTCAGTGGCTGGTCGCGGTGCTGTCAGCGCTGGATGTCAGACCCCTATTTCCAGGCCGCCACGCCACTGGCAGTCTGCCATTTTTGCTTGCAGGTCAGTGGTTATGCTTGTATAACCCGTAATAGGGCGGTCTGAAAGACCGCCAGCATGGTGGTCTTTTCAGGACTGCCAACGTAGCGGTCTGGAGTTCCAACCACCAAACTGATAATCAGGCCCGACGGTTGACGACTAGTCTTCATGCAGTAAGTGACCTCCCAGCACTTATAAAAACACCATTAAATAGGAGAAGTAGATTTAGGGTCCTGATGAAGCGTCATTGGATCATTTTTATGACCGTGAAGACGCGAAACATGCTGACCATGATATGTTAGGACTAGGTTTACTACCTTTTCCCTTATACGGAGTGTAGTGGGACATCATCCCCCGTATTTCACTCCCTTTATGTTTTAATCTTGACTTGAACCTTTCTTCTGGTCTATTAAATTGTGATGCCAGAGGTTCAAAGCCAATTTTAAAGCAGTTGGTGCCTTGATGCGGCTTTACAGCTCACAAGCTGTGAGTCATTGGTTCAGTTTTTGGCCTTTCAGTGATTAACAGTGCATTTCATCTTTGTGAAATCTTGTTAATAAAATTTGATCTATTGAACCATCATTCACCCTCGTGCCAAATCCAACCAGTATATATGGTAAAAATGAAAAAAACAGCTCCGCTGGAATCAGGCGTCGAAGCACACCCGTGACATGCTTGGTGTCGCATGTGGGACCCCGATGATGCAGCATGCCACCAACTAGGTTGGTGGGTGAGGGGTCTTTTTAACAGAAACCTAAGTGTGTTTTTAGTGTTTAAAATATCACAGAAGAACATGGACACATCAAAATGATCTATTACAAAACAACCTGTTTTTCCAGGGGGGGGCACCTGGGCTTTTGGTCCCAGATTTGGCGGTCATTAGGGAAACCTACCAAACCCAGACATGTTTGAAAACTAGACACCCGGTAGAGTTCAGGGAGGTGTCGCTTGTGTGGATCCCCCAACATTTTCTTACCCATACTCGCTGCAAACCTCAAAATCTGCTTAAAAAAGCATATTTTCCTCACTTTTATTTGTGGGATCACTGCACCAGCACAAATTTCCTACCACCCAGCGTTCCCCTCAGACTCCCAAGTAAAATGATACCTCACTTGTGTGGGTCCCCAAAGCAGAGTCAGCCTAAAAATGTATTTTTAAAAAATGTGCCTATCAACTAGCTGTGCTATCCCCTCAATCTCTACAAGTTTTTGGCCTTTTACTGTTGCAGGCACCAGTGCCACTCACACAAGTAAGGTATCATTTTTATAGGCAGACCGAGGGGAACACTGGATGGTAGGAAATTTGTACCGGCACAGTGATCCTACAAAGAAAATAGTGGAAAATATGATTTCTTTTTGCTATATTTGAGATTTTCAGAGGAGTCTGGGTAAGAAAATGTTGGGGATCCATGCAAGCCACTCCTCCCTGGTCTCCTCCAGGTGTCTAGTTTTCAAAAATGTCTGGGTTTGGTAGGTTTCCCTAATGACCACCGCACATGGGACCAAAAACGCAGGTGCCTCCCTACCTGCAAAAACAGGTAGTTTTGTAATAGATCATTTTGATGAGTCCATGTTGGGTTTTGGGGCATTTCCTAACACGGGCTCTGGGTGTACCCACACAAGCGAGGTACCATTTTTATCAGGGGACTTGGGGGAATACTGGGTGGAAGGAAATTTGTGGCTCCTCTCAGATTCCAGAACTTTCTAAGACCGAAATGTGAGGAAAATGTGTTTTTTTTGCCAAATGTTGAGGTTTGCAAAGAATTGTGGGTAACAGAACCTGCGACAGCCCCACAAGTCACCCCATTCTGAATTTACCTTGGTGTCTAGTTTTTAAAAATATATACGTTTGCTAGGTTTCCCTAGGTGCCAGCTAAGCTAGAGGCCAAAATCCACAGCTAGGCACTTTGAAAAAAAAATATGTCTGTTTTCTTTGGAAAAATGTGATGTGTCCACGTAGTGTTTTGTGGCATTTCCTGTCACCGGCACTAGGCCTACTCACACAAGTGAGGTACAATTTTTATCCGGAGACTTGGGGAAACACTGGGTAGAAGGAAATTTGTGGCTCCTCTCAGATTCAAGAACTTTCTATCACCAAAATGCGAGGAAAGTGTTTTTCTTGCAAAATGTTGAGGTTTGCAAAGGATTCTGGGTAACAGAACCTGGTGAGACCCACACACGTCACCCCATTCTGAATTTCCCTAGGTGTCTAGTTTTAAAAAATATATAGGTTTGCTAGGTTTCCCTAGGTGGCAGCTGAACTAGAGGCCAAAATCCACAGCTAGGCACTTTGCAAATAACAAGTCTGTTTTCTTTGGGAAGATGTGATATGTCCATGTTGTGTTTTGGGGCATTTCCTTTCGCGGGCACTAGCCCTACCCACACAAGTGGGGTACCATTTTTATCGGGAGACTTAGGGGAGTGCTGGGTGGAAGGAAATTTGTGGCTCCTCTCAGATTCCAGAACTTTCTATCACCGAAATGTGAGGAAAATGTGTTTTTGTTTTGCCAAATGTTGAGGTTTGCAAAGGATTGTGGGTAACAGAACCTGGGACAGCCCCACAAGTCACCCCATTCTGTATTTACCTTGGTGTCTAGTTTTTAAAAATATATACGTTTGCTAGGTGTCCCTAGGTGCCAGCTAAGCTAGAGGCCAAAATCCATAGCTAGGCACTTTGAAAAAAAATATGTCTGTTTTCTTTGGAAAAATGTGATGTGTCCACGTAGTGTTTTGTGGCATTTCCTGTTGCGGGCACTAGGCCTACTCACACAAGTGAAGTACAATTTTTATCGGGAGACTTGGGGAAACACTGGGTAGAAGGACATTTGTGGCTCCTCTCAGATTCAAGAACTTTCTATCACCAAAATGTGAGGAAAGTGTTTTTCTTGCAAAATGTTGAGGTTTGCAAAATATTCTGGGTAACAGAACCTGGTGAGACCCACACACGTCACCCCATTCTGAATTTCCCTAGGTGTCTAGTTTTAAAAAATATATAGGTTTGCTAGGTTTCCCTAGGTGGCAGCTGAACTAGAGGCCAAAATCCACAGCTAGGCACTTTGCAAATAACAAGTCTGTTTTCTTTGGGAAGATGTGATATGTCCATGTTGTGTTTTGGGGCATTTCCTTTCGCGGGCACTAGGCCAACCCACACAAGTGGGGTACCATTTTTATCGGGAGGCTTGAGGGAATGCTCGGTAGAAGGAAATTTGTGGCTTCTCTCAGATTCCAGAACTTTCTATCACCAAAATGTGAGGGAAAAGTATTTTTTTTGTTGCCAAATATTGAGGTTTGCAAAGGATTGTGGGTATCAGAACCTGGGACAGCCCCACAAGTCGCCCCATTCTGAATTTACCTTGGTGTCTAGTTTTTAAAAATATATACGTTTGCTAGGTTTCCCTAGGTGCCAGCTAAGCTAGAGTCCAAAATCCACAGCTAGGCACTTTAAAAAAAAATATGTCTGTTTTCTTTGGAAAAATGTGATGTGTCCACGTAGTGTTTTGTGGCATTTCCTGTTGCGGGCACTAGGCCTACTCACGCAAGTGAGGTACAATTTTTATCTGGAGACTTGGGGAAACACTGGGTAGAAGGAAATTTGTGGCTCCTCTCAGATTCCAGAACTTTCTATCACCAAAATGTGAGGAAAGTGTTTTTCTTGCAAAATGTTGAGGTTTGCAAAGGATTCTGGGTAACAGAACCTGGTGAGAGCCACACACGTCACCCCATTCTGAATTTCCCTAGATGTCTAGTTTTAAAAAATATATAGGTTTGCTAGGTTTCCCTAGGTGGCGGCTGAACTAGATGCCAAAATCCACAGCTAGGCACTTTGAAAAAAACATGTCTGTTTTCTTTGGAAAAATGTGATGTGTCCACATAGTGTTTTGTGGCATTTCCTGTCGCTGGCACTAGGCCTACTCATGCAAGTGAGGTACCATTTTTATCTG
Organism: Pleurodeles waltl; assembly: GCF_031143425.1. NCBI lineage: Eukaryota > Metazoa > Chordata > Amphibia > Caudata > Salamandridae > Pleurodeles > Pleurodeles waltl. The sequence continues at coordinate 649,952,826 of NC_090446.1, read as the reverse complement.
GAGACTTGGGGAAATGCTGGATGGAAGGAAATTTGTGACTCCTCTCAAATTCCAGAACTTTGTATCACCGAAATATGAGGAAAAAGTGTTTTTTTGGACAAATTATGAGGTTTGCAAATGCATCTGGGTAACAGAACCTGGTGAGAACGCCACAAGTCACCACATCCTGGGTTCCACTAGGTGTCTAGTTTTAAAAAATGCACAGGTTTGGTAGGTTTTCCTAGGTGCTGGCTGAGCTAGAGACCAAATCCACAGCTAGGCACTTTGCAAAAAACACATCAGTTGTCAATGTAAAAATTTGATGTGTCCATGTTGCATTTCCTGTTGAGAGCATTAGGTCTACCCACACATATGAGGTACCATTTTGATCGGGAGACTTGGGGGAACACAGAATAGAAGAACAGGTGTTATTGCTCCCTTGTCTTTCTCTACATTTTACCCTTCCAAATGTAAGACAGTGTGGTAAAAAGACATCTACTTGAGAAACGCCCTGTAATTCACATGCTAGTATGGGGACCCCAGAATTCAGAGATGTGCAAATAACAACTGCTTCTCAACAGCTTATTTTGTTCCCATTTTGGAAATACAAAGGTTTCCTTGATACCTATTTTTAATTCTTTATATTTCACCAAATGAATTTCTGTATACCCAGTATACAATGAAAACCCACTGCAAGGTGCAGCGCCTTTATTGGCTCTGGGTACCTATTGTTCCTGATTAATCTAAAAGCTGTATATATCCCCACAACCAGAAGAGTCCAGCAGATGTAACGGTATATTGGTTTAAAAAATCTGCCATAGCTGGAATAAGTTATAGAAGAAAACATGGACAGAAATGGCTCTTTTTTCACCTCAATTTCAATATTTATTTTAATTTTAGCTGTTACTTTCTGTAGGAAAACCTTGAAGAATCTACACAAATGACCCCTTGCTGAATTCAGAATGTTGTCTACTTTTCAGAAATGTTGAGCTGTCTGGGATCCAGCATTGGTTTCACACCCATTTCTGTCACTAACTGGAAGGAGCCTCAAAACAAAAAACAAAAAAAAAAAAATGGGATATGTCCCAGTAAAATGCCAATATTGTGTTGAAAAATGTGGTTTTCTGATTCAAGTCTGCCTGTTCCTGAAAGCTGAGAGGATGGTGATTTTAGCACCACAACCCTTTGTTAATGCCATTTTCAGGGGAAAAAACACATGCTTTCTTACGAATCCTTTTTTCCCATTTAAAAAAAAAGAATTTGCTGTATTTTGGCTAATTTCTTGGTCTCCTCCAAGGGAACCCACAGACTCTAGAATCCCTAGAATGTTGGGAAAAAAAGGACACAAATTTGGCATGGGTAGCTTTCGTGGACAAAAAGTTATGAGGGCCTAAGAGCGAACTGCCCCAAATAGCCAAAAAAGGCCTGCCACCTGAGGGGGAAAAGGCCTGGCAGCGCAGGGGTTAATATGCTGTAATGATGACAGAGTCTTCTTACAGTTGCTGATACAGCAATGAGAACAAAATATTAAAGGAGTGAGAAGTGTGGATTTAAGTATGTGCTGGTGCGCGAAAGGAGGCTTTATTAAGGTCTAATTAGCAGCCTTCTTAGAATGTCATCCAGAGTAAATCACAATCAAGGTACAAACTGCAAGCATAGCAGGCAGTCTACATCACATGTACTTAAAAGAAGGGCACTACCTAGCCAAGTTAATGTAGTACTCATATAAATGGGAATAACATAGCAGACTGAAGGGAATAAAAAAGAGTACACACTAATGAATGCAAAATATGTCGACCTATTAGGACTAGTGGTGATTTTGCAGTGGGTCATGTTAAGCTCGGTCCCTACTGAGTGTATAAAATCTGAAAATACCCCCAATTGCCATCATTGAAATAGCCCTATCACTGTGTGTCTCATCATGGCTGTGCTGAACCCTGAATCAATGTAACGGATACCAGGGGATTTCTTCATTCAACCCCACAAAATAGATTTTTAGTCCATACACCCACTTCTGCTCCCTATGTAATAAGGATCTCTTTCAGTCATCAGTACTACCATTTAGCCGTTGTTTCTCAATGACAATTCACTGAAGATCATTCTCTATATGGTGCACCTCGAAAATAAGGATTAGTAAGTTTTGTGGACATACGGGCACCACTTATACTCCCATGCTCAAATAATTGTGTTTTTACCTTCCTCAGGCTCATACCTATATATCTGAGCCCACATAGGCAAGAGATACCATAGATAAACCTCTGTATTATAGTTCGTATGGGATATAAGTTGCCATGGTGTACATACATCCAGGTTCACTTTGTTAGTGGTCTTGGTAAATTTACATACACTACATCTGCCACAATGGGAAATGGACCTAATTGGATGCCTCTCCCAAAGGTCTCTAGGCATAATTAGTTTTTTGGGTCTTGGTTGAGTATGCACCAATTCATCCTCCAGATTCCTACTTCTTTTAAAAGAGAACATAGGTGGTCTAAAATCTAGTCCATTAATATCCAGGATTTTCCAATGTTTATTAATCATTCTTTTCACCTGATTTGATGTTTTACGATATGTAGTAACACAAATCAGCTTTGCAGTCATTTCTTTAGCCTTACGTTCTAGTAGGGCTTCTCACTTGTTATTACGTTCCCGATTCTATGCTCTTGATACTGAAAAGGGGGAGAAACCCCAACTTCTCAACCTGTCTGATAGAGATAGAGCTTCCTGGTCAAAGAAAATTACTCAAGTACAGTTACTGTGTCCTTAAGAATTGACCGATAGGGGAGTTTTCTTGTAATGATCTCAGATGACAACTTTCAGGAGACTGTTCCAGTCTGTCAGTTGGTGGAATAAATGTGTAGTCCATTGGTTCCCAACCTGTGGTCCAGGGACCACAGGGGGTCCGCAAAGCCTCCTCAGGGGGTCCGCGACTGCTTAGAAAATTAAATAATATTAACAGATTAGGTCCCTAGCTTTCAGTAATGACTAAGTGGGGGTCCCCAGATTCCAATAATGATTCAGGGGGGGTCCCTGGGTTCCAGTAATGATAAAGTAGGGGTCCACAGAAGTAAAAAGGTTGGGAACCACTGGTGTAGTCAATTACCCATTAATAGGTACAGTAACTAAATCAAGAAAATGAAGATCTGTCTTCGTGATTCTGGACATAAACCTAAGAAATTGATACCAAGAGTTTATCCAGTCCATAAAACTCAATCGCCTCGGTTTCAGAGCCTTGCCAAACCAACAGGACAAATCTTGCCTGAACATGACTGCCTTTTTCTCTGCCTTAACCACGCATGTGCCAAACTTTGCATATGCATGGTTAAGGCAGAGAAAAAAGCAGAGAGCAGTCTATTGGATTGGGAGAGGACGCAGTGATGTAAGTGGGACTGGGGCAGGGTTGGGGGGAGTTTTTAGGGGTGGAGGGTGGATTAGGGGCTTAGGGTGGGTGGGAGGTTTGGGGTCGTTTTTTATAGGGACGGGTGGGGGTTGGGGAAGTTTATTTTTTAGGGTTTAGGGAGGATTGGGGGTCGGGGTAGTTTATTTTGTAGGGGTGGGATGGAGGGGTGGGCTAGTTTATTTTTAGGGGTGGTGTGGGGGTGAGGTAGTTTATTTTTTGGGTGCTGCGAAGGCTAAAGAAAGGGCGGGAGGAGAGGAGGAAGAATCGGGAGAGGACACAGTGAGGTAAGTAGGCCTGGGGGTGGGTTTGGGGGAGGTAGTTTTTTAGGGGTGGGGTGGATTTAGAGCTTAGGATTTTAGTTTGCTTCTTAGGGGCAGTGGTGGGGGGTTAGGGAAGTTTATTTTTTAGGGCTTATGGTGAGTGGGAGTTCGAGGAAGTTAAATTTTTAGGGGTGGGGTCATTTATTTTTTAGGGGTGGGGAAGGTTTAAGGAAGGGCGGAAGGAGGGAGGAGAGGAGAGGAGAAGAGAGGAGAGGAGGAGAGGAGAGGAGAGCACATGGTGAGGTAAGTGGGGCTGAGGCAGTGTTGGGGATAATTTTTAGAGGTGGAGTGGATTTCGGGCTTAGGGTGGGCGGGGGATCGGTAGTTTATTTGTTAGGGGCGAGGTGGAGGAGTTCATTGTCATTTATTTTTTAGGTCTTAAGGTGGGTGGGAGGTAGAGGCAGGGTGGGGGGTGTTGGGGTAGTTTTGTTTAGGGCGTGGGGTGGGGTGGGTGTGGGGTGTCTGGGGATCTTACATATTAGAGGTGGGTGTAGTTTTGGGCCTCAGGTCAGGTGTGGGGTTGGATTCTTTTTAAGGTTAAGGGGGGCTTGTATGACACAACCACGCATGCTGTTTCCACATGTGCCTTTACTAAGCATGCTTTTAAAACAAAATTAGTTGTAAAGCATGGATGGTAAAGACATGCATGGAAAAGACATCTGTCATGGTTTCGTCCATGTAGGTAAGACATGCTTGCTAAAGACAAGCGTGGTTGTGTCATACAACCCCTGGAAACAGATCTCACCCTTTTGTCGGAATACTCATGCATGCTCAGACGAAACACAAAAGGGATACAATATATGTTTTCTATATTTTTATTGAAACAATTGCAATCTTGTATAGAGGGTATCAGTTGTGATAATTAGGCAGATGAAACAGAGTAAAGTTAGCAGCATTATGAACAAGGTAAAGATAATGAATACTCCAACCATGGTGAATGATTTCTAGAGATTCTAGAGGTTTCCACCTAACACAAAGACTATCCTGAGAGCATAGTGGGTATACCCCTCTGCCTGGCCTGATCTAAGGAACTAGTCTTATACCTGGAAATGGCTTCAGGAGTCAGCCTGTAGTGTGGATGGCAACCATCTCAGGAAGCTGGTAGATTAGCACCAGTAGACCTGCATGTCGAACACAGCATTTGTCCCGGGATAGTTGTGGCTGGAATGCTCCTCTACCCCTTCCAGGTCAGTGCCTCATTTAAATAATAATGCCACACAGTGTTAGAAGCACATCTCTGATGCAATGCTAGGTCTAGTTGTTAGAAGCTGTCTCCTGAATGGGCAATGCAAGCACTAGAATATTGTGTAATGTGTTCCCAGCCTTGAACAGAAAGTACTGATTACATGTCGGAATAGGCTAATAAAACAAGTATCTTGTACAATATCATCTTAGAATAATAACTTGCAAGTAAAATGTGTAAAAAGTCAAAGTGTAAAAATAAGGGAACCAACTCGGGTCCAAGAGGTCCTCACTACAGTTGTATCTAACATTCAGGCCTGCAACTCTTCTTTTGCCCCCACAGCCAGACTGGCTTCCCAGGGTGCCTCTTGTTGAAATCACTGTGTCAGAGCCTGTTAGAGTGTCTCTGCTGGTGTTTTCTTTTACCAATCGGTGCATACTTTAAATGAGGGAAACAGAATGGCAAAGCAATTTGAGTGTATCCACAGTCTGGTTGCTGGAAGCTCACCCTCGTTCTACCAGAACTTCTGTCTCTGAGTTTCTTGTGGTATAGAGACTGTCTAAAACTGGGCTTTAGTATTAGATGTGAGAGGACACTAGGATTACTGTGGTAAATAATTTAAAATACCTCTAAATTTGCCTTGTAAGTTAAATAATAATAAAAAATAGGAAAGAGACGGGGTCCGAGATGTAGAGAATAATCGGGATTTATTCAATAACTCGAGTTAAGGGAGAGCTCCTTCACCAAGCGGGTTAGGGAGTAGTCTGTCTTACTTTGCGCAGCATAGAGCTCTTATACATTTTTCTACTACATGCAAACAAATGGCAGAGGTTCAATCATTTTCCACTAGTTAGGTATAAAAACATTTGTATGCCTCAGGGGAGAGGAGTGGGAGATTGCTTACAAACAAAAAATGTGCAAACAGCTGAAGCGTATAATAGTGTGTAGTAAATGGCAGGTATGACCTTGTTCCAATTGCAGGTTATTCCGTGGAAATTAGTTTTTCTCAAAATTGGCTTAACCGCAGGTATGTGGCCAGTCTGGTATTCGGCCTTAGGCATATTACACGATGTAGCTGCTTTCAAGCTGCATCTTTTTCTGCCTATTTCCTCTGCGACGGGGTGTTTAAAACACTCAAGAAATGGATGCCATATTCAATATGGTTGTCCTGATGTCAAATGAACAGTGGTTGCACGAAGGGTGAGAAACTATTTTTCCACATTCCCTCCTTGCACCAGAGTGCAACCATTGTCCTCTATCTCGATGGCCATAAGATCATCAATATGATCTTGGAGCATAATCTTAACATTTTCTTTTTTCTGGATGTTTGGTTTAGGAATGCACATGGTAGCACACAATCCACAGAGTGGCGGGCCACACTGGATGCACAGGCAGCATCCCATTAATGTAAACAATGCTATGCCAATAGCAGAAATCAATTTCCAGCCCCATGTGGAGACTAGTCCCCAAAACCATCCTGACCAGGTCCAGTTGCCAGGATCCTGGTGTAAGCTGGACGCAATTTTGTGCAATCTAGAAATAGCCTCATAGACAGAGGGGGCATTATCAGGTATGAAAACACAGCAGCTCGACCCGATAATTTTACATGCTCCGCCCCTCTCTGCTAGTATGACATCAAGAACAAGACGATTTTGAAGCGCTACCATTCTGATAGCGGATTGTTCCTGTGTAAAATTTCCCAGAGCAGCTATAGTCTGATTTACAACTGCTTCTACTGTTCGAGTAAGCCTACGGATAAGCTTACTATTCTGAATCGGTCCAATAAAGAAGAAGAAACCTCTATTGAAGTCTGTATACTGTTCCAGGGTAGTCTCTGTTTGGTCTATCCCCGAAGTATCTATAGATCTCTTATGCCTTTCATTAGGGAGTAGGCGATCCTTATGATACATCGGCGGGGTAAGGAAAACGGGAGGCAATAGGAAAGATATATAGCATCTTCCTCCCAATCCGAGGGGAAGACGTATATAGGCTATCTCTCCACAGACAAAATATGTATGTCTAGACGCTGGAAACGTTGATTGGCCTTTATCCTCGAAACTCACAGTAATATTACATTCACTGTGTCCTACCTGGATTATACCAGTCTTCTGGACACACAGCTGTCCTTTCATTTTGGAAACAGATATGGAGGTTGGTCGGCCTTTCTTTTTAGGCTTGGTATTTACTAATTTGGAAGACCAATACTCCTGTTTATACTCTTCACTTTCGAATATAGTCCCCTTAGCCTGTGGTATTCCATTATCGTCGGGATAACAGACTTGATTAAGGACGGTATTCATATCTCCCCATGGCCACCCATTCTTACATATCCGAGCATCTCCTTCAGGGCATGCGGAATTGGAGGTATTGTACGCTGTTATTAAGGCAAACCAAGCCTCACAGGTACCATTATATGAAAATGGAAAAGGTACCAATGGCATCCCTCCGTCATTCTGATGAGGGGGAATCTGTCCGCATATCCAGCAATCGGTAGTATTGGCAACCTGGTGAGTATAGTGTAACATCCGTAGAAAGGAGTTATTTTGCATAGCTAATCTGTGGGCCCGTTCATGAGGCGTAAGATCATAATAGGTATGTTCTTGTGTACTGTTGGGTGAGAATATAGGGAATTGACTAGATGGAAAAATTAAATGTAAAACCCAACCTAAACATATTGCTGCTGCCAGAAACAACATTAACACCATTATACAAAAATTTCTTTTAGCACACATTTTCTTTCATTATTTGTCTCTCAACATCTTCTGCTTCACTGTCTCCGTCGTCATTTTTGTCAGGTATACTTCTCAGAGCCCCTGCCGTTTCACCAACAAGTAGAGCTTGTTTGGACTTAATTGACCTGGGCTCGAGTAGATGACCTGAGTTTAGATCTATAAGTCTGCTGGAGACTTTCTTCTGTGGGTAATGTCAATTGTTCTGCGTTCTGTTGTGTCTGAAGTGGCGATGTCTGTCCACTTTTTTCCTTGGGAAAATGTTTCTTACAATGACTGGCATGGAGCCATCCCTTACGACCTTCGACTTTTACAGCTGTCCTGGTAACCAGTAGAACGAGCTTCGGTTCCTTCCATCGAGGCTCAAGAGGTGTTGTTCGATCAAAATTGCGAATATAAACCCAATCGCCTGGTTTGATCTGGTGCTCTTTGGGCTCAGTATTATCAGGAAATGCGGCTGCAACCTGTGAACAACAAGATTGAAGTGCAGACATCAAGGAAGCCAGGTAATCAGTCAGTACAGGTATTTCAATATCTGTTATAGACTTAGCTCGAGGTATCCCCCATATGTTAGGTGGTCTTCCAAAAACTATCTCGTAGGGCGCGAGCCCCGTTCTGGAATGAGGAATCATACGCATGTAAAACAGAGCTACTGGTAAGGCAGTAATCCAATCAACTCCCTTTTCAGCACATATCTTTTCCATCTTGTTTTTTAAAGTCTGGTTATGTCGCTCAACCAGGCCTGCTGCCTGTGGATGACGCACACAGTGAAATTTCCACTGGTATCCCAACAGGAGCGATATCTTTTTCATTAATTCAGACGAGAATGGTTGACCATTATCAGAATATATAACTCGGGGCAGACCGAACCTAGGGAAATACTCCTTAATCAATTGTTTAGCTGTAGTGCTGGCAGTATAGTCAGGTACAGGATAAGCTTCGGTCCATCGTGTTAATGTACATACTACTACGAGTACATACTTCTGTCCTCTGCACCTTTCCATTTGTATATAGTCCATCTGTATAACTTCAAAAGGGTGTTCAGGAGGATGAAATCCTCCTGCCCCTACTGTTGTGCCTTTTCCAATATTATACTGACAACATATCATACATGTTTGGACTCTTTGTTTGGCTGCTGCCCTAAGATGTTTATTGTCCCATATATGTTGTATTGCGTCTAGCATAGCTTTTTCCCCAAGGTGGGCTGGTCTATGTATTGTATCTATAATAATCTGCACCATGGCATCGGGAAGATACCAGACTGCTTTATGTGGTGTCATCCATCCTTGATCAGTTAGTATCCCTCCTTCCTCTTTCCATTTTTCTTTTTCCTCATTTGTGGCGTGACTCTGTATGTCTTGGATATCCATAGTTATATCTTGTGTGACCTGCATATGCATAAATTCGGGACCGTGATGCAGCGTACTCTCTACATCTTTCTGTGTCATGTCTTGAGCTGTTTGATCTGCTAATGCATTTCCTAATATAACATGATCTGTCCCCTTTGTGTGTGCTTTGCATTTTATTATAGCTATTTGTTCTGGTAGATGTATATCATCTAACAATTGTGTTATCAAGTCTGCATGTTGTATTTTTGATCCATGCGATGTCATGAATCCTCTTTCTCTCCATAATGTTCCAAAATTGTGTACTACTCCAAAAGCGTACTGTGAATCAGTATAAATATTTATTTATTTTCCTTTACCCAATTGACAGGCCCTACTCAATGCTATCAACTCGGCCGCTTGTGCTGAGAGAATGGGTATCTGTTTGCTTTCTAAAATTTGAGTATTTGTGGTAACAGCATAGGCGGCCCTTATCTCCCCCTTTTCTGTTCTTTTACAAGAACCATCCACGTAAATATTTTCTTCTGCATCTGGTAATGGAGTGTCTTTTAAATCTGTTCGTGGTTTTGTCACTTGTTCAATCACTTCCATACAATCATGTACCTCATCTATGTTCTCGTGAATGGGTAAAAGTGTGGCAGGGTTCAGGGTATTGCATCATAAGATCTGTATGTGAGGTTGAAAAAGTGTCAGTTCATACCCTGACAGTCTTGCTATTGTTAGATGTTGTGTCTGTGTTCTGTTAAGCAATAGTTCTACTGCATGGGGAACTCGTACTATCAAAGGATGTCCCAATACCATAGCATCGCTTTGTCTAATAGCTTGAGCTGTTGCTGCTACAGCCTTCAGGCATGCGGGAAGAGCTTGTGCTACAGGATCTAAGGTGGATGAAAAATATCCACATGGTCTTTGTTTTCCAGCTTGCTCTTGTGTCAGGACCGATAGAGCGGTCCCATTCTTTTCAGTGACGAATAGTGTAAAATCTTTATGATAATCAGGGGTGGCCAACACCGGGGCCTGACACATCGCCTCTTTCAATGTTTTGAAAGCGAGCGTGTGTTCCTCTGTCCAGGGAAGCTGGGGAAACATGCTGGCTTCTAATGTTGTCAATTTTGCAAGTGGTTTTGATATTAGTGCAAATTGGGGTATCCATTGTCTGCAGTAGGACGTTAGTCCTACGAATTCGCATACCTGTCTCTGTGTTTTTGGCTGTGGTATATTTTGTATCAATTGTATTCTCTCCTTTGTTAGCTGTCTTCCCTCCTTTGACAGTAAGTGCCCTAAGTAGGTCACCTGCTGTTGACAGAATTGCAATTTCTTTGGCGACACTTTGTGGCCATTTTCAGCTAAGAATGTTAATACCAATAATGAAGCTTCTACACATGACTGTTCAGATCTGGCCGTAATGAGTATATCATCGACATACTGCAGAAGGGCTGTTTGATCAGGCAAATAATTTAAAATACCTCTAAATTTGCCTTGTAAGTTAAATAATAATAAAAAAAAAGAAAGAGACGGGGTCCGAGATGTAGAGAATAATCAGGATTTATTCAATAACTCGAGTTAAGGGAGAGCTCCTTCACCAAGCGGGTTAGGGAGTAGTCTGTCTTACTTTGCGCAGCATAGAGCTTTTATACATTTTTCTACTACATGCAAACAAATGGCAGAGGTTCAATCATTTTCCACTAGTTAGGTATAAAAACATTTGTATGCCTCAGGGGAGAGGAGTGGGAGATTGCTTACAAACAAAAAATGTGCAAACAGCTGAAGCGTATAATAGTGTGTAGTAAATGGCAGGTATGACCTTGTTCCAATTGCAGGTTATTCTGTGGAAATTAGTTTTTCTCAAAATTGGCTTAACCGCAGGTATGTGGCCAGTCTGGTATTCGGCCTTAGGCATATTACACGATGTAGCTGCTTTCAAGCTGCATCTTTTTCTGCCTATTTCCTCTGCGACGGGGTGTTTAAAACACTCACAAAATGGATGCCATATTCAATATGGTTGTCCTGATGTCAAATGAACAGTGGTTGCACGAAGGGTGAGAAACTATTTTTCCACATTACCATGGTACACTCGCCATACCCCCAACCACCCAGTCCTCTGAGCCAAGTTTGGAATGACTGAGCACTTTGTTCATCTTGTAAATACCCAAAGTAGGTAGAGTTAGCTCAGGGAACTTTTACCCCATTAATTAGGATGCAACCAGGGGTCATTCACACCCACTAGTTTATGCCAGACATAAATGTAGCATCTCTAGGTACCCACATTAGAACACTCCTGGGCCCATGGAAGACCAGAAGAGGTTTGAACTGCTGTCCTCAACCTCAAAGAGCCTAGAAGACTAGACCTGTTCTCCCTAGTACCCAGGACAAAGAAGTGGACTCCAAGGGTCATTAGGCTGGCTTCAAGTCAAAGCTACAGGGACACAAAACTACAAGAGGTCTTTTCCTGCACTTTCCAGTTGACAAGTAGCAAATGGACCTTGATTAGGTACCCCTGGTAGCCTCTACCTATCATCCTGTGAGCTTTTAATTGTACCCCTGACATACTGGGAGGCTTTAGAAGTGTACTTACATGTTGGTTTAGGACTTAAATGATTGACGTCAGAAGGTAAAATCTTTGACCAGGAGAACCAAGGTTAGTGTAGCGGAGCTGTGCTCCATCATGGTCAGCGTGAAATTGCGATTTTGTCCTAATCTATAGCGACTATCATTAGCACTTTGTGTTCTGTGGTGGTTTTTCTAATTAAATGTTAAAAATTCACATCTCCCTCTCCCCTTATTGGATTTTTGTTATTTTAGTGCTGTTCTGTTTATTAAATTGTACCCCATTTTTCTAATTTATTTAGGTATTTTTATTGTTTTGCATTTTGACTTTATTACTGTTTTAGTACTGCATAAATACTTTACACATTGCCTCTAAGGTAAGTCTACCTGCTCTACGCCATAGCAACCAGGAAGTTGAAACGAGGTTTATTTAGTCACTTTAGTGATTACACCTGAGAAGCATTGTGATTCTTACTTGTGGTGGGAATTGACCCCCCTCAACTAATAACCCAATTTCTTACTGAGAACTTTTGTTGTGTTTGTGGATAATACCGAAGACCTTGCAGTTTTAAATTTCGAAGGCTATCTGGAGTTAACCATGGGCAAGATAACTAATGATTACTATGGTGGAAACTAACATTCCCTGTATGGTTTCAGCTGATTTCATTGGAATTCTAAAATAATATGGCGCTCCACAACCAATATTATCCATTAGTGATACCCCAGCAATTTATGATGCCTAAGGCACTGATGATAAAGTTACAATTGTTTGTAACTTTATCACAATTGATTGCTGTGTGAAAAGACATTGGCTAGCAGCTTCTAGGCACAGAATGGCACTACTTTCTTTGCCAGTGAAGGCATTGTTTTTTTGCAGCATGCCATCAGTCATAGAGAAAGGAATCAATGCCTGAAGTGGACTGACCTATTGCCCATGCTGTTTGCTGTGGTTTGCAGAACCAACATGTGAGTGGTACAAAGTTAGGACAAACGATAAAGAGGAGAGCCCTCCAAATAAATGTATGGCATAGGTATAATTTTGTTTAAATCTAAAGGGCTTTTCTAAGGCTAGAACTGAAACATATTACTGCATTTGAAAGATCTCATTGTTTGGCGTTTGATGTAAAATGTGACTTGTGTTTTTCAGTTTTATTTAATTAAAAAAGTGCATAAGTCAGCTAGTAATAAATGTTTAACTCTATGCTTTGGGCAGTAATGGTGTTTCTTCAACTTCATCCAGATTTATCAACTGGTGGCAAGAATTGCACCACAAACAGAGTCACTAAGTCCACAGAATTAACCTATAAGCTACATTTGGGACGATTGCAAAAAGCTGCTTTTCATTGTGACACGCATCAGATTTCAGATCATATGTTGTCTTTCTAATATATGTATAGATATATATATATATATACATATATATATAAGATCGCTCAATCCTCCGCCGAGGCGGGGTTGTGGTCCCAAATATTCAAAAACTACCATCTGTCCAGCCCAGGCGTTCTCCCTCCAACGCACTCATGACAAAGAAGAACAGCCTTGGCCACTCTGTCTTACTAAAGTAAAGTTTAGTAGGCCTATTAAAGGGGTGTGACAGGATGTTAAGAGCTGTAGCGAGTATGCAATATAATGCTGGGTTACCAGGGAGGAGGACTCAGGATGCAGCGTGGGCCACAGAATGCTGGGGATTGGGTTATACAAAAAGCTTGGTGCCATAGTAAACGGGGCACAGTAGGCCAGGTGCTTCTGAGGGATGGGTACAGTAAACTACACAGAAACTTGTCAGAGTGCTAGCTCCCACCTTATGCAACACACTCCTGCAGCAGACCTGTACTACTATGACTCATATACCCTTTCTCAAAAAAGTTAGACATCTTTTTATCAATTATGTATTGTTTTCCAGTTGTGTCCTCAGCAAAGGGGCCCAAAGTGAGATGATCGTGTGATTATAAGATTCCTTAATATAATATAACAGCAGGAGAGGCTAGAGAGCAATCAAAAGAGGTACAGAGCAGTAGAGATCCCATCTTAAGACTTATTTTCCCTGTGCTGTGAAGGTTTTTTCCAATAGTTGAGACTTGTGGCACGGTGAAGCTTCCAGAAGGTGGGCTACCTAAGGGTCCAACAGGAAGTTAGTGCATTTCCATGTAGGAGAGGAGGTAAACACCTCTCCTGCCTTCTGGTCATCAAACTTAATTAGCACAGAAGCAGCATGGCAGCAGCGCCAGGCCTGCCAGAACCACTTTTAGAGGGCCACAGAGCAGGCAAATGTTACTGGGCTACATGTAGTTGGGGGCTTACACTCCTGCTGTCCTTGGGCAAGGCCTACTATGGGCTCTGCACAACTAAGCGAAGCATTCCTTAAGCACTTGACCCTCAGTGGTAGCGTGGGGCAAGCACCCCCGTTTCAAGGGGATGTTAAAGTGTTGGTTTCAGAATGTGCACACAACTCAACACACCCTCCATCAACACCAAAAAATTAGGCATTTATTATGCACTAGAGTTTAAATCTATCACAGAGAAATAATCAACACAATCCCTTGCAGAGATGTCTAGCACGGGTGAATTTACCCAAGTCCCTCCCACCTAGGCACATTCTCCTGTTCTGAAGTGTCTCATTGTATATGAAGCAACTCTTTCACAGGTGTAACCCCCTCTGCTCTCTAGGTTCACAAGTTCAAAGCAAGTGTTTACAAGGCTCTTACACAGTTCTCAATGTGGCACAAGGAGCCTTGGTCCACAAGTCTTAATGAGCCTCTGCTTGGTGTGTCTTAACCAGGCACTTGCAGCAATGTAACAGTCTTCTTCTTCTATGCTCTGGCACATGTTCGGGTGATTTCAGTGCTGGAACAGAAGTGCTAAGGCCTGGTTTTTGGCAGTCCCACCTTCTACCATAACCATTGTGCTCTGCCCTCCCTATCCCGCAATCTTCCTAAATCATAATTGTTAGAAATGGGGTTTTTGGTTGGCAGTCAGGTTACCCTCTGTCCAAGCAAAAGCCCTCACTCTAGTCAGGGTAAGTCACACACTATCCAAGATTATCCTGTGCCCACCCTCTGGTAGCTTGGCACGAGCAGTCAGGCTTAACTTAGAAGGCAATGTGTAAAGTATTTGTGCAATAAATCATACAATACCACCATATAGCACCACAAAAATACACCACACAGTGTTTAGAAAAATATATAATATTTATCTGGATAATTGTAGGTCAAAAAGAATAAAGTTGCAATGGAAAATTGTAGAAATATCACAGGGAAGTGATATAAAGTGTCTTAAGTCTTTAGAATGCAATAAAGTGTCTTTCAAGCACAAAGTACCTGGTTTCTGGTGGAAAATCTCCTCAGAGGGCCACAGGCGGAGAGATGCGTGGAAAAAGGGTGTGTGCGTCGATTTCTCCTCAGCACACAAAGACTTGCGTCGTTCTTTTCCACGCGGGGAAGTCGGGCGTCGTTTTCCGGCACGCAGACAGTCTCTTTTTGTGGATCGCGGGGATTACCAGATGTCCCGGGTCTGTGCGTGGATTCTCCTGCTGTTTTTCCGGCTGCGCGTCGTTCTGCAGGGCTGCGCGTCGAAGTTTCGATCTCACGGTCAGCGTCGCGTCGATTTCTCCTTGGAAGTCGGGCGCCGGTGTCCTTGCGAGGCCGTGCGTCGAAATTTTGGTCTCACGGCAGGCGTCGCGTCGATTTCTCCTTGGAAGTCGGGCGGCGTTGTCCTTGGGAGGCCGTGCGTCAAAGTTTCGCACTCACGGTAGGCGTCGCGTCGATTTCTCCTGGAAAGTCGGGCGGCTTTGTCCTTGCGAGGTTGTGCGTCGAAGTCTCGATCGTCCCGAGGGCGTCGCGTCGATCAGCGTCGGTGTGCGGCATTTTTCTCGCCGCGAAACAAGCTGTGCGTCGAAATTTTCGGCGCACGGAGCGTCCAAGTGAAAGGAAGAAGTCTTTTTGGTCCTGAGACTTCAAGGAACAGGAGGCAAGCTCTATCCAAGCCCTTGGAGAGCACTTTCACAGCCAGACAAGAGTTCAGCAAGGCAGCAGGGCAACAGCAAGACAGCAGTCCTTTGTAGAAAGCAGACAGGTGAGTCCTTTGAGCAGCCAGGCAGTTCTTCTTGGCAGGATGTAGTTTCTGGTTCAGGTTTCTTCTCCAGCAAGTGTCTGATGAGGTAGGGCAGAGGCCCTGTTTTATACTAAGTTGTGCCTTTGAAGTGGGGGTGACTTCAAAGAGTCTCTAAGAAATGCACCAAGTTCCCTTTCAGCTCAATCCTGTCTGCCAGAGTCCCAGTAGGGGGTGTGGCAGTCCTTTGTGTGAGGGCAGGCCCTCCACCCTCCCAGCCCAGGAAGACCCATTCAAAATGCAGATGTATGCAAGTGAGGCTGAGTACCCTGTGTTTGGGGTGTGTCTGAGTGAATGCACAAGGAGCTGTCAACTGAA
This sequence comes from Pleurodeles waltl, assembly GCF_031143425.1. NCBI lineage: Eukaryota > Metazoa > Chordata > Amphibia > Caudata > Salamandridae > Pleurodeles > Pleurodeles waltl. The sequence goes on along the minus strand of NC_090446.1, from coordinate 649,936,897 downwards.
CCTAGCCAGACGTGGATTGAAGGGCACAACAAGATTTTAGTGCAAAGAAATGCTCACTTTCTAAAAGTGGCATTTCTAGAATAGTAATATTAAATCCGACTTCACCAGTCAGCAGGATTTTGTATTACCATTCTGGCCATACTAAATATGACCTTCCTGCTCCTTTCAGATCAGCAGCTGCCACTTCAACAGTGTATGAGGGCAGCCCCAATGTTAGCCTATGAAAGGAGCAGGCCTCACAGTAGTGTAAAAACGAATTTAGGAGTTTCACACTACCAGGACATATAACTACACAGGTACATGTCCTGCCTTTTACCTACACCGCACCCTGCTCTAGGGGTTACCTAGGGCACACATTAGGGATGACTTATATGTAGTAAAAAGGGGAGTTCTAGGCTTGGCAAGTACTTTTAAATGCCAAGTCGAAGTGGCAGTGAAACTGCACACACAGGCCTTGCAACGGCAGGCCTGAGACAGGGTTAAGGGGCTACTGAGGTGGGTGGCACAACCAGTGCTGCAGGCCCACTAGTAGCATTTAATCTACCTGCCCTAGGCACATGTAGTGCACTCTACCAGGAACTTACAAGTAAATTAAATAGTCAATCATGGATAAACCAATCAGTGTACAATTTACCCAGAGAGCATATGCACTTTAGCACTGGTTAGCAGTGGTAAAGTGCCCAGAGGTCAAAAGCCAACAACAACAGGTCAGAAAAAATAGGAGGAAGGAGGCAAAAAGTTTGGGGATGTCCCTGTCAAAAAGCCAGGTCCAACATGACCCCCGACCAGCCTAAAGCCAGGGGAGAACAATCACTATCCTGATTTACTTCCCTGTTTGAGGCGACAGAACAAGGACCCAGGCCCACAACAGCAGGGGCATGCTCCAGTTCTTCGCCTTCCTGACTCCAATTGGATCACTCTGTCCATACTCTCAGGGCCCACTAAGCCAACCCATGGGGAACCTTTCTCCTTACCTGCGGATCCCATCTGTGCAGCACCTAACCTTACTTTGCTCACAGATGTATCCCAGGAGCAGGATAGTACCACCATGACCAACACCGTGGTGTTGCCCACTCTACCCCTGGGGTGTGACACTTGTCCCCTCCTCAGGGATAACTCTGTCCACCCGGACAGCAAGCCACAGTGAGTACTGACAGCTGCCAGGGATGGGAGCCAGGCCCCAGGATTCTCAAAGCTCTCCAACCACTGTGGCTGTGGAGAGTGGGGGGCGGTAGCCCCAGGTGCTGGGCACCCTTTAACCACTCTGCCTTCCACCAGGTCAGGGATGACAGCCTGAACCTGGTCCTCCCCTCTGGGGCTTTGTACCCTCCCTCCTGGAGCGGTACCCCCAGAGTCCAACATGGTCAGGGTGCTTACAGAAGTCACCCTGTACCATTCCTCCACCAGTGCAGGGCTGTTAACCTGCAACTGGCCCTCCAACCTGGGGCCTGTACCTTCAGGTTGGACTAGGGCCCGGGGTGAGGCTTCCCTCCCCCTGCCCTCCCTTCTGGGGTCCAGCACCTTCCAACTAGGAGTGGCCTCCTCAGAAGACAACATGGTAGGGGCACTGTTATCAGTAGCCCCTCCCTCCAGGTCCGGGGGGACACCCTGAACCTGGTCTTCCAGCCCAGGGTCTGTACCCTCAGACTGGATCACTGCCTGGCAAACCAGGACTTCCTGGGAGGCCCACCTACCCCCCACCAGGTCAGAGTTTAACCTCTGCACCTGCCCATTCAACTCAGAGTCACCACCCTGAAGTTGAACAATTGCCTGGCACGCCAAGACTTCCTGGAGGGCACACTGACCCTCCACCAGGTCAGAGTTTAACCTCTGCACCTGACCATTCAACTCAGAGTCACCACCCTGAAGTTGAACAATTGCCTGGCACACCAGGACTTCCTGGAGGGCACACTGACCCTCCACCAGGTCAGAGTTTAACCTCTGAACTGGGCCATTCAACTCAGAGTCACCACTCTGAAGTTGAACAATTGCCTGGCGCACCAGGACTTTCTGGGAGGCACACCTACCTCCCACCAGGTCAGAGTTTAACCTCTGAGCCTGGTTCCCCAACCCAGGGTCACCACCCTGAGGTTGGGCAATTGCCTGGCACGCCAGGACTTTCTGGGGGGCACACCTACACCCCACCAGGTCAGAGTTTAACCTCTGAACCTGGTCATCCAACCCAGAGTCAACACCCTGAGGTTGGACAATTGCCTGGCACAGCAGGGCTTCTTGGGAGGCACACCTACCTCCCACCAGGTCAGAGTTTAACCTCTGAACCTGGGTATCCAACCCAGCGTCACCACCCGGAGGTTGAACCATTGCCTGGCAGGCCAGGACTTTCAGGGAGGCACACCTACCTCCCACCAGGTCAGAGTTTAACCTCTGAGCCTGGTTCTCCAACCCAGGGTCACCACCCTGAGGTTGAACCATTGCCTGGTATACCAGGACTTTCTGGGGGGCACACCTACCCCCCACCAGGTCAGAGTTTGACCTCTGAACCTGGTTAGCCAACCCAGAGTCACCACCCTGAGGTTGGGCAATTGCCTGGCACCCCAGGACTTTCTGGGAGGCACACCTACCTCCCACCAGGTCAGAGTTTAACCTCTGAACCTGGCCATCCAACCCAGAGTCGACACCCTGAGGTTGGACAACTGCCTGGCACGCCAGGACTTTCTGGGGGGCACACCTACCCCCCACCAGGTCAGAGTTTAACCTCTGAACCTGACCATCCAACCCAGAGTCAACACCCTGAGGTTGGACAATTGCCTCGCACAGCAGGACTTCTTGGGAGGCACACCTACCTCCCACCCGGTCAGAGTTTGACCTCTTCACCTGGTAAGCCAACCCAGAGTCACCACCCTGAGGTTGAATCTTTGCCTGGCATGCCAGGACTTCCTGGGGGGCACTCTCACCCCCCACAAGGGACACGCCGTCCCCAAGGGCCACACAAGAGTCTGGTTGGCGCAGGTCTCCCGACCTCTGCCCATCCGGCAGGGTCTGGGTTTCCCCCAAACCAGAAACGGTCTCACCTGGGTCATTCCTGGGGGGCTCTGCTCTCAGAGCTGACCCCTGACTTTCAAGATCCTCCACTGGGGTCTGCCACCCCCTCTCAACCCTATGTCTGGACTTCTGCACCCCCTCACTAGGAGTGGTACTGCCAGACACCAGAACTGTTGGGATGCTGTCTACAGTCATCCCCCCAAGTTCTTCTGACACTGCGGGGCTTCCCTCAAAAGGTGGCCCTACGGTACAGGTTAGGCTCTGAGACCTACCTGGGACACTACAATCCCCTCCCACCTCACTTGGTCGGGAACCACCTAGACCACTCCCTTCAGGAGCACCCCCAAATGCCTCTTCAGACTCTCTGGTACTCACCCAAAAGTCTGCCTCCACTGTAAGTTCCCTGGGGTCAGAGAACTCACACTCCACCTGGTGTTGGCGTAGCTCTGGAAAATAAGGACCAGACATATGCTCTCCAGCAATTACATCACTCTGCCCTTCACATGTATTAACCACAGTACCCTTCACCCAACCACCCAGTAACTCAGCCTTGGAAAAGCACTCTATGTCACCCTCTTGAGACTGGTGAGACAGTATCTGCCTGTCCCTGACACTCAACCCATACTCTTCTGGGATGTCTCTACACTCTATATCCAGGACGTCCACCAGGGGGGAACCCTTTTCTCTGTCACTCTCTGCTAGAGTCAGTAAAGTGTCCCTCCCCCCAGTAGGAATATGACTCCCTGTGCCAGTTCCCCAATCCTTCTCAGGGACCCTGTGCATAACGGGAACTACCTCATACTCTTGAACCACCTGGGGTGTGTCAACTCCCTTCTTCAAGTTGGGCACCACATCTCTGGGCTTGTGCCCTTCTTCAGCAGTACTGGATGCAAGATTTTTGCTGCCACCATCTGAACTGGACTCAGCCCTTCCGGCCTCCAGTTTCAGCTCTTTACAGCTCAGCTCTTGAGCTGCAATCTTTTCTTCTTCCAGGGCTAAAAGTCTTTTTGCCTCAACCTCTGCAAGATACTCCTCTAATTGTTGCTCCTGTCGCCTTTGACTTCGGAGCCATTCATCTATTTCTGGGTCACTGTCCAACTCTGAGTAGCCTTGCTCCTCATCTGAGTAGTCTTCCTCCTCATCTGAGGGGTACTTAGTCATTTGGTTTCTTGCTGCCTCTCTCTCTGCCCATCTTTCCTCCCCCCAGACTATGTAGTGATGGAGCATCTCCGCTTTAGTAGATCTCCTTGCTACAGGAAGGCCCCATTGTCTGCAAAGCTTCCTTAGGTCAGTCTTAGTGAGGTGGTCAGTACGAACAAAGAATGAGTAGGCAAGCAATCCCATTCTGATAAGATCTTACTAGCAAAAACCAAAATCCAAAGTCCAAAATATCAATAGTATATCCAGGAGGACATCAGAGAACCAAAAGCCAAAAAAGATGAAAAATCAAGTTGACCTTCAACTGTGGGTAGGTAGTGAAATACTTAGCTACTGTATGTCACTGCACAAACACAAGTCCTATCCTCACCGCTGATCACCAATGTTAGAAATGGGGTTTTTGGTTGGCAGTCAGGTTACCCTCTGTCCAAACAAAAGCCCTCACTCTAGTCAGGGTAAATCACACACTATCCAAGATTATCCTGTGCCCACCCTCTGGTAGCTTGGCACGAGCAGTCAGGCTTAACTTAGAAGGCAATGTGTAAAGTATTTGTGCAATAAATCATACAATACCACCATATAGCACCACAAAAATACACCACACAGTGTTTAGAAAAATATATAATATTTATCTGGATAATTGTAGGTCAAAAAGAATAAAGTTGCAATGGAAAATTGTAGAAATATCACAGGGAAGTGATATAAAGTGTCTTAAGTCTTTAGAATGCAATAAAGTGTCTTTCAAGCACAAAGTACCTGGTTTCTGGTGGAAAATCTCCTCAGAGGGCCACAGGCGGAGAGATGCGTGGAAAAAGGGTGTGTGCGTCGATTTCTCCTCAGCACACAAAGACTTGCGTCGTTCTTTTCCACGCGGGGAAGTCGGGCGTCGTTTTCCGGCGCGCAGACAGTCTCTTTTTGTGGATCGCGGGGATTACCAGATGTCCCGGGTCTGTGCGTGGATTCTCCTGCTGTTTTTCCGGCTGGGCGTCGTTCTGCGGGGCTGCGCATCGAAGTTTCGATCTCACGGTCGGCGTCGCGTCGATTTCTCCTTGGAAGTCGGGCGCCGGTGTCCTTGCGAGGCCGTGCGTCGAAATTTTGGTCTCACGGCAGGCGTCGCGTCGATTTCTCCTTGGAAGTCGGGCGGCGTTGTCCTTGCGAGGCCGTGCGTCAAAGTTTCGCACTCACGGTAGGCGTCGCGTCGATTTCTCCTGGAAAGTCGGGCGGCTTTGTCCTTGCGAGGTTGTGCGTCGAAGTCTCAAGCGTCCCGAGGGCGTCGCGTCGATCAGCGTCGGTGTGCGGCGTTTTTCTCGCCGCGAAACAAGCTGTGCGTCGAAATTTTCCGGACACGGAGCGTCCAAGTGAAAGGAAGAAGTCTTTTTGGTCCTGAGACTTCAAGGAACAGGAGGCAAGCTCTATCCAAGCCCTTGGAGAGCACTTTCACAGCCAGACAAGAGTTCAGCAAGGCAGCAGGGCAACAGCAAGACAGCAGTCCTTTGTAGAAAGCAGACAGGTGAGTCCTTTGAGCAGCCAGGCAGTTCTTCTTGGCAGGATGTAGTTTCTGGTTCAGGTTTCTTCTCCAGCAAGTGTCTGATGAGGTAGGGCAGAGGCCCTGTTTTATACTAAGTTGTGCCTTTGAAGTGGGGGTGACTTCAAAGAGTCTCTAAGAAATGCACCAAGTTCCCTTTCAGCTCAATCCTGTCTGCCAGAGTCCCAGTAGGGGGTGTGGCAGTCCTTTGTGTGAGGGCAGGCCCTCCACCCTCCCAGCCCTGGAAGACCCATTCAAAATGCAGATGTATGCAAGTGAGGCTGAGTACCCTGTGTTTGGAGTGTGTCTGAGTGAATGCACAAGGAGCTGTCAACTGAACCTAGCCAGACGTGGATTGAAGGGCACAACAAGATTTTAGTGCAAAGAAATGCTCACTTTCTAAAAGTGGCATTTCTAGAATAGTAATATTAAATCCGACTTCACCAGTCAGCAGGATTTTGTATTACCATTCTGGCCATACTAAATATGACCTTCCTGCTCCTTTCAGATCAGCAGCTGCCACTTCAACAGTGTATGAGGGCAGCCCCAATGTTAGCCTATGAAAGGAGCAGGCCTCACAGTAGTGTAAAAACGAATTTAGGAGTTTCACACTACCAGGACATATAACTACACAGGTACATGTCCTGCCTTTTACCTACACCGCACCCTGCTCTAGGGGTTACCTAGGGCACACATTAGGGATGACTTATATGTAGTAAAAAGGGGAGTTCTAGGCTTGGCAAGTACTTTTAAATGCCAAGTCGAAGTGGCAGTGAAACTGCACACACAGGCCTTGCAACGGCAGGCCTGAGACAGGGTTAAGGGGCTACTGAGGTGGGTGGCACAACCAGTGCTGCAGGCCCACTAGTAGCATTTAATCTACCTGCCCTAGGCACATGTAGTGCACTCTACCAGGGACTTACAAGTATATTAAATAGTCAATCATGGATAAACCAATCAGTGTACAATTTACCCAGAGAGCATATGCACTTTAGCACTGGTTAGCAGTGGTAAAGTGCCCAGAGGTCAAAAGCCAACAACAACAGGTCAGAAAAAATAGGAGGAAGGAGGCAAAAAGTTTGGGGATGTCCCTGTCAAAAAGCCAGGTCCAACAATAATGCGCCTTTGATGCGCACAGGGGATGCTCTGCTCCCACTATCCGGGTAGCTCTCTCCAGCTCCACGAATGTTAGCAGCCCAGATCTTGTGTCTGGGTGTGCAGTCCACACCATGCGCTAGAGACCTCTAGGCCTTGGGCTTCACAAAAGGACCCCATAAGCCTCCATGTTATGTACTCCTACAGACACACATACAAGCAGTCTCTAGCGCACACAAACACATGCATGCTTCACAGCACTCCATTCCTCTCCATTCCTTTCATGTAAGCCAAACAAGTCACGGATAGAGCTGCAGAACTTCAATCGAGCGGGCAGCTAGGCTCCACTTATATGTCACGGGATACAGCCCGTGCATTCTATTGTTCACTAAGTGGGTATGCTGCCACCATATGCTTGCATTCTGCAACTCTCAGGGGCATATTTATACTCCGTCTGCGCCGATTGTGCGTCAAAGATTTTGATGCACAATCAGTGCAAACGTTGCCCCGTATTTAAACTTTGGCACCCGAGCCCGCGGACGACAAAATTCCGCCGTGTGCGTCATTTTTTGGATGCGGCAACCCACCTTGCGTTAATTATATGCAAGGTAGGCGTTCCCGTCCAAAAAATGGCTTAAACGGCCGTGCAGCGTTTTTATGCTTTCGGGCAAAAATGACGCACGGCCGGGAGGCGGAGCCAGAAAATGATGCACAGCCCGATTTGCGTAAAAAATTAACGCCTGGGTCAGGGCAGGCGTTAAAATGGGGCAAACACACCTGTATTTAGTCAGAACACACAGAACAAACAGCAGAGCAGCAGAGCAGCAACAGGGAGCCATGGAGGTGATACTAATCCAGAGCCCAGCAGCAACAACAGCAGTTACAACAATACCAGCAGGGACCCCAAAGGCAGCGCAGAAGGCAGGAGAGGATATTCTGCCCAAGAACCACCCTTTAGGGCCTCAGGGAACACGACATCATCCAGAGGTACTGGATGAACTGGCAGGCCATTCAGCAGCTGCTGCGCAACATTGAACAGCAGTTGGCCCCCACTTTGGTGACACCACGCACCATCCCAACAGAAACAAAGCTGTTTGCTGTACTTCATATGCTGGCAAGTGGCTCTTTCCAAACAACTGGTGCCCTGGTTGGCGGAATATCACAACCATCATTCTCCGCCTTTTTGCCCAAAGTACTGGATGCCATCATTGGACTGACACCCCGCCACATCTGCTTCCCTAACACACTGCAGAAGCATCAGGAAATAAAAAAGGGGTTCTACCTCATCAGTGGCTTTCCACACGTCCTTGGTGCAATCGACTGCACACATGTACGCCTTGTGCCACCTGCTGCAACTGAACACCTCTACCGCAACAGGAAGCACACACATTCCATCAACGTGCAGGCCATAGTCGATCACCAGGGATTGATCACCAACATCGCGGCTAAATATCCTGGGAGTGTACATGACTCATACATCTTCCTTCACTGCACCATCAATGAACACTTCCAGGATGGACGGTATGGCAATGGACTACTTGTTGGTAAGTACAAAAACCTACTGATATACACACTGCACAGCAACCCTCTAGGACACACAACACATACACCACAACAGCAACATGTGAACAGGAACACACTGAGGTCGTGACATCGCTAGCCATGTTTCTTAGGTCATCCTTGAACCTGTCACACATCGGAAATTACTGTACAGTCTAATGTTAAGACGTCAAAGATGACGACGTGTGGAGTGGGTTGCCCAAATGTCACCTTGCAAAATGTAAGTGTCCCAATGACCTTTACATTAATCCATTGCCTAAGTCTAAAGGTTTGGGATGTCCAGGGTACATTGATATGAACGTGTTAACAACACTGTCAATTTTAACTGTGCATGGAACTATCATCTCACCCCCAATGAAGACACACGGACACCTGTATCACAAGTCACAAACCTAGGGAGGGCACACTGTACTGCAAATCCCAAAACATACTGCTGACAAACGGTTAGCAGACAAACACTCGTTCTGCCAAGGAAACAACACAATGCAGATGGTACATCCTAGAAGGCTATGAAGCAACACAATAACACAAAAGAGTCACAGACAATACAAGGCAACTACTGCCATGCAAGGTGATATAAATGGGGCAAGCTACATCAACATGATCCCATTCATTTTCTCTTGCAGCTGATCAGGGGTATGACATCCAGCCATGGATTATGACACCATTTGGCAACCCAAGTACTGCTGCAGAGCGTGCCTACAACGACGCCCATAGGAGGACACGCAGCACTGTCGAGAGGACCTTCGGCATCCTCAAGTGAAGGTTCTGGTGCCTCGACATCACTGGTGGTAGCCTCCTATATTCCCCGGAGATGGTCTGTAGGATCATCCTCACATGTGTAATATTGCACAACATTTGTATCAAAAGAAACATTCCCCTCCTGGAACCAGAGCCACACATGCCTGATGAGGAGGAAGAGGAGGATGCTGGCCTGCAACAGGAGGGGGAACTACAGAACACGGCTGCTGGTATACGCAGGCGGCAACAGATCGTCAACAATTTCTTTTGAATATCATCACCTTCACCACTTTAGTTAACTAATTTAAATAAACACCTATTCTAATCACCATATCATGATCTGGCTATTCCTTTTTGCTCACCTTCATCTCTACTTATCAGAATAAGAGTGTTGCCTCATGGAGCATTGCTGAGATACTGAGTAGGACACAGAACATCCCAGAGCTAATGTGATGCCTAACATACAATGGTCACATACACACACACTCTTAATGACATATATCATGTACATTTCTCCTTTGAAGGCCAATAGCAGAGGACCACAACTATTTCACACATACATGTTGAAATCAAGGTCCAACGCAGCATATTGCACACAACTAAGACACCATCACTCAATAAGGGGAAAACAAGCCTCATTCATTAGGCAGTCAATGTGCTTTGGCATCAGTAACAGGAATGCCTGACCAGACCCTTGACAGCAGTAAGTCCAACTGCATCCAATATTTGCAAGGACTATCTGTGACCAGAGTCCCATAGAAGCAGAACATAGACAGCACAAGTGCCACATATATGACCAGCATTGCACACATGACATTCCATGTACATGTCAGACCATTTCCTAACTCCTGACACACCCATGCACCTGGTCACAACCCACCTGTCGGAGGAGGTCCCTGGAATACTAAGATGTGTACCCTGATATTCCCTCCTCTACACACACAGACTAACATTAGCAAACCAGTGTGCTACACCCTTTCCTATGGTATGCCATTGTCATAGAACATCTGACTGCAAGGACGTCAGGTCAATTTATACACTGTCTTCTAGTTTCAAAGCCCTGTTAGCACATGTAGATGGATTCCCCGGTGAAAATGTCTGTTGGCCCATAGAATGCAAGTCTCACCTACAAGACTGGTGAGAAACAGATGGAGCCCACACCTGTGATCACCTCCATGCACACCACCCATTTCAAAAAGCACTGCCCCTGATGATGCCTGAAACAGCATAGGAGTTGCCATTATGTCAAATACACCGTTAAGCATTGATACTAATTAAGCCATGTAACACAGCCACTGGGTTCATTTGCCACCTTCAAAAACACAGGACACACAAAGTTTTACATGTCAACTGTCTAGTTTGTCCTCCAAACAGTCTCAGTCAGACCACTGATTACGTAACTTGTCAAGTAGCTGGATCCTGAATCACCTTGCATTCTGTCAGCCTGACTGGCAACTGTCTGTGCGTCACACTAAAGTATCTCTGTGTCTACATATGTACCACACTTGCGTTAGCAAACCTCTCATTCATCAGGGGGCATTGGGCATGGGCTTCTTCCATGCATACACAAATACATTGTATAGCATCATCTGCCTTTTAACTGTAACATTTGAGTTACATCCTCTTGGAAAAGCAAAATTCATGGCCCATCCGTTGTCTGGGTTGCATTTATGCATGAATGACAAAGTGTGACAGTGTCCCAGGGCCGTAGGCAGGGATTGGGTACGGGGCTTTCAGCACAACCAGCAACCTCTGATAATGTCCATGAATAATACACAAATGTCAGGACCATGACAGTTCACACACAGAATCACAGTGCGCACAACATAGTGATGGGCCGTGTGTGGTGAATAGCTGCGAGAATAATCAGCGCAGAGGCTATGATGTTCCCAGATGCAGTGGGAAGTGCAGAGGCCAACCTGTGTACAAATGTTGTAATGACACCTGCCGGAACATGACACCTAAGACATTATCTCACTCAGCACACCAAGGTTGCCCTGTTGACCGTCTCATTACACGTCTTTAGTGACAGGGTGGGACCATCCACATGTTGGTTCACATGTCCACATCCACTTTACTCACATTGGTCAACCAGGGATACTCAGTGGATACAGGAATAGCTGCCACTGACTCATGATGAGTCGTGGACCGAACTGTGACAAATTACACCCCAAAAAATATACAGGATCATCATTGGACCACACACATGAACAAGACACCTATGTGCAATTGATCACTGGAAATAAGTGGACACGTGCTGTCTTGTATGCTGGTCCTCCACAGCCACTTGATAGTTGGGGCTCACTTCTATGGCCTCAACTGTGGTGTCATCATGCATTTGAGATTCACCCTTGTTTGTCTGTGCAAACAACATGGTACCCACTTCCTCAATGCATGTGTATGACTCACTGTGGGATTCACCAAGTAGTGCCTAGGAAGCTCTTACCAATACTGTAGGACATAGGATGTAGAAAATGTGGACCATTGACATGAACAAGCGTCTGCCATCCATCTGGTGCATGCTATGTCACATGTGGTGTCTACGTGACCCTAAAACTTGGAAGTACACTTTACGGGTGTTGTTACATGTATGACTAACACATGCCCTCGTGTAGGAAAGTACCATCTTGCCTGGCATGTTACCCCCATATTTCACTGTATATATGTTGTTTTAGTGTATGTGTCACTGGGACCCTGCCAGCCAGGGCCCCAGTGCTCATAAGTGTGCCCTGTATGTGTTCCCTGTGTGATGACTAACTGTCTCACTGAGGCTCTGCTAACCAGAACCTCAGTGGTTATGCTCTCTCTGCTTTCCAAATTGTCACTAACAAGCTAGTGACCAATATCACCAATTCACATTGGCATACTGGAACACCCTTATAATTCCCTAGTATATGGTACTGAGGCACCCAGGGTATTGGGGTTCCAGGAGATCCCTATGGGCTGCAGCATTTCTTTTGCCACCCATAGGGAGCTCTGACAATTCTTACACAGGCCTGCCACTGCAGCCTGAGTGAAATAACGTCCACGTTATTTCACAGCCATTTACCACTGCACTTAAGTAACTTATAAGTCACCTATATGTCTAACCTTTACCTGGTAAAGGTTGGGTGCTAAGTTACTTAGTGTGTGGGCACCCTGGCACTAGCCAAGGTGCCCCCACATCGTTCAGGGCAAATTCCCCGGACTTTGTGAGTGCGGGGACACCATTACACGCGTGCACTATACATAGGTCACTACCTATGTATAGCGTCACAATGGTAACTCCGAACATGGCCATGTAACATGTCTAAGATCATGGAATTGTCTCCCCCATTGCCATTCTGGCATTGGGGAGACAATTCCATGATCCCCCGAGTCTCTAGCACAGACCCGGGTACTGCCAAACTGCCTTTCCCGGGGTTTCACTGCAGCTGCTGCTGCTGCCAACCCCTCAGATGGGTTTCTGCCCTCCTGGGGTCCAGCCAGGCTTGGCCCAGGAAGGCAGAACAAAGGACTTCCTCAGAGAGAGGGTGTTACACCCTCTCCCTTTGGAAAAAGGTGTCAGGGCTGGGGAGGAGTAGCCTCCCCCAGCCTCTGGAAATGCTTTGGTGGGCACAGATGGTGCCCATCTCTGCATAAGCCAGTCTACACCGGTTCAGGGATCCCCCAGCCCTGCTCTGGCGCGAAACTGGACAAAGGAAAAGAGAGTGACCACTCCCCTGACCTGCACCTCCCCTGGGAGGTGCCCAGAGCTCCTCCAGTGTGCTCCAGACCTCTGCCATCTAGGAAACAGAGGTGCAGCTGGCACACTGGACTGCTCTGAGTGGCCAGTGCCAGCAGGTGACGTCAGAGACTCCTTCTGATAGGCTCTTACCTATGTTGCTAGCCTAGCCTCCTTCCTAGGTAGCCAAACCTCCTTTTCTGGCTATTTAGGGTCTCTGCTTTGGGGAATTCTTTAGATAACGAATGCAAGAGCTCATTAAAGTTCCTCTGCATCTCTCTCTTCATCTTCTGCCAAGGAATCGACTGCTGACTGCTCAGGACGCCTGCAAAACCGCAAAAAAGTTGCAAAGACGACTACTGCAACCTTGTATCGCTGATCCTGCCGCCTTCTCGACTGTTTTCCTGGTGGTGCATGCTGTGGGGGTAGTCTGCATCCTCTCTGCACTAGAAGCTCAGAAGAAATCTCCTGTGGGTCGACGAAATCTTCCCCCTGCAACCGCAGGCAACAAAAGACTGCATCACCGGTCCTCTGGGTCCCCTCTCAGCATGACGAGCGTGGTCCCTGGAACTCAGCAACTCTGTCCAAGTGTCTCCCACAGTCCAGTGACTCTTCAGTCCAAGTTTGGTGGAGGTAAGTCCTTGCCTCCCCACTCTAGACTGCATTGCTGGGTACCACGTGATTTGCAGCTGCTCTGGCTCCTGTGCACTCTTCCAGGATTTCCTTTGTGCACAGCCAAGCCTGGGTCCCCGACACTCTAACCTGCAGTGCACAACCTCCTGAGTTGTCCTCCGGCGTCGTGGGATCTCCTTTTGTGACTTTGGGTGAGCTCTGGTTCACTCCTCTTTGTAGTGCCTGTTCCGGCACTTCTGCGGGTGCTGCCTGCTTCTGTGAGGGCTCCCTGTCTTGCTGGGCGTCCCCTCTGTCTCCTCACGCAAGTGGCTACATCCTTGTCCCTCCTGGGCCACAGCAGAATCCGAAAACCCTAACCGCAACCCTTGCAGCTAGCAAGGCTTGTTTGCGGTCTTTCTGTGTGGGAATACCTCTGCAAGCTTCTTCACAACGTGGGACATCCATCCTCCAAAGGGGAAGTTTCTAGCCCTCTTCGTTCTTGCAGAATCCACAGCTTCTACCATCCGGTGGCAGCTTCTTTGCACCCTCAGCTGGCATTTCCTTGGCATCTGCCCAATCTCGACTTTGTCGCGACTCTTGGACTTGGTCCCCTTGTTCCACAGGTACTCTCATCTGGAAATCCACCTTTGTTGCATTGCTGGTGTTGGTCTTCCTTGCAGAATTCCCCTATCACGACTTCTGTCCTCTCTGGGGAATATAGGTGCACTTTACACCTACTTTTCAGGGTCTTGGGGTGGGCTATTTTTCTAACCCTCACTGTTTTCTTACAGTCCCAGTGACCCTCTACAAGCTGACATAGGTTTGGGGTCCATACGTTATTCGCATTCCACTTTTGGAGTATATGGTTTGTGTTGCCCCTATACCTATGTGTTCCTATTGCAATCTATTGTGACTATACATTGCTTGCATTACCTCCTTTTGCTATTACTGCATATTTTTGGTATTGTGTACATATAACTTTTGTATATTTGGTATCCTCATACTGAGGGTACTCACTGAGATACTTTTGGCATATTGTCATAAAAATAAAGTACCTTTATTTTTAGTGTATCTGTGTATTGTGTTTTCTTATGATATTGTGCATATGACACCAGTGGTATAGTAGGAGCTTTGCATGTCTCCTAGTTCAGCCTAAGCTGCTCTGCTATAGCTACCTTCTACCAGCCTAAGCTGCTAGAAACACCTCTTCTACACTAATAAGGGATAACTGGACCTGGTACAGAGTGTAAGTACCCCTTGGTACCCACTATAAGCCAGGCCAGCCTCCTACACCTCGCTCATTTCCAATATGACTTGCATCTAAGGATTGGACACATGGAGGTCACATTCATACAAGCATATGTACAATTATGCTTCATGTGATACACACACACTTGGTCAACAAACACATTAGTTGCCAAAGCACACAATTTGAGCCAAATCATTTACGTATTGTACATATGTCCGTCACATTGCTATCCTCTCCTTATGCCAAACATGCCCAATTTGTGCAACACATATATGTAGGCCACACTTATGACCATCTATTGCGTCAGCCAACTGTAAAAATACTGTGAAGGGAGTAGTGGATCATGTTCCGCTGCAGTATGATGTCACACATGTGAACATACACCATCAGCACCATACTGTCTTCAATCAGCCTATCTCTGATGTGTCCCAAATGTAACATAACCAAAAAACAAGTAAAAATGCCCAAAACCACTTAATGCACTGTAATTTTGACGTCCCTAGCGCTATGCGTCATTTTTTGACTACCAAAACTGTATTTGCGTCATTTTTATTGACGCACAGGAGGGAAATTTAGCCCGCATCCAGATATTTGTACAGTGCATGTACTATTATGTGGATGCGGCTTAATTTTCACTTCTGTGCGTCAAAAAAAATACGCATATACAGTTTTGGTAAACAAAAAATGACGCATAATGCGAAAAAGGCAGGACTTTTCATACAGGAAGTGATGTAATAGGATATCCTGTTTACAGATCATGTACAGTGGTTGTACTTTCACTTTCACTTTGCAGTCTATGATCCTTCTAGACCGTGTGGCTGTGTAGAGAGTGTTGTCCTGAGATTTTGTGCTGTTTTTGTCCTGTGTGCTATCTGTATTGTCAATTTGTTAAATAAATATTGTTGGTGTATACTGTACTACTGTGTTTTGTCTACATTTGTCCATTTATCTTGTGTTTTTGTTGTTTGTGGGAGTCTGTTGTGGGTAGTGTTAGTTTGGGGATAGTTGTGCTCTTTTAGTGTTTAGGTTTACTTTTTTTCTGTCTTTGTACACCTACTTTCCCCCTTTTCCCCTTTCTATTTCTTTTACCCCTATTTCATTTCACTTCCAAGTATGTCTGGTAGGCCACGTCTTGGCAGGATGGGGGAAGAGGAGTTGGAGGGGTTCATCTGGCTTGTGACGCATTTCTTGCCGCTCATGATCCAGGCAGGGGGCAGGATGATACAGGGGTATCCAACAGAGGCACACAGAATCCGGTGGGGAAAGGTGCTGCATCACCTGCAGCGTGTGTATGCCAGCCAGAGAAGTGATCACCAGCTGAAGCACCGGTGGGCTGACCTCATCATCAGGGAGCAAGATCTCTTGGACCACCTGGTAATCATGATTGGTGGCACTGTTGGTGAGTACGAATCATGTTAATGTGCACGATTAAATGCTTTGTAGTGACATAAGGGGATTAGTACAATGTATTCCAGCTAACTTGCTGACTGTGTGTAATGCTGGGGAAATATAAAGGGATCATTGATGCACTATGGCAAGGATCACAATTGCTAGCTGTCAGGTAGCACGTGCTCAGCAAACTTACTGGTTACTTTTCCATGAAGGAAATTGGTGCGGCCTTTTTGTCAGAAAAGCTAACAAAATAGGAGACAATCATGTCTATATAGGGTACTATTGACAGAGAAGTACAGATGTACCAACATTTAGGCCAACTTTGTTGACGCAATTGCTAGACTGACTTTAGAATCACTACATGATGCAGAAAATGAGTGCTGCCTTCACGTCAATTGATAATAGCAAAGTGGCTCAGACATATGTCTCATGTGAGTCTGGTGAGTGTGGAAGGAAAGCGTTCACGGAAGTACTATGAATGTGTGGGATTATTGTGTTTCTTGATCTTTTTTGATACATGTCAGTTCTGGATTTGAAAACATCGTGAAAAGGTGTAAGGTGCCCTCAGCTAACATCTTAAAATGTTTCTTGGAGTTCGTTGTGCCACAATCCAAATATGGATGGCAGTCCAAGTGTATGCACATGGCCTTACATCTCCATGGTTGGTGCAAATCACCATAGCTGGGCCACATCAATTGAATAAACTGTAACAACAGGATGGCTTACAGAAGTCCCTGCCCCTCCCTCTGTACATTGGACCTATGTGCAATAAATGTGTCATGCACACAAGGCATGTTCGACTGGTAATGCAGTCCTCAAGTAACCAGGCTTTGGATGTCTCTCTTCGATGCACATGATGAGACGATTACACTCCATATTTTTTATTGCTCACCAATTACGGGGCATATTTGCAACCACATGATAGTTAGGGCCAATGTATGTGTGCAGATATGTGTGTAACTGTCACAGGAGACCCATGCTATGTACAGGTTGGCTGTGATATATCAGATGCAGTACCATCATGTCTCAATGGCTGCCATTTCCTTATTCAGCCTACACATAGTATATGTTTATGAATTTGTTGCACTGTGCACAGATTTTGAGCACATTTCTTCCTTCCATACCTTACAGGTGGACCGGCACCCTACACTGTGGGAGAGGTGGCGACATTAGAGGACCCCGACCACTCCAGTAAGTGTTGATATGTCTGTTATGTGTTGTGTTTGCTGGTTATGGACTCGTGTGAGTTGGACGCATAGCAAGGTGTGATGCGTTGGGCAAGCTTTTCTCTTGTTCCATGAGTGGGAATGCAGTTCTCACATGTTTGGAGTTGGCCAATGCATAACCAATGGTATCATGTAGGGATTGTAGGACATTCCTGTAGGCCCCACTGTGAGTACAGGGGTTAGTCATGTGTATGACACTTGTATCACCAAGAGTCGCAATGGAAGTAAGCCCCAATTTAGTCAGCCTGTCAGACCCACATTCTCTAAGATTGGTATAGCAAATAGCTTTCCAATAGACATCTGCTTCCCTATTTACCTACGTTATTTTGAAACAGTAGGTAGAACCTCCTAGCAGCATGTACTTTCACATGTAGTGCTACAAGTCTGCAGAACCTGAGTGCAATGGCCTAGGTGTGCATGCAATTCATGATCATGGGTGTTCTAGCAACTCTGTGTCTGATGTAAGTCAGGCCTCACTGGAAGTATATGTTGTGTACCAAGTTCTGCATTTCCTGACATGTCTGACCCTATGAGTGCTCTAGGGTTTGCTGACTCCTAATTGTAGATAGACCTTACCTGTGGTGTGTCTGCAGAGACAAACATGTGTGGAGTTTCCTATACACTCCTCGGTGTACATGTTGTTGGCAAATTATAGTTGTGTATCCACCCCCCCTCAATCACGGGCATGGGTTTGTGAATGGGGTACCTAGTACTGATGCTACCAGTATGTTACACATACATGTGAATAAGTGACGGTTTGGTTGCAAACTAGTATACACAATCAGGTTTGGCACTTGGTACTATACTGGCAAGTCCAGTTACAACTTGCAGAACATGTGGCGTTAGTTTTGCTTTCCGTACACTGACATTTGTAGCCCAGGTCTTGGCGGAGGATATGCAGCATGATTCTTAGCTGATAACTGGCAGAACTCAGATTGCAAGTCAAAGCCAGTTGGTACCCATCTTGTAGGTCATGGATTTGCTTTGTGTGATGTGACCTTTGTAGTCTGGCCTGCCATGTACTTCCTCAGGGACATTCAATGATCTGTATTGTGATATGAGCTGTTACAAGTGCAGTAGATGTAATGTCTGATAAACTTGCTGTGCCATTTCACACAATGCAGTTACTAATGTAGAATATCTGCATTTGTCTTCACAGCTGCTAACATGACTCCAGACCAGGTCCGTAAATTTCAGCGCCGGGCCATGCGATATCAGCACATCCTGCTGGTGGAGTCGGGGTTCTGGAGGATGGCCCAGCGATATCGCCATGAACAGGCCTCCGGGGCATGGAGAGCCTTCCCACAGGGTGGGCCTACTTTGCCTACCACAGCGACCACCAGCACAACCACCAATACGAGCCAGGTGGCCCCACCCACAGCTGCCACTGTTGGTCCGACATCTGCTGGACTTCCAGGCCCCAGCATTGCCACCGGTGCAGGACAGTCCACTAGGCCTGGCACCACACCACACAGACCTCCTCCACCAGTACCCAGACTGCCACTGCTCCATCTGTTGACCCTGCAGCCTTCAACCGAATGGATCGTAAGATGGACAAAGTGCTGCGCAAGTTGAGCCACCTGAGCCGGGATGTGCGGCACATTAACCAGCGGGTTGAGTCCATTAAGAGGACCTTCCGGAGGGCCAACCTCTAGACTTTTTGCTATGGACATGATTCCCTCCCCTCCCTCCTCTTTCCTTGTTCTTATAGTTAGTGGGCTTAGGGGGCTTAGTGTGAGGTTAGTATAGGCTGTTAGTTTAGTTAGTGTTAGTGGGTGGTGGGTGGGGGGCCTGCTTGTTTCTATTTTTACTTATTACATGTGTGGGTGGGTGGGTGGGGGGCTACGTTGGGGTTCTTGTGTGTTAAAAAAATAAAAATAAAAAAAAACAAAAAAACAAAAGAAAATACAAAAAAATATATATTTGTATAGGATAGTATAGTATGTGTTTAGGTTAGTATGTGTTGTCCTCCATGTGTCCCGTCTCATAAGGGGGGAGAGGGGTAGATGTTTAGAAAGTTTTGTTACATTTGATAAGTAAGTGTAGCTTAGGTTAGTTAGGGACAGTTGTGGGTAATGAGTAGTCAGGGTAGATTAGGGTAAGTGAGATTTTTCCCCCAGTTTCCTCATCTGTGATTAGCATTTAATAAATATTTGGTTAACCCTTAATAGTATGTGTTGAATGGTACTTGATCGTGGGTTTGGATTCAGTGTACATCAATTTTGTACTATAACATCTGTGTCCTATGCTACAAACAAATCCCAACTGAGATGTACGATTGGCAACTAGCCCAGAGCTACCTTGCAAAGTGTCGACCCTTCGTTGCAACCACCAATCACAGTTAATATGGATCCCAATGTGTTTCTGTTGATAAGTGTGTTTTGAAAGTCACAAACAGTGCTTCCAGACTTGGTATTGGGGAAACAGTTTTAGGTCTGACTGCAGTGTGATGATCATGCACACCCTTATAAGATGAGTTCTCATTGGCAATCTTGTATTCTTCTCTTCATGACCCTCATACATCATTTGTGACACAGTTCGGCATGATTACCTATTTGTATGTTAACTCAGGCACCTTCATTTATGCAGTTTTTTTAGTGTTCACTTAGATTAGTGTGGCATGTTTATTGTGTTATTTTTGCATGCTGACAACATTTTGAGGCCACTATTTGATGACTTAGTTATCCCCTGAGGAACCATTCTTCTGTCCAACACAGCATGGTGGTGTATGGTTTCCCACTTCATCAGATTTGTCCCTCAGGATGGGCAGAGTATGATGCAATCATGGGCACTGTGCAGATTTCTCTGACTACATAATATCAGGACAGTTGTATTGACAAGCTAGTAGGCACATTTCAGTTATCTACTTCACAGCTGATATGTCACATTACCCAGAGACAGATTTGTTGTGTAAGTGCTATTTATTGAAACGTGCTGTAGTGCTATCTGTACATTGTCCATGATTGTGAGTCCATTATAGTGACATCTTACATTGTGATCCAACACAAGGGGTTACGGAAATGCTAATGACATGCAGGGGTTGATGTTTCAGACAGTGCAGAGGGACAGGATTTGGCAATGAGTATGAGAGAGACAATCACTGGGCTGGGTGACAAGATATACAGTGGTTTGCAGAACAGTGCTTGAGTAAAGTTGTTGCAAGACTGGCAAGTTACAAAGTGCAGGACCTTGGTAAATGTGGGCCATGGGGCAGGGACTAATGCCTCTGTGTCATTTTCCTTGTGAATGTGATCTGTTCCATGTCTTCTTCTTCTGATGTGTGTGTTGCCTGCTCTGTCCTTGTTGTTGTTGGTTTTGAAGGGGCAACACACACCTCAGTGTTAGAAGACGTGGAGTCAGACATCCCTGTCGCTGCTCCCTGTGAAGGTCTTACGGGCAGTACTGCAGCTAGGAGGGTCTGCTGGTTCTTGAGAATAGCAGCCGCATCACGATGGTAGGAAGCCAGGTCAGCCCTGAGGGAGTCATGATTGCATTCGTGCATGCAGTGGAAGGTTTGGGGTGCGAGGTGTTGTGGCAACTCCCTTACTGCAGTGGTGAATTCCTTGACAGTTTCTTGTAGTCCTTGCAGTACGGATGTTAGGGCTTGCACAGCTGCTGCCTGATCTGCAGATGACATCATGCATGAACGCATCCCCTCAAGGCTGGCTGTCATAGTTTGCAACCCCACCTGCACCTCCTTGGCCAGCTCCCGCAGTACTCCAACTACAGTTCTCTCAAAGCTGGTGCCAGTGTCGTCTGAGTCCTCAGCTGTATTGGAGCTGGCAGGTCTTACAATTGGGGTGGTGGGTGGATCCTCTGCGATGGCTGCTTGTTTTGTACTCCTCCTTGTGACTGAAGGTGGGGTCTGGAGGGTGTCAAGGACCTTTTGGATAGTCTCCTGGGGAATGTTTATCGGCTCGTCATCCATGTCATCAGGGAAATCTGGGACAGGCATATCGGCAGGAGATCCATCTTCCTCTGCAATGAAACCAGGTACAATTAGTGTGTCTGTGTTGTGGCAATTTTGATGTAACGTGCATGCCTTTTGATGAATTCACTTTGTGATCTTGTTTTGTGTTAATTTCTCCAGTCCTTCAGATGAGCATTCTTCCAGGCCTATGGCCCACCTGTGCGTCACATGTATGTTATTGAGTTTTCAGGCTTGTCAGCCTCATCGCCTCTAGGTGTTGGTTTATGCCAAATAGAGAATTGCCACCTTCTTGTCCTACTCAACCCTCCGTGTACATCCATTCTCATGGTGAGACCTTTCACTGGCTGTGGGTGTACTGATGGCCCTGGCAGCACACTTAACAATCTGGACCTGCCCCAATTTCTGATCTTTCACATCCACTTAAATGTAATTGACATGTGGCATATCCTATGTATGGCAAGGTTATGATCCGATATGGATGTTGACATTGGTAATGTGTCCTGCTGATGTTGGGGAATATGTGTTACATTGGATTGCCCTGATAATCGTATCAGTGTCCTATTTCCTCCTCTGATTGTGCAGGTGTATTTCAGTGACCAGTTACATGTGCCCCCCCCAATGCTGTTGTCTGAGCAGTATGACATTTTGGATGTTACATTGTGACCCAGGCACAGGATGGACCCTGACATATGCAGCATGGGTATGTCCTTAGTGCTGTGTAGCTCCTATTATTGTTGAAATTGGCTGATGTTTGCGACAACTATGGGCATTGACATTTGAGAGTACTGGGGCCTTTGTCTTGTTTCTGGGGATTGTTGCAGTTGTCATCGTCACCCCCTAATTTAGGTGTGTATGATCCATAGGGAGGTTACTGCCATTGGCTACTTGAGCTGCACACAGAGCAGAGGTGGTAGTGGCAACTGTTGTTGTCGCAGTTACATTCCAGTTGTCGGTATGGCTAGAGGTTGTTAATAGGGCCCTAGATAATGTTGGGGGTATGGTGGCTGACGTGTGCCGGGATGTCAGTTTGACGTTGTGGCCTTCCCTCCTGGCGTGGCTTTCCCTTTGCTCCATCGTTGGCATGACAGCATGCCCCCATGGGACTGTTGTTGGTGTTGTGTAATGGTGTGCCCCAGGTCTTCTCAGAACAGGCCATGCCCCCCTGCCGTGCCCCTTTACCCATGCCACTCCATGTATTAGATGACTTCCATGCATTTAGTGGTCGGTATTCCCCCCTGCTCACAGTTGACATTATTGCATTTTAATTCCCCATGCGACTTACCCTGCATGTGCGTTGTCTCCTGGTAGTCTGCGCTGTCCTGTCCTTGAATCCCTGTGACGATCTCCTCAGGGATGACGGCTGCGACCATCTCCTCCATGTGGTCCAGGGCCCCCTGGTGTGCTGGACTCCCCCCTCCAGTCTACAGTGCTGCCTTCCTGTTCCTGGCCATCTTTTCCTTGGTCCTGCACTTGTAGTCATGCCAGCGTTTCTTGCACTCGATGAGAAGTTCTGCGTACTTTAGCCACACTGCTAATCTTGTCGACAATTTGTTGCCATATAGCCTCTCTCCTACTGATTGGCAACTTTGAGGTGACAAACAGTTGGTGCTGGTGTTCCGTCACCTCTTTAACCAGAATTTCCTGCTCCTCTGCACTAAATCAACACTTTCTTTTCTTCTTAAAAGTGTCCTGGTTCTGGTGTGGGACATCCTGGCTGGTTCCTGGTCTGCTGTCATCTTCCTGGGGTCTGTAGTGGCATCTGGGATCCATTTTGTCTCTCCTCTGGTGAAATGGCAGTGTTTGTGTTTTTTTTTTTTATGCTATTGCGTCAAAAAAAAGGCGCATATCCGGTTTGCGGTGTCGTAAATCGACCCACAGTCATTTCCGCCGCATTAACGTCATTTTGCTTTACGACTTGACACTGCGGTGTGCGTCAAAAATAATGACTCCCACCTGTGGTTTGCGCCGCCGTGCGTCAAAGTATAAATATGACACCTGCACGGCGCACCAAAATGGTGTTAGCAGGCGGTAATATTTTTTACGCAAAACTGCACCGGCGCAGTTTTGCGTCAAAAAGTATAAATATGGGCCTCAATGAGTTAGCAGCCCAATCCATTCTGAGGGGAGCACTTTTGGAGCCCCTCTTGGTCTATGGTAGATCGCAGTATATCAAGGAAAGCGTAAGTCATGGCACGCATGTCCATGTCGCATGAACAAATTTCTTACCAAGGTTCCAGATCTACACGCAGCTAGAGCCCTCTGCACTAAGGTCCCGATACAACCAATAAGAGGTGGGAATGGTGTATTGTTTGAAAAAATGTGTTGTGGCTCCCTCGCCCTTTCCCAAAGCTTTCTCTCTGCATTCTTTTTGTCTTAAAGGCCATGCAGATGGAATTTGCAGCTTGGATGCTCCTTTCTTAACACATACTTTCCACACATTTTATATTTTTTTTATTTAATCGTCCCAGAATAAACATCTGCCATCTTGTAATAGTAAATTTGAAAAACATGGCAGCTGTTATGCCATATGAGTGCACATACGCTGTGACAAATGCATATGTATGCATTAAGATGCTGGCAAGGCGTGACGTCATGACGCATACTTATTTGCTCATGCATCATGACAGATGTGTGTACGCTCACCATCTAATTTTTGTTCTCTGGTGCACCCGATGCTCTTCAGCATCCCAAAAGAAGCACTTTTCCACCCTGCTGATGCCGAATAGCCGTCGCATAAAATCATTAGGAAAGCCAGCGTTACATTTAAAAACTGCAATAAGTAGCAGTGCCAATGCTTGTTTTCCAATCCTGCATCTCCTACATCGATTTTCCTCTACATATTAGACATCTGAATGAGAACACTAGGGCCCATATTTATACTTTTTGACGCAAACCTGCGCCAGCGCAGGTTTGCGTCAAAATGTTTAACGCCGGCTACCGCCATTCCAACGCACCAGCTGGGCATCATATTTAAGAAATGACGGGAGCTGGCGCTGTGGCCTTGTTAACGTTAAAATAAATTACGCTAACCGGGCAGCGGAGGCGTAGGGAAGACTAGGGGTTGTGCGTCAAAGAATGGTGCAAGTCAGGTTAGAGTCAAAAATATTGACTCTAGCCTGACTAGCGTCATTTTTTGACACACAACCCCCCCATGAAAATGACTCCTGTCTTAGCATTTTAAGGCCCTCCTCCTCCCATGCATCATTTTTGCACGGGAGTATAAATAAGGCGCAAATGCCTTAGAGTCATTTTTTGCCCAGGAATGCCTACCTTGCATCTCATTAAGGTAGGTTTCCACGGTAAAAAACTCCATAAATTTGGCGCTAGACGGGTCCAGCGCCAAAGTATAAATATGGAGTTAGGTTTGCGCTGGATTTGCATAAAATAAATGACGCAAACCCGGTGCAAACAGAGTATAGATCTACCCCTAAGGCCCATATTTATACTTTTTTTGCACAGCATTTGCTTCGTTTTTTGACACAAAATCGGCGCTAACTTACAAAATACAATTGTAGTTTGTAAATTTGCGCTGCTTGTGTGTCAAAAAATGATGCAATTGTAGTGCTAAAAAGTATAAATATGGGCCTAAGTATACAGTCGATGGTGTAGAAATTATCAAAAATCTACCACTGAAGCTTATCGAATTTGACACTTGGAACTGGGAGTTAGGATGAAGTGAGCGAAAAGGGCAATCTTTTTTCCCAATGATTCAGTGCTTTCCACTTGGGCCAGGAAACCTCGTTCAGATAACAGTGCACTTTAAAAGATTCCTTTAAACCCTTATCTGCTGGGCCTTTCCCCCCCCCCAGTGCTGAGCCCTTTTTTGGCTATTTGGGGTAGTTCGCGCTTAGGGCTTCATAACTTTTTGTCCACATAAGCTAACCACGCAAAATTTGCGTCCTTTTTTTCCAACATCCTAGGGATTCTAATGGTACCCAGAGTTGGTGGTTTCCCCTGGAGGAGACCAAGAAAATAGCCAAAATACAGTGAAAATTTAGTTTTTTCCAAAAAGATTGGAAAAAAGGGCTGCCGAAGAAGGCTTGTGGTTTTTTCCCTGAAAATGCCATCAACAAAGGGTTTCTGGTGCTGAAATCACTATCTTCCCACCTTTCAGGAACGGGCAGACTTGAATCAGAAAACCACATTTTTCAACACAAATTTGGCATTTTATTGGGACATACCCCATTTCTACTATATTTGGTGCTTTCAGCCTCCTTCCAGTTAGTGACAGGAATGGGTGTGAAACCAATGCTGGATCCCGGAATGCTAAACATTTCTGAAAACTAGACAAAATTCTGAATTCAGCAAGGGGTCATTTGTGTAGATCCTACAAGGTTTTCCTACAAAAAATAACAGCTGAAATAAAAAAATATTGAAATTGAGCTGAAAACAACAGCCATTTTTCTTTATGTTTTACTCTGTAACTTTTTCCTGCGATGTCAGATTTCTGAAAGCAATATACCGTTTTGTCTGCTGGACTCTTCTGGTTGCGGGGATATAAAGGGCTTGTAGGTTCATCAAGAACCCTAGGTACCCAGAGCCAATAAATGAGTTGCACCCTGCAGTTGGTTTTCATTCTATACTGGGAATACAGCAATTCATTTGCTGAAATATGAAGAGTGAAAAAGAGGTATCAAGAAAACCTTTGCATTTCCAAAATGGGATCAAGATAAGGTTTTGAGGAGCAGTGGTTATTTGCACATCGCTGAATTCCGAGGTGCCCATACTAGCATGTGAATTGCAGGGCATTTCTCAAATAGACGTCTTTTTTACACACTCTCTTATATTTGGAAGGAAAAAATGTAGAGAAAGATAAGGGGCAATAACACTTGTTTTGCTATTCTGTGTTCCTCCAAGTCTCCCGATAAAAATGATACCTCACTTGTGTGGGTAGGCCTAGTGCCCGCGACAGGAAATGCCCCAAAACACAACATGGACACATCCTATTTTTTTTATAGAAAACACAGCTGTTTTTTCCAAAGTGCCTACCTGTAGATTTTGGCCTCTAGCTCAGCCGGCACATAGGGAAACCTACCAAACCTGTGCATTTCTGAAAACTAGAGACCTAGGGGAATCCAAGGAGGGGTGACTTGCGGGGCTCGGACCAGGTTCTGTTACCCAGAATCCTTTGCAAACCTCAAAAAGTGGCTAAAAAAACAAGTTTTCCTCACATTTCGGTGACAGAAAGTTCTGGAATCGGAGAGGAGCCACAAATTTCCTTCCACCCGGCGTTCCCCCAAGTCTCCCGATAAAAATGATACCTCACTTGTGTGGGTAGGCCTAGCGCCCGCGACAGGAAACGCCCCAAAGCGCAACTTGGACACATCCAAATTTTTGGAAGAAAACAGAGGTGTTTTTTGAGAAGTGCCTACCTGTAGATTTTGGCCTCTAGCTCAGCCGGCACCTAGGGAAACCTACCAAACCTGTGCATTTCTGAAAACTAGAGACCTAGGGGAATCCAAGGAGGGGTGACTCACGGGGCTCGGACCAGGTTCTGTTACCCAGAATCCTTTGCAAACCTCAAAAAGTGGCTAAAAAAACAAGTTTTCCTCACATTTCAGTGACAGAAAGTTCTGGAATCTGAGAGGAGCCACAAATTTCCTTCCACCCGGCGTTCCCCCAAGTCTCCCGATAAAAATGATACCTCACTTGTGTGGGTAGGCCTAGCGCCCGCGACAGGAAACGCCCCAAAGCGCAACGTGGACACATCCAAATTTTTGGAAGAAAACAGAGGTGTTTTTTGAGAAGTGCCTACCTGTAGATTTTGGCCTCTAGCTCAGCCGGCACCTAGGGAAACCTACCAAACCTGTGCATTTCTGAAAACTAGAGACCTAGGGCAATCCAAGGAGGGGTGACTCGCGGGGCTCGGACCAGGTTCTGTTACCCAGAATCCTTTGCAAACCTCAAAAAGTGGCTAAAAAAACTAGTTTTCCTCACATTTCGGTGACAGAAAGTTCTGGAATCTGAGAGGAGCCACAAATTTCCTTCCACCCGGCGTTCCCCCAAGTCTCCCGATAAAAATGATACCTCACTTGTGTGGGTAGGCCTAGCGCCCGCGACAGGAAACGCCCCAAAGCGCAACGTGGACACATCCACATTTTTGGAAGAAAACAGAGGTGTTTTTTGAGAAGTGCCTACCTGTAGATTTTGGCCTCTAGCTCAGCCGGCACATAGGGAAACCTACCAAACCTGTGCATTTCTGAAAACTAGAGACCTAGGGGAATCCAAGGAGGGGTGACTCGTGGGGCTCGGACCAGGTTCTGTTACCCAGAATCCCTTGCAAACCTCAAAAAGTGGCTAAAAAAACAAGTTTTCCTCACATTTCGGTGACAGAAAGTTCTGGAATCTGAGAGGAGCCACAAATTTTCTTCCACTCGGCGTTCCCCCAAGTTTCCCGATAAAAATGATACCTCACTTGTGTGGGTAGGCCTAGCGCCCGCGACAGGAAACGCCCCAAAGCGCAACGTGGACACATCCAAATTTTTTGAAGAAAACAGAGGTGTTTTTTGAGAAGTGCCTACCTGTAGATTTTGGCCTCTAGCTCAGCCGGCACCTAGGGAAACCCACCAAACCTGTGCATTTCTGAAAACTAGAGACCTAGGGCAATCCAAGGAGGGGTGACTCGCGGGGCTCAGACCAGATTCTGTTACCCAGAATCCTTTGCAAACCTCAAAAAGTGGCTAAAAAAACAAGTTTTCCTCACATTTTGGTGACAGAAAGTTCTGGAATCTGAGAGGAGCCACAAATTTCCTTCCACCCGGCGTTCCCCCAAGTCTCCCGATAAAAATGATACCTCACTTGTGTGGGTAGGCCTAGCGCCCGCGACAGGAAACGCCCCAAAGCACAACGTGGAAACATCCAAATTTTTGGAAGAAAACAGAGGTGTTTTTTGAGAAGTGCCTACGTGTAGATTTTGGCCTCTAGCTCAGCCGGCACATAGGGAAACCTACCAAACCTGTGCATTTCTGAAAACTAGAGACCTAGGGGAATCCAAGGAGGGGTGACTCGCGGGGCTCGGACCAGGTTCTGTTACCCAGAATCCTTTGCAAACCTCAAAAAGTGGCTAAAAAAACAAGTTTTCCTCACATTTCGGTGACAGAAAGTTCTGGAATCTGAGAGGAGCCACAAATTTCCTTCCACCCGGCGTTCCCCTAAGTCTCCCGATAAAAATGATACCTCACTTGTGTGGGTAGGCCTAGCGCCCGCGACAGGAAATGCCCCAAAACAGAACGTGGACACATCACATTTTTTCATAGAAAACAGTGCCTACCTGTGGATTTTGGCCTCTAGCTCAGCCGGCACCTGGGGAAACCTAGCAAACCAGCACATTTTTGAAAACTAGAAACCCAGGGGAATCCAAGATGAGGTGACTTGTGGGGCTCAGACCAGGTTCTGTTACCCAGAATCCTTTGCAAACCTCAAAATGTGGCTAAAATACCACGTTTTCCTCACATTTCGGTGACAGAAAGTTCTGAAATCTGAGAGGAGCCACAAATTTCCTTCCACCCAGCGTTCCCCCAAGTCTCCCGATAAATATGATACCTCACTTGTGTGGTTAGGCCTGGTGCCTGCGACAGGAATAGATCACACAACGGTCAATGTTGGTCCTTACGTGAGGCAGCTGTTGACCCTGGGGTGATCCATTCCTGACACAGGCACTAGGTGTAGGCACTCAAGTGGGGTAGTGTTTTTATCAGGACAGGTGAGGAGTCACTGGGTGGTAGGAATGTTGTGGATCCCAGCATATTCCTGTAGTTTGTGTGACAGAAATGCGAGAAAAATAGAGGTTTTTTTCAACATTTCAGCTTTGCAGGGTATTCTGGGTAAGAAAACTTTGGGGAATCCACACAAGTCACACCTCTGTGGACTCCCCCGAATGTCTAGTTTCCAGAAATGTTTGGGTTTAGTGTGTTTCTCTATATGACCGCCGAATCCAGGACCAAAAACACAGGTGCCTGCCTTACAAAACCAGTTTGTTTTGCCATAGACAATTTTGATGTCTCCACAATATGATTTGGGTGGTGGAATTTGGGGCTGAACTAAATTGGTGAGCTCCCAAGAGAGCACTCTCTCGCTGCTTGCCGCCGCATTCACCTGCTCTCTGGGTTGGCCTAACCCACTATTACCCAGTTGCACGAACAGCTTGCGAAGGGACAGCAGGACTGTCCTCATCACCTCCCTCATAATGTACTGGAAGAGGAGTTTTCGAATGGGACTCCTCTGACTGAAAAATCACTCCCAGAGTCTGCGCCATTGTCCTATCCGTCAGATGCTGTCTCAGTATCTGATGTCTGTCTCTGATCCTATGTCAGAGCGGTCCTCTATAACCCGAGTGCAGGCAGCAGTCATCCATCAAGATGCCATCTCTGCTATTGGCTAAACTGTTGCTCTAAAACACTAGCCTACGTAGACAGTCACAAAATCGATGGTGTGTGTGAGATACGTGCAACAGTAGAGGCCACCTTACCTGCGCTTCTTCCCTCAATCAGCACGTACTTTCAAGACACTCAAAAAACACCTTGTCACATACCATTCGTCACAGTCTTTAGCACCTCCTGCGCCCAGTCCAACAATCATTATTGGTGCTCCCACTCCCTCCTCCTCGGATTCCCTCATTACCACCCAGCAAAAGTGCCCTTCATCTCTCCATAGACTTTACTAATGTACTCAGCTATTTACATAAAATACAGATGTGCTCTTTGCAGTAGGCATATAAACCTTCTGCGCTTCTTTATGGCACTAAAACTGCCACTAGACAAGTCGGACCCTTTTCCCCCCAGGGAAACCACACACATATTGACAAAAGTGATGTATATATGACAGCCAACCACCTGAAACTCAACTCAAGCAAAACCGAAATAATCCTCTTTGGCCCTCACCAAAAAAACCTGGGACCCCCCATGGTGGCCCACCACGCTAGGCCCTGCACCCACCCCCGCCAACTACGCACGCAACCTCAGCATCATCCTAGACTCCTCCCTCTCTATGACCCAACAAATCAACGCTCTTACCTCCTCATGCTTCAACAAACTCCGTATACTGAAAAACATTCAAATGGATCCCCACAGAGACCAGAAAAACTGTCACTCACGCACTCATCAGCAGCAGGCTTGATTACAGAAACGCCCTCTACGCCGGCACCACTCTAAAACTCAAGTGCAAACTACACGCATCCAGAACTCAGCAGCACGACTCATCCTCGACCTCCGCCGACACGAACACATCTCTCCACACCTCAAATCCCTCCACTGGCTCCCCATTGACAAAAGGATCACCTTCAAGATCCTCATCCTCGCACACAAATCACTCCACAACACAGGCCCTGCCTACCTCAACGAGAGTCACCTTCCACACCCCCACACGAAACGTCCGTTCAGCTGACCTCTCTCTCGACACTGTCCCCCGCATCAAACACACCACCACCGGGGGCAGATCCTTCTCCTACATTGCACCCAAAACATGGAACGCACTCACAACCCACATTCGCAAGACCCAAAACCTACTTCTTTTCAGGAAGGGCCTCAAAACCTGGCTTTTTGAACAGTGAACCTTCTAGCCCCTTTCCCTCCCCCCGTCCCCCCCCCAGCGCCTTGAGACCCTCACAGGTGAGTAGCGCGCTTTATAAATCTCTTTGATACAGATCTACCTATATATATATATATATATATATATATATATATATATATATATAAAAATATATATATATATATATATATATATATATATATATATATACATAGATATATCTATGGATATATCCATGTACCTAGATATATCTATCTACATAGATATATATATATATATAGATATATACATATATTTTTTTTTAGTTGTTGTATGGTTTCGGCCCCCAGGGAAACCCTACAACATCTAAAAAAAAAAATTGCCCCCACAGGGGGTCACCCTGCCCACGGGCGACCCCCTGTCATTTCATTTTTTTAAATTTATTTATTTATTTATTTATTTTTTTTAATCCCCTGGGGGGGGGCAGCTGTGCTGCGATCGGGGGCCAGGAAACATTTTCAGGAAGGCTTCGTAAGAAAGGGGAGACTCTCCCCTTTCTTACGAGGCCTTCCCGAACGTGTAAAAGGCCGTTTTCTCCATGAAAGCAGGAAGCGGCCGTAAGGCTGCTTCCTGCTTTCATGGGGAAAACACCTTTGCAACGTCAGCGCGCCTCGCAGCGCACTGACGTCACAAAGGGGTGGGTGGGGGGCGGGGGGAGACACGGTAGCTTCCGTGTCTCCCGGGGGGAGTAAAAAATAAATAAAAAATCCTCGGGTGCGACGCACCCGAGGATTTATTAATGCCCTTCCTGGTGTCGGCCACTGGTCGTGACCCGCACCAGGGAGGGTGTGTGGGCGTCGGCCAGTGGCCGACGCCCGCACTTAAGAGGTTTATATAACATAGTAGGGGAAGAAGCCAGGGAGCTGCCACTAGAGGCACAGACTTTATAAAGCTGCAGCGTCCCGGTTTCAAGCAGTAGTTTCCCTATGCTGTGCAGGTTTTCAGATCGAGAATAGCAGCGAGGAAGCGCTGTTCTTCTTAACATGTTGTAATCTATTCTGTGGGCTTTAACCACGCCCCTATCATGCCCATCACTTTTATTCGTTCCTTGGCCTGCCTTTCAAAAATCCTTTGATGTTCTTGGTAACTGCTTTATGTTTGTCACACCTTGAGGTTGTTTTGTTAGCGCCTTTTAGACTGACCCTTTTACATGGATTATTGCATGGTAGGGCATGTACCTTAGTGTGGCACACTATTTTTTTCTTTGGCCTCGCCACTTCATGCTCATGGCAGTATGTTGTTTCTTCCACTTCCTTGTTTTCGGGCATCTTGCTGCTTCTTTGCGATGTCTGCGGGGTCTTATTTTTTATTTTTTTTGCAGTTTTATGTAGCGCATACTCGACATGAAGGTATTGGAGTGCTTTATTTTTTATTTTTTGCAGTCTTACATAGTGTGAACTCGATATCAAGATATTACAGAGCTTTACATAAGCACCGCTTACATAAGCACCGCTTACATTGCACAAGAACACATTTATTTTGGTAGCAAGGGGAGATTAAGGTGGTCGGCGGTAACATGGCTGTACGTACTGCCAACAGGCTGGCGGTACTTACTGCCACATTATGGCATTGGCAGGTTGGCTGAAGCCAACCCGCCAATGTACCACTCCGACCGCCACAGCGGTAACAGCCGCCGGCTGGAGAAATACATCTCAAGCCCAGCGGCCATCACGGTTCCGCCTGCGGGATTATGACCCCGCCTACCGCCATGGTTTTCGTGGCTTTCTTACCACCATGAAAACCACGGCGGTAGGCACTATCAGTGACAGGGAACTTCCTCTCCAGTTACCCCCCTGCATCTCCAAAGCCCCCCAACCCCACCTACATTCACACCCCCTTGACACACACATACACACACCCTTTTCCCACAAACATCCACGTATGCATACATCCACTCACACACACCCGCACAAAGATACATGCACACACACATTCACAAAACACAACTTACACACACTCACACCTCCATACATGCACACTCGCATCCAACACGCAACACACACCCGTATCCATGCACACACAAAAACACACACCCCCCCCACACAACACCCCCCCACCCCCCTTACCCTGTTGGAGGCCCGACTTACCTGTGTTCAGGGGGTCCTCCGGCAGGTGACAGGACGGGGTGCTACTGCCACCAGCAGCATCCACCAGCAGAACACTGCCAGGCCGTATTATGGGTCATAATATGGATGGCTGCGGTCTACTGGCGCAGCGCTGCATGTAGCAGCAGCCCCACCTTACCGCCATCCGCCGGCATGGCCACAGCGGGATTTCCCCCATCCTTCTGGTGGAAATCTGTCTGTGGTCATAATATGGCAGACAGCTGGTAGCCGCGGCGTGGCGGTTGGTATTTTTTACCGCCATTGTCGAAATGAGGGCCTAAGTGATTTGCTCTGAATCACAAGATGTTGAGCCGGTGCCGAGACTCAAAATGTGAGTCCCAACTACAGATTTTGCAGCTCTGTCCCTTACACCACATCCTCTCCCCTAGGGTTCTTTATCTAGTGCATGTTGGGGCATTCTGGAAATAACTATTTTTTTAATGTAGTGCTTGGTCATTCTTAACAAAATCGCTATAATGCATTTGCATCAACCTTGCGGAGATGAAGAGGTGAAAAACCTATGTCAGGATTGTAATGTGTGACAGTCTCATTTTGAAAAAACCTCTGCAGTGGATGCATTAATCAACTTACTTGAGTAGAGCTTAACATTAGGTGATAGCACATGCTCTTGATAACCTCCAGAGGGTCACCAACCAAGCACATAGGATAGTTCTAGGCACGAAGGTGGTGAAAGGTGTTGACTCCAATTTGGTGGAAGAGGAGTCGTGATTCCAGACCCAAGCACTTCACGGCCTCAAGCTTGATAGCAAATAACATCTAGCCTTGGGTTGTAAATTGCGCCTCTTCAATTAGAATTCAGTTAGCGCACACTTGATACAAAGGTATTACAATGCTTTACATGAGCACCGGTCACATTACAGAATAACACATCCATTTTTGGTAGCAAGGGAAGATTAAGTGATTTGCCTAGAATCACAGGATGTTGAGCCTGCTCGTGTCATTTAACACACAATAATATGTTCTGAGCAAAGATTTATCCTTATTAGTACTGGGTAAACGCATGACCACAAGAGTCAGCAAGTAAATAGTGACCAGATAACCTCTGCAAATGATATGCCTCTCTGCAGAATATGCCAGAGTCACAGAACTGCATCATTCCAGTGGCCCTCCCTCTTACTAACATGCAACAAGAAGAGACACTGCATTCTTAATGTTGGCTACATAAATGATCATTATAATTTTATAACTATTGTTATTGCATTAGTTGTGTGATGGAGTTAGGAGGGAAATGCATCTTTATTACTGCAGTACATATACATGACGCAGTCTAGGTTTCTAAAACAGACATTAATATTTTCTCTGAAGTAATGCATGATTCCTATTAATGACTCGTAAGGCACTGAGAATTTGTGGCAGATGCATCAACTATTTATGCTTCACAGAGTTGGACACATCCGCTCCCAGCATCACCATGACATTGATCTGTTTTAGAGCTGCAGTTTATGGCATCTTCAATATCCACAAATATTCCTTTTGCATGAACACACTATTTCTGGACAGCTTCTTTGACTTTAAGAGAGGTCAGAGCTGAGTCACTGCCTGAGAGGGGCATGACTGTCTTAGCTTATTCTCATTGTGTGCTCTACAACTACACACCAGAAGTACACTCATGCTGTATGATTTATATGTGTTGCATATGGGAATGCACAAGTTCTCCTCCAGAGGGTATATGGTCTAACCAACCCCTGTGGTGTAAGGATGGTGCCCTACAGAGCCACCTAGTGGTAAGGTGAAATTGTTGCCAATTTACCTTAAAACGCTATATGGGGACTGCACCATTGGCACAGTTCTATTTTACTTGAGGAGCTGAACATTGCACCGCTCCATGGCCCAGCTGTTCCAACTGAATGTGATTAAATGGCTTTAATTCTCACATAGTTTGTCCCAGCCTGTAATGGCACAGACAAGCTAAAAACGATGGAGCGGAATGTGTCTCACAGTGTCTCAGAATATTGTATTTGATATTACAATTCACACACAGCTGCTTGCCAGCTGGAAAAGGTCTGTGTGATTTCTCATTTACGGCTGTGACACACAACCAAACTGTGTCAAAACCGGAAAGGGGACCAAGCATCAGCTTGATATAACACAAGACACAACCACTGTGGTATCCAGTGCTATGACGGTTACATGGACAGTGGCCACCTTTGGCTGGATCAATGTCCACATCCTGGTCTCCAGGCATATTTTGAATGCAAACCTATTCCCATCTCCTAATTGGGCACAATGAGATTTACTTGTCAGGTGATTTCCCTGGAAGCAGGAAGTTGCCCATATGTGCCCCATAGCACTCATTGTCCGATTCACAGTCATTTGCATATATAGGTCAACTTAATTCTGTAAATGGCTTGATTTACAAAAGTGGAATATAAATTTGAGCTCATAAATCAATTTACACACACATAATTTAACACCTGATTTATGTAACATTAGGATGGAGTAAATCTGCTCTCATGGGTGTGAAGTGTGCATTCCACGGTCGGAATGCCATAGAGAGTTTGTGCACACTGACAAATGTTCGAATTGGTCACTACTCACAAACATTCTCAGCCTGGAACTGTCTAGAGACTTAGGGGGTCATTCTGACCTTGGCGGTAAAAGGCCCATACCGCCGGTCAGAACTCCGCCATACTACCGCCGCGGCCGCGGTAAACCGCCACGGTCATTCTGACCACCAACTGTGAATCCGCCAAAAACCCGACATCCACTTGCAAGAAAATGGAGGACTGACAGAACCTGCACCAGAGGGGGAATTCCTGTGGGTTGGCGGATGGGGGACATCAGGGCTGGCTCCAGCTGGGCACACAGTTCATGGATAGTGGCACGGTCAAGTCGGTATCGTAGTATGATGTGGCGTTCTTCCATTGTCGACAGGTCCACCAGCGGTCGGTACACGCGAGGATTCATCCTTCTCCTCGCAAGTCCCACCGGACGGTGCCTAGGAATGACAACATGGAGCACAGAGTCAAGCCAATCACTGGTACGTTCACCACAGCTTGCATAGCACACGGTTATCTATGTTTTGAAAGGCGTGTATGTGTGGCAATGCAAGGCCTAGGCCTGTGTGTCGCAGTAGAAATTATGCCATGTGGGCCCTTGAAATGGCGGCTGCCTGACCTGTGAAGTGGGACAATGGGATGTGAGGTCAATGCGCTGGCGGAGCACACCATGGCGGTAG
Organism: Pleurodeles waltl; assembly: GCF_031143425.1. Lineage (NCBI taxonomy): Eukaryota > Metazoa > Chordata > Amphibia > Caudata > Salamandridae > Pleurodeles > Pleurodeles waltl. The sequence goes on along the minus strand of NC_090446.1, from coordinate 649,900,834 downwards.
GCGGTCGAAGACCGCTACACGGAGCCGCATTGGTTAACATTGAAGCCTATGGGTTTCAGGAGCCAATGACGAGGTGCGCCGGCGGTACGCACCGCCGCGGGCGTGACCGCCATTTTCTATCTGCCTAATCACTCGAGACCTGATCATCCACAGGAGAGGACCTATACTGCAAGTGCTGCTGTGACCTCGGTCTGGAAGTGACAATGGCTGCTGCGACTGGGGAAAGGGCCCCTGCCTTCACGTCTGAAGAGTTGGAGAAGCTCGTGGATGGGGTCCTCCCCCAGTATGCGTTACTCTACGGTCCTCCAGACCAACAGGTAAGTACACCGGGTGCACATGGAATGGGCGATGCCTGTGTGGAGTGGGGTGGATATAAGTTGGTGGGGTGGGGGGCGAATGAGGAGTGCAACGCACGACAGATGAGAGCATGTGCCATATGGCAAGGTTGGGGAGGGGGGGCCAATCACATCTAACATGCAGTAAGTTGATGAATGTTTCCTTCCCACCCTGTACATGTCACATAGGTCAGCGCCCATCAGAAAGTCGAGATTTGGCGTGCCATCGCCAAGGAAGTCCGGGCCCTGGGGGTCCACGTCAGACGGGGCACCCACTGCCGCAAGAGGTGGGAGGACATCCGCCGCGGAACCAGGAAGACCGCCGAGTCACTGCTGGGGATGGCCTCCCAACCTAGGAGGGGTGCCAGTCGTACCCTGACCCCCCTGATGTCCCGGATCCTGGCGGTGGCCTACCCTGATTTGGATGGGCGCTTGAGAGCATCACAGCAGACACAAGGGGGTGAGTATCAGCACATTCTGCTATCTTTCTGCGCAGTGGAGGCGTCTGGGTGGGGGAGGAGGCGTGTGGGTGACATTAGGCCAGGGCGCTTTCTGTAGTGTAGTCCTCTCCCTTAGGCATGGCCCTGTGCTCCCGGCCCCCACCTCTGTAGGGTGACAAGTACAGCTATTGATGGTCCAGCCTCACACATCTGCGCGTTTGTCCTCTCTTGACCTGTTGTCTTAGTCAGAAGTACTGAGTAGTGTACCCCGAATGCGCGGCTTAGTGCATGAGGCTCCTGTGTCTGTCCTCTCCGCCAACGGTGTTGACATTGCATGCACTCAACCTGGTCTTCTTTTTTCTCCCCCCACCCTTCTTCTTCATCTTCTTGTGCATGTGTGCATTAGCATCATCAGGCGGAGGAGATTTGGCATCGGAGCACGAGGGAGCTGCAAGTCACAAGGCCCCGGTGGGCCCAGGAACAGACACCGAGGGCACCAGTGATCCGGAGGGCGAGGGGAGCACCACAACGGGGACCGGTGGTGAGAGCAGTGACACAGACACGTCCTCGGATGGGTGCTCCCTAGCGGTGGCGGAAACATCCGGGACCCCCGCCTCTACAGGTACAGCCGCCACCCAGCGCACCAGCCCCGCCCTCCCTGCAGCCCCTCAGCCTACGCTCCGTGCCCGCTCGCCCAGGAAGGCGGGCGTCTCCTTCGCCCCAGGCACCTCAGCCCCTGCCCCTGTCACCCCTGCTGCCCTCAGTGCGGAGCTCATTGACCTTGTGAGGACGCTCATTGTTGGGCAGACTACCCTTTTGAATGCCATCCAGGGGGTAGAAAGGGAGGTGCATCGGAGCAATGCCTACCTGGAGGGCATTCATTCGGGTCAGGCTGCCCATCAACGATCGTTCACTGCTCTGGCCTCAGCACTGACGGCAGCCATTGTCCCTGTTTCCAGCCTCCCTCTTCTGACTGCCTCCAGCCTGTCTCTGTCTCCTGTTCCTCAGCCTATCCCATCCACACCATCTGACCAGCCTGCACACACCTCAACACCCAAGGGCAGCTCATCCAGACACAAGCACCCACAAACACTCACCCAAGCAACACCCAGATGCAGACATTCCAACAGTCACTGCCACCCCTGTGTCCCCCTCCTCCTCGTCCCCCTCCTCCCTCCCTGTGACGTCTACACTCACACCTGCATGCACACCAACATCAGCCAGTGCTTCCATCACCACCACACCCTCCTGTACAGTCCGCACGCGTGCAGTCACCACCCCCACTGCCATTTACACGTCCCCTGTGTCCTCTCCCACTGTGTCTGTCACCCCCTCTTCCAAGACACACAAACACAGGCAGCCACCCACCCAACAGACATCCACCTCACAACAGCCTACAGCACCAGCACCTTCACCCAATGACAGCACACCTGACTCTCCTACAACCACATCCTCTTCCTCCACTCCCATCACCACTTCTCCTACCCTTTACCTTGGCCCTAAAAAACTTTTCCTGGCTAATCTTGACCTCTTTCCCTCCGATGACCTACCCCCTCCATCTGCAAAGAGTCCCAAGAGCACCACAGCCACCACCAGCCCAGCTTCGGGTGTCACTGTTGTGCATGGGTTCTGGAGTCCACCCTTTGCCAGCAGTGACACCTCAATCAGCAGCAAGGACACATCCAGCCCCCCCCCCGCAAGAGGACCAGGAAACACAAGGGCCGCCGTGCGAGGACTGACACGGCTGCCCCCAAGGAGCAAACTTCGCCCACTTCACCAGCCACATCATCTAGGGGAGGCAAGGGCCCGAGAGCCCCATCTAAGGAGCGTAAGGGCAGCAGGGCGGAGAAGTCAGGCGGCAGGAGCGCGGAGCAGGTGGGCCCCACATGCCACATCCCAGCTGGAAAGGAGGACACCAAAGGGCCCAGGACTCCGTCCCCGAAGGGTCCAGAAGCATCACGGTCGGAGGGCGACTGAGCATGGAGTCCAGGCCAGGTCTGGCTCCCTTGACCTACTGGATGTGCACCGCTGAACAGGGCCCGCCGTGGAGAAGAGCACCGCTGAACAGGGCCCGCCGTGGAGAAGAGCACCGCTGAACAGGGCCCGCCGTGAAGATAGGCACCGCTGAACATGGCCCGCCGTGAAGATAGGCACCGCTGAACAGGGCCCCGCCGTGCAGAAGAGCACCGCTGAACAGGGCCCGCCGTGGAGAAGAGCACCGCTGAACAGGGCCCGCCGTGGAGAAGAGCACCGCTGAACAGGGCCCGCCGTGAAGATAGGCACCGCTAAACAGGGCCCCGCCGTGGAGAAGAGCACCGCTGAACAGGGCCCGCCGTGGAGAAGAGCACCGCTGAACAGGGCCCGCCGTGAAGATAGGCACCGCTGAACAGGGCCCCGCCGTGAAGATAGGCACCGCTGAACAGGGCCCGCCGTGAAGATAGGCACCGCTGAACAGGGCCCGCCGTGAAGATAGGCACCGCTGAACAGGGCCCCGCCGTGCAGAAGAGCACCGCTGAACAGGGCCCGCCGTGGAGAAGAGCACCGCTGAACAGGGCCCGCCGTGGAGAAGAGCACCGCTGAACAGGGCCCGCCGTGAAGATAGGCACCGCTGAACAGGGCCCCGCCGTGCAGAAGAGCACCGCTGAACAGGGCCCGCTGTGGAGAAGAGCACCGCTGAACAGGGCCCGCCGTGCAGAAGAGCACCGCTGAACAGGGCCCCGCCGTGCAGAAGAGCACCGCTCCGCTGGGCCCCGCCGTCTCAAACACCGCTCCGCTGGGCCCCGCCGTCTCAAGCACCGCTCCGCTGGGCCCTTCCTCTCAAGCACCGCTCCGCTGGGCCCTTCCTCTCAAGCACCGCTCCGCTGGGCCCCGCCGTCTCAAGCACCGCTCCGCTGGGCCCTTCCTCTCAAGCACCGCTCCGCTGGGCCCCGCCGTCTCAAGCACCGCTCCGCTGGGCCCCGCCGTCTCAAGCACCGCTCCGCTGGGCCCTTCCTGTCAAGCACCGCTCCGCTGGGCCCCGCCGTCTCAAGCACCGCTCAACTGGGCCCCGCCGTCTCAAGCACCGCTCCGCTGGGCCCTTCCTGTCAAGCACCGCTCCGCTGGGCCCTTCCTCTCAAGCACCGCTCCGCTGGGCCCCGCCGTCTCAAGCACCGCTCCGCTGGGCCCCGCCGTCTCAAGCACCGCTCCGCTGGGCCCCGCCGTCTCAAGCACCGCTCCGCTGGGCCCTTCCTCTCAAGCACTGTTTATGGTTCACTGTGCCCACCATGCCTCCTCCTTGAGCAGTGGACACTGTCATCCACCAGATGGACTGTGGCTTTGCACTCCCCAGGATGGTGAAGTGGGCAAGCCACCGACTGTAGAGACTTGACAGACTGTGGCTTTGCACTCCCCAGGATGGTGAAGTGGGCAACCCACCCACTGTAGAGACTTGAGAGACTGTGGCTTTGCACTCCCCAGGATGGTGAAGTGGGCAACCCACCCACTGTAGAGACTTGAGAGACTGTGGCTTTGCACTCCCCAGGATGAAGCAGTGGGCAACCCACCCACTGTAGGGACTTGAGAGACTGTGGCTTTGCACTCCCCAGGATACATCAATGGGCATGGTGGCCCCTTCGTGGATCTGGCGTCGTGGACTCATGTGGCTGTGGTGCCTCCCCCTTCCCTTCCCCCTGAGGTGCCTGTAATTTTTTCATCAGATGCCCCTGCAGTGTTCTCTCCAAAGGACTCAGGTCTCCTGTGTGGGCTTTGCCCTTGTGTCGCTACACTGTAGCCCACGGACTGTTCCATTTAAATTTCATGTACAGGACTAATTGCCTCGGTTCTCCATGGCAGTGTACATAGTATCATTTTGTTATGGATATTTTGCATAGTTGATCGCTCCATATCAGAGTCTATTTTTTATAAAAAAAATGTGTCCCAATTTATTTCTGTCTTTGCATTCTTAAGGGGGGTTTGGGTGGTGTCACTGTGCATTGTTGCTCTGCATTAGTGTGTACATAGTTTGGGGGGGGGTCGCATATGTGTGTGCCATAAGCTTCCCTCCTCCCCCCTCCCGTGTGTCGTAGGTGCAGTACTCACCGTTGTCGTCTGCGCCGGAGTTCGTACTCGTGGTAGATGAGAAGGTAGACGAGAGCAGGTAGGATGTTTAATTCGGGTTCCATGCTGTCCTCCTTCCTCGTGGAGTGTGTTTTGGTGCGCGTTTTCCCGTTCGTAGTCTGTTTCCGCCGTGTTTTTATCGGCGGGGCTCCCGCCCCGGAAAAGGTGGCGGATTGGTGAGCTGTGATAGTGTGGGCGGTACATTGTCTGCCGCCTGCCTGTTGGCGGTGACCGCCACGCTGTTTGTCTGCACCGCCGCGGCGGTCGGAGTGTTAATGTGGCGGGCTGTGTTGGCGGTTCCCGCCAGGGTCAGAATTCCATTTTTTCGACCTCTGGCCTGTTGGCGGGTTGGCCGCCGCTTTATCACTGACCGCCAGGGTTAGAATCACCCCCATACTGTTGTTACAGACAGGAGTAAATCATTTCTCACTAACAGAATGACGGGAAGCATCCCTAAAATGTTGTGGAGTTGTAAGAGATGCGACATCTCCACCAGGAAAAACATTTTCCTAGTGTAAAATGGGGGAAAAAGTTAGAAAAGGTAAATGTCTTAGTAATCATTATTTCACATATGAAATTGTTTTCCATGAGCAGTTATATATGTATAGCTGCTTACGATTGAGAGTACTTCTGAAAAGTTGTGACTGTTGCAGGATCCCAGGGTTACCTCTAGAATTCTTCAAAAATTCCAAAATCAGAATCAAACATTTCCCCCTTGATGTAGGAGTAAACTTATGACTGTAGGTTTTCTTAGCGAATGTGGCCCTGTGAGTCTGGAAAAAGACACACACACAACTGTAGAACATAATTTGAGAAGCCATGACTCCAAGCCGGGTGGCAGCCCAATGCCCCCTCATCCCTGAGAATATCTATCTATCTTGCTATTTAAAATGAAGCCATTGATCTGTGGTCAGACAGTCTTTGTTTGTTCTGTACACAGAAGTTTAGCTAATTTGCTAGTTTCCTGTCTTTGCATTCTGAAACAGTCATCTGCAGATCGGGCTGCAAAGCCATGGGTGCTTCATTGCATCTTCTGGCTGGGTAACGTTTTACTCCATAATTCATATGGGCCTGAAGTACTTTCTTTTCAAATATTTTGAACACTGGATTTTTCTACTGGCTGGAAATGCTTGCTTAGGGCCTATGTCGTCTTTCTCCTCGCTCCGAGAGGAGAGACACTGATGACCTTACGAGCTGATAAAGTGAGTGGCCTTTATTTAGAACTTGAGGTGAGACAGGAAACAGTACACTGCACAGCAACTTTTTTATTTCATTTTTATCTTGCGGTTCCTATGTGCTGTATGCATATTATAAGTATACGTTGAAGTTATTAGAACACTTTATTGCATGTCATTATAGAATACACATGTCTATTGAAGGACTCGGAAGGCAGGATCCATGCCAGGCTTGCAGGGTAGCCACTGTGTAAATAAGTTCCATATAAATTATTTTTATGTAATTTTTCTTATGTGGGTATCAAGAAACTCTGACATGGCTCTGGACCTACCTTGTTTTCCCAAGAAAAACATACATTTGAATTATTTCCATAGCCCAAAAAATGCCAATGAACATGCCCTGCAGGAGCCTCACTGGGCACCACTGGTCTATGCGAAAAAAAACACTCTATTGTCCATACCCAGCTTCCCAATCTACTCTGAGTGGTCCAGATGGCAAGGCCAAGACTTCACATTTTGAGTAGCCACCCCAACAGAGATAATTCTCACTTCAAAACCATCAGCCAGTTCACAAATGTATGCACCGAAAAAGAACTGTCAGGGCCCAGGAGATTCAGGTAAACATAGCTGTTCTACAGAGTCGAGCCGAGGGCTGTAATGGGACTATTAACCCAAGGCAGTTCTTTAAATGAACACAGAGTACCAGCGCTTCTGTATTTCCATTTAAAACACTGACCCATGGTCACAGATGTCGCACCTCTGGAACCTACCCTGTCAGCCCATCTACCACTGAAGCTCTGTTTCACCAATCTGCACACATTTGAAGACTTCTGTTCTGTTAAGATGCCTCTTCTGTTATTCTCTTTGTATCTAGTCAATGTTTTTAAATGTTAGGCTAGTATTGCCAATGTAGAGAAATAATTCCTTTAAAAGTTTAACATGCAAAAATATATGGCTGCCCCCTTCTCTTTGCTCCTAACTCTTTTGACCCCCTCATTCTCTGGGTTAAATGCCACAAAAGTACCCCTTTTTGGCTTGTTTGGTTCTATAAACCTTTAGGCAAACACACTAGAATGAGTTACATCTCTAGGGTACCATGTCCCCCATGGAGAAGTGTGGCACAATGGTTAGAGCAGCTGACCCTGATGCAGAGATCTGGCCCGGAACCAGAGTTCAATTCCTGCCTCCGCTGGTCTTGGGCTCAATTTCCTTGGACCAGATAATTCTCACCTCAGTGCTTAATCTAATTAATGGGTCCAACTCTGTAACTCTGAGCAATAGCTTGCTTAATCTCCACAACAGCCCTGACAGCACTTGGATGCCAGGCTTCACCCTGGGTGTTGCCCAGGAGTGGGTACCTCACACGGAAAAGCCAGGAGGGGTTCCACAGTGGTATGTGTACAGCCCTGGAGACTCTAACGGGTGAGTAGTGCAAAGTCTATGTTTAATGTTATTAGGAATGAGGCAAAACACTCCCAAGATGGCATCCTGTGTCTTCTCTCCTGCAGCGACAAGCCTGGGAGGGTGGCTGTGGCACTTGGCATTCATCCACTACACTTGAAACCAAAACACATAGGTGAAAGACATTGTCATTTACAACACCAATAGTTCTAACTCTCACAAATGTGAGACCTATTCATTGTAAATGCTTGTTTTCAAACGGCTGGGGCTGGTGGCAACTACCAGAAGGCATTTTCAAACTTACAATTTAAAAACCACCTTCACTAAAAGATTCATTTTTAAATAGTGAGTTCAGAGATCCCAAACTCCACATCTCTCTGCCCCCAATGGGAAATTACACTTAAAAGATATTTGAAGGCAGTCCCAATGTTAACCTATGAGTGAGGTAGGCTTTGCAATAGTGAAACTCAAATTTAGCAGTATTTAGAGGTTCTGACAGGAAGTTTGTGCACATCGAAGCAGGAGAACAAGTAAGCACCTCTCTTGCCTGTTGCTCATTCAACTTTGAATGAATTAATTTGTAAAGTGCACAGATACTCCAAGGAGTGTCCTAACAGGCACCACTTAAGCCACAGCAAATAGCTAAGTTTTAATATTTTTTTATAAAAGATGACTCAGAGCTCACCCTACGGAGCTCTACCAGAACAGGTTCTATGCTTGTGTGGCCAGATAGGAGAAACAGTGAACTTTTATTGGCACAGTAGCAGCACAGAGCCAATAAAAGAAACGTAGGATGTGTTATTTATCACAGCTTTTGTAAAAATAATTCCACAATATCTACAAAAGTGCAAGTTGTGCAATTGTTTTGCAAATCGTAAAATAGCTGTACAGTGAAATGTCTAAATCTTCAAGATATATATAAAACATCTTTCCTCACTTCTACCTTAAGCATTGTTTCTTTAGTCATTGCTTGCTCCAAACAGATTTAGCCTTAGTTGTCAGTTTTTGAAGACTTATTGTCTCTAAAACTGTTAGAAATGGAGACAGTGGTTTGCACCCTGTCCAAGTAGGGACCCTCACTCTAGTTAGGGTAAGTGAGTCACACTTCTAAGATAACCCTTGCTTGCCCCTTCGTAGCTTGGCTCAAGAAGTCAGGCTTATCTCAGAGACAATGTGTAAAGTATTTGTACACACACACACACAAATACACACATACACACACACAGTAACACAGTGAAAACACCACAAAAGTATTCCACACCAGTTTAGAAAGATAGCCAACATTTATCTGAATAAATCAAGACCAAAGTGACGTAAATTCAACATATACATTTAAAGATATTACTTTTTAAAGCTTTAAAGGTGTCTTAATCCATTGGAAAAAATGGCTGTAACCTTTTAACATACAGTACCTGGGAAGCGTCAAAAAACAAAGACAATGCAGGTCGCAAAGGAGGTGATGCGTCAGTGAAGCAAGTGATGTGTCAATTCCTTACTGCACATGGAAGGCGATGCGTTGATTCTTTCCTCGCTTGGAAGGTGATGTGTTGGTTCCTTACTGTGGTGCCAACTCGATGAGAAAATGGACAGGGACGATGCATGGAAAATCCAGGTGTGCTATATTGATGAATATGTGCTGAAAAGGCGCTGTGTCAATTCTTCTGCGAAAAAGTATCGCTATGTCAATTCTTTAGGCGCAGGACGGGTGCTGCACTGATTTTTCTGCTGCTGTGCGCGGATGTATGGATTTTCTTCTTCAGATCACCAGCTTCCACTTCCAAGGGCCCAGGGACTAGATTTGGCACCTCTTGGCAAGTCAGTATTCTTAGCATAAGAGCCCGGAGACTGTTAGATGAAGTCTTTGATATCCCTGAGATGTCTTAACAGGAGGCAAGCTCAGTTCAAGCCCTTGGAGAACCTTGGAAAGCAGGATGTAGAAAGCAAAGCCCAGTCCTTTCACTCCCAGGACAGATGCAGCAAGCAGCAGGCCACCACAGCAAAGCAACAGGCAGAGTGGCAGTTCCTCCTACAGTTTCCAGCAATTCTTCCTGGCAGAATGTCCTCAGTCCAGAAGAATTCTAAAGTTGTGGTCTCAGGGGTCCAGTACTTATACTCATTTTTGCCTTTGAAGTAGGCATACTTCAAAGGAAAGTCATTCTAGTGCACAATACCCTGCCTTTCCTGCCCTGGCCCCAGACACACTCTAGGGGGTTGGAGACTGCATTGTGTAAGGATACGCACAGCCCTATTCAGATGCAATTGTCAGCTCCTCCCAGCACTCTAGCCCAGGAAGACCCATCAGGGGATGCAGGGCACACCTCAGCTCCCTTTGTGTGACTGTCTAGATTGAATTCACAAACAGCCCAACTGTCATCCTGGTCCAGATGTTTATTCCAAAGACAGCCAGAGGTATAGAATGGTTAACCAAGAAAATGGCCACTTTCTAAAAGTGGCATTTTCCAACTTACAATTTAAAAACCACCTTCACTAAAAGTAAATAGTGAATTCAGAGACCCGAAACTCCAAATCTTTATCTGCTCCCAATGGGAAATTACACTTGAAAGATATTTCAAGGCAATCTATGTTAACCTATGGGGAGATAGGCCTTGCAATAGTGAAACCCAAATTTTGCAGTATTTCACTATAAGGACATGTGAAACACACCAGTTCATGTCCTGCCTTTTACAGTGCACCTTGCCCATGGGGCTGCCTTGGGCCTACCTTAGGGGTGATTTACATGTAGTAAAAGGGAAGGTTTGGGCCTGGCAATTAGGTGCACTTGCCAGGTTGAACTCACAGTTTAAGACTGTACACACAGACACTGCTGTGGCAGGTATGAGGCATGTTTACAGGGCTACTCATGTGGGTGGCACAGTCAGTGCTGCAGGCTCACTAGTAGCATTTTATTTACAAGTCTTGGGCACATATAGTTTACTTAACTACGGAATTACTAGTAAATCAAATATGCCAGTTATGGGTAAACAAATTACCAATACAATTTACACATAGAGCATTTGTACTTTAGTAGTGGTCAGCAGTGACAAAGCACCCAGAGTCCTAAAGTCAGCAAAAACAAAATTCAGCATAGGATGAAAAACAGGAGGTCAGAAGGCAAAAACACAGGGGAAACCACACCAAGAGCTGACAGGTCTAACACATACATTAAATATGTACATATATTGGAGGATGTTAACATGAAATAACTCCAAATGGTAAGGCCATAAACTATGGAAATTTGGGAGTTTCCCAGTTTTATTGTTAAAAGAACACGATTGCAAACAATGTATTTACAGTAACTGCTTTTGTGTGTGTTGGACCTGGCCCTTTCTTCAGAGTCACCCTTAAACTTCTGGCTTCCTCCTCCCATTTTTACTGAATTTGTTTTGTTGGTCTCAGGACTGCTAACCAGTGCTAAGGTCTCCCTTTATAACATGGTAACACTGGTTTATACCCAATTAGCATAATTAATGTAATATTAAGTTCCTAGTAAAGTGCACTACATGTTCGAGGGGATATAAATTAAATGCTACTTGTGGTGCTGCAGCACTGATTGTGCTATTCCCTTAAGTAGCCCCTAACCATGTTTCAAGCCTGCCACTTCAAAGGTTATGTGGGCAGTCTTACACTGCCTTGTTGATCTGGCAAAATTACCCTTTTGTTAGACCCAAACTTTTCCTTTTTATGCATATGTCTAATTTACACCTGAATAGGCTGTGTCCTGTCCCCACACAAAAGGCTGCATAACCCCCTGTAGTGAGTCTGGAGTCAGGGCAGGGAGGGCAGGACCTCTGTGCACTTCAAAGGCCTGTCTTTGAAGTCTCCCCCACTTCACAGGACAACTGGGTATAAGTACTGGACCTCTGACACCACCAACTCAGTACACTTCTAGACCAGTGAAGACACTGGCAGGATGAAATGCTGTGCTGCTGAAAATATGCCACTTTGCTGGACTGCCGTTTTGCTGGACTTCTGCCTTGCTGTACTGCTCTGCTGCCTGCTGTTCCCGACAGTGTGAAAAGGACTGGTCCTGCCTTACTTGAACCCAGGGTGATCCAAGGGCTAGCTAGCTGTCTTCCTGATCTGTAGTCTCAGGGACATAAAAGACTTACAACCACCCTGCTCCTGCATCTAGATTCTGCCATCTGTAAGTCTGCCCTGCTAATTGGTGCTACCCCAGACTGGGACCCTTGGATGTAGTCCTTAGGTGTTTGCTCTGGTGAAGCCTACCCATCCTGTGCTGCTAGAGATGAACAGACACATCGCCACAGTTGCATGGATCAGAACCAGGGCATTGCAGCTACTGAGTGGGTTGGAACCAACGTAACATACTCACATCGCCGCATCTTGGGACTGATGCATGGCCTTTGAAACTGCCACCGCTCCACACTTTTCCCGGCACCAGCTCCTTGCGTCCCCCACCAACGGCAGCCTCAGTGATGACGCTACCACTCTGCATCCAGCCTCAGCTCTAATCAGAACCAACGCACTGCTTCAGCTGCGCAATGCTTCCCAGACACCGACCTTCGCATCGCAAGCCCTGTCAATGCGATCCTCGATGATGATGCAACATGACCTCGTACCACAGCCTTACTGCATTTCGGAACCGACATACAAGATTGGCTGCACAAAACATCTATGTTTCAGACATATGCAACACTTTGCAACCAGTATTTAAGGTACCTTGGTTCAATGGGCTTAAGTAGGCCCAGTAGCCGTCCTGCACTCCATTGTGTTCGGCCTGAGCTGTTGACCTTGTCCCGGTCTGGCGCGACTAGATATCCCCGATTGGCCCTTCTTGCTTCTAAGCACTTTTTTACTGTTTTCTCTTTAAAAATTCATAACTCAAGTTCTACTTATTGTTTTTTTTTCATTTTGGTCTTGTTTTATTTATTAAATTAAGTTATATTTTACTAACTTGGTGTGGAATCTTTTTGTGTGGTGTTTTCACTGTTTTACTGTTTGAAATGTTGCACAAATACTTTACACATTGCCTCTAAGTTAAGCTTGACTGCTCTGTGCCAAGCTACCAGAGTGTGAGTACAGGTTAATTTTGGGTTTGACTAACCAGGGCTCATACCCTAGTCAACCACCAAACTGATTTCTAACTATGTCAAGTTGAGTCTTTGCCAGCTGCTGTTCAATAATGTGTCATAATGATTGTGTTGGAGAATGATGCATAGTGTGGTGATAAGCTAACAAGAAAAATAACTCTGAGACCTATTTCTTACGCATGTCAAAACAAGATAATGTCTTTGCTCTCTCTCTTTGTTTTCATTTCAATTTATTTCAAAGAGTACCCTAGACTTCAGGGTGATCTTCAGGCAAAACCGCAGCCAAGAATGTTGTGTCTCTTGTCAGGTATATTGTGAGTATTCATATGAGTACGCACAGCCTGAAGAAGGCCCTATACCATCAGAGGGTCTTATGGGGCTCCAAAACATGCAGGTGAAATATGAGGGATGATTCAGAATCTCTTTTTAGGTCGAGCATAGCAGTGCACAAGCGCCGCTTTTCCAACGTGTTGGTATGTATCTGGGCTTTTAACAACGCCCACCTCACGCCCATCACTACCACTCGTTCATAGGCTTGACATTCAAAAATCCTTTGATGACATTGGTAAAAGGTTTATGTTTGTCCCTCCTTGGGGAGGTTTTGTTAGTGCCTTGACCATCGCCCCTGTTACATGGCTAATCACACTTTTGCTGATAAGTTTGACTGGGAGCAAACTTATTTTTCCTTTGTGTCTCTCTTCACACTGATGCACATGGCGGCCGTGGTGCTGTGAACTGGCGCGCTTATATGAAACTGTTTTACTTTTAATTTTCAATTTATGTGGTAAGAAAAAAGTCCGGTTAGGAATTTACAACGCTAATAGCTCTAACTCGAGCAAATGTGAGACCCATTGCATTGCAAATGCTTGTTTTAAATCTCTCCAATAATCTTGTCTTGCCCTGTTTGTATATGTAGTTCTCTTATGGGTTCCCCTCTTTCCTTGTGAGCGTTTATCGTAATTTGAGTTTCTCAATCCTGCCACAACTTGTCTATGTATCTCCCCGTAAACAGGAATCTATACAATCAGTGAGCAAGTATAATATTTAAATAAAACAGATAGATGACAATGCGTATCAGGAATGGCTATAGTGTTCGCACCTTTCTTAGCACTGGGACTGCTATGACAAACAACAGAATAAGGAAGCCAGATTTAACTACAAAATACCAGCTTGACTTGGAGGTGTATTTGATGATAAATAGAACTTCACATTTTAAGACGAAACAACATTAAAGCGGTTCGTACTGATGTCCCCTCCCGCCCTCCTCTTGCTGTCCCTTATGATTCTGACCTTCTTGGCAGCCGATGTCTTGCTTCATATCCCGCTGCTCTCTTCCCGCTGTTAATGTTATCCTGCCCCATCCACACCCAATCTGTGATAGATTTTCATACTTTTCAGTGATGTGTAATATTAAGGGCCCAGGTGTAACACTCAGCAAACCAACCCAGAGAAAGATTCTGGCTTCTAAGCAGCCTTTACATTTACACTTTAACCAGTTGCACAAACTTACCTTTATTTCATACAGCAGGCACCCTGTCAAGAAGGCAAGTTTCTTGTTTAGCGGTCTGTCCCTCCCTGTGCTCCGTAGGACACTCCTTCCCTTCCATTTCAGCTGAAGCATATCAGCTGTTGCAATTAACCTTCTGGGGAAGGTTGTCTTTTAACAAAAAGTTGGACAGTTTTTATTAAAATATGAAATGTGTGTACACATTGTGTCCGGGGGAAGCCACCCACTTCGATCTCTGTTTTTAAAGGGATAAATGGTCTACAAATCCAAAAATGCACGTACAACTTGTTTGGAGGAGTTAGCCACGCATGGCACTTGGAAACTTGAGAGCTCTTTTTCCTCTTACCATAGAAAAGTTGTAAGTGTCTTCAAGAATCTGGATTACTATTCTTTGTAAACCCTGGTAACACGGTCCACACAAATACATTCCACACCATGCCACATAATCCCAATTAGCATGATTTCACTCAACACCACACACACCACACACATTTCAACTCTATGCATTTCCATTCCACACCACATAATTTGATAGCAAACTGCATAATTCAGATCACCAACGCAATTACACAACACACCACCTACATCCAGTCCACACCACAGAATTCCACGTTTTTCCACGAAATTTAACAGCACAACACATAATTGTTTTACTACACACCACTCTACCACACAAAATATGATCCCACATAATTACACTCCATAACACACAATCCCGCTCCATATTGCAAGATTGACACAAAGGGCCGTATTTACTAGAAAGTGCTGCAGGGCCAAATTTGGCAGCATTGCGCTGCGCCACTTCAGAAACGCATGGATGTGCTGTATTTAAGACAATATGGCGCACCCCTGTGTTTTCCCTAGCGCTGGTGCTACATTTAGGTGCCTAGCTGCAACGCAGGCACCCTTGCACTAGAGTGCAAGGGTACCTGTGTTGCAGGGAATGCTTGTGTATGTGCAGGAAGGTGTCCCTACTGCAGATAAACAATCAATAATGGTGATTTATTATTCCTATGTGTGCTGCAGAATGCAGCTTACAAAGAATTAGCAAATCATCATTATATAATGATTGTTTATGTGCAGGAAGAGTCACCTTCCTGCACATAAACAATCATTCATGGTGCTTTGCTTTTTCTATGTGTGCTGCAATATGCAGCACATATTGTAAAAGCAAAAACAATGCCCTGGGTGGCATTAGTTTTTGGCGCTGACTCAGGTTTACAATTCCTTGTAAATCTGGGGCAGAGTCAAAATGCAATGGGTGTTGCAGTGGCACACCCACAGGAAACCCGATTGCACCGCCCCCTTTCAGGCAAAGTGATGCATGTAAGGGGTCCGTATTTACAAGGTGGCGTTAAGGCACAAAGGGCCTGATTGATACTTTTTTAGAGCCGCATTTGAGTCATTTTTTTACGCAAAAGCCATGCAAACTTCCAAAATTTAATAGAATTTTTTAAGCTTGCGCTGCTTTTGTGTGAAAAAATGACACAAATGCGGCGCTAAAAAAGTATAAATCAGGCCCAAAAAGTGCCTTAACACCACCTTGGAAATATGGCACAGTGCATTGCTCCATCAGAGCGTCGCTAAAAGTGATGCTCTGGTGGCGCAAGGGGTTTGTATGTAAGCCCCTAAGCCTGGCTCTAACCAGGACTGCAAGTTACGGAGATGGTTTGTACTACTGCAGAGGCGGCACACCACTGGTGAGGTGCACGGTAGTTACAAGACTCAGGAATATTTGGTGATAAACCCTTTTCCCGTACCTTTGAATTGGAAACAGAAACACCACTCTCACAACGATTTTATCTGGTGAAGTGAGGAGCTAAAAGCTGCTAGTGGTTTGTGATACACTCTTCCTTTTAGCCACAATTTCTAGTCCACTTTAAAAGTATCACTACTTGTGGCATTTGGAAGCCGTTACGCAAGACCATTCGTACTAGTACACAACACAAAATACTAGGTGGGTTCAAGGGAGACTTTCTCAGGGCTGCCGTCGGTAATTTTTCCTGTGAGCCCGGACCCCCCTCGCACTCCGCCTGGGTTTTTACGAGTCCAGTACTCGGAAGATGGGATTTTTATTTGTTGACTAAAATCATAGTGGAAAGATTGGCTTCGCTCTTTGGCAGGTACAGTGATTCACATGCACTCCTTCAGTCTTTTTATAGCAGTAATACACTCCATTTTACTAGTGTACTTTGCATCTTGAACTGTCATTGGCATATAAATGATTAGATCAATTACATTTAATAGGGAGCAACGGGGTTAGCTATCAATTTCCCAATAGCATTTGCAGGAAGGATTTACAAGTGCATCACAGAGCCAGAAGTTGCGAGTGTAGAAGTATAAGAAAAAAATGCAAAATACTGAGATGCCGGCCAAAATAAAGCGCTGCCAAATAAGTCACATATTTTTTTTTTTTTAGCGCCGCATTTGCGCCACTTTTTGACGGAAAAGGGGCGCAAACTTACAAAATACAATGACGCAAATGCGGCGCTAAAAAAGTTTCAATATGGGCCTAAGATTTGCAAGAAAAATGTGTAAAAACAGTGATCAATATAATTGTACTTGTATTCGTGTGCGTGTTTGCTACTGTACATCATCACTCCTCCCTCTCTTCGAAAGGGATTGCTTCCTGCTCCACAAATAACATCATTACTCAAGTGATAGCCGTTTCTGCTGGTCAATGCGAAACCTGGCTCATTTAGGCATGAAAACCATAACACTCACACGTCCTCGTGCTCTCATGCCTCACTGGACAGGAATGCCGACAATGTGACAGCCTGACGGGGAGGACAGGGCTGGAGCAACAACAGTGAGGCTCGTTGTGGGATAGAAGAGCGAGCGGCACGTGAGAGGAGGGAGCGGAAGCATGACCTTAGGGGGGGGGGGGGAAGGCTTCCGGTATCTTACAAACTTCTCCGTGAGTAGCGCATTGAAGATGTGTTGCCTGAAGGCTCCCGACCTATGCGCTGAATTTAAACCGAGGAGGAAATTGATTCCTTTCACTTACTTATTTTGTGTTTTTGCTGTTTGCAGTCCAGGCCCCTCTCCGTATTGTAAATTATATTTAAACATTCCATGAAAAATCTTCATCCGAAAGAATGATTTGGTTAAGTTCCAAAATCAAAGGGCCAATGAAATTCATCAATTTCTAAATGCATTTACAAAGTGTGCACATACCGGAAGGCTTCATCTACCGGAGAAACCATGAACACAAGAAGCATAATAAGAGAGCTAAACCATCCGATTGTCTCGGGTAGGTATCTATGAAGTATTAAGTTACTTACATAAAATTAAGTCTGTATTTTGTTGCTTCAGGTACATGTAATTCGAGGGTTCCACGAAAAAGTCGTTCCAAGATGGACAGAAAGAACTGAATTTGTCAGTCAAAAAAACTCACCTACATCAAAGGGACCTTTATACACAACACAAAGGCCCAGAGGTGCAAAAAAGCAGGACAGCCATGTGTCAGAATCTGCAACAGTGCAATATACACATGGGTGCAGATTGTGGAGCACCATATTTCCAAAGAGCTGTTTGCCGATTATGTAATCTCTGGTTTGAGCGTGCTCCTAAACTTTGCACCACTAGCCAAAGGCAAGACCGAAGGGGTCTTGCGTGACATTTGTACTCGACGTGCCTTCAGGTACAAAACTGATGACCAACATCCAAAAGTAAGTCACCTAAAAAGTGTAATTTCATGTGTTCATATGTATGCTCACAATATTCTGATTGATACTTGTTTGCCCCTGGATTTACTTGGCACTAGAATTTTAAGCAAAGCCAGATCATAATACGTTAGTAGATCTGACTTTGCATGATAGATATTTTTGGATTATTGTCATCTGATATGTCCCTCCTGCATTCATTAATGAGGCGTAAGCACTACCAGATGCAATGCCATTTGGATTTATGCTCATGTCAAGATTTCAAAATAAAATATATTCTTTGTTATTAAAGACTGATCAGCACATGAGTGGTGAGGCAAATGCAAGAGATCAGGGCAATGGGCCAAACAGCTTTTTATTTGGTATATTGTTCCACCTTCAGCTAGCGTCATCTGATCATACTCTTGGCTATTACAAATTAACCATGCAGCTGCATTTTGCACATTCTTTGGCAGTTCCATTTAAAAGCTCTTGCAACAGTCCAACCTCAAGAGGCTCTGAGAACCTACCACAAGACAATGATTGAGTCCTGAGAAATACAGCCAAGTCTGTTACAGTTATAATTACTATGAGGGGATAGTTTCCCGCAAGGTCTTACTACAAGAACACAGGTGACTGGAACAGCCTGAGGGAAAATAAAGAGAGAACCATACTGGGAGTCCAGTGGGATCTTTCCACAAAAATAAGAACTTCGGTATCACTTACATTCACCTTCAGGAAGCTGCAATGAGTTCACCACTTGAAGACACAATTTTAGCACAGCATGGCTTGAGATCATGCTGTATGACATCAGGTACAATACCTGGCATCCGGCCATGATCGGCAGTCAGGAGCCAAACCCACAGAACCTAGAGGGCATGGTTTTCAGCCGTGCATTGTGCGTACTGACTCAGTGTACCCATATCTCAATATATGCAGGTCTTACCATATGGTGAGGGGTTATTGTGTGCTCCATTCCACAAAAATCCACAAGGGGATTTTCAAGAGAAATATAACTTTTGGTCCTGTAATTTCTACAAATGCCTATTGGCCCATCTATGTTAAAACTCCATCTTAGGAGGACACATTTTGGAAGGTTTTGGGCATGTTTGTTAAATGTTACAGGCAAATTATCTTCTGGTAATCTGCACACAACAATAACGATATATGCCAGTACATTGCTGGAGGGGCCTTAATTGTACATCTAAGTATAATGGGGGGCATATTTACAAAGCCGCTGTGGCACAATAACACCGCTGGAGCATCACTTTTGTGACTCTTCGGTGGCACAGTGTGCCTACACATATGTACAAGTCCTAGTAAATCAGTATGCAGCACACATAGATGGTGGAAAACACCATTAATTATTGATTGTTTATGTGCAGGAAGGTGTCGTAGGAAAGAAGCAACTTTCTGGCATAGTTGCCCCTACTTTTTGCCTGGTGTTGGTAAGTTTAGCCTGTAGTACACTGGGATCCTGCTAAGCAGAGCCCCAGTGTCAGTGTTATCTCCCCTAAATGTATTCGTATGGCAACGATTACACCCCACAAATCGCATACTTGGGCACCCATGTAAGTCCCTAGTATATGATACTTACGTGCCCAGGGCATTGGTACAGCAGGGGTCCCGCATGGGCTGCAGCATGTATTGTGCCAGCCATGGGGGTCCATGCAAACAGTGACTGCATGCCTGCCATTGCAGTCTGAGTGAAATGGTGCATGCACTTTTCACTCAGATATAAGGTTTGCCTTATATCATGGCCACTGCACTCTTACCCCGTAAGTCACCCCTAAGATAGGCCCTTCAGCCCAAGGACAGGGTGCATTATTCTACAACTCCCAGATTCTTGTTTCCTGGGCTTTGTAAGTGAGGGGAAGCCATCTTAAGGTAGTAGTGGATGCTGGTGAACACAAGTTGTCCAGCTACATAATGCCTTCACTGAACATAGGAATGTTTGGTATCTAACATGCTAGAATCATACGACTACACCAATTCCAGTGCTCGTTGTGTGATAGGCATTTTTGGTTTCAAACATGTTGGAATCATACAACTACACCAATACTATTGCTAGTTGTGTGATACCATGGACTCTGGGGGTTCCCTAGGGGATCCCCCAAGCTCTGCCTGTACAGCCTTGCAGGATCTGCATGCCAGACTGTGCTGATGCCAACCCCAAACACCCTCCTGCTGCTGATCCTTTTTGTGTATGATAGAGGTGCGACCACCTCTTCTTTAGATATAGGTGTCGCTGGGCTGGGGTGCCTCTGAGCACCACCAGACTACTTTAAGGGCTCATTTGGTGCCCTCTTTGCATAAACCAGTTTGCAGCAGTGCAGGAATCCCCGGTTCCACTCTGGTGCAAAACCACACACAGGACAGGCGAGTGACCACCCCCCTGTCCAGCACCTCCCCTAGGGAGGTGCACAGAGCTCTGCTAGGTGGCCACTTGATTCTGTCATCTTGGAACTAAGATAAGCAGAGGCCCCTGGGATCATCTCACTGGTTAGTCCATCTCGGTGACGTCCCTGACCCCCTCGCATACGTGGGTCACTACAGTACTGTCCAACTACCTTCCTAGGTTACTGAAGAGCTCCCCAGAGGGTGGGACCCTATATTTGTCTGCAAGACTTCAGGAACCATCTGCAAGTCTCCTCTGTAAGACACTTCTGCAAGCTGGACACCGGAACCGCTGCTGTTCTTTGCTGGAACCAAAAGCAAGACTGTAAACATAGGAGGGCTCCTACTACAACTTTGTATCCAAGTTCTCCAGATACTTATTCACCCCGTGGCCATGCATCCTCCAGAGTCTCCAGGACTCTGCCTGCACTTAGGAAAGCAAGAAGGAATCTCCCTTGGAGTGAAGGAGTCACTACCCTGCATCTGCAGGCACCTCAACTACGACGACTGGCTTGTGGATCCTGATGTCCCATGGACCCTTCTAGGTTCTAAAACACAGGTGGTGGTCTTGTGGCTCTTTAGAGGTCTGACCTATCTTTTTGCAACAGGAGAGTCTGTGGTCCCTCCTTGGAGCTGCTTGGCTGGAAACGCTGTGCACTGCTTCTGTTTGCCGCTGCAAAGGCTTGTTGGCTCTTCAGTCTGAAGACCTCCTAGATCCAAGAAGCCCTGGCTTCCAGCACTCTCTAGCTCAAAGAAAAGCATCCTCTCTCCAACTCCTGCGACATGGGCATCCCTCTTTGCTGTGCTGTTGAGGCCTCCCTGTGGTTTCTTGTGCCTGCTGCCAGAGGGTCCTGCTGGGTGATCCACCAAGGTCTGCAGTCTCTCCTGCGCACTGAGGGCTGGCAAGGTTGGGTCACTTGCACCTTGCTGCTCTCCTTAAATAGTGAAACATTTTTGCAATGCTTCTCTGCATTTGCAAAGGCTTGTTGGTGGTCCCGCTGACCACTGACCCCTCTGCAAGACAAGGCTAGCATGGGACAGCTTGTGGACTACTCCTGGGATCTTCCTGCATCACCTGGACTCCACAGTTGCACTTCTTCGTCCACCGTCCTACAGGAAAACCTCTTCAAGAAGGGTGGGCTTTGCCCTCCTGCACTGCCTGGGCACCTCCAGGTGGTCTGGACTCTGTTCCCTCTTTTTTGTAGGTCCTCATCTTTAGGAATCCCTGCCTGGGCTTCACCGATCTGGTCCATCGGTCACAACAGCAGCTGGACAACCGAGTCCCCATTGGCTTAAACGGGAAATTCAGACACAATTTAGCCCCTATGCACCTAGGCTCCCTGGTGTAGGTACTCCACTGTTCTGGGTAGCCACAGGTGGGGGCACTATCCAACCTCCCTTGTCCCAATTAGTTTCTTCCGGGTCCCCAGGGAAGGGTCCCCAAACTCGAAAACTCCAACCTTGACTTCCCAAATGTTAGCCTATGGAAACTGACCCAAGATTACTACTCTGCACACGGGCGCCTTGGGAATCCGACCTACTTACTTTTGGGGTTTTAGTACTTCCCCAGTCCTAAGGGTCCTTAGGTGGTAGTGTGGGTTGAGAGTGATTTTCGCATTCCATTTTTTTACTATATGCCCCCCCCCCTTAGGGGCACATGTTATTTTAGGCCTTTACCTTCCTGTTGCTATGTATATTTTTGTATGCCCATATCTCCAGTTAGGAGATATACCAAAGTTAGTTCTAGACTGTGTCATACAATAAATATAACCTATTTTTCCTAACACTGGTGTGGTTCTTTCCTGTGTGTACATCACAGACTGGCCTGTGTGCTATTTACACTCTCCTAGATAAGCCTTAGCTGCTCTCCACAGCTACCCTTATGAGAGCTCTGGTTACGTAGAGCCACCTACAGTATCACTAAGGGTTGCCTGGACTCAGTACAGGGTGCCTTAGCTATGGGTGTACTCCATATACTGAGCCAGCCATCTACAGGTGTCCTTTCCTGCACATAAACAATCATCTCTGCAACGCAGGCACCTTTGCACCATGGTGCAAGAGTGCCTGTATTGGTGCTGGGCAGCTAATTGTGCGCCAGCGTAGAGGAAAGTACAGGGATGCGTCATATTGCTGTAAATACGATGCATCCCTGCACTTTCCTAATGGAGCAGCGTGACGCAGCAAGCTGGCTTGCAGCGCCACACTGCATCATTTTTTTTGAACTATGGGCTTCTGTGTCTGAAGACGAGGTGGCATCATTGTGAAAGCACAGACAACTTGCGAGCTAGCCAGTGTTACTGCAAAAATGTGTGAATGCCTTTCTTTGGTGTCTGAGAATAGCAAAAAACTGAGGCAGGTATACTTGATGAGACTAGTGACCCATAAGGATTTGAGGCTGTTACCTGGAAATTGTTTTTCTGGTGCGAGCTACAGGTTCCCCTGAAACCCGAGTCGAATAGATGATCACTAGGTTGCTTGGAGCCAGTATTAAGCTGAATCCATGGAGCACTGCTGGCCTTACCCCATTTTGTACATCATGCAACGCAGTTAAAAGTGGGAATGTGGGAATTAATTAACAGTAACTCAAATTTTCTAAACTCCAGTTCACTACTGTTAGGGCTACCTACCCTTGTGGGTGAGAGAGGATATTGGAGGAGTCCAAGCCAGTGTCCATTGGGATGGTTTCTGTGTTAAACTCTAAAAACGTAAAGTAATGAGCCCTGCTGTACTAGGATGGATGTTGGTGTATTGAAGAAATAATTTACCTGTAGCAATCCCATTAGCATTAAGCCAGTCTTTATTGGTTAATGAATTTGAGACCTTGATCCCAGTATTCAGGGGGAGGCACAAAGGTAGAAAAGCAGTAAGGGTTTGGAAGAGTACCCGCATGCACGCGCGCGCACACACACACACACATGCAGACACACACACGGAAACCATTGACTGTAACGGAGTGTGTGTTGTACTGTTTTAACATCACATGCACCATGATAATGGGTAAAGTTATAAAGAGGAACTCAGCTTTTTTATACATTTGCTCAACAGTACCTAAACTTCTAGCACTAACACTATTGTTACTGGGCCAAGTAACAGCGTGGTGCTTAAAGAAATGGTCAGGCTTTACCAATACTATGAGGACTGGTCAGGCTAAAGAGGCACCTTCCACACACACACATCCTCATGTGTGTATCTTTGTGGGTGGCATGTTTAACCACAAACACACATACACATGCATGCACACACACACACAAACTCACAAACTGACCCAAATGCACATACACACACCACACCCACACTACAAATTCATCACATTTGTGTGTGCTCTTTTTATCTGGGGACCTTGTACACAACTGATTGATACTTCATAGGAAAGTAGAAGGATGCCTATGTGAAACAATTGCTACACAAAGTAGAGGCATATTAGAGATGTGCCTGCTCAGAATCTTGTGATCTAGTTGCAGGGATTATAGAGGCACCTGGAAGGCCTAGAATCAGTGCTTATTTTGTTATTGTGGTTTCCGGTGCGGAGCACCAACACTTATTTGTGAGGGCCGGCACTTATTTTTCTGCCTCAAGCATTTACTGCGAGCAAAATACACTTCTGTCAAAGACAGATGATGAGAAAAACGTAAAGCGTAACAATGGGAGAAAGCAGAAAGCTGCGAGAGTTAGCTGAAGGGACAGAGAGTGGCTGTAAATGGATTGAAGAGGCTCGAGATGGCTCCAGGATTAGACTGCCTCGGTATTCAGTGCTCACACTTTTAATTGCAGCAGCCGCATGTTTAAGAGGAGGGCTTTGGGCACCGGCACATTTTTATTTGCAAATTAAGCACTGCCTAAGATAGTGTTTAAATGACAAGCAGAGCAATGATATTACCTGAGAGTGTTTGATCGGACGCTGGTTAGCAAGTATTCTAATTTTTTTAAATCATGGCTCAGAGGGACACAAGTGTTTTTGTGTACCCCCTGCTTATTTTCTTGCTGTGCCATCAACATGAGACCTGCACTGTGCCCTGAGTTTTTGTCCTGGGAGCCATGTTTGATCTTGTTGTGATATGTCAGGCAGCCTCTGCAGATGTTCCATAAGAGTGCATGAACATATTCACCAAATTGTAAAACAGCTCACCTGTGGAGCAAATTCGGGCTTAAAAAGCCAAATCCTATTTAATGGCAAAATATGGACACAGGGGCATTATGGATGTTTCATGCAATTGATGTTGTTTGAGCTATAATCACAGGAAATGCCCACAAACTGGGCAGTTCTTGATGAATTTACCAGTTGTGTTTGCCCTTTTTCCACCCATGGCTGATGAAAAGTGATCAGTGTAAGTTCAGGGATTCACATCCTGATTTATTTCTGCTTATCGTGGAATAGAAACATAATTACCCAGGTCCTCGTATGTATCCATTGTTGTTTTGATTGCACATGTAAAGCTAGCTAATATGGTCAGACTAGCATGTGCCCTTGCACAAGAGTTTCACAGGGAGTCACAAGTAGTAGAACTGAAGTGAGAGCAGCAGGATCTGGCTGGACCTCTAGTTCCCGTTTGGTATGACAGACTGGCAGACTGCTAAAGAAGACAGCTGGAAATAATAGAACTCCATAATAGGTCAAACCTCTGGCAGATCAGTAGAGGGTTCTTCTTCACAGGAACTTCCTCCTTTGTGTAGTGTCACCATGTATGGCTAAGCATCACCCTTGGAGAAAAATGGGGCGGCAGTAAGACTTTCATACCATGCCACCAGGATACAATTATTGTGTACCTGTAAGCACTATAGAGCAGGTGATCAAGAAGCCTTAGATGGAGAAGAAGAGAAGGCAAGAGAGCCTGAAGGAATTGAAGAAAACCAGACTACATAGAAAGAACCCAAAGCAGAGGGGGAAAGATAAAATGCAGAAGAGAACGAGGAGCTCTGTAGCAGATCTGGCAGTTCCATGGTGACACTTCTGTTCTTGTGGGTCATACAGTCCACTTGGATACAAGACCACCTGGGCCCGTTCTAGTGTAGCCTTGAAACGGTGCTGCTATTGTGTTAATATCACCCTCTCTCCTGCTCCTGCTTCTTTTCTTCTTCTCTGTTCTTCTGTTCTTCCTCCTCGCTCCTCGTCTGTAATCTTCTTCTGTACTCTTCTTTTCCCCGTCTTCACTCTTCTTCTCTTCTTCCTCATCTTCTTCTGTGGTCTTCTGCCCTCTGTTCTTCGTTTTCTGTATCTTCTTCTGTGTTCTTCTGTGTTCTTTTGTCTTCTTCTGTGCTTCCGGTCTTCCTTTCTTCTCTCCTTCCGGTCTTCTGTTCTTCTGTTCTTCCGGTCTTCTGGTCTTCTGTATTCTATCTTCTGCCTTCGGCTCTTCTGCCTCCTCCGTCCTCTTCTCCCCGCGCCTGCCCTCCTGCTCCTGCCTCATCCCCCTCCCTCACTCGCATCCCCCTCTCTATCTCCCCTATCTAACCCGTTCACTATCTACCTCCCTCACTCCTCCTATCTACCTATCTCTCTATCTCTCTATCCCACTATCTAACTCCCTCACTCTCCACCTCCTCCTATCTTCCTATCTCTCTATCTATTTCCCTATCTATCGATTTCCCTATCTATCTATTTTCTCTATCTATTTCTCTATCTCTCCCCCCCTCCCACCACCCCCTCTATTACCTATCTTCCTATCCTCTCACTCTACCTCTCACCCTCACCCACCTCTACAACCCCCCCTCCCCTATCTTCACAACCCTACTCCTATCTTTCTCCCTAATCTCCTAAACCTCCTAACACTCACCCCCCTCCACCCTTAAACCCCCCTCCCCCAGCTCTTCTCACTCTACCTGTCCCCCCCCTCCCTCGCGCTTTCCCGCCGCGACTTCCTGCACGCCCCCGCCCCCCAGCTCCCATTCGCCCCCAGCTGACCCCTCCCCCCCCTCCTACCTCATATGGCGGCCGCTGCGCGACAGTGGTAGCGACCCTTGACCCAAGGGTAGGTCGCTCCCCCTGCCGCTGCAGCCCCTCCAGGTTCCTGAGTTCCTGAGACCCACCTCACAGTAAGTACCCTCCACCTCCCAGCCCCTCGCTCTGCCCCGCGCTACTCACCCTCTCTCCTGCTTCTTTTCTTCTTTTCTTCTTCTCTGTTCTTCTGTTCTTCCTCCTCGCTCCTCGTCTGTAATCTTCTTCTGTACTCTTCTTTTCCCCGTCTTCACTCTTCTTCTCTTCTTCCTCATCTTCTTCTGTGCTCTTCTGCCCTCTGTTCTTCGTTTTCTGTATCTTCTTCTGTGTTCTTCTGTGTTCTTCTGTGCTTCCGGTCTTCCTTTCTTCTCTCCTTCCGGTCTTCTGTTCTTCTGTTCTTCTGTTCTTCTGTTCTTCCGGTCTTCTAGTCTTCTGTCTTCTATCTTCTGCCTTCGGCTCTTCTGCCTCCTCCGTCCTCTTCTCCCCGCGCCTGCCCTCCTGCTCCTGCCTCATCCCCCTCCCTCACTCGCATCCCCCTCTCTATCTCCCCTATCTAACCCGTTCACTATCTACCTCCCTCACTCCTCCTATCTACCTATCTCTCTATCTCTCTATACCACTATCTAACTCCCTCACTCTCCACCTCCTCCTATCTTCCTATCTCTCTATCTATTTCCCTATCTATCGATTTCCCTATCTATCGATTTCCCTATCTATCTATTTTCTCTATCTATTTCTCTATCTCTCCCCCCCTCCCACCACCCCCTCTATTACCTATCTTCCTATCCTCTCACTCTACCTCTCACCCTCACCCACCTCTACAACCCCCCCTCCCCTATCTTCACAACCCTACTCCTATCTTTCTCCCTAATCTCCTAAACCTCCTAACACTCACCCCCCTCCACCCTTAAACCCCCCTCCCACAGCTCTTCTCACTCTACCTGTCCCCCCCCCTCCCTCGCGCTTTCCCGCCGCGACCTCCTGCACGCCCCTGCCCCCCAGCTCCCATTCACCCCAGCTGACCCCTCCCCCCCCTCCTACCTCATATGGCGGCCGCTGCGCGACAGTGGTAGCAACCCTTGACCCAAGGGTAGGTCGCTCCCCCTGCCGCTGCAGCCCCTCCAGGTTCCTGAGTTCCTGAGACCCACCTCACAGTAAGTACCCCCCCACCTCCCAGCCCCTCGCTCTGCCCCGCGCTACTCACCCTCTCTCCTGCTCCTGCTTCTTTTCTTCTTTTCTTCTTCTCTGTTCTTCTGTTCTTCCTCCTCGCTCCTCGTCTGTAATCTTCTTCTGTACTCTTCTTTTCCCCGTCTTCACTCTTCTTCTCTTCTTCCTCATCTTCTTCTGTGGTCTTCTGCCCTCTGTTCTTCGTTTTCTGTATCTTCTTCTGTGTTCTTCTGTGTTCTTCTGTGTTCTTCTGTGCTTCCGGTCTTCCTTTCTTCTCTCCTTCCGGTCTTCTGTTCTTCTGTTCTTCTGTTCTTCCGGTCTTCTGGTCTTCTGTCTTCTATCTTCTGCCTTCGGCACTTCTGCCTCCTCTGTCCTCTTCTCCCCGCGCCTGCCCTCCTGCTCCTGCCTCATCCCCCTCCCTCACTCGCATCCCCCTCTCTATCTCCCCTATCTAACCCGTTCACTATCTACCTCCCTCACTCCTCCTATCTACCTATCTCTCTATCTCTCTATCCCACTAACTCCCTCACTCTCCACCTCCTCCTATCTTCCTATCTCTCTATCTATTTCCCTATCTATCTATTTTCTCTATCTATTTCTCTATCTCTCCCCCCTCCCACCCCCCTCTCTATTACCTATCTTCCTATCCTCTCACTCTACCTCTCACCCTCACCCACCTCTACAACCCCCCCTCCCCTATCTTCACAACCCTACTCCTATCTTTCTCCCTAATCTCCTAAACCTCCTAACACTCACCCCCCTCCACCCTTAAACCCCCCTCGCCCAGCTCTTCTCACTCTACCTGTCCCCCCCTCCCTCGCGCTTTCCCGCCGCGACCTCCTCCACGCCCCCGCCCCCCAGCTCCCATTCGCCCCCAGCTGACCCCTCCCCCCCCTCCTACCTCATATGGCGGCCGCTGCTCGACAGTGGTAGCGACCCTTGACCCAAGGGTAGGTCGCTCCCCCTGCCGCTGCAGCCCCTCCAGGTTCCTGAGTTCCTGAGTTCCTGAGACCCACCTCACAGTAAGTACCCCCCACCTCCCAGCCCCTCGCTCTGCCCCGCGCTACTCACCCTCTCTCCTGCTCCTGCTTCTTTTCTTCTTTTCTTCTTCTCTGTTCTTCTGTTCTTCCTCCTCGCTCCTCATCTGTAATCTTCTTCTGTACTCTTCTTTTCCCCGTCTTCACTCTTCTTCTCTTCTTCCTCATCTTCTTCTGTGGTCTTCTGCCCTCTGTTCTTCGTTTTCTGTATCTTCTTCTGTGTTCTTCTGTGTTCTTCTGTGTTCTTCTGTGTTCTTCTGTGCTTCCGGTCTTCCTTTCTTCTCTCCTTCCGGTCTTCTGTTCTTCTGTTCTTCTGTTCTTCTGTTCTTCTGTTCTTCTGTTCTTCCGGTCTTCTGGTCTTCTGTCTTCTATCTTCTGCCTTCGGCTCTTCTGCCTCCTCCGTCCTCTTCTCCCCGCGCCTGCCCTCCTGCTCCTGCCTCATCCCCCTCCCTCACTCGCTTCCCCCTCTCTATCTCCCCTATCTAACCCGTTCACTATCTACCTCCCTCACTCCTCCTATCTACCTATCTCTCTATCTCTCTATCCCACTATCTAACTCCCTCACTCTCCACCTCCTCTTATCTTCCTATCTCTCTATCTATTTCCCTATCTATCGATTTCCCTATCTATCGATTTCCCTATCTATCTATTTTCTCTATCTATTTCTCTATCTCTCCCCCCTCCCACCACCCCCTCTATTACCTATCTTCCTCTCCTCTCACTCTACCTCTCACCCTCACCCACCTCTACAACCCCCCCTCCCCTATCTTCACAACCCTACTCCTATCTTTCTCCCTAATCTCCTAAACCTCCTAACACTCACCCCCCTCCACCCTTAAACCCCCCTCCCCCAGCTCTTCTCACTCTACCTGTCCCCCCCTCCCTCGCGCTTTCCCGCCGCGACCTCCTGCACGACCCCAGCTCCCATTCGCCCCCAGCTGACCCCTCCCCCCCTCCTACCTCATATGGCGCCCACTGCGCGACTGTGCAGCGGGCGCGCCAGAGGCAAGCCCGTCTGCGCCCGTCCGCGCCTGTCCCGCGCCCAGCGCCACGACCCCTGGTCCCCAGCTCTCCCAAACCCCGCTGATCCGCTACGACCCCACCACCCTCCACGCCCTCAACCCAGGGCGCTCCAACACCAGCTTCCAAGCTCCCACCAAACGCACCCATGGACCCTTCGCCTGCAACTCCTGCAAACGCATCTTCCACCACCCAACAACCACGACCACAAGCCCACGCGCCATCAACCACCTCAAGTGCATCCTAGTCAACACTCGCTCCGTCCACAAACACGCCGTTGAACTCTGGGACCTCCTGGACTCCATAGCACCGGACGTCGCCTTCATCACAGAGACCTGGATGAACGCCTCCTCTGCTCCAGACATCGCCACCGCCATCCCCAAAGGCTACAAGATCTCCAGGAAAGACCGCACCAACCAAGCAGGAGGAGGTATCGCCATCGTCTTCAAAGACTCCATCAGCGTCACCACCTCCACCGAGGACACCCCTCTCGCCGCGGAACACCTGCATTTTTAGATTCGCACCGACCCGAGGACCACCCTCAGAGGATCCCTCGTCTACCGTCCTCCCGGGCCACGCGCCCCTTTCAGCGACGCCATCGCCGACTTCATCTCCCCGCACGCCCTCGCCTCTCCGGACTACATCCTCCTAGGCGACCTCAACTTCCATCTGGAACAAAACAATGACCCCAACACCACCACCCTGCTCGCCAACCTCGGCCTCAAACAACTGGTGAACACCGCCACGCACATCGCCGGACACACGCTCGACCCCATCTTCTCCGCCAGCAAACACGTCTTCTTCAGCCACGCCTCCGCCCTACACTGGACCGACCACAGCTGCGTCCACTTCACATTCCGACGCGAGACCCGCCACCTCCGCACCCAACCCATCCCTCGTCGACAGTGGAACAAGATCCCCGAAGAGCAACTCTTCTCCGCACTCGCCGCCAACCAACCCACCCTCACCACCGACTCCAACGACGCAGCCCTCAACCTCACAAACTGGATCTCCAACTGCGCAGACATCCTTGCTCCCCTCAAACGCACGCATCGACAGACCAACACCAAAAAACCTCTCTGGTTCTCTGACACCCTCAAAGAATCAAAGAAAACTTGTCGCGCCCTTGAGAAAGCCTGGCGCAAGGACCACACCGCTGACAACATGACCGCCCTCAAGAATGCTACCCGCGAACACCACCACCTGATCCGCGCTGCCAAAAGGAACTTTTTCACCGACAGACTGGACAAAAACAGACACAACAGCAGAGAACTCTTCAGCATCGTCAAGGAGTTCTCCAACCCCAGCGCCAACGCCAACGCCGTCACGCCCTCACAGGATTTGTGCGAATGCCTCGCCACTTTCTTCCATCGCAAGATTAGCGACCTCCAGGACAGCTTCGGACACCAGACCCAACCAAACACCACCGAACCGGCATCCACGGCCATCACCCTCAACAACTGGACCCACATCAACACGGAAGAAACCAAATCCATCATGAACTCTATCCACTCCAGCGCCCCTTCGGACCCCTGCCCGCACTTCATCTTTAACAAAGCCGACGACATCATCGCCCCGCACCTCCAGACCGTCATCAACTCTTCTTTTTCTTCTGCTACCTTCCCCGAATGCTGGAAACACGCCGAAGTCAACGCCCTACTAAAGAAACCTACGGCTGACCCGAGCGACCTGAAAAACTTCCGCCCCATCTCTCTTCTGCCTTTCCCAGCCAAAGTAATAGAGAAGACCGTCAACAAGCAGCTGACCACCTTCCTGGAAGACAACAACCTGCTCGACCCCTCACAAACCGGATTCCGAACCAACCACAGCACTGAAACCGCCCTCATCTCAGTCACTGACGACATCAGAACCCTGATGGACAACGGTGAAACAGTCGCCCTCATTCTGCTCGACCTCTCGGCTGCCTTTGACACCGTCTGTCACCGCACCCTAATCACCCGCCTCCGCTCCCCCGGGATCCAAGGCCAGGCCCTGGACTGGACCGCCTCCTTCCTCGCAAACCGTTCCCAAAGAGTTTACCTCCCTCCGTTTCGCTCAGAACCCACCGAGATCATCTGCGGCGTACCCCAAGGCTCATCACTCAGCCCGACACTCTTCAATGTCTACATGAGCCCCCTCGCCAACATCGTACACAAGCACGACATCATCATCACCTCCTACGCCGATGACACCCAACTTATACTCTTCCTCACCAAGGACCCCGCCAGCGCCAAAACCAACTTACAAGAAGGTATGAAGGACGTCGCAGATTGGATGAGGCTCAGCCGCCTAAAGCTGAACTCTGAAAAAACGGAAGTCCTCATCCTCGGCAACACCCCGTCCGCCTGGGACGACTCCTGGTGGCCCACGGCCCTCGGCACCGCACCGACCCCCACATACCACGCCTGCAACCTCGGCTTCATCTTGGACCCTCTTCTCACCATGACCAAGCAAGTCAACGCCGTGTCCTCCGCCTGCTTCCTCACCCTCCGCATGCTCCGCAAGATCTTCCGCTGGATCCCCGCCGACACCAGAAAAACCGTGACCCACGCCCTCGTCACGAGCCGCCTAGACTACGGCAACACCCTCTACGCCGGGACCACAGCCAAACTCCAAAATCGCCTGCAACGCATTCAAAACGCCTCGGCCCGCCTCATCCTCGACATACCCCGCAGCAGCCACATCTCCGTACACCTGAGACACCTGCATTGGCTCCCAGTCAGCAAAAGGATCACCTTCCGACTTCTCACCCACGCATGCAAAGCCCTCCACGACAAGGGAACGGAATACCTCAACAGACGCCTCAGCTTCTACGTCCCCACCCGCCTCCTCCGCTCCTCTGGCCTCGCACTCGCTGCTGTCCCTCGCATCCGCCGCTCCGCGGCGGGTGGGAGATCTTTCTCCTTCCTGGCGGCCAAGACCTGGAACTCCCTCCCCACCAGCCTCAGGACCACCCAGGACCACTCCGCTTTCCGGAGACTCCTAAAGACCTGGCTGTTCGAGCAGCGATAACCCCCCCTTTTTCCCCTAGCGCCTTGAGACCCGCACGGGTGAGTAGCGCGCTTTATAAATGTTAATGATTTGATTTGATTTTGATTTGATTTAATGCTTATCCACCTGCTTCTGAGTACACAGCGATGTAAAATAAGACTTCCAAGATCATAGAGTACTTGTAGATTGTTCTGCACTAGCACCAGGTTCGGTGTTTGACGCTTACTGCCTTCTTCAGCTCATCACGATGCTCCATAATTAGTACTGTCCAGTGTTTCAGCACTTGCTGTTCAAATACTGGTGCACCCAGTGCCACAGACGCTACTCCACCTTGCCAAGTACCCCCTCTCACTCATAAACTCACCTGCATCATTATTTCATAAATGTGAACCTATGTCTTGATTTTAGCTTCGTACTTCCACAGAGATGGCCCCTCATGACAAAATGTAAAAAGGATGAGTAGTGGAAAACATGTATTGTCAAAGTATTGG
Organism: Pleurodeles waltl; assembly: GCF_031143425.1. NCBI lineage: Eukaryota > Metazoa > Chordata > Amphibia > Caudata > Salamandridae > Pleurodeles > Pleurodeles waltl. The sequence goes on along the minus strand of NC_090446.1, from coordinate 649,868,154 downwards.
TCCACCTGCTCTGGCAATGAAGTGAACTTCTTTATAAGCAGATGCTCACATCTGACCAGGCAGAATACAGCCACTCACAGTCCAGGAGAGTCAACAGCTGAAGTAAGGAGGCCGACCAATTGGCTCATGTGGTATGTTGTGGCAGGTGGAAATAAAATGTGAATAAATACACACACACACACATTTTTTTTTTCAAATACTGAAAAGCGTACTTTTTTATTTATGAATTGATTTCATTAAATGAATCAGACCTACAATTACTCCCCTCAAAACGACACCTACGTCTCTCTTCCATAGGCATGCCCCCTTCATTCTTACAAAAGTATACTGAAACAAGCATTAGCAAAGCCAATAGGCCTGGTGTTGCCTGGGAGCTCATTGGCTTTGTCAGTACATCTTTTGTCATGGTTTTTGTAAAATTTTATTTTTGTAGGAGCTGCAGGGCACTCACCCAAAAATAAATGGCTAAAAGCAAAATATTTTTGGGTCTCAAAAGGCACACATTGCCATAGTAGTATCTGGCACAGAACAAAGTGCTTTGTTAGTGGATGTTCATTGTGAGAGACTGCTGTCACTAACCTTGAAGAAAGGCAATGACTAAAGTGGGCTGACCCACTGCCCTATGATGTAGGCTACAGTGGGTGGAAGAAAAATGTGAATAACACATCAAAAGACCAATGTATGAAGAGGGTTGGTTGAAGGCCCCTATAAGCAAATATATTCGATATACAAAATTTCAGTGATATCAAAAGTTCTTGGCTAATGCCAGATCTCAAAAGAAGAAATTGTGGCAAAAAATGCGGTTGATTCCGCAAAGAGTGGTTTCCACAGTTTCGTCCAGGTTTCCAGTTTTGAGAATCATTTTCTGACCTTTAGTTTCTGAAAACAAACATTAACATTGAATTTTTGGCTTCAGTTTAGCTTGTGGCAATTTAACCCACTAAAATCGTGGCGCTCAAAAAGCAATGATTTAGTTGAAGAGCAAGGAAAACTTCATGAAATGTGGACATATGGAAAGCTTCATCAGAGAGGAGTATATTATGCACACTCCTTTTTGGAGGAAAGTCACCATGGACGTCATTTAGGGGTTGCCAGGGGTCGGAGCTGCGACGCCCAGTTTTCCCCTTGCGACCCCTGTCTCGCCATATGTGACTCCTGGCCTCAGAGGTGGCAAAATCAGTGCCAGAAACACGGTAAGCACGTCCTTATGAACATTAGCCGGAGCTCCAATCCTCTTGTTTTTTGTAATAAAAATAGAGCACAGTTAGCTAAAACATGACCCTCCCTGGCAGCCAACTAATTAACAAATGGCTTTAAATGTATGTTGTTTGCATGCATGCAAGTAAAAGTGTGTTTATGCGTCATTGTGTATGTATGTGTAAGCATGTGTGTGTGTGTGTGTGTGACTGAACGTAAAGGTCTAAGGCGTGTGATGTCACTACAGCTATCCCTGGCCTTTTGGTGAATTGACATTCATGTACGTCACCTTCCATGCCATTCAAAATGGCTACATTTACTAATTTAATTAGTCAGTAGCTTTGCATTTGCCTAATATTCACAGCTCAGTCTTGTGGTCATTTTGGATACGTTTCCACAGGCTATTATCATATGCATTCGTTATTGTGATTTAGGTCTTAAATCGTCGAAGACAGTCATTTCATATTTTTTCTGGTGCTAAATACATTTATTATGCTCTATCGCCACCTCCTGGTTCAAATGGCAAAAAACGGGAATGGTTGCTTCACTTCACTTGTTTTTTCGTTCAGTCATTTTTATCCGAGCAACTCCCGTTCTTTCCTTAAAATTCACCATAAGGAATGCTTGGGGGAATGCAATGGTTTAGGGTGGAAGCTTGCGCCATGGAGCAGACTGTTCGTAGATGTTTCTTTTCTATACGGAGTAGTTTATATTTGTTCATTCTTGAAATCTATTGTTGTATACAGAAAATTCACCGCAGTTTTGTGCTGGCAGTACACGTGAATTTTAGACCTATTTTATCACTGTTAAAAACTGAAAAGTGTCTTTGAAACTCCATTTCAGATCCATTCCAGATGATGAGCAGATCAAGGAATTGGTCATTTACATCATCCCATTCTATTTCCTTTTCCCACCAGCCCATGGAGAGGTTGGCATACTTCGGTAAAAATGGAACGCTCAAATCAGTTCCACTTAATTGTTTATTTATGTCATGAGTGAACCTGAATATATTGTTACTCGGGCACATTAGAAAATCTCCATGAGCATACTTGTATGTTCCAATTTCTCGTTATTTTAGGAAATACATACATGCTCCATTCACACCCATCTAGTGGAGGTGCAGAGGGACACCGCATTGATTGTAATGGACAAATGATCTTGTTACCATCTTATATCCGATAAGATGTGCAGTAGTTTTCCTATTACAAACAAAATAACTCCAAAATATTTAGGCCTCTATTTATACTTTTTGACGCAAATCAGCGCTTGGGCAGATTTGCGTCAAAAAGTTTACCGCCGGCTAACGCCATTCCAACTCGCCAGCCGGGCATCTTATTTATGGAATGACGTTAGCCGGTGCTGCCGCCTGGTTAGTGTCAAAATAAATGACTCTAACCAGGCAGCTGGGGCGAAGGGAAGGCTGGGGGGTGTGCGCCAAAGAATGGTGAAAATCAGGTTAGAGTCAAAAATATTGGCTCTAAACTGACTTGCGCCATTTGTTGACGCACAACCCCCATGGAAATGACTCCTGTCTTAGCAAAGACAGGAGTCATGCCCCCCTGCCCAATGGCCATGCCAAGGGGACCTCTGTCCCCTTGGCATGGCCATTGGGCACAGTGGCATGTAAGGGGGCCCAAGTTAGGCCCCCTATGCCACTTAAAAAAAAAAGATACTTACCTGCACTCACCATGAATGGGTCCCCCCATCCATGGGTATCCTCCAGGGGTGGGCAAGGGTGGCAGGGGGTGTCCCTGGGTGCAAGGAAGGGCACCTGTGGACTGCTTCCATGGTCTCCCACCATGGAAATGAGCCCACAGGTCCCTTAACGCCTGCCCTGACACAGGCATTAAAAAATGGTGCAAATCCGGCTGGGCGCCATGTTTAAAGGCCCGCCTCCTCCTGTGCGTCATTTTGATGCCGGAGGATAAATAAGGCACACATGCCCTAGAGTCATTTTTTGCACGGGAACGCCTACCTTGCCTGTCATTAGCGCAAGGTAAGTTTTCACATACAAAAAAGGACTCAAACTCCATAAATTTGGCGCTAGATGGGTTTAGTGCCAAAGTATAAATATGGAATTAAGTTTGCGCCGAATTTGGGTAAAAAAAAAATACGCAAATCCAGCGCAAACAGAGTATAAATATGGGCCTAAATTAGAGCCCACAAAGATTTATTTTTGGAATCATGGAACTGGTTTCTAATACAGGATTCATCACTTCACCGCAAATGAATGATTCTTGTTAAATCACTTAATTTATGTGTGCTTAACAATGTGAATACGTAAAGTAAATTTAGCAACTGGCTAAGGAGCTGTATATAGTGAATGACAACCTGTTTAATTATTTACATGAAGGTTACACAGGCAGTGATTTCATCACATATGAAATCCTCGAAACGGATAATTTTTTAAATGAAAAAATGTTGGGGTAGTGAGATAGGAAGATGAGACTTGTGGCAGCATAAAATCATGAGTGACTCTCTAGCATACAAATAGAAAAAAAACAAATCATTAACAACAAACCTTTTCCAACTATGCCATCTACATGACTTTCAGAAGAACAATAGTTTTTTAAAATATAAACTTACACTTTAATTTTTAAATATATAACAACATTAAATAGTTCAACAATTATTTAAATTTTATTGTAATAGACCTGATAGAAGTGCTAACGGAGAAAAAGGTTTGGGAAAAAATATTTTGGTGGCCTTTCTATCTTCGCATTCTCCTAATATGTTCTTTCCAAGCATCTACATTTCATGTCAAGACCGGGGGCTAGCATGATGTATGTTCAAAGCTACTCAGAGCCACTGCAGACACATTTTCTACAAAATTCAAACAAAACTTTGCAAATACCCCTGCATATGATAAGATAGTTGCTCTCAGGATTCTTTTCAAATGAACTCCAGACAAAACACATTTTTAGCACCTCGTATTGAATGTTCCTTGAAAGCACTCAAGGTCACACTTCCTTTATTCTAAACTGCTAAAGCAGATTTGTTAATTAGAGATATTAATAAGTGTTTATGCATTTTGAATAATAAAATGTAGAAAATAATTAATGTACAGAATTAATGTGCACACTTGAAAATGTGCCCTCAGAGAGTGGTCACCAAGATTCACGAATATACTAATAAAATGAATAACATGTATGAAATATAGAAAATGTATTAAAACAATGAAGTAGTATGTCATATTGAGATATATATCATGTGTTTTGCATTATATGGTAGAGTTAACTTAGCCAAAGTTGTGCCCTAGTTTTGTTATGCCTCATGCAGAAGCTGAATTACTAGCGCAATGTAGAGAAGCTAATGTGCTGAACTCACCCTGAACTGCTTATTGTATAATAAAATCTGCTCAGCAAAAATTCTATGCGTAAACCGATGGATAGGAGATGATGGAATCATAAATGTATCAAGGACTGTGTAAAGCAGGCGAGATGTACTTTCCCAGGACTCGAACAATGGAGACACTGACTAGAGAAGATGCAACATTTTTGATACTTGACGAGCCGGATGATGAGGACATCGTACAGTGAACCAATCGACACCTTGATTCATAGATTTGAAGAACTGAAATTATTGGATAAAGTCATAACTGGAGATTAACTAACCAATTGGAAGTTGGGGGATAGTATGGGCGACTTTGATATAATGACATGACAGAAGGGGAGAGTTCAGAGATGTTAGGGGCAGATGTCGGAGGAGAGACATTATTCCGAAATTGAACTAATATTGGGGAGAAGAAATTTGAGATTCTGTCATTGGGCTCAAGCTCTTGAGAGCCTGATGTGATGCTGATGGATTGATGACCGGAAGATGAAGACTAACCTTGTTGCTGATCCATACCGTGGATAGGTAGCTTTGACAATGTGACTGATTGACTTCTATGCCTTTTCTTTCTAGGTACCAACTGCGCTGTTTTATAGGTTTTCTCTTAGCTAGATGTTTTTCCAAATTTGTGTTCTAAACTGTTTTCGCATGAAGTCCCACATGCTAATGCTAATCAGGGTTAGGTAGGACTCCTATTCAGAGATGTTGACATAAACAGTGACAAATGGTTGACGGACTGATTGTGCTGAACTCTGCTACTCATGTTAACATATTCATCGTTATTCGCTTATGTTGAGGCATTAGATCGTATGGTTTCTCAAGTTCTGATTCGATTATGTTATTGGTGGTCACTAATGAATTAATCTTGAGTGGATTTGAATAAGGTTTGAATTAATTTCATGAATTAGTATTGTAGCTATTAGGGAAATAAAATTGTTAAAACGTATTTTGGGTTGTGGTTTTTCATGAATATTGACGTTATTAACTACTGACTAAAGTTTGCTTATTGGCTATTGGTTTTGTGTATTGGTTATTGATGCACATTGGTTACACCGTAGCTAGGATGCTCCATGCGAATCAAAAGGTTAATCGGCCTATACGCGTCCCCTTGTAAGTTTACTTACTAAGGACCAGGCGCGCTAGCAGTTTTTAGGTGCAGCTTGATGGTTAGTTTCCTTGGAGAACTAGTTATGTGGTGACCGATGGTTATGGTGGTAGTTTAAATTAGGTTTAGTTGTTCATTATTATTGTGATTTGGATTTTGTTTTTCGTAATGGTAATTGTAGCAAGAATGATGTCCCCTTAAGCCCAGAAATGACTTTCCCAGATCCTGGATCCTGCAAGTAGAGTTGGGTATGATCTCGGCGTTTTAGTAATCGTGTGAAAAGTGGTAGATTGCGCATGCAAAGGCTTATACAAATCGCAGGCAAATTGTGACGAATGTGAGGAAAGTAGGGGGTCTGCGTACTCCAGTTGAGGTTTAGTAAGAGTGTGAGTACTCTGCAGTATGAAAGGAGGAAAGTCGTCAAACTTCATATATGTATGGCGCTTTGTGCTCAACATTTGTCCACGTGGTTGTTGACGATGTACGGACCCTGCGTGGTCTAAGACTCCAGAGTATATTGACAAGTGTAGGGGACTCTTGGTTATATGTTGTAATCTGTCTGGTTTAGTAGGTTGATCGGTCGTGGTCAACAAGTCAGTGTGTAAATTAAGAGAGTAAGAGAAATTTTCGACTGAGATTTGGTGAGTCCTATGTGCACCAGGACAGACCCATTGATCAGTTGAGAGTAAAATTTGCAGGTCGAATTTTGCTTGCAGATGTGGGAGACTGAGAAAGAGGAATAGCTGCATGAGTGAAAGGGCCATCAGTGAAAATCCGTAAGGTCTCTGAGGCGATTGTGTACCTTCCTGTAGTAAACCAGCTGATTTGCTTTGATTTTTGGTTTTTGGTTAGTGCTTGCAATAATTTGCATTAGTTTTGTATGAGTTGAAGTTTAGGAGGACGAGCCACAAGTCTTTGTCAGCCGCAGTGTGTGAGTGTGACGTCAGAGTGAACCGCGCTGGGATGGGTTGGTTAGTAAGAAGAGTCGCAAGCGGATTGGCAGCTGTCCATGAGAGACAACTGGTTGAGAAAGCGGGTGAAGGGAATCATGGAAGTAAAAGTAATTTCCTTATTGAATCAAATAAATACAACAGAAGAAAGATTAAGTTTTTCAAGGCGTTTAAGAGTGCCATGAAGGGTTATACATACATTAAGGCGACGGTGGGGGAGCCGACCCCACCGGAAAATTCTCAGGCCTATATTGTGATGGAGTAGCGAGGTGTCACGCCATGTCTTTGGTTAAAGCAGTGGTGCAAGCTGACTGAGAAACAGGGAGCTTTAGCGTTTCCAAAGCATGGAACGTTTAATTTGAGAATTTTGGATCAATTGCGAATGACACTGTATGAGTCAAACTCTCTTCCGAGACCAGCACAGTTTGAAGCATTAGCAGTTTGGGAGCTCATAGCGAGACAGCAACAAGAAATCAAATTCCAGAGAAGAATACGGAAGGTAGAGAAGTCTTTAGCAGAGGCAAGATGGGATTGGGAACAGAAAAGATGGAGTACAGAAACGATGTAGGGTGTTAAGTTGTTTCCTGCTATCACAGAGGAAGATAAGTCGGAAGGGAAAGAGTAAACTGGCAAGGATGATAAGAGTTCGTCAGGGGGTAAGAAGAAGGAAAATACCTATGTAGAAGAGGAAATTCAGATGTTGAGGATCTTATTACTCAGGTGTTGAGAGACCAACCTCCACCATATGCGGTGCATGCAGGGGTCCAAGTACTAGTACTGCTCCAACCTCCCCAGCTCAGGTGTCAGGGACATCGGGACCAGTGCAAGCAGGTGAAGGACAGGTGCAAGAGGTAGTGTAGAGTATTCCTAATGCAGTGTCTACTTAGTGGGCCAAGCACAGATGCATCTGCCACCGATTCAGAGAATTTATCCAGAGATACCGATACTTGAGACAACCTCGAACGTAGTGGTACCTATGGAGCAAGTGGTTCCGAGGCCGATGTTAGTTCAGACCGAGCCGACACCAATGTTGATGCCTCAGGCACAGCCACAGGGTTTGCCGAAGTACACACCGATGACAGGGACACAGTCAGATGTGACACCAGTAATGAATCAGAGCATGGGAGTAGCCCTTCCACAAACTGCGGGTGTCAGAGCGGCACCAGATGCGATATCGCTATTGATTACTGTTGGTGAAGAAGTTATAGGTTAGATTTTGAGGCAAAAGATTTCAAACACATGAGGTCAGCTGGGATAAAAGCGCATCTTAAAGAACTATTGCAGAGTGCCCAGTTCTGGGGACCATTAGAGGAGTGGGAAGGCGCATGGGCAAAGAAGAATGATAAACAGAAGCGAGATTCACAAGAAGGGTGTGAAAGTGTTCAAAAAGAAAAAAAGTTTACCAATGAGAGAAATTACAGGAGGGCAATTTTTTCATGTTCCTTGGCACAGAAGTGATATTTTGTCATTCACAAATGATTATCCAAAATTGAGGGAGAAACCGGTTGAATGGTACCAGCAGACAGATAGATTTGTGAAACTTTTGAAATGTCTGTGGAAAGACTGGAATACTCTCTTGGAGATAGTAGTGCCAGCTGATTTGTGGGTTGAGTTCAAGAGAGCGGTAGATTGGCAGACGAGTGAACCAGAAAGAGATAGAGTTACAGGTGCACCATCACCCGAAGGGATGAAACATTATTGTAAGGTGATTGAGTTCCTGAAAATGAGAATCTCGCCTAAAAATATTGACTGACAGAGAATTGACAGGACAGTACAGGAAGTAAAATAGTCGATACATACATATTATGAGAGATTGTTGAAGGAGTTCAAGGAGTACAGTGGCAAGGAAGCGATTGAGCCGAAAGATATGCTACACTTTGTGTTCAGGTTCGTGGAAGGATTGAGACCTGAAGTAGGTCAGATAATTAAGAGTCATTTGATTTGTTGGCAAGCAAAGCCAATTGATGAGGTGTTGCACTGTGTGAAATACGGTAGTGAAAAGATTGAGTTGAAGCGGAAAAAGCTGAAGAAGAAAGCAATGGTGATGCAGATTAAGGAAGCTCAAACAGGAGTGCAGGAAGCTTTTTTTCAGCAGATGCCGCAGCAGGGAACTGTTATGTTCCAACCTCAGGTGAGAGGTAGAGCTCATGGAGCTAATATGCATCATGGACCAGATTTGAATACAGTAGTGGTTCAAAATGATGTGCAAGGGTTGAAAAAGATGTTGCTGTGTCACCTTTGGAGAAACGTGGGACCCTGGATGCTGGAATGTCTGATGATGGTGCAGGATGATGTTGTTCAGCAAAGTTGTGATGTCAATACGTTTCAAACTGTAAATATCCCTAGAATGAGAGGACTTAATCCAAATTTTCAGAATAACATGAATCAAGTGCAGAATTTTCAACCTATGCAGCCGATGCAAATGCCACGTGCACAAATGACACAGTTGCAACCAATGCAGCAGCAGGTTCCTATGGTACCTAGACAGGAAATGCAGATACCTCAAGCCCTGATGGAGCAGCAACAGCTGATGCTTACTCAGCAGGTCACAGGTCAGAGGCAAGACAGAAGTAGTGACACAGTGCACCAATTCCCATTACATAGTGAGAATGAAATAAATGATGAATGGATGTTTTAGAGTTCGGATGAGGAGCCTTGCATACTTGCAGCATCCCTAGAAGTACATCACAGAGGGCCCTTTGTAAGAGGGAAGGTGATGAGTCATAGGTACTAATTTCTGGTGGACACAGGAGCTACGCGCTCTACAGTGAGAAGTGCAGAAGCTCCAAACTTACCTCTTTCAGGCAGAACACTTCAGGTTGTGGGGGTAGCGAGTAGACAGTCGATAAATCCGATCTCAGATCCAGTACAGGTTGAGATTGGCAATTGTCAGGGACTGCATAAGTTTGTGGTCTGTGATTCAAGTCCAGTATCCCTACTGGGAAGGGACTTGTTGTGCAAGACCAGATGCTCGATTATTTGTTCAACTGCTGGAATAGAGGTTCAAACGAATAGTGATGACGAGGAATAACAGACTCCTGAAACGGAGAATGAAACCACTAATGAAGAGTACCCATTGACTGAATTTTTCCTGATGTTTACTGTGAAAAAATTACATACAGACTTGCAGGGAACAGTGTAGGAAAATGTGTGGGACCTGACAGGTAAAGAAGTGGGTGTGATTAAAGGGGTGGAGCCGATTAAGATCACTTTTTAAGCCGAATGTAGTGTTCCCTCAGCTTCCACAGTACAACATGGCACAAGATGTTCTGATGAAAGTGGTGCAGATAATTGGAGATTTTCTGAAACAAGGGGTTTTGAAAGAAGTGTTGAGCAGCCCATGTAATTCACCGATAATGGGCTTGAAGAACCCTTGTGGGAAAGTACGAATTGTGCAAGATTTGCGAAAAGTGAATGACATGGTGGTCAACTGTTGTCCCGTAGTGCCAAATCTAGCGGTAATAATGTTTCAAATCTATGCAATGCAGAATGGTTCACAGTGGTTAATTTGTCACAAGCTTTCTTTTCTGTGCCTCTTCATGAGGATAGTCAGTTTCTTTTTGGTTCCAAATTCCTAGACAGAGACTACAGCTGGTGCAGGCTTCCTCAAGGGTACACGGAGTCACCGTCCTCATTCAATCAGCTTTTGAAAAATAATCTGGAGTCATTAGAATTGCCATACCAATCGACTCTGGTGAGGTACATTGATGACTTACTGATTGTATCCAAAACGAGGGACGAGTGTAAGTATGACTCGATTGCCCTGTTAAATCATTTGGGAAAATTCAGACATAAAGTGTCACCTTTGAAATTGCTGTACTGTCAGAAGTCAGTGAAATATTTGGGACACCAGATTTAGAAGGGGTCAAGGAGAATTTCCAGAGAAAGGATTACATTGATATTGCAGAGAAGTCTCCCGACTTCACAGAGAGATGTCAGAATGTTTCTGGGAATGGTAGGTTATTGTCGTCAATGGATTCCAAATTTTGATGAGATTGCTAAACCATTGCAGCAGCTGACACATAAGGATGTTACAGATCCCATTAAGTTAGATCAGGATCAGATGAAAGCGTTCACTGAGTTGAGAGAGAGTTTGTGCAGGGCTCCAGCGTTGGTAATGCCTGACTACATGAAGCCATTCACATTGTTTTGCCATGAACGTGATGCTTGTTCTTTGTCTGTCTTAACACAGGTCCATGGAGGTGCTTATCGCCCAGTAGCCTATTTTTCAGCTACCCTAGACCCAATTGCAGCAGCCTTACCAGGTTGTTTGCGTGCAGTTGCCGCAGTTGGTCAAAGCCTTTCACAGTGTGAGGGAGTAGTAATGGGATACCCTTTGACGGTAATGGTACCTCACTCTGTTGAGATCTTACTGACAAGGACAAAAACTCAGTATTTGACTGGTGCCAGACTGACAAGGTATGAGACAAGCATTCTAAGTGCTCCAAATGTAACATTGAAAAGATGTACAGTGCTGAACCCAGCAACACTACTTCCAAGTGGTACTGTTGAAATTGAAAAGGAAGAAGACATTGAGCATGATTGTCTTGAGGTAACTGAGTTGTGCACAAAACCAAGACCTGATATTAGAGATACAGGACTGGAAGAAAATGACCAAATTGTCTTTGTTGATGGCTCATGCCTCAGAGATGGTACAGGAACATTGAGAGCAGGATATGCTGTGTGCACAATTACAGGTACTTTAGAAGCTTCCTGGCTTCAAGATGTATATTCTGCACAAGTAGCAGAATTGGTACCTCTTACTAGAACGTGCCACGTATCTGCAAGATTGAGAGTCACTATCTATACAGATAGCCAACATGGATTTTGGAATTGTTCATGATTGTGGTCGCAAAGGTGTTTCCTGACCTCTACTGGTACACCAGTAAGAAATGGCGACAGAATAAAAGAATTACTGTATGAAATACAGTTGCCTAAAGAAATTGCCGGGGTGAAATGCAGTGCATATCTAAAGTCTCAAGATTACATCTCACTAGGAAATGGATATGCGGATCAAGTTGAAAGGTTTTGCGCATTGAACTGTATACCGTTCAAAGACAAGTGGGAACTAATGTCCGAAGAAGATAATACATGTACAAGTTTTGCATTGAAAGTGATCAATAATTTGGAAGAATTGAAGACACTGCAAAATAATGTTGACAAAGAGGAGAAACGACTTTGGTCCAAACTAAAATGTGTTCAAAGGCCTGATGAGATATTGGTGTCTGAGGAAGGTCAGCTGGTCCTGCCAAATAGTTTACTGTCTCAAATGGCCAGGTATTATCATGGGCAGACACACATTGGGAGGGATGCAATGGTTCGGTTGTTCAAGATTGACAAGTTCAATTCTAAGTTTAGGCAGTCAGCAGAAGCAGTATGTATAATCTGTCAGCAGTTAAATGTGGGAAAAGGGACAGTGGTAAATTTGAGCCACATTGGAAGAGCAGGGGGTCCATTCACCAGAATGCACCGGGACTTTTTTGAGATGCCTGCATGTGAAGGTCTGAAGTATGTGTTGGTGATTGTGTGCATTTTTAGTCACTGGATTGAAGCACACCCTATAAGAAGGAATGACAGTCTCACAGTAGTAAAATTGTTGCTCAGGGAATTGATACCATGTTTCGGGTTTCCGATCTCTTTAGAATCAGATAGGGGAACTCACTTCAGCAACGAGGTGATTAAACTGCAGCACTAAACATTGAGCAGAAGTTGCATTGTAGCTACCGCCCTGAAGCATTAGGACTAGTGGAACAGATGAATGGTACTTTGAAATCAAGAATTGCTAAGATGTGCGCAGCTACGAATCTGAAATGGCCAGATGCATTGCCTTTGGTGTTGATGACAATGAGAAATACACCTGACAGGAAGACAGGGCTGTCGTCCCACGAGATCCTTATGGGCAGAGCAATGAGATTACCAGCGGTTCCAGCAAATGCACTTGTAAACATTACAGATGATATGGTGCTGGACTACTGCAAGGGTCTGGCTGATGTGGTTTGCTCTTTCTCTCAGCAGGTGCAGGCCACTCCCCTGCCACCCATCCACGATCCAGGGCACAATCTGAGAGCCGACGACTGGGTCGTTGTCTGAAAACATGTTCGCAAGATGTGTTTAGAGCCACGCTGGAGAGGGCCTTACCAGGTGGTCCTAACGACTACAACAGCTGTGAAGTGTGCAGGACTTCCGAACTGGATTCACACGAGTCATACGAAAAAAGAGGCATGTCCACTAGATCATGAAGAAGTGATGTTGAGAGCACCAACAACAGTGAAACAGGTTGCTGCACCTGAACCAGAAAAAGAACCAAGAGAGCCTGAAATTGAACAAGAGCTTGTGGAAGATGATTCTATGACCCCTGTAAGAGACAAGAGTGAAGAATTACAGGAGGGTGCGGAAGACTCAATCTCCACGGATACAGCAGGAGGTCCTGGCTCAGCAGGGGTTCTCCCAGAAGCAGACAGTGCTGAAAATCAGACAGAGCAAGTGCCAGACCAAGGAGGGGAAGGAGTTGGGAAAGATCAAAGTCAAGGTGATCCAACTCCTCCTGAGCCTGTTGCAGGTCCTTCAAAAGAAAACACCATAGAGAAAGAGAAGGAGAAGAGTCCAATCTTGAGAAGAATATTAACAGAAGGATTGAGAAAATGAGATAGTTGGCCTGAACTGCAAGTGGAAAAAAGAAAGGAAGTGGTCATAAATGAAACAATAGAGGAAGAAGTAGATACCACGAGAAAACAAGAATTAAGTGAAGAAGAAATAATTGGTGATTGAAAGTTGAAAAGAAAGAGAATAGCAAGTCGGCGTTACGCAGGTCCTGAATTGGAGTATGCAACTACTAATGAATGCCAACCGAGTTTATGTCCTTTTCTTTTGATAAAGAGGTTCTGAGTCAGTATTTTGATGTAACCTGAAGGTGAACAAGGAGCTGAATTGTTGAACCAATCTGAAATACTTAAAAGACTGTTGAAAATAAACCAAAAGAGATATTGAAAACCTGATTGACATAAAAACCCACATGTGACAAGGTGCTAATCGATCTTGACAAAGAAAAAGGGTTCCTAGATGTGAAACTGAACTGTGAGAGAAGAATTCTTTCTTTCCTATTTTTGATTTTTACTGCACTTTATATAAGAGTTGCTTTCTGATTCTTTACAGATCATGGCTGAGTTAAATAATCAAGTCAGGGATGCTAGGTGCTGTAAATATATGAGCATTGGATTGGCAATTATGTGTAGGATTTTGTTTATAGTAGTGATTGTGGGGATGTCTGTTGTTGATACGAAAAGAGCAAATCGTACTTCTGTTCTTGAAACTACTACACTAACAGCTTTAGAGAGGTTTAAGTTAGATGAGAAGTATTTGCATGACTATACTAATGCTCAAGGAGAGCTTTCTTCTAATGTCTTCTATCGCTTGTTGAGTGAATATGTTGAGACGATGGATGCAAAGGATTGTTTTGTGTGTACGCAAATTCCTTCGTCAGTAGAGGAAGGAGTTACGTACCACAGTCTTCCATTAACCTACGGAATGAGCCGAAGTCTGCTACTAACAAGGTTCTATAATAAAGAGTATTTACAGTATTTTTATTCTAACTGCGATTTGGTGTTTTCGTTTGTTCCTATAATTAGATATCTGAGTAGAGTAGCTAAGGATCATGATATAGTATTGGTTAGAGGATTCTTTGAGCCAACACTAACCTTTTGAATTGCTTACGTGCGTAAAAAGAACCTCACATGCTTGCTTACACCTTTTGAGAAAAGCTTTATAGAGCATACTGATGACAGGAGAAAAGCACTAAAGGAGAAATCAGAAAAAGGCTTAGAGAAAAGGACTTACAAGAATGATTATGCTTACACTGCAATGAAGACGCAAGGGAAATTAGCTTTAGATGCATTACATGTAGGGAAGCTTTGTATATATAGGCCAAAATCACGTGCTGACACTTTATTTGTGGGAACGAGTGAATGTAGGCATGTGTTTTTATTCCAGAGTAAATGGACTTTTATGTTGAATGGTCAGGACCCTGCGATTTCTGGTATCTATTATATTTGTGGACTTAATGCTTATTACCGTCTTCCAAGAGGATGATATGGGACATGTTATTTGGGGATAGTTTTTCCAAAGATTTATCAGATAGATGAGTTAAAGAAGTTTCCGAAATTGACTGAATTACATCATAAGCAACAGAGGAGGGAATCCTCTTCTGCTATTGTGGGGAAAATATTTGGTGTGGTGATTCCTTCACTGGGAATCATCCTGAACTCAATCAAGATACGAAAGTTGACTACTATTGTGAATAACATGCTGACAAATTTTACAGGTGCAATACTCCTGATAGATACAGAATTAGCTGCAGCTAGAGCTATGACACTTCAGAATCACCTTGCTCTAGACATCCTTCTAACGAAGGACGGCGGGGTCTGTAAAATGATTAACTCTAGGAATTGCTGCTCGTATATTCCTAACAATAGTAAAGAGATTAGAAACTTACTTACTAACCTGACTAACTCAAGTAAGGATTTGAAGGAACCAGGTGTTTGGGAAAAGGTTGGAAAGGGATTTGCTTCAGTGGGAAATTGGCTTAGTAACATTTGGAATGGGGTATTATTAAAAATCATACAGGGCATATTAATTGTGATTGCTTGCATATTAGGATTATGGGGTTCATGTAAATTGTGTCAAAAGATTAAATTGAAAAGGTCTAAAATTAATCAGAGGAGGGAACTATGAAATATAGAAAATGTATTAAAACAATGTAGTAGTATGTCATATTGAGATATATAACATATGTTTTGCATTATATGGTAGAGTTAACTTAGCCGAAGTTGTGGCCTAGCTTTGCCAGGCCTCATGCAGAAGCTGAATTACTAGTGCAATGTAGAGAAGCGAATGTGTTGAACTGACCCTGAGCTGCTTGTTGTTTATTAAATCTGCTCAGCAAAAATCCTATGCGTGAACAGACGGACAGGAGATGATGGAATCATAAATGTATCAAGGACTGTGTAAAGCAGACAAGATGTACTTTCCCCGGACTCGAACAATGGAGACACTGACTAGAGAAGAAGATGCAACATTCTCGATACCTGATGAGCCGGATGATGAGGACATCGTACTGTGAACCAATCAACATCTTGAGAACCATGTAATACTACAATTCATAGATTTGAAGAACCAACATTATTGGATAGAGTCATACCTGGAGATTAACTGACCAATTGGAAATTGGGGGATAGTCTTGGCGACTTTGATATAATGACATGACAAAGGGGAGAGTTCAGAGATGTCAGGGGCAGATGTCGGAGGAGAGACATTATTCTAAAATTGATACGATATTGGGGAGAAGAAATTCGAGATTCTGTCATTGGGCTCAAACTCTTGAGAGCCTGATGCAATGCTGATCGATTGATGACCTGAAGACGAAGACTGACTTTGTTGCTGATCCATAACATGGATAGGTAGCTATGACAATATGACTGATTAACTTCTATGCCTTGTCTTTCTAGGTACCAACTGTGCTGTTTTATAGTTTTTCTCTTATCTAGATGTTTTTCCAAATTTGTGTTCTAAACTGTTTGCGCATGAAGTCCCACATGCTAATGCTAATTAGGGTTAGGTAGGACTCCTATTCAGAGATGTTGACATAAACGGTGACAAATGATTGATGGACTGATTTTGCTGAACTCTGCTACTCATGTTAACATATACATCGTTATTGACTTATGTTGAGGCATTAGATTGCATGTTTTCTCAAGTTCTGATCAGATTTATGTTATTGGTGGTCACTAATGAATTAATCTTGAGTGGATTTGAAGTTTGAATTAATCTCATGACTTAGTATTGTAATTATAAGGGAAACAAAATTGTTAAACCGTATATTGGGTTGTGGTTTTTAATGAATATCGACGTTATTAACTACTGACTAAAGTTTGCTAATTGGCTATTGGTTTTATGTATTGATTATTGATGCACATTGGTTACATCGTAGCTAGGATACTCCATGAGAATCAAAAGGTTCATCGGCCTATACATGTCCCCTTGTAAGTTTACTTACTAAGAACCAGGCGCGCTGGCATAACCATTGGCCATCTTGAAATTGTAGAAGAAGTAACAAGGGGGTTTATCATTACCCAAATAATTGATTCAAAGATAGAAACCTATTTGAAAGCCAATCTGCAAATTTCCTGAAAATCAAATTAACATCCCATTTTGAGCTTTATCTGATCTAGGTGGACTACACAATTTAACACCTTCCATCATCTACAGACTAAGGTATTTCTTCCAACAGACCTTGCATCAATCAACTCATGATCAGCTACCACATCTGACCTATAACAATTAAATGTCCTATACAACAAACCTTTCCCAAACAACAGGCCTCAAAATTCGATGATTCTAAACCAGGAGCTTCCAACGGGTCCACACCCCTTTTCACACACCAACAGATCCACATCTTCCATGCTTCCTAATATTTTTTCCTTGTTCCTGGGGACCAGAACTCCTTGAGGAGCTTGAAAGTCTCCTTTAGAATTCCCACAAATTGCTATCCTCCTTTTATATCCTCCAAGCAAGAAGGCTCAGAGTTCCATTGGTTACCAAAGGATGTTCACCCCCTTCTGAACCTACCACAAACCTTGACATGTTGTAATTAAATAAGGCTTCTCCTTTGCCAAGAGTTGGGTTTCCAACTGAAATATCTGACCATCTTTTTGTGTCAGATGAGAAGCAAACAAATATACCTTCAATGGAGCCTAACAAATCTGTAATCTTTCAAGAATCTCTTGATTGCAACTGGAAGCACTGTAGTTTCTCTCAAGTACCTGGATTTTCAATCTGCTGCACAACTGTTCTGACAATTACGCTCCTAAACTAATCTTGTGTTCCAGACACAAAATACCATAATTCCCTTGCTAATTCTGATAATGCATGTGACTTGCTGCCACCTTGTCCGTTTATCACCTCATAATCTACTTATCATCACCAACACACTGTCCATCTTCAATAATACATTGGTGAACCAATGAACTTTCGAACCCCATCAGTGCAATCAAACCTGCTTTGAGCTCCAAACAGTTGATATGTACCATTTTTTATTCCAAGTTCCATTTGGCTCTTAGGGCCAGATGTAGGAAGCCGTTTGCATGGTGCAAACTGTGAAAATCGCAGTTTGCGCCATGCAAACAGCCTAACGAGATGCTCATTCACAAATTGCGAGTCGGTACCGACTCGCAATTTGTGAATGCGACTCGCAAATAGGAAGGGGTGTCCCTTTCCTATTTGCGACTCGCATCGCAATTCAGAATTGCTTTGTGACCGCGAATGCGGTCGCAAAGCAACTCGCAGTTACCACCAGTGTCACACTGGAGGTAACTCATTCGCAAAAGGGAAGGGGTCTCCATGGGACCCCTTCCCCTTTGTGAATGTCGCCAAAAATATTTTTTCAGAGCAGGCAGTGGTCCTATGTACCACTGCCTACTCTGAAAAATCGAAACCAAATGGTTTCAGAAGTTTTTTCATTTTGCAACTCGTTTTCCTTTAAGGAAAACGGGCGGCAAAATGAAAAAAAAACTGCTTTATTTAAAAAGCAGTCACAGACATGGATGTCTGCTGACTTCAGCAGGCCACCATCCCTGTGAGGACAGAGACTCGCTATGGGGTCGCAAAATGCGACCCACCTCATTAATATTGATGAGGTGGTTCTTTGCGATCCCATAGCGACAGACTCGCAATTTCCGAGTCTCAATATCGGACTTTGCTACATGTGGCCCTTAATTCCTTATGGCCCGATCTGGTTCCCCAACCACTCAAACTTACAACTGTCTCGTAGACAAAATCTTGCATCATACAAAATATCGCTAGACTGTTCAAGACTTCTAAATTTTGAATCCACCAAAATAGCTTCCTCCTGGTTTCTTCTCAAAGATGGACCTGGCCTGAATACCATGATTCTTACCTTAAATGTTTCGCTTGCAAACATTGTAATGTACTGTCATGAGTACTTGGGTTGCCTGAATCACAGGCGAAAAAAGTCAAATCACTCAAGTCAAAGAGCTCAGCCACAGAACATCTGATTTTATCATTTTCACATTCCTTCTTGATAAACTCATGCACACTTCCTTGTGTCCACCTGAAAGCACAGAAAGACCAAATCTTTTGCTGGCTACAAAATCAGTTTTTTCTTACTTAATATGAACTCTAGACTCTCCAACAAGTGTATCGCTGTCAACAACTGGTCTTCTAACTTCAAATGATTCTGTGATATAAACAAAAAATTCATCTAGATATATTATCATACAAAACCCTCACTCTCTGAGAAATGCAGCAGCCATCTTCAACACATTTGTAATCCACCAAGAAACAGCAGCCAATTCAAATGGGTGCCACACTTTTATATGACTCCTGACCATTTGAATTGAAGACATTTCTGACCTTTCACTGAAATAGAGATTATAAAGTAAGCATCTTTGAGATCAAGTTTTGCTAACCAACCTCCCTCTCGAAAAATCTCAAAATAAGGGAACACCCTCCATTTTTGAATGATAGTTCCCCACAAACCCATTTAATTCTTGTAAGTGTATTACTGGATGGCAAACTTTGTCTTTCATTCTCACCAAAGATATTGTATTCAGAAAGGCTTTGACATCCTCTTTCATCATCTAAACAGCTTCTTTCCCCACCATTTCCTGTACCTTCAGTTCTACCAAGGACATTTGTTCTTCTAAAAAACAATCTCTCTTGGTTCTGTCTCCTAACAGGGTAACTTCCTGAACGCCACAGTTAAACATTTTACTGTCTGAATGACTCAGTCT
Source organism: Pleurodeles waltl (assembly GCF_031143425.1). Lineage (NCBI taxonomy): Eukaryota > Metazoa > Chordata > Amphibia > Caudata > Salamandridae > Pleurodeles > Pleurodeles waltl. Next base: position 649,848,766 of record NC_090446.1, on the reverse strand, counting down.
TTTTTTAAAGTTTCCCATTTTTCTCTAAAACTTCTCAAATGTCCCCTACCTTTGTAGGGAAAAACAATGAATGTCTTAGTACCCTGGATGAATTGCTGTGCACTCCCTCTAGGAATTTGGCCTCTACTCAATCTTTCCCACTTAGGGGAAAATCGTGTTACAGACTGGAAGCCTTGAAGCAATCCACTTCTTTGCATTTGAAAATGGGACTTGAATAGTTTGGTGAAGAAACATTACCTTCCCCCAGCCATTTAAAAAAATCCTCTTTGCAACAGTCTTTACAAGACTGATTGAACCTTATACAAGGCTGTTAATGCAAAAATGTATTTTCCTACACCTTTGACTAAGCTGTCTGCAAAGAAATACCCTTTTGTATCCCCAGATGGTTCTTTTTCAGTAAAGTTACATATCTTAGGACTTAATTCTCATTAGAATTGCTTTACATCTCTCAGTGGACAAACTGAGTTGGCATTCCCTAAAAACAAATATAGCATGCTGGCTAAATCCCTCAAAAGATCAGTATCCACAGTCACCCCTTTAGAGTGTGCTTCTTCAGCCATGTCCATCATACTGGCCAAAGGAACAGCCACATCAGGAGTTGTTCTTGGCTTTGTTTAAATGCACTTCAAGCCCTTTCCTATGGTCTTGTCCCAGCTTAAATAAGAAAAGTATTAGATCTAGATTAGATCAAGAGTAGTGCAAGCTTTATGACCGGTAACACAGCGCGAACATTCTGCTCTCTTCACTCCTCTGGCTTCTTTTTCTAGTGGTCTCTGAATCTGAAATATATACATTCAGCCACATGACTTAAAGGCCATCAGTCTCCACTTCTAGGGAGCCTTAGCATTTCAGGACAGAACATATTCTCCCCTTGAGGGTCTGTCACCACCCCTTTAAACTTATTAACTGACTCTTTCCTATCCTCATTCAAATCTCAGCTATTATTCTGTGTAATGTACAAGCATATTTGTCTAGTTCACCTCGTTCACAACTCAAATCATCCTTTAACTAGCCTGAATCTCTTTTGCGCCACTTGGAACAACTTTCTGTGTACCACAAAGGGCACTTTCTATTTCTTTGGCATTTAGACCACAAGTCTCTAAACAGCCCCTTCTTTGATAACAGATAAATGTTTGTTTCTTTATTTTCATTTTGCACTTTTAGGGCCTGCTTCACAAAGGTAAACTCACACTTCTGTATAAGTTTACTATTTATTTGGTATTCACAAACTAGAGGCCTGATCAACAAGAGAGTGTTGCATCAGTCCCGATGCGCCACGTTTCTTGCTCGGTCTCTGTCCCACCTAACAACACCATTGGTTGAACCTTATTTACAATAAGGTGCACCATGGCAGTCATTTCCACGATAGAGTCATAATTTATGATGCTATTGTGGTGCACAGGCCTTGTAAATCTGTAAATTATGGGGCTATGGCAGCAAAGCAATATGGAGGCACATAGGTTACTATGGGCCCATCACTTTAACGCCTGCCCATAGCAGGTAATAAAAATGACAGAAATAATGTTGCAGTGAAATCTTGTAGATTTCACTGCACCATTTATTGCAGCCTCCCTGTTTGGGAATGCCCACCTTGCATACATTACACCTGGTGCAGGGGTAATGTGTGCAAGGAGTTACAAAGTGGCAAAATGCTAGCATTGCAGCACTTTTTACATATGGCGCTGGGAAATGGCCTCCTTAATGCCACATTAGCATAAAAATAATTATGCTAGTTTGGCGCAAAGAGGCACAAGGGCCTTGCAAATCTGGCACCACATTTGTGGCAGAGAACTCAGCACGTAACAAGATAGGCCTATCTTTGTATGTGCAAAGTCTCTGCCATGAATGCAGACTCTCCACAGTCATAAAATTACTATTAGTAAAATGAACTTACCACACCTTGTGAACCGGAGCTAGCACTTTGTGAACCAAAAGAGGAAGGGAGGTGCCGCTGCATGCACGCTGTGAGGACCGCGGCGCGGACCGTGAGGGAGGTCGCGAGGAGGGCCAGACCACCACCTCCACGAGCCGCTGCGTTGCTGGCTACTGGAGAAGGCAGAGCGGAAAGATGAGGAGAGAGGCGGTGAGGTGTTAGAAGCCTCCAGGAGCCACCGGGAGGCGTGTTTGAGGTTTAGCGTACCGCGGCATACTGGAACAGCTGCCCACATTGCCATTTGCCGGTCTTTTACCTTTGGTAATTGTGGTTATTGCAGCTATTGTGGCCATTTTTTGGATTAGGGTGCCTATGAAAAGCAGTCATAGCCGCTGAAGAGAAGAGGAAAGCAGAGGATAGAAAAAAAAAATGAGTTGGACTTTTGCAGAAACCTGCGAGTCTGCTTGAACTGCTTGAACTTGTTTATGCCCCCTTGTACCTGGCCGTTTTTTGGATTAGGGTGGCACAGCGAGACAGCAAGAGCAAGGCGGAGTTCCCATGCCAGCCTCTGCCTACGCCAGCCTATGCCAGCCTGTGCTCCGGCCTGTGCTCCACCCTCCCCTTCCACTTCCCCCTCATGCCTACTACCCAGGTGCCCATTTATCTAAGTACCTAGTGTTACTTAGTGACCTACTGGGCGGTGCAGGTAGTAGCTAGCATGGGGAGGGGGGTAAAAGCAGCAAGTACAGCAAGTACCGCAATAGAAAAATGCAGAGGAGCTAAGGAGTAGAGGTGGCATGGAGGCGGTAGGTACCTGGTTGTGATTGGCTGTGATTAGAAGCGAGAATAAAGGGACCAGCGGCTGCAGTAGCAGCAACCAGGGGGAATTTCTTGCTCCGGACGCTCCCAAGGTAACCTCCTAGGGAAACTTGTAATTTATAAACTATAAATTATAAATTGCAAGGTCAGCCAGCCTGACTATAGTGGGCAGCTTATTTGATTTCAAACTTTGAGAATCCTGTCCGGACCCTGGACTCTGGAAAAGTGCTATTATAAGTGCCACTACTACAACCGCCACATTCAAAGCACAAACTGAGTACGTATTAAGCACAAATTAAGCACAAACTACCACAGGATACGCTAGTCTTGGGAGACCGGGGAGAGCAAAAATAGAGCGAAAGTCGAATCAGGGGAAGTAAGCTTAGAGTGGCAGTTCCCAGAAGTGACGCGGAGGCGGCTGGTATTAGGCCAGTGTGGCTTGCTCCTCTCAGGGGGTCTGCCCTCCCCGGCACTTACTTAAGCACCTACTTAAGAAATAAAAGAACCCCTGCAGTCTGGAATTTGGAGCAGGGTGTATCCGCAGTAAGGGGTAGACATATAGTATGCATTATGCCGGCGAACAAAGCTCGATCATGTGGTACTTGTGGCGTAAAAAAGGGACCAAAGACAGTCTCCAAAGCAAAGGAAACTATGAATGGGTGTCAGCCTTTAGGGGTAACAGTCAGTAGTCAAGAAGGAGGAGAGAAAATACTCCAACCATTGGAAAAAGAGGATACCCAGAGACATAATGGAGACATTGGCGAAAGATCTTCAGTAACCCCACTCGGGCATCGATCAGAGAATTTGTGGGGAAATATTTTAAAAAGACTCATTACATGACACATGTGTCCGAGGGAAATAATATTTTTGATCCCAACCAGAGTGAATTCAAACAATTTATAAGGAATGACTTTCAGACCTCAGACTCACTGCAGATAGAGGATTTATTCCTGGGGGGCATCAGAGGAGGTTATTGGGGGTAAGGCTTCTCTGGAACCCAAGCAATCCTCATCACCATGGCTCCCACCTCAAGTAATGGATGGTAATAGGCTGGAAGAGAGATCTGCGTCTTACTCTGTCTCAGAGAGAAAGGAAGAGAGGGAGGACCTTCTAGGAGCCCTAGGAGGAGGCACCAGAGGATAAAGTAAATTGGATGCACTTCTACCGCCCTCCCCTTTGGGTAGACAGTCTGCATTTACTTTAGGCACCACTGCCATACCTGCTGAATCATTATTAGACGTAACGTTCTTAATGCAAAAAACTCTACAGGCAATTCTAGAGGTCCTAATGGCAAACAATAGTTTCCAAAAGAAGGACACTTGGTTTTAATGCTGGGAGATTTCAATCAAAGACTTGACCCTAATAGCAGTGAGAAATTGTATAAGGAGCTGCTAGAAGCTGCACCAATTCCATATAGTAACTTTCCAAATGTAGAATGCTCTGCCCAGGACTTGTCCTTAATGAGAACCCTAGGATCCCTAGGCATGTTCTGCATAAACGGATGTATGAATACGGATCGCCCGGCAAAACAGACCTTTCGTATAGGTAACCAGGCATGCCCTATTGACTATGCCTTTATAAGTACTTGGCATTTTGGAGAAGTATTGGACTTCAGAGTTGAGCATATAGAGGGCAGTGATCAATGGCCCTTGAGGTTAACAATCCGGTCAGCAAATAAAGCCCAAAAAGGAAGGGAAAAAGCACTGATAGTGCAGGTAGAGTACCCTTGTAGGACAACTACACGAATCACAGAAAGCAGCTTTAAAACACTTAATGAAGTGATAGTAAATTATACAAACATCAGAATGGAGGAAGATTCAAAAGACAAGTTCAAGGGTTATAACAGGGAAATTGCGCTAATAGTTGACTGTCTAAAAGTAACGCTAAAAACATTGCAGGAGGGAAAGATGAAGGGAGAAGCGTGTAAGACCAATAATAATAAGATATGGTTTAATCAGGATTGTAGGGGACAGAAGCGGAAGGTGCGGAAATTAGAAAGGGAATATAAGAAAAGACCATCTATTGATAATAAAGAGAAGATTTGCTAAGCAAAGGCGAATTTATTAAACGATTATAAGACAGAGGAAACTGGCATATATAAATAGGAATTGGGAGATAATGACTGAGGTGATAAGATCATAGAATATTAGGGATTTTTGGCAATTGATTAGGATGGGGAAAACTACAGGAAACATGCGGTGCTTAGTTGGAGAAGAGGACTGGACTAAACATCTGTGTAATGTATATGAAGGAACTGATGTAGAGGAAGAATACGGTGTTAATAGGAAGATAGGAAGAGACTGAGATCAGCTTTTGCACTACAAAAGATAAAAACAAATTGTAGCAGATAATCTCCCAGCAATAATAATAAAAAATAATATCGACTGGTGGACTAAATTCTTGCACGTTACGTTTCATAAAATCTTTGATTACGGCTATTTTCCTGAGAATTGGAAGGGTGCTATTATAAGACCAATTCATAAAAAGGATGACCCTACACAACCAAAAAACTATCGCCTAATACGTTTATTGGATGCAGGTGAAAAGGTATTTACAAAGTTATTACTGTGGTTAATTAAATTATGGGCAGAGGAAAATGATTTGATACCAATAGAGCAAGGTGGGTTCAAAGAAGGCCACTCGACCCACTGTTTCAGCCTGTGGTTATTAGCAAAAAAAATCTATTGAAATGCGAGGAAGTCTGTTTTGCTGCTTTGTTGATTTCCGCACTGCATTTGATTTGGTAGATAGAACATTACTGTGGGATCTGTTAAAACATTTAGGGATTGATTCTGATTTATTATTCCTTCTTCAGGGTTTGCATTCACAAAACTGGGCCCAAGTAATTTTAGATACGAGTGGTTCACTTTCAGAGAAGATCCCCATAAGGTAGGGCTTACGCCAAGGGTGTGTTCTGGCTCCATGATTATTTACTATATTTCGGTCAGACTTACCCGGGTTGCTAAAGGAGGCTAAAGGTTTAAGCCCAAAAATGAACGGGGCACATATCTCCTGCTTATTATGTGCGGACGATCTAGTGATAATCGATATGACGGAGCTAGGGCTTCAAAGAAAATTAGATGTGTTTAATTCTTATTGCCAAAGAACAAAAATGGTAGTAAATATGGATAAAATGAAAATAATATCAATAGGGAAAAAGAAGAGTGCATTCATCTACTACTTGGGAGGAGAAAAAGTAGAGAAGGTAAAAAATGATAAATATTTAGGCATGTGGTTTGATTAAGAACTGAGATGGAAAGATCATATCGATGCTCTAAAGAATAGAGCTATAACATTGGTTTGGGGATTGAAACAGTCCTGCGGTCCCCATTACAACATCCCCGCTGGGCCGGCGGGCGCAAACCTAGTTTACGCCCGCCGGCCCAGCGGGGATGCGGTCGCAACATAGGAGCCGGCCCCGAATGGAGCCGGTGGTGTTGCGGCCGTGCGACGGGTGCAGTAGCACCCGTCCCGCTTTTCACTGTCTGCTATGCAGACAGTGAAAAGCTGCACGGGGCCCTGTTAGGGGGCCCATGCACTGCCCATGCCAGGGGCATGGGCAGTGCATGGGCCCCCAGGGGCCCCAGGACTCCCCTTACTGCCATCCTCTTCCTGGCGGTGCAAACCGCCAGAAACAGGCTGGCAGTAGGGGAGTCATAATCCCCAGGTCAGCGCTGCTTGCAGCGCTGCCCTGGTGGATTATCACCGGCGGTGCAACCGCAGCGCTACTGCCGCGGTCGAAATATGGGTCTCCGTACCGCCAGCCTGTTGGCGGTACGGACGCCACTTTAGCCCTGGCGATATTATAAATCGTGTTCAATCGCTTATGTTACTAGTAGACATGAGATCTTTGAATGTAATGTGCGTGCTAGGCAGATTTTTAATTGGATCACAAGAGGTTTTAATTGGTCTTTTAGGTTCTCGTAAAATGTAAGAAGTGAAGCTGAATAAGAGATAGTATTTTTTAGATGAGCGAAGAGTCTATAATTTGATTGTTTTAAAAATGACAAAGTTTGATCGTAATATAGGACAATTATTTTGTTATAATGAGGTCTAAATCAAAATGCAGTGTCACTTTATTTAGGATTTGCTCTCATGGAAATTATGAGAACTAAAGGCTTAGCAGTGTTGTAAGCTGGAAATTGAGTATGCACAATGCACTTTGTAAATCAGTGGGAAAATGAAATTTGTATTTGAGGTTAGAATAATTAATTGAATTATGCAAGGAGGGTATGGGAAATCTGAATTGGAATGAACCAAGAATATTGTATGGGAAGGTATTATGTCATAGATAATTTTATTGAATTATTGTATTGTTTATTGTGTCTTGCACTTTTAAGGTTTTTAAGCCAAATAAAGAATTTATATATACTATTAGTAAAATCATTATGCATAGGTAAAGCAGAACAAGTAGTTTGTGAGTACAAAAAAATAATAAACTTACACAAAAGTGTAAGTGTACCTTTGTGAATCAGACCCTCAGTATTCTACTTAAGAAGCAGCACAACGAATGAAGCTTGGTTGGTTCAAATATAAACAACAGAGTGCTTACAAAGGTAAGCTGCCCAGCTTAACTCAATCTACAAATATAGGTGCAGATTTAGGAGCCCCTTGCAGCACCTTAGCGCTGCCTTTGCATAATTTGTTTGACGCTAAGGTGGCCTGTTCCCCACGCCATATTTGCATTTATTGCATCACTTTGTAACCACTTGCGCCATATTATGCCTGCGCCAGGCCTAATGTATGGAAAGGGGGCCGAAAAAACGTGCAAAGAAATCTCAAACATTTCTTTGCACTATTTTTTGCAGCATTTTTAACACCTGCACAGAGCAGCGTTAAAAGGAGGCACACCATTATTTATAATGGGCATCAGCGTGTTTTGCAGGATTCACGACAACATTTTTGATACTCATCCTGCAAAGCACCAAACTAGCATCAAAACATTTGACAGTAGTTCCCTAAATACAACCTTCAATATGGCGCACACATGGTGGTGTTAGGGGGTGCAAAGGGGTGCAAGAAAAGTGGCGCTACAGTGGATGCAGCACCACTTTTCTTAAATCAGGCCCCTAGAACAAAAAATGACTATTAAATTACCAACAAATTGGAACTAATATCTCATAATTCCCTGTTATTGCCCTTCAAATAATCTAATTCTCTCATCTGGAAATTATTTTATCCTTTTTTTGGATTTTTTTTTCAAAACTCATACTAGAAAATGTTGTTCCCAAACTTTAGGAAATCCCACATTGTGACCTATAGATCAAAATATTAATACACATATTATCCATTTTTGCAATTTAAATCATGTAACAAACAGAATAAAATATGTGAAGCGCCAATAAAAAGAGGAAGATGGCTTCTGTTAAAGATTTGAGGATTTATATACTCTTGTTTGTTCCAATTCAAGAATGTTGACTCTAGTTGATGTTTTACTTTAAAGTGCACTGAGAGTAGCAATAAAAGGATTTCTCCATAGTGATAGCCTCCGGTCTAGACATGAACATTAAAAGACAAGATTAATAAGTCACTGCTTACTACCCGCAGCTGAGAAATCAGATGGTTTTTGCTTTAGAGTGCCCCACTCTGAGACAGACTGTTTTCACATAATGTAGTCTGGGCACTCTCATGACTTACAAAATGTAATACCAAAAGTTAGAAAATCCACTGCTCGGAGATACCGGACCTGGCAACCATTTCACCACTCCTATTAGTGCACCATGAGGTATTGAAGGGACACACAGAGCAGGAGTACCAGGAGCTGGCAAAGCAGTAGGTGGGGTCTCCGGGGATGTTTGTGTTCACACTCCAATTCCCACATATTGGAAAACTCTGGCCTATGCTGTCATGTTCCTATTATCTTCAAGTGACTCTGGTGTGAGCCAGCGACCACTATGGCGACCAGAGTGAAAGCATTGTTGCCCTGCCACAAAGCATATGCAATGCTATAAAGCCCAGCAAATAACCTTCTCTTACCTTTGTTCAGAGCTACAGTTCAAGCCCAGAACATCATCAAAAGGGCAGGGGTTGGAAATGTTAATAAAATAAAATAAAAAATAAATAAATAAATGTGCATTCATGCCGTTCTCCGCCGCACTGCTCCTCCATCTCCTCAGCAGGCTGCATGCACAGGCTCCCAGCCTGACCTGCGGCCAATCCTGACGCTGCTCAGAGCAGTGTCAGGACTGGCTTGGAGCACCCAGCCAAGGCACTCCCAGGCAGACTGGGAACCTGTGCCAGCTTTCTCCAGCCTGGCAGCAGTGTGCTGGTTTGGAGAGAGCCTAGTGCGCATGTGTGTTTGACCGGCCTGAGACGGCCGGCCAAACACACATGCTCTCTGAGGGGAGTGCACAATGCACGTCCCTTGTCCCTGTCATTCCCAATGCCCCGCCCCTTTAACAATTAAAGGATAATAAACTTAGTTTAATATCCTTTAATTGTTAAAGGATTTGCAGCAATTGCTGCTGCGGGGGGACGCTCCTCCGCCATAGAGGAGGAGCTGCCACTGCCTAGGATACTGCCTGCCAATCTTTACTGGAGCACCATTATCTCATCACCTCATCTCTGGGTGCAAAACTGCTGTGTAATATGACCTGGTCTGGACCTTTCTTAGACTTAGTGTAACCCCTGATTCAGGCAATACCTCCATCTAAGGCTCAAACTTCACAGATACCAGGGAGTCGTCTCATACTGTTAGTTTGCTTCAACAAAATCCCACAACACTGGCTGCTGCTCGAGTGTGACTAATGGCATATAGATGAACTTCCTCTAGGCACCTTCCTAGCCACTTCTTTCATAACAGTTAAATGTTTGGTTCTTCATTTCATCTTACCACTTTGAGGGCCTGCTTCATAAAGGTAAACTTAAACTTTTGTTTTTTGGTATTCAGAAACTATGAATTTAAATGTACCCGTGGTAATTTAATGACTGTGGAGACACCACAGTTGTGGCAGAAAACTCAAGCACATAAAAGATAGGCCTATCTTTGTATGTGCAGTCTCTTCCATGAGTGCAGACTCTCTGCAGTCATAAAATTACTATTAGTAAAATGAAACTCGTAGTTTGTGAGTACAAATAGTCAACTTATACTGAAGTGTAAGTTTACCTTTATGAATCAGATCCTCAGTATTCTCCTTAGTGTCTCCCTCTTTTAACGACCAAAACTCCTCGTCATCATTATCTCTAGGTTCTGACATCTTTCTTTTTCTTTGAAGAATAGAACTCACTGCCTCTTTGACAAACAACTGATCTTGTGTCTAAGTTATTCTTTTCTATACTTCCTCCTGAACTAACTCATAAAGATCGAGGCTTCATCCACCTTTATTCTACATAAAGTTTAAATTTCCCTGAAAAACAGTAAAGATTTACTATGTATTTGATAACTGTGATAGAATTGTCCAGTCACATTTTTTCTGCCCATCCCTGCCAAGTTTCTCTTGTCTATGTGTGATGTGTTGCCCCAATCTAGGTTGTCATTTGAATCCTGGGACCTGTAGTGTAATCTACAACACGATTGACCAGGACTACAAGCCCACAAACCAAAAGCAAAAAACCTGGACTGGAGCAGCACATCTTGAATAGACCTTGAACACTTTACAGATACATCAGTGCCAATGCAGGCCTCCTTGCACCATGCAGCAAGTGTACTTGTCTTGGGGCTAGGCACCCAAAAGTGGAATGTAATGTAATGTAAAGTAATGTGGTTTGCCAGAAGGTTAACTTCTCACCTGAGAGGGTATTCAGGTACAGAGTGTGTGCAAGTTCTCCAAGTAGGATCACTTGAATAACCTGGTGTACAGTCAATACTACTAAACCATATTGCATGCAGCTGTCCTGATATGCTGGGTGACATTTCTACAGGTGTGTCAGAGACCACCCTACCTCCTGTCTTGCTTAAATGGATATTGGGGGTTAGGGGTGAATGCAAGTGGTGCACAACAGAGGTACATGATTGCGTGTTGAAAGCATAGATCGTGTGTGAGCTAGGTGGTCCCCTTGTAGTACAGTACCTTTTAGGTGTAGTTGAGCATATTGAACTAGCAGCGTAAAAAGTCAAATGCAGCCCTAACATGAACTCATTCTTTCAGGCATGGCAGGCCAGCAAGATACCTAGCTGCGCTGTGTTATGTTTTATTACACAAATAGACCCCTTGTTTATACAGAGGTTGTGTGAACAATGTATAGGTATTGCCATGTGAAAGACAACAATAGTGTAATATGGCCTCATTTTCCTGTAGTAACATATGTTCCACATATCCCTGCCTTTTTTAAAGTGAATTAAAAATCAGTCTCAGTGTCATCAAAAGCACTTATGTCTACATCTATCATGGATCATTATTGAAATATTTCTATCTCTTTCTAGGGGGACAAACAACACCCCCTGTAGAGCAGCCTGTCCTTGATGACCAACCTGCTAATTATACCATCCTGCCCCCCATGTATGATGACGCCTTCCAACAACTCCTATACTCTATTGAATCTTCCCCTCCAGTCTTGGCAAGAGAAAGCAACATTTCAACATCTCCAGAGCAATCCACAGGACATGCACCCTCTGCCATCACTCACCAAACCCATCAGAGGAGGAAGATGTGGAGTTCCCAAGTTTCCACCAGGGAACTGCCAGATACAAATTGCCAGTGCCTCCTAGCCAGTTTTCTAGTGGTTCTGTGTTTAACATCACGCCACATTCTTTAAAATCCAGTACTGTTCTTTTTGTTTGTGCACCTGTTTATCTTATCAATTTGTGGACTTTTTGCCACAACTTCCTACCTTAAGGGTAATTTGTACCTACTCACTGAAATACTCCTCACCTCCACATGTTGTATAACATGTCTCCCAAGTGGACTCTGAGAGGTCATCATTAGCCTCCAATAACTGTTGTTGCTGCCCATAAATCTACAATTAGACTCATAAGAAATAATGTGAGGGACCAGCAATCTTGACTAAAAATAACTTAAAGAGTATTGTACGTTTGTTGCTGAAAGAACTACATATATCATGGTGTAAGTGGAAAATCCTTACCTACTTGTTTGCATTTCAAGAAGAGTGAGCTAAAGACAACTGCACATGCTGTCTTGGGATATGCACCTACACCAATTACATCCACTGCAATGGTAAGATGAACAATGTGTTGTCTCACATTGGAATGTCAGAATATATCAACCAGTAGCAGGTACTTGACTGACACACAGTGAGATTCTGCTTCTAATCACACAAATACCTACTACCTATACATGGGATGTGTAAGGCATCTGAGACCATAATACTGTTCCACTCATCCACATATGTGTCTCTCAGTGAACATGACAACTTGATCATCCTGATATGATAACCTCACTGCTCACACTGAAGAGATTCTACACTATGTACATTTGCATGGTTGTACTATTAATAGCCAGATACTCATGCCCATATTCTTCATGAAACAACATCATACCTGTACCACACAAAGTTGCACAAGGCCAATCCAATACCTTGAGTGTCACTAACCAAGAAATGCAAGCGCTTGTTGTCGGGCCTTGTGTTAACTGATACATTTTAAATAATGCTGTAGTTGGATAACTTGGGAAAATGTGTCCCATTACCCCTGAAAGGCCTCATATGTATTGAGTGTGAGTGCAACCACACATTACATCTATTGGACATTGTATATACATTTTTTTCCATAATTGCTAGACCACAGAACCAGGAACTATGCAACACCTCCCAAGGAGAAGAGCAAATGGGAGATATCTGGGTATGAAACTTTGAAAATAGTTAACCAAAGTAAGCTGCATGGTGTACCACACATAGCAAGTAGTCAATGGCGATGATGATGGACGTTCTCCAGGCAGGCGTACCTATATTCACAATTATTATGAAGCCAACAACAATGACCCCCTTGCACATTGGTACAAGGATATGTGTGTTGGTGCAAGGCACCAGAGTGTGTCCCACCACAGCCAGGGAGCAACAATCTGTAGTGACACAACAATTCAAACTATACCTGCCCTATCACTTTCACCCAGGTCAAAGATCACAGGCCAATTGCTGCATCATGTACACAATGGTACCAACTCTTAAATATTAAATTATAATGAACTACCGAAGATAGAAAATATTTTAATGTAGGAAATCTATTAACTATTAAAACTACCTACACCTACCTAGTCTACACTAACTAACCTTAACCCTAGCCTATATTATCTTAACTTATCCTAATCTATTTTAAGCACTATACACACATGACAGGTTAAACCTCTTCACTCCCGCCCCCCTGAATACACATAGCTGGGTACAATACAAACATGAACTACATCTTACACATATACTATCTACGCATTTAATCCTAAACAAGTAGATATTTTTTGATATTTTGAGACATCAATATTTTTTTACAAACTAACCATCAACCCCCAACCCAGTTAAAAATACTACCATTAAATACCACACTTAAAAACAGCTAGCTACAAAATATACTATTTATCTAACACCCATACTAGACCTACACCTATGCTAAACCCTAACTAATAATATGCCTACTAACAACAAACAATTATCCAACATAATAACAACTGGGAAAGAGAATGTCTTGAGGGAGAGACTCAGATTTGGTTGGAAATCCTCTCCATGGCCTTCTGCAATGTCAAAAAAATTCTCTGATGCTGGCATGCTACTGTTGAATGCCACAAGCCTCCTGTTCAGTTTTTCCATCTGTCTGACCATTATATAGTTAAAATTTACAGCTCTGGCATAGCTGAGCCTCCTGTCCTGTGTGGCCATCTGCCGTGATGCAGTTGATGGTCCTGGTGCGGCCGTGTCTAAACCTCTTGCTGCTGCTGTCAGACACCCACTAAATGTGTTGGGGCAGCTGATTTGTTGGTGTCCATCCGTCTTCCACTCAACCATATCCCTGGTGTCTTTGCCCTTTTGTTTAGGACACCGATCTTCCTGCAGGCTTTGAAGATGTGGCGAATGTGCCTATAGCAGTCCCATCTCAATTCAAAGGTCCTTGCTTTGTCAGCTGTCATGTTATCTAGGGAGTTAAAGAAAACAAATATAACCTCAAGTTGTACAAGTACAGGATGTTTCCTAAAATAGGCTGTCATTGACATATAATCCTAGGTGGCAGTCCAGACCTACACTAACATTTGTGACAGAGATATGGACAATATATACCTTCAGTACAAAGACATCTCCTAACACAACAAGGTGAACTGAGCGAAGTGAGGTCAGTGCAGGTGAACAATGTGGAAATGTAGTCACAATATGATTACAACCATATCACTCATAACAGTGAGTCACACTCATGATGATGTGCCAACAGGAAATTAGACACATGATCAGTGAAAAGTTGGTCACAAACATATATGAAAGGTCATCAGGTAAGCAAGTCCAGCTAGTGTGCTTCTGCATTTCATGACTCACCTGGAGTTACACAAAGCGGCACACATTGTTGACTTTACTTACTCTGTTTCAGATAGCCAATCCATAGATGGAGGGTGGGTGTATCCCTCCAGAAAGACATTAATATAGTACACTTCACCAATTTACCATCAGGCAAACACAATGAACTTAAACATAAGGCTTTTGGTATACAGTTATACCAAAACCATGATGACCTTAACATAAACAATTTTATGTACACTTATTCTCCCAGGGCTGCATTAGTCATTGCACAATTTAAATAAGAAAATGCATCTCAGGAGTATGTGCATGCATGCAGGAGTGCTCATCTGTACAAGAACTTTGTTGGGTACAATTCAGGGCCCCTTGCACCATGATATTAACACCCTTACAGAAATATATGTTGAGATGTCATTTGTTCACTGTCATGGGTCAAATTCATGTATTGGATAAACCTTGCCATGTCACCACCACATTCCTAACATCTATCATAGGAAAAATGGTTTGATTGTGATAGCTATCCTGCTGACACTACATGAGTTAACGATTTGGCTTTTGAATTGACATATGGCTACAGGGACAAGTATGTCACCCAAGATTTCAAGTGTTCATCAGCAGGAATCTTTACCCACACTTATAGTCAGTCATACTGGAATTATGTAGCAGGAGAGGTTAAATGTATGCATCATGTATGAACATAGTATGCTGCACGATTAAGCAGTATATGTGTAATAATTTGATTTAAACTTCATGTTTAAACATGGTAACACTGTTTGTGTATTTTTTGCACCACATCAACACAAGTTTTATACTCAAATATGGACATTTAGAGCCCAATTCATAAAGGGAAACTTAGACCAAAAGTCTAAACTCAGACCAAAGGGCTAACTTTACTAGTAGTAAAGTTAAACGTTGGGTTAAAAATTAAACTTTTGATCTGAGTTTAAACTTTTGGTCTATGTTTAGACCAAAAGTCTAAACTTGGACCAAAAGTTTAAACTTAGACCAAAAGTCTAAATTTACTAATAGTAAAGTTAGACTTTAGGTTTAAACTTAGACTTTTCGTCTAAACTTAGACTTTTGGTCTAAGTTTACCTTTGTGAATCGGGCCCATGGACATGGCAACAGAACTGTGCCCAGACAAGTTTAGCGAAGCTCATTCCACTTTGCTGCTACATTTGTTGAAACATTGTTTGTTACGTTTGTGCCATTTTTTGGTACAGTCAAATTTAATTCTGTAGAACATCTGCAGATTTAGCATCAGATGATAGGTCATGTGCCAAATGCATCAAAACAGTATGTATGCAAACATAACCAGAGCTGCAAAAATGCATGAATCTGTGGGTCTGCATACACTGCCCCTACATCCACAATGACATGCCTCCTTGTCAATTCAAAAATCTTTCGTGGGTTAGCTCTGTTGTGTTGGCACAATGACTATAATTTGACTGCAGATGACTGACACCTCCCCGTACACATCACAATGTTACAACTATCATGGATCACACACAGACATTACAGGGCTACAACCGTGTACTCCTTACACTTACTGGTTGCATTACGATCCCAGAAGGAGTAGCCTTCTACCCTGGGAGTTGGGACATGTCCACCTACAAGACAAAGATTTGAACATTGTATTGTAAGTAGTGCAGCTATACAATGGCAAAATTCCATAATAAATATTATTACATCCCAGTGTATTTCAAATATTCAACTTTCTTGACACACATTTGTATACATTGTATGAATATGGGATGCAGCTAATCACCTTGCAGGTCTGAGCTGGCTGGAATTTAAAGGTCAGAGGTCCCTAACATCACATGCCTGAAGCACGCTTCAGGCATGTGTACTGCTGGGCAGCATCACCTCAGGCCTCCTTGCACCATGACACAGGGGTGAAACTATGCGCCCTAGGCAGACCAAAGTAGTGCTGCGATGGGGAAGGACAGGTATACATGGTATGGTACATTGTAAGGACCATATCAGCCTCTCCATGGTGCTGGTGCACAAAGCTGGTGCATCTTGAATAGCGGCATTGCATGCTATTTTACAACAGTGTGCAAGAATGCATGCCTTGTAAGCAGGTTTGTATTGTTTTATCCTGAAATGGTCATCTTCCTGCACAAAACAATTGCCTAAGTCATTTTTTCATCTCTCTATGTGTGCTGCACAATGCAGCACACATAAAATGTTTTACATAAATGGAGATTGAACATATATTTCTTCCATACCCATCACCTGTGGAGATCTGCCGTTTTTTGAGCATTCCCTGGTCAATCACATATGTTAAGTTAGGGAATTCTTCGAAATCCATGCATGTTCAGGTTGGAAATCCATCCATATCCTATAGAACAGCCTCTGAGAGAGGGTAGAGCAATGCAGCAATTGGCCCACCGTTACAATACACTGGATTTATGTAGTCACTCTGAAGCACACAGAGTGACCTTGTGTGCGTACATAATTGCACTTAAATTTTTGCATTGCACTTGAAGAAAGTTGCATGGTACAAACTCACCACCACCACATTAAAAAATCTACCCACTTAGGGCCTCATTATGACTCTGGCGGTCAGCGGTAGACTGGCGGTAACACCGCCAACAGGCTGGCGGTGTTCCGCTAGTGTAATATGACCGTGGCGCATTAGCCACGGCCATGCTGCTGGCCCCTCTACTTGACTGCCAGGCTTACACCAGGCGGTCATAATCACCAACCGCCAGCCTGTCCATGGCGGTAAACACTGCCATGGAAAGGCTGGCGGTAAGGGGGACTCGGGTGCCCCTGGGGACCCCTGCACTGCCCATGCACTTGGCATGGGCAGTGCGGGGGCCCCCAGGCACAGCCCCATCACGCATTTCACTGCCCGAATTTAAGGCAGTGAAATGTGCTCTATTATGAGCCGCTGCAATGTTGATGTGACTTTTCTGCTGGGCCAGCGGACGGAAACACTGTTTCTGTCTGCTGGCCCAGCGGAAATGTCATAATAGGGAGCCACCAATACCGCCAGCACTGGCGGTATAGTGGCACCCGCGGCTTCGCTGTCTTTTTGAAAGTCCGCCGAAGTCGTAATGAGGGCCTTAATGTTTAAGTTTTTTATAACTGAAATAGCAAAATTACTACATGCAGATGGCACGTACATAAATACCTACGGGGTCTTCTACCTCCAATTCCAGCATGTCCACCAGGTTGGCCTCATACGCCACAACATTAGCCTACCAATGTTTGAGTTGGAATATGGTGTGATCACCTCCGAAGACCTGGCACATGTGACAACGCACCTGCTCTGAGCCGCCCTTCTATCCTTGGGGAAGTAGCCCTGGATGACCCTACCCTCCAGAGCCCACTATGTTGGGTAGCCAATGCATAATTAACCATATGAGGCCCCCAACCTCATTATAGTTTTTACCCCTACCCTTACCCAACATGACCCTATTCCTCCTCAACCTGCTACACCACACACAAACACTCCTTAAACTAATATCTGCACCTAATGTATATTAAACCCCTAAATTTACAAACAACTGACAATACAAAGACAAATACTTCTACAATTTACTACAAAAAACACAAGTTACATAAGTGACACAAGACAGGGACAGGTCAGATACTGACTCGACCAAAAACTGCAAGAATACACATTGATCCCATCCAAAGACAATCAACTCCCAATAGACTGTAAGAGAAGTGAAACTAACTTTCACACGTCCTAGCATGCAGCCTGTCAGACCCTTAGCATCATTGTTTGGCTATAAACAGCATGTTTTGGCCATCTGCGTAGATTTTTCTGACGCACTGCTACGCAAAATGCATTGCACAGTAGCACTTTTGTAGCCACAATGAGTGCCATGTAATGGCAGCGATGCACGGGTTCTGACCCACGCAACTGGGATGATTTGCTGGTTCAGATTGGCGCAACAGAGGTAAAAGGTGGGTTCAGACCAATGCAACATGGGTGATGTGCAGGATCTACTGTGAAAGCGTGGCTGCTGCTGGAGCTGACACTTTAGGCTACTTTCATTGGTCCAGGACTGGGGTGGCGGAACTTGGGAGGTCAGAGTGACAGATGGCAGTGTCCAGATGCTGAAGCATGGTGGTTGGAAATCTTTCATGTCCCTGAGACTTCATGACAGGAGGCCAAGCAGATTGCCATTGGAGTCACTTTAGGTTCAAGGAATGCAGGTGATGTCCTTATCACCCAGCAGCAGGGTTACAGCAGGCACCATGGCAGCTCCACAAGGCAGGAATCAAGAGATGAATGCTCACACATCAATTTTTTAACATATGTTACCAGGGTACATACCTGGATGCCCCCCACAGTGAAGTGAACACGTTAAGCTTGATCCCGGGGCCTATGCCGCACTCTTTTTGATTCCCTAATCAGCCCGATCTCACCTTTCCTGCAGTGTGTCCATACCCCTTCCTTGTGATGTATCATGGAAGCAACACACACATAAGGAAGCACAGAGACAGACTGGCTCCCCCATTCTCCAGTGTATGTCCCACCCAGCCTGTAGGTTTGCTGGACTGTCATACTCCATCTGCTATGATTCCAATAACCATCATGCTGTGACCAGGAAGCCATATCTAATGCAAAAAGGAAGCTAAAGTTCTCCATGTAATGTTGCAGGACTGCCACTTCTGCACTTAGGGGTATAGGTATGACCCCCAGTTATGTGGCGCACCACACAACGTTGTACAGGCACAACGCATCTCAAATTGGAGATTTATGAAGTCATACAAGGCCACCTTGCAGAGTCATGAGTGGCTTCATAAATCTCATGTAAAGCAATGCAGCGCAAATTGCTATGTTGTCTTACTCTAGGCTAACATTCCATTGCCAATGCCTGGGTGTTCCCACCCAACTCTTGTGTTTTTTTATGCATTCCCAGGTTTACCAGAACTGGTAAACCTGGGAATGGACAAACAAATAAAACAGCTTCCCAGGAGACCGGTAACAAGGAGTGGTATTTACTTCTCCTTATTATTTCCTCTTTCAATGTGTGCTGCATCCTGGAGCACACATAAATTTCGTGCAGGAAGGTGGCCCTTTATGCACATCACAGGCCCCCTTGCACCAGGATGCAAGGGTTCCTGCATAGGCACTAGGCATCCAAAACGGCACATGCACAGAGCAAAAGGAAGGAATGCACTGTATTTTTTTAAGCAACGCATTGCAGCACAGCAAGGTGTTTTGAAGCACTGCACTGTCTGACAATTCTCACAAATATGCCCCTCAGTGCACAGGCAAACGACATTCGGTAACCAATACTGTGATGCCCATGTATCATGCTACCACCAGCATACTGACTTGCAGCACACACACTCAGGCCCATATTTATACTTTTTCATCGCCACACTTGCGTCATTTTTTGATGCAAAATCGGCGCAAACTTACAAAAATACAATTATATTTTGTACGTTTGCGCCACGTTTGCGTAAAAAAATGACACAAATGCAGCACTAAAAAGGTATAAGTATAGGCCTCAGTCTGAGCACTATGTTTCATTCAACAACTCTTTTGAACCATACTAGTTTGTCACAATTAACACACACTGCCAGCACACCCATATTAATCATGTGCACACTGTTCCACATTTTAACCTATGTGTTGTGTCTGTCTTGCACAGGCACATGCATTCTGCACATTACTTTATCAGGTTAACGTTTCCTGATCAACCTGATGTTGGGCAGGGGTGAGCATAGCACACAGCAGCAGAACTTTTAAAGAGGTGTGTTAGCCAGTAGGCCTCACTGCAGTGAATAAGGGTTGACTGGTAATTTACATTACTACTGTTCACTATGCAGCATGCCACCAGCCCCACTTTAGCTCTGTATTACTTCTGGCGAAGGCAGTAGCATACATCTACTGTGACAGCAGATGTTTATGTGACCCTCCTGATCCAAGCGGACTCAATCTATGACACAAGCCAATGTCATAGCACACATGCATGTTCCATGTTCCCTTTGAGTATATACCAGATTTTGTGAGCCACACAACTATGCAGTTGTGCCCTCAGTGCAGGGGTACACTACTCTTACTATGCAGGGGAAATTTCATACCCAACACCTCCATTGAACCATGTTCAATGAGCTTGTGTATGAACACATACATTTGGCTTTGACTTTTGATATGGTCACTTCACACATTAACCATCTCTGTGTTCCTGATGTGATGTCATGGTTGGCAGACACTCTCCTTTGTCTTACTTCTCTGGTTAATGTCACCCATTGCTACTTCATCACTTTATTGTGTTTTGGTACAAGTATTTGAGCCTTTTGCATTGCTTTGCAAAGCACGGTAAATGTGTATTTTGTCAGCTGTAGCCAGATGTGGTATTTACATCAATCTGCCCAGGAAAGGTGTCACACGTGTAGTGTCTTGTGGATCTCCACACACATCCATTAATGCATTCTTTACAAATGAGATTTTAAAATCTGCACTGGATACTAGGTCTTTGTCCATGACAAATGTCACCCATGATCTGTCATGCAATCTGCTGTGACATTTGCTGCTGCAAACTGCTGGCTTTCTGCAAACTAAACCACATGTGAGGCACACTACAATGAGGAGTTAGCCTCGGAGACTGACTTTTTGGGAGATTTGTGATCCAGCATACACTGAGTACCATATGAAACACATCGCTGCTGCAGAATACAGCAGGACAGCTTGTTGTGCTGCATTGCTTAAGTACATGAGGAAAGAATGGCCCATTACTATCCAGATCTGTGGCAATTCTGCCCTGTCCCTTTCAAGCAGTACACTGCATCACATTGGCTTTCTGCAGTAATTTCCTATTTGAAGGTATGGCCCCATGTTGATCAACAGCTCTGACAACATGATTCTTACATGTTGAGGCCTACATCTTGTTAAGAAGATGTGAGTAACACGATTTTTACATTGACATTCACATATACACAACACAATAAATGATCTCCAAAAATTATTTATAATTTGACAAGTTGACATATTTTCTGTCAATATTACCATCAGGTGATAGTGGTTAAGTAAAACACGTGGCTGATTAGCTCCAAAATTGTGTTCATCCTCTCCCAGTTCCTCTGGATTTTGTGGATCATAGTCTTATGGGACGACTGTACGATGAAACAACGACTGCAAAAAAAACTACTGCCTTAACAACGAGGTCGGAACACCGACCTCGTTGCTACTTCTAATGATTTTACCACGAATGCCTTAACAACGATATTTCGTTGTAAAGGCATTCCTTATAAAATCATTAGCAATAGGCACCATTCACCCTACATCCCTCACCCCACCCCCCCAACCCCACCCAAAACCTAAAACCCCCTGACCCCCCACCCACTCTCCAAAACCAAAAACGCCCCACCCCCCCAAACCCACCCCAAAACCTAAAACCCCCTGACCCCCCACCCACTCCCCAAAACCAAAAATGCCCCACCCCCCCAACCCCACCCTAAAACCTAAAACCCCCTGACCCCCCACCCACTCCCCAAAACCAAAAACGTCCCACCCCCCCAACCCCACCCCAAAACCTAAAACCCCCTGACCCCCCACCCACTCACCAAAACCAAAAACGCCCCACCCCCCAGCCCCACCCCAAAACCTAAAAGCCCCTGACCCCCCACCCCCTCCCCAAAACCTAAACCCACACTTACCTTCGCCAAGTCCCTTCTTTGTACCTTAACCACGCATGTTCGTTGTTCAGAACATACGTAGATAAGGCACAAAAAAACGAAGTCGTGGTTAAAAAAAGCGTTGTTGCGCTTTCGTTAACCACGACCTTCGGAAAAAAAAAGTCGGAAAAAAGGATGTTTCCCCTATGGGACATTTGTTTTTAAACAGCTATTATGCAATATTTCAAATATGGAGATGGATTTACACACTATAGGGGGTGAGTACAATAGTTTTCCATCTGACATATACAGGCATCGGAACCTGGACTTTAGATCCCCAATGTACCTCTCAATAATGTTCCTTGTCTTGGTGAGTGCAGTGTTAAATCGTTTTTTGGCCTCATCTTAGGATTGTTGAATGGGGTCATGACACATGGCTGCAAACCATATCCTTGTTCACCTGAAAAGTACAAAAAGACATCAGTAAATACATTTGCACATTGTTACTTAGACATACATGACCACATGTGCTAGGTATGCTGTCAAACGCATATACATTTCGTTAACTTTTAACAGATATATGTTAGATACTGTTGACCATTGCTTTACACATGTATCTTCAACTACTAAGGGCCTGATTACGACCTTGGCTGATGGTATACTCCGTCACAAGCATGATGGGTATCCCTCCCGCTTTTTTACAAGTTCCATAGGATATAATGTAACTTGTAATACGGTGGATGGGATATAAATCACGTTTGTGATGGAGTATACCCTCCTCCAAGGTCATAATCAGGCCCTAAGTGTCATTACACATACTGTCCCTGTCCTGAGACATGGGACACTTCTGCATGGTGACAGTCATGTTTAGGCAGTAGATTTCTATGATGAGTACTTTGAAATGTTCTTAACAGCTCTATGTTACTTGCACTCACTATATGTACATAGGTACAAACTTATGATTAGAACCTCTGGCATATATTCAGCACCAAATGAAGGCTGTGACAGTGCTAACATGTTTGACACTCACACACATTTGTCCTTTTGATACCTATGATGTCTTTGCTTGCCTGCATGACATTACCACAGCCTTTGATTTGTTCCCTTAATTTAGCATGGCTATTTGCTCAGTACATGTAGTGAATTTCCAACATGTGACAAGGATAGTTTTATAGTTTTTTTGTCAAACAACATCTAATGCTTTATGTATGGCAAGGTGTCACACTGGACTTAGATTGACACATAGGTATGGCAATGTAGGACATGTTTATATGGGACAAAATGATGTAGATAAAGGTAACTTTATACTTCAGACCTATTCACTGCACTTTCTTGTATGTTTGTGAATTTGCCTTGTAGATGATTCAGTACTTATATGGCTTGATTCAGACAACACTGATTTGGCAAGAGAGTGTTGAGTTGAAGACCCTTAGTACACTGTGATACCTTACCCTGGTTGCATTTAAATCTGTTTTATTTACTGGTGTATGCCATGTTTGACAGTATATTAATTGACTGTGTCAGTTTACATTGATGGATTGAGATACCAGAAATGTAAGCAGCTTGAGGCTCCAAACTGGTCATCTACCACTCTGATGAAGTATTTCTATGTAGGGTAGTAAACTGTGTATATTTGGATCTAGACTGTAAGAATATCTGGGACATATGTGTACTTTGTACTTTTAGTATCACTTATGTGCCTAGATTTGCTATTTACACATGAATTGAAGCTACAATACAGTGCATGACATAAATGGAATTTCAACTACTTCCATAATTGCTCCTGATACTTTGGTCAACATACAAATGTACTGCCATGTGTGACAAATGTATTTAGGGGACCATTATGTGTTCAACACCCATTATTTTAGTGAAACTTTCACAATTTACTGAGATAAGATACCCCACTGAACATACACACATCTCACACTTAGCTAATATGTTCCCTTTCTACTCACATTAACTCATGTACACCACATGATTATTGTGTTGATTTGTTAACCAGTGCAGAAAATGTATTCTGTCCACTCACGCAGTGTGAGATGACACAATGCTTCCCACAGTTGATTTTTGGCCTACTTCCATTGAAGGATTAGTGAGATAATAACACAATGGAACATCAGTGTCTAAATGTTGGAGTCAGTTATTCTCATTATATGCATATGCCACAAGATCTACACACATACACAGAGGCGGCTACTATGTCATACACTACAACTTGTTAGTTGGTATTAAGTATATTTGTGGTTTCCTTACCAATGAGTAAGCCAGTCCTATATGTCCCATTCTAAAACAGCTCATAGATGATACTGTGGCGGAAGATGAATGCATAATGTGCACTCCCAGGATATTTAGCCAGCACATTTGTGAACATTCTCTGATGATCCACTATGGCCCGGATATTGATGGAGTATGTGTGCTTCCGTTTTTTTGTAAAACAGTATATTGCATCAGAGGGCAAGAACATGTGAATATCCAGCAGTGCATAGAATCTTTGCTTGGTTGACAGTTGTTGTTGTGGGGTTTTAGAGAAAAGGAGGTATTTGGATGTTAGTTTAATGATGGCTTTTAAAACAGAGGAAGGAGAAAATGCTCCCTGTGGGATTCCTGCCAATCTGGCTGTTGTGTCTTGGAAGTTACCTGATGCCATCTACTGTGGTGGGATGTTAATGGGGCCTTGCAATTGATGACTGGAGACTTGGCCCAATCTTCTCCAGCAATTCCATGATGGACTCCCTCTTGAGTCCGTAAAATTGTTTGACCTTCCCCTCCCTGTGGTCACTGAGGGATATGCACTGCCGGAAAACATGGTCCCTCTTCCTTCACTGCTTATGTCATGGTGGTCTCCTAGTTACTTTGAGTTGCAGTATGATGATCTCCATGGCATGACTTATTGCTTGTACTGTTGTTGCGTCAAAGTACGTGGCGCAATGCTGGCACAAGCCTCTCATAAATATTCCCCTGAAATTATTTAGAGACAAACATAGGTCAGAAACCTTAACAGGTAGATCAGTCTCAAGCCAAATACCCTGTTCCTCACATAAATATCACCATTAATTTAAACCTTTCACAAGGTCCTAGAAATATAAATGCAGGTGAAACACCGATAAGTTATCGCTCATATAGGAAGAAAGAGAAGGTGTATAGAAAACGACTTCTTTTTATGCAGCTTGACCCTCAGGTTGACAGCACAGACTGACTTTACAGAACCCACATTCACAGTGCTCCACAGTAGCAACAAGACGATTCCCGCCGGCCTTCACCTTCATTATTAGCATAATGTGGTTTGCTATAGGAGTCATCACCAGGCTATTCCCTGACTATATGTGCACACAAAATCAGGTAAAGACACCTGCAAAGGGCCTTCTGTACTCTAACTTCGGCACTGCTTAATCAGACACTGAGCATTACAGTCGTAAAGTGCCATAATATGCCAGGGGCTTTAGTACAGAAAAGAGGCTGAGGATGTTTGGCTGCAACTAATCACTTTCTAAAACCTAAGGGTCACCTAGTTTCACAAGTTGACTCAACCAGTGCTTATTTTAAAGTGAGTGCTATGGTCCAAAGATGCCAAAGTTACCGAAGACCATAGTTTCAACTCTGCCTCATGCCTCTTTCTACCCTAGTCCTACACCTCTGTTCGCTTTCTACTTTTTCACTTTTTTCCTATCTTCCACTGTCTCTGTCTTTGTTCCTTTTCTGTCTTTCTCTCCCTTTCTTTGGGTCAAATCTTACCGTGAAAATGAAGTTCCAGTAACCAAAAATAATTGACGGTGGCAATTACCAGCAACCACAGGGCAAATTAGCACTGGTTTTAGCAATGGAATTCTATACTGGAGCTCTGGTTGCTGGAAGTTAAGGAAGACATGACCTCACAAGGCATGTTTGAGAAAGAAATTGACATCATCAGGGAAAAAGTAGTCAACCTCTGTGAAGCATACCTTGAGAAAAGGGGCGATCAGTGGAGGCTTGTGTTTGCAGAGGTCATAATCTGGTTTCAAGTATAGATAGCAGCTCTCTGGCTGGCAAACAGCATTATATTTGCCCAGATGTGAGGGCAGTCTATTCCAAACCATATAATCCAGTTGAGCCCCTGTTTCACCAAGCTATTTGCTCTCCCTAAACTGCACTACAAGCAACAGTGGCTGCTTTTGCAACTGCAAGGAATTCACAAAAAATGGCCCGTCAGTCGTAAATCTTGTCACTCGTGTAATATTAGCTCACAGCAGCATGATGGTATGTGGGGGCAGAAGTAAGCCCTGTGCTGCTGGTGGTTAGTGGATGGTTTAAGCTGTTTTCAGCCATGAAAGTTTTTGAACCCCCGCAACACGCACGTTTATAGTCGTTCACAAACGCCTATTCAATGCTCTCTTGCCCTGGAAATGGACAGTAGTGTATTCCTGACTTCAGTCAGAAGTGTACCTCTGACAATGGAGTAAAATCCCATAAAAAGGTGCGAAGGTGAACTGAACACCACCAAACGTCTTGAAGGTGTCGGGGAAAAGAGACTTTACATTTGGAGAAATAACTTCCTTATGGAGAAAAAAGAAACAAAGACACCCTGCCCTTTCACAAAGGCATTGACATTTCACTAGGCAGGACTGTGCACAATTGTACACCGAATGTATGTGATTATGCAGCCACAGCTTTTCTCCCATAATTATGGATCCGCCGCATCTGCCACAGATTCCATCTTCTGCTGCATAATTTGCAACAAAAAGGAGCTTCTAGCTCAAACGGATCAAAAGTTACTAAAAGTGCAGTGACACCTGGAAGGCCCTTTGCAAAGGTTCACTGATCACCTTATTGTAATGTTTGTGTTTTAATCCGGTACAAATAAGGAGCAATCTATGCCCAGACAAGTGTAAACTTGGCAACCCCACGTCTGCACAGAGCTTCAGCATGGAAACACAACTTCGGTTCTTCAAGATCCGCAAGGAGGTGCAGAATAAAGGCTCAGGGGACAAAACCAAGCCCAAATGAAAAGAATGTACAAGACCCTTCAGGCCGGCCTCAGGGGAAGGAAGATTGAGTATAAACAGGGCTAGCCATGGCATCTGTTATTCACATGGAAAAAGTGCAGCTTTAACTAATCTATAAAAAATCAAGATTTTACTAGCACAGAAGATATTAACTGTTCTATATTGCAGCACCTTGTATAACTTGACTAAATTCGTATTATTGTCTGGTAGATGTCCGATATCCAAGGATTTGTGCAGATTTTCCCCACTTGAGGGAAATTCTAATGGACATTCTCATTCTCATTCTCATTCACTTCACAAACCCAAACGATATGAATAGAAAATCTTGCATTTCAAATTAAACTTCATGGCTCCTAAACAATTTGTAGTACATATTAGTCCTATCAGTCACAAGAGGGCGCACCGGCGCTACATATTTGTACATAAAAACGAGAGTGACTAATGACTCTCCATGAAGTTGACCTTGGTGATTCCAAAGAGATCTCCACCAGCAAAGGCTAGGGCGTGCTTCTGCAACGAGCAGCTCGAGAGCCAGTGGGAGGTCTCCAGCTACCCGTGAGTAGTTCTCCTGTGTGGTTTAAAATAATATACATATTCCCAAACTGACAGGTGAGTATTTGAGATGAAAATGTGTGTATTTTCAAAGCCCATAATTTCCAAAATATATTTAAATCTGATAAAAGATAATCATGTAGCATTGGGAGATTTATGATTAATATTAATACCTAGTATTATTAGTTGGTGCCCGGAACATTGTAGGTATGGCTTTTATGTATTATTCTTGTAGAGGCATTCAAAATGACAAACATTTTTGACATAATTGGTGACAATCCTGCACTGAGGTTATTACAGCAGGTATGCTTGCATAGGGTGGCCACTAATATAATATTTTCTTATGTGTATAGCAGTAATAGTGTTAGTAGCTCAAGAATGATTTTCATTGAACATAAGTAGCTCTTACTACTGAAAAGGTTGGAGACCCCTAGCTAGGAAGAGGCACAAAATACACAAAATATTTGCCCTTTAAACCTCTGAAATTACCACAAGGCACCATGACTGCAGAAAGCACGCTGTGTTCTTCAATGACATGAACCTCTTGCAACAACCATCAAAGGAAATCTGAGAATAGGAAAAGGAAAATTGCCAGCACAATAAAGGGACCTACAGAGCTGATCAAAGCTGCCAACATATTAAAAACCCTCAAAAATGTGTTTATCTCTCACACTTCCTCACCCAGCACACCACCTCGAGCTGTGTCCCATAACATGATAATCAAACCTGTCTGTTGGGCTGTCTGGGAACCCAAAGCAGCCTTGGCAAATTCTGTCAGACCAGCCCCCATAGGGTTCTTCATAGGTCCAATGACAAGGTCTTTATATAAAACATCAAAGTGCAGTTAAGACTCCCTTTCAATGAGTCATGCTATTGTACAAAAAAGACACTGTATGTATGTCGAAAAGCAACTTCATTATTGATGCATTGACAAGGAATACAAAGAGCCTGATTGAGACCTTGGCGGATGCAATACTCATATCACGTCCGCTGTTTTATGATCCCCATAGGAGATGATGGGATCATAATACGGCAGACAGGATATCTGTCATGTTTGTTACAGAGTATTCCCCTCCGCCAAGTTCAAAATCAGGCCCAAAGTTTGTTAATTATGTCATCCTCTAGTTTCACCACAATTTGTATTGCTGAGATTTACAATACATATGTTCCTCAATTACCGCCTCACTCGGTGATTAACACAGAAAAGCTTGAAAATGTTATGTAGTCCTTCACTCAGGTCATTTACTACCACCAGAGCCTCTGATGTCTGATTTAGAAGATAAGGTCACCTCGTGACAATTTGAGCATGAGGCTTCTTGCTGGGGGATGGCCAGGGTCGCTTTAGCACTAATGTCTGGTAGTCAACAATCTTTGTTGGGGCCCTTCAATGCGTTCCTCACATTCACCCTCAAAAGGTGCCCCTTATCTCTCCCTAGCCCCTCTCTCACCTATATTTCATTTGTTTCATAGCACCTCTTATACCAGTCTAGGGTGTCAGAGGACTTTACATCACACACACATCCAGAGACAATGAATCATATGTGGAGAAGTGTGGCTCAATGGTTAGAGCAGCAGACCCTGCTACAGAAATCTGGCCCAGGACCAGGGTTCAATTCCTGCCTCAGTGGGTCTTGAGTTCAATTTCCTCGGACCTGACCTGATAATTCACACATCGGTGCCTAATCTAATTCATGGGTCCCACTCTGGGCAATAGCTTCCTTAATCTCCACAACTTCCCCAACAGTGCTGGGATGCCTGGCTTCACCTTGGAGGTTGCCCAGGAGTGGGAAAATCCAGGAGGGGTTCCACAGCAGTATGTGTACAGTTCCTTGAGACCCTAATGGGTGAGTAGAGTGCTATGCAAGTATGAAGTTTTACAGTTTTATGTGTGTAAATCAGTGTATACAAAACCTTACATAAGACAAATGGAACTATAAGGTGTAAGATTCACATGTCCCCTATACTGTTTGGCATTTTGTAAGCGTGCTTGGTCTGGCGAAGCATAAACTCAGGATTCAAAACGTAACACAGTGGTTATGTTTGGATTTACTAAAAATAATGTATTTCCATCCAAACAAACTCTTTTTTTAGCAACATTGAGATAATTTACAACTTGGAGAAAAACATAACTTTCTAACCTGTGCGATGCAATGTGCATACAACCTTTAATGACAGTTCATAGCTTACTGTGCTGTATTATGATTATAACTTATGAACTGCAAGTAATTAAAGGATCTCAGTGACAAAAGCAGTAACCCACTGAGCTATCCACGTAAAATACAGTTGTGTGAACTGCATGCTACACATCCTTTGCAGCAGGCATATTAACCCTGTGTGCTATTTTAGATGAGTCAAAAATCTCACTCGACAAAACTCAGATCTCTCTCTAGCAGAAAAAGTATTCACTACACATATATTGAACTTTCATTGTTGCCTGAAAAATGCTGGCTATACAGGGATCGCTGCAGTGGGTGCTTATAAACCCATAACAAATTTTAAAACATAGTGCCCCCCCCCCCAAGCTTAGCTCTCGGTGCAATGGGGTGGCACCTGTTCCATCGCCCTAAAGCGGGAGAGGATTATTCTGAACTGCTGAATTTGTTAATGGGGCCGATATTGCAGCACTGCTTCAAAACCAGCCCCCAGTAACAAAACCAACCCCCACCCTTCCAGCATCCCGAGCAAAAGCCCAATGCCCTGTACAGCTGTCCGGCCATGCCCATGTGATCATTGCACATGATGTGGAAACACCTTTCACACGACACCGTTTTAAACATAGGCTCAAAGCAAAGACAACACACTTTCAACCGCACACCTACCTAGTGTGGTGTGTTCCCCGTAGTGATAAGCGCTGCAGCGTCCCACATAGGTGCAGTGAGCTAATAGCAAATTATATAATACCATACAATAATGACCATGATATACCGGTGGCAAGGTCTAGGCCACAGCTTAAAGAGTGAAAGTCATCTTGAGGGCAAGAGTCAACAATATTGTGGTCATTTGCAGACACAAGGGGGATTTCTTTCTTCGTAGCATCAAAAAATGTTTAACAAGGCACATCAACAATGGTATTACTCAAAAAATGAGAAAAACTGTGCTGTGCTTGAAGCGTGGTGGATTTCACCACTTTGGCCACATTTACAAGTGAGACGGGTTTAGGGGTGGCCTGGATTAATGTTTCCAGGTGGTATCACGCCACCTAAATCCATCTATTCCAAGTTTTATGCCAGGACCTATAATTACCAGATCCAAACCTGCATGGAAAGTCCTCATTCCAGGAAAAAGTGCTCCCCTATTTACTACGTGTTTGGAAAGCCCCCATCAAAATGGGAACGGGGCAGGGTGTGCAGGTTGGTAGATGAGTGTCCGGGGCTGGTTCTAGGCAAAAGGAATGTATTGTGCTCCACCCATGCTGTTGGAGAAGATGGGCTGGGCGCCAGATTCAGGCTTGCTTGGGGCCCAATGTGCATAAAATCGGTCCCTGTGTTCCTGTCCCCCAAAGAGACAGAAGAGGGAACATCCTATAACTCTACCCAGGGATATTGCCGGGATTGTGCTCCACCCAGACCATATTCAGGCCTTCTGTGATGGTACGAACATACCTTAAAAAACAAAGTAAATTTAATCCATATGAACAGCAGCCAGAAGGATGGTCTGAACCAATTTAAAACCAGTCTTGATACTAATTAATAAATGTATCTCTAGTGCAGAGATATTCTCAGTATACTCAGTCTGTGGCTTGTTCAATTACAAAATGGCTGCTTTTGGTGCATTGCTGCAATGTGTTCTAATCATAGCATTTGTCAGGCAATCAATACTCACGAATATGCACACTTTTAAAAACATGACAAGAAGATATTTAATAACTGGATAATCTTTGTCTTCACTGCCTGTGCAAACTCAGCTTCCATGCTGATATGTGAGCTCAGCATTATGATTGCAGCAGGTGCACAGACCAGCACAGCACCAGGGAAGTCTAGCGTTTTTGGGCCGCCTTGGAGGAAGTTGACGTTAAAGAGACATTAAATCATCTTCAGGACAAAAGGATGATACAAAGGCTGGTAATATAACTGATTCCAGAATGATTGATGAGAGCTTTCTTCTGTACAGGTACAAAATCCGCACCCAAAGTAATGCCACCTGATGGAGCATGTAGTTCATCGCAAATAATGGGGCATCGAGGGCTGGACAGCCAATCAGCAACCATCCTCCTTCTGTACAGCTCCGAAGTCAGCTAGGATGTCCGGTTTGATCAGAGAAGGACACTGACATAAACTGATTTTCCAGGATCCCACAATGTCCTCTTTTGGGAGTGCTGGAATTGTTCCAGGGAGAAGCCTCTCCTGTTCTCTTCTATGTTCACATGGTAAGTGGGTTGGCCAGCCCTCGCAGAGCTGGCTATCCTGAAAGAGAGGCGTCTCTTTTGGCTTGTTCCAACATATTAATAGTTTGTGTGGTTTACAACTCAGAACATAACGACCAGAAATGGAGGAAAAGAGGGATCAAAGGATCCAGCAATGCCACTTACAGCCTGGGTAAAAAAAAAACTTGGACTCAAGAGAAGAACGGAACCCTCTTAGGATAGTACATCAAATATAGAGGAGATCCAATATCAATATTACCAACCACCTTTCTTCGAGCCATAAATCTGTTCACAACTAAAACTGAGAGGAGAAGTTTTAAGGTTTTCAATCATCCAGCTACTAGCTTCAGTCTTCTATGCGCAGAATGCGATGCCTGCTAAAAACTCTTACGCTTCTCTCTCTTGGGTCTGTCCAACAAGTGGCATTGTGTTGCTAGAAGGGGAATGCGGAGACCACATCCAAGAACAGACTATGAAAGGATCCCTGCTTCCTGTCAACAGACAGGTTCAATATACTAACTACCCTAACTGACCCACAACCATAGCAATGGATTGTAACACACGGGTGCACACCAACACACAGAAATACAGACTCAACCTACTAATAGGGCCCATCACTCTGAGCATAAGGTTTATAAGAGAAGAAGCAAAATGAGTACTAAAAGTATAGCAATATGTGGACACCGCCCTGTCTTGAGGTTCTTGATAGTAATGCTGATCTTCTAAATGAACCTGATTGTGGGCTAGAAACTAAACTTAGGCTCAAAAGATGTTTAAGTTCTTCATATTATCATAAAACAAGGAGCTACACCTCCAGTAGCTTCATTAAGTAGTAACAATCTTTAGGCATTTATTTATAAAATCTCATAGAACACGGACTAGACCCAGAGAATGAAAGAGAACTTTTCAGACAATCAAGATACAAGTTACAAGACTGACTGCTGCATCTCATACGTAAAGCAAGGATAGGGTCAAATAAATATAAAATATTACAAACAAGTTACATTTCAGGGTACCCATTAAGTAGATATTCAAGCTGAGCATTGGATGACACAATAACGCCAACTAGTATAAGTATAATCCTCATGGTGTGGAAGACAGAGACTTTAATTCTTTTGTGAAGGAATCATAAGAAGAGGCTGTCCTTATGGCCAGAGGAATGGGGTTCCAGACCAGTGGGCCACTCACAGAAAAGGATTGCTTTGTTGTCTTTGACTTCTTGAATTATGGAATTCCAATGGAAAGTATGTATGAACGATGAATTACGCGCTGACCAGCAGCGATGGCCAATTTCTGGACAAGATAGGATCCAGAATTTAGAGGATTATGTGAAATGTAGGCTAGTTTATAGATAGGTCTTGCCTCAATAGGAATCACCCATCAGAGTTGGAAAGAGCTGATCGAACTTTCTTGTGCAAGACAATCTCATTGTCAGACCATCTTCTGACCTAAATACCATGTTCTAGATATAATTTACAAAAGTATCGCTATATTAGAGGTAGTAATTGAAATCTAAACCTATTGCGATTATATTTTTTGTATTAGATATTTAGGATAAACTGTATTTATGTTAGATGATATTTCTGTATGCAGTGTTCAGAAATATATTTGTTTTAAGTGGGTTGAGTGGGAGGTCATATATCACCCTCCAAAAACGGATGTCAGGGAGAAGGTAAGCTGTGGTTGGGATGTCTCTAGTGGTTGGATACCTTCAAAAAGAACTGAGAGAAGACAGCGTAAAAGTGATGCTATGTTTAAGTGCCTGAAGGAGGAGGCAGAGGATCCATGTAAAAACTGAATAGTAGGTGAAAGGGTGGAACATTGAGAAGGCCTTGGCAGAGCAGGGAGAGCGTACGGTGGAGTTTTCCAGTTGTGCGCTGGCCTCTCTTTTTGAGGTACGAAACAAATACATGGGGACAGCGCCCTTCCGCCAATTCTGTGCTTAAGCATTTACAGGAGTGTGCATTGATTTACTGTGTCTAGTGCAGCCAGTCAGATGCTGAGGGTTGAGGAGGCAAGAGGCACTTGGGTTTAGGATGCAAAGTGCGAAGTCAAATATGTTTTTCAATATTGCCTTCCCCTTCAGCATCCTGGACTGAAGCCCCAGATTGGAGATCATCCAGGAGGTAACTTTCAGCTATGCAGACTTTGAGAAGGGGTTCCAGGAAGCTATCCAGGACAGTAAAGGTAGAAACTGGGGCAGAAATTATTCTGATCTTCAAAACGTATATCTATGTTATTCAGAATGGGAGACAGTTTATCTGTTTTTCGACAGCCCTGGTTTGTTCTTTCTGAAAAGAATGTGTTAATCAGATTCCTTCAGTGGAGTGAAATGGAAGAGCTGCTCCCTTGAAGAAAAAGCTGATGGTCTTGTCTTGACAATGGTGCTGGGCAATTCCAATTTGGTAGTTTCCCTGAAAGAAGACGAGGTGGCCACCGATTTCTAGGAATTTTCACACCAATATTAGACAATTGCGAAGAGTGTTAGATAACATTTTATATTTGTTTTACCTCTCACAAAAAAGAGACGTTCTCACATGCTTCTTTACAGTAGTGAATGTTTACCTAAGAGGAGGTTAAGTGTATTTTCTGACTACCCCAAATAATGTCCTTGGGTGATTTTGTGTCCAATCAATCACCTTTCGGCAAAGTTTGATATGGTTTGAAAAACATGTTTGTATTACAACTCTAGTTGCGGATGTCACCATATACACGCAGTCACTCTGAGAGTTTTCCTCTCTTGACTCATATCTTTTGAGTACCATATTGACATGGTACTGACCTGCTCTTTCTTGCTCATCAAGAAGGCTCCTGAGATGGCTCTGGTTGGCGCACATGATTCCTGGTCATGAAAACCTGCTCCAGCCTTTTCCAGAAGCCCTGGCTTTCTTAACATCGTGGAGGGGTGGTGGGGGCATTTGTTCGTACTATGTTTGAAAAACAAATGTTTAAGAAAATGATTTACATTATGAATACTAATGATTTCATCATGTGAGTTACATCTACATGGACCGATATCCTATCTCTCAGTTTTAGGAATGAAAGCTGAAACACTTTAATATTCTGCTTAGTGAAATTGCTGAGCTATTCAGGAGTCCAGGGTGGACAGGGGTACTGGGCTCAGATTGTAACAAGAGTAGCCGTTCACCACTATTGTCCTGGAGCCATACCCTTCTATTAAGCTCAAAATTGTTCCCTTCCTTCAGTACTCCCTTTTAGTACTTTACTACTCAAGGTGGAGTCATAGAGACGTCCAACGCTTACTCAGGGAGGTGGGGAAGGGTAGAAAATCAGAACACAAGGAAACATACAACAGCAGTGTTAGAAATGGGGTCTTTGGTTGGCAGTCAGATTACCCCCTGTCCAAGCAAGGACCCTCACTCTAGTCAGGGTAAGTCACACACAATCCAAATTATCCTGTGCCCACCCTCTGGTAGCTTGGCACTGAGCAGTCAGGCTTAACTTAGAATGCAATGTGTAAAGTATTTGTGCAATAAATCATACAATAACACAATATAGCACCTCGAAAATACACCACACAGTGTTTAGAAAAATATATAATATTTATCTGGATATTTGCAGGTCAAAACGATAAAAGATGCAATATGAATTTGTAGAGATATCACTGAAAAGTGATATAAAGTGTCTTAAGTCTTTAAAAAGCAAACAAAGTCTCTTTCAAGCACAAAGTACCTGGGTTGGAGTGAAAAATCTCTGCAGAGGACCGCAGAGGAGGAGATGCATGGAAAAATGGTGTGTGCGTCGGTTTCGCCCCTTCACACACGGACTTGCGTCGTTATTTTCCACACGGGGAAGACGTTGCGTTGATTACCGGCGCGCGGACAGTCTCCTCAGATGTCCCGGGGTCTGTGCGTGGAATCCTGGGCTTGTTATCCGGCTGTGCGTCGTTCTGGTGGGCTGTGCGTGGAATTTTCTCCCTCACGGCAGGCGTCGCGTCGATTTCCTCTCTGGAAGTCGGGCGGCGTTGTCTAGGCGGGCCGTGCGTCGAAGTTCCGGTCGCACTGCAGGCGTCACATCGATCGTTTCCTTGCAGGGTCGAGTGGCGTCTTTCCGGATCGGTGTGCGGTGAATATTTCACCACGGAGCAAGCTGTGCGTCGAATTTTTCGGCGCATAAGGAGTCCAGTTGAAAGATGGAAGTCTTTTTGGTCCTGAGACTTCAGGGAACAGGAGGCAAGCTCTATCCAAGCCCTTGGAGAGCACTTCTGCAGCAAGGCAAGAGTTCAGCAAGGCAGCAGGCCAACAGCAATGCAGCAGTCCTTTGTAGAAAGCAGTCAGATGAGTCCTTTGAGCAGCCAGGCAGTTCTTCTTGGCAGGATGCAGGTTCTGGTTTCTTCTCCAGCAAGTGTCTGAGGTGGTAGGGCAGAGGCCCTGTTTTATACTAAAATGTGCCTTTGAAGTGGGGGAGACTTCAAAGAGGGGCCTAGAAGTGCACCAGGTCCTCTTTCAGTTCAATCCTGTCTGCCAGGGTCCCAGTAGGGGGTGTGGCAGTCCTTTGTGTGAGGGCAGGCCCTCCATCCTCCCAGCCCAGGAAGACCCATTCAAAATGCAGATGTATGCAAGTGAGGCTGAGTACCCTGTGTTTGGGGTGTGTCTGAGTGAATGCACAAGGAGCTGTCAACTAAATCTAGCTAGACGTGTATTGTAAGGCTCAGAAAGATTTAAGTGCAGAGAAATGCTCACTTTCTAAAAGTGGCATTTCTAAAATAGTAATATTAAATCCAACTTCACCAGTCAGTAGGATTTTGTATTACTATTCTGGCCATACTAAATTTGACCTTTCTACTAATTTCAGATCAGCAGCTACCACTTCAACAATGTATGAGGGCAGCCCCAATGTTAGCCTAAGAAGGGAGCAGGCCTCACAGTAGTGTAAAAAACAAATTTAGGAGTTTTACACTACCAGGACATATAAACTACACAGGTACATGTCCTGCCTTTTCCCACACAGCACCCTGCTCTAGGGGTTACCTAGGGCACACATTAGGGGTGACTTATATGTAGAAAAAGGTGAGTTTTAGGCTTGGCAAGTACTTTTAAATGCCAAGTCGAAGTGGCAGTGAAACTGCACACACAGGCCTTGCAATGGCAGGCCTGAGACAAGGTAAAGGGGCTACTTAAGTGGGTGGCACAACCAGTGCTGCAGGCCCACTAGTAGCATTTAATCTACAGGCCCTAGGCACATATGGTGCACTCTACTAGGGTCTTACAAGTAAATTAAATAGCCAATCATGGATAAACCAATCAACAGTACAATTTACTCAAAGAGCATATGCACTTTAGCACTGGTTAGCAGTGGTAAAGTGGCCAGAGTTCAAAAGCCAACAACAACCGGTCAGAAAAAATAGGAGGAAGGAGGCAAAAAGTTTGGGGATGACCCTGTAAAAAGGCCAGGTCCAACAAACAGTAAATAAATCAATGTCCTGGTAGTGCTTTTAGTTACGAGAAAAAATACTTTACTTCTAGCACACAACAAAATACTTTACTTAGAAAATTAAGAGGGCACAATAATACCACACATTTATTTAGATATTAGTCACAGTATACTGCCTACTTAGGATGCTTCCCCAGTTAATGCATTTACATCAGTAGAAAGAGATTCCTGACCGCTGCTCACCCGAGTTCCTTCACAGTCCCCCACACAGTCTATAGTCCTCCTCACACTGCCACACTTGTGCACTTTACTCGGTTTATCCGTTATAGGTTGGCACATTTTTACTGGCTGAGGGCAGCATCCTGTGCTGTGTTTTCCTGCATGACCAACCAGAAACAGTTCCTCTGCCTCAGCCCTGGCTGTAACCTCATGCTGAAGCACAAGCATGCACTCTAGCTAAAGAGTTTGCACCCAGGTAGGGCCACTTGCTGTCAGATACTGCTGGTGGGTGAGTCTTCCCCAGGCCCAACAGTAAAAACAACAACCCAAAGTGAAGAGCTTCTCTCAGGTTGCTGCGCTGATCAAACGGAGGTCAGGTAGATCCACAGAACTGGAATACCATCTTCTGATAGCGCCCACCTCTCCAGTTAGGCTTCTTTGGGTGTGATCACGCATGTACATTAATGGTTCTGCAGTCACATGTAATCTTGTTGCAAGCGGCAATGGCAGGCTCCAGTCTTCATCATCACCAAAGGCATCACAAGCACCTTGGGTGCACCGGAGGGCCCCTGGGTCACAAGCCCCACCATTCATACTGTCAGCAAATATCTTTTTCTGAATGCGCTAGGTTGCTTTCCACATATTCTGTTGCTGACCCTAGCAGCCCTATTTTTCAAGGCAGCATGATCTTCATGCAAAAGCAACTCAAGCACCCCTCCTCAGCAGTCAGCTCCTTCGCTCAAGGCAGGGCTCAGGCAGCTCTGCTTCTGACAGGTTTCAGCATTTGCCAAGTTCCTAGTACTAAACCTAGTGATAGGAAGTTGGCAGTCGGCGATCCCAACCTTGGCACATAAGACTGTCTTTGTCACCACTGTTATGGTATCAAAAACATCTTGGCACCCTGGCAGGTAGTTTCTGCTCCATACTTATACTAACTTTGTCAACAGAATTTGTGTACTTGCCAAGACTACTCCGAGGCTGGATTCAGGAACTTTCTGCCCTTTGCTTATTTCTCAGTCCAGACATACTCTTTGTCTTGCAGTGTCAGCAGGAGAGTGGAATTGGAAGTATCCTGTCACGAGAGACCCAAACAAAGGCATTAAAAAGGGGGAGTCTTTCCTACTTAACCACAAATTAACCTGTTGTGGGTAACACTTCAGGAATGAAGCAACCAAACATGAAAGGCTCAGAGGTATTCCCTATGCTCCAAAGGGATCCTTTGTCTCCTATCCTCCACACCCACCAGTGTGAGCCCTTTTCTAAGAGCATTTGAAGTACAGATTAGAAACCCTTCAAATCACATTGCTGCTGGAGGATCTCTCCAATGCCCTCCATCTTAGATTTCACTCCAATGCAGAAAATAAAAATGGATTCCTGTGAGGCAGTAGCCACATATAACAGTTAGACTCCATGCACAGACTACTGGACACACATTGGTTACACACATTTGTCATCCATGTTCCACGTGGCAGGCGCAAAGGACTACCTGCAAAGGACTGAAAGACTAATTTAAAAACACAGAAGAGGTCAGTGTGCAACTCTCGCTTGTAGGTGTCAGATAAACAGGACTGTCCTGCACTACAATATTTTGCTGCCTATATGGTAAATCAGTTAGAGCTTGGTGATCTAACAGTAGATACACTTTTTAAAGGAAGGGGCACATGGTGTGCCTCTCCGGCCAAACAGACCCAGTTTGGGTTGCACTCTGTGTCTCACAAAGCCCTCAGATTACACACATGATTGGCAGTTGGTTAAAAAGTAAAACATCTACTGAACTTGCAGTGGGGAAATCGAGGGAGAGATGCATCCTTCCTAGAGCCATTCAGGAGTCATTTGTTCCTAACACACACATTGAGAGCTAAGACTATTTTGCGTAGAAGATGAACTAACTTATCTTCCACCTTTAGGAAAAAAACAACTGTCACATTAAGATTATATCAGCCTGTGTAAAACATGCGATCTAAAATTACAGTAATTCAAACTAGAACTAATTGAAAAAAATGACATAGAATTCTAAACCTTCAAATTACAAGAAATTGTGGAAAACTATTGCATTTGTAATCACCGGAATATAGCAGTAAGGTCCTGATTTAGGGTTTGGTGGAGAGAGTACCCTTTCTGGCAAACTGAAGGTCCACATGCCTCATTTAGTCAGGCAGACCTTCAGTATGTTGATGGCAGAGACTACTCTACCTCCACTGCCGACATGCACTTTCGACAGCACAACATAGTAGGAGCAGTCAGAGGTTTTGCCATTTGTCTGCTCACCCTACCGTCACCACCAGGTAAAACCTGGTGGTAAGGGGCAGTGAAACTGCAAAATGGCCCCCCTCACTATTGGAGGAAACTCCCATGGTGCAGGGGTAATTGTTTTTTACATTTTTAAAAAGAAAGCCATGCTTTGAGGTTTTATTTTTGAAAATAAAAAATATTTTACAGCTCCACATTTTACAGCTCCATCATTTTGACAGAGTTGTACATCAAACTTTCATTGCATTGACAGGAACTGCCATGATGGCCATCGCTGCCAATGCAAGAGATGTCCACTCGTCTGGGGTACATCACCATATTTGGCAGGCGGAGTACACTTCGCATAATGGTGGCATGGTGGTTACAAAGTACTTGCCTATGCTGGAGATAAACACTTCATTCACCGAACTCCAAATGAGGCCCTGGATCATCAAAGCAGTTTGTAAACAAAGTATAGATTCTTGCATTCCTGTTTTATTTGTAGCATCTCTGAACTGAACAATTCATATTGACAAAAGGAAACACCTTAATCACAATCATTCCTCCTTTAAAGGTAAAGGTAAATCTAATTGGCCCATATTGAGAGTTATATAAAACATGGTGATGTGTTGGGTGTATATTGATTTTCATTTTAGGTCTCACACAAAAGCCTAAAACTAACTGTCTAGTTGCAAAAGACCTAGTTTGAACTTACAGAAGGCTTACGGCTTGCCTGAAGCTTACTATTTGACGGCTTTATCGTCACTCTCCTTTGCTTGCCTTTTTTTTTTTTTATGGCTAGCCTTCATCTTGTTCTTGTACCTCGCATATTCTAGTCTCTTTACCATCCATTGGATTAGCTGACTTGTATCTCTCTACTACTCACTTTTATGGTAAGTACTCTTTTTTTGGTTCAGGACTCCATTAGGGAGCATGTGGTTTCCAGCTCTCTACATCATATGGCTCTCCTCCTGCTGCCCTTGTTGCTCTCTCCCTCATGTGCTGCTCGCTATCTCCCTCTTGTGTCCTTTCCACCTTAAATTTTGGCATCACATGCTCTGTGTTATTCTCTCCTTTTAGGGAACTGTCTTTTTCTTCCTTCAAAAAAACGACATGTCACCTACGTCATTTAGTAGGCACGCGCACACATGGTGACTTTTGCTCAAGCCTACAGAATGACACAACCAGAAACAGAAGCCTTTTTCAGGTTTGTGTCAGCAGAATAACTGTTACCACAATCTTAAAACTTATGAGATTTTACTGAAAAAGTCACCAAGATCAGAAATGGACAGAGACATTCGGATTACAATTTTCTGTGATCTATTTGTGAGAGATTGCAAGCACTCTTCATGGCAGCCATTAATATCCGCCCAGTTCTAGATGTCATCTTGAGGAGGCTTTCGGTCTGCCCAAAAGATAATCAGTTAGAGACCTACCCACACCATAGAATTCAAAATAAATATCGATTTTACAGCAATAACATAGAATAAGAGTTTATTCAACAATGTTATTCAAATTATTTTTTGTTTTGGATCTAGCGTATTCCTTAATAGGTTAAGGGTAGATTGTAGTAGGGCTGCACACTTCAGGTCTCAAGCTTCCAGATTCCCATTTTTTTCGCACCACACCTTGATCAAACCGAGCTTTGGCTTGCCCCGTGGAATACGAAATTTCCTAGCTATCGTGAAGGAAAGTTTCAATTCTATTAAGGACACGGAGGCGAGGATTATGCAGATCTTTCTTCACTTTTAATTAAACAGCAAGTTCAAAGTAAAACAAAACATGAACAAAAAAACTACAAGTTCCATGAGCCCGCCGCCATGGTAACGAGTATCCAATGAGGTGCGCTCCTTCACGTTGGTATAAGTATCCCGAAATGCGTCACACTTCCTCGACTTCACTGCGGAAGGAATCCTGGTAGAGTCAATTGGTCGTAGTCTCGGAACCTACCAAAAAAGGTATAATTAGATGCAAATTCGATAAAACATAGATACATACTGACTGCAATAAAGTCATGAACCTTAAAATACCACTAAATAGAATGTGATCACCTCTGAATCAAGTACAACATGATGTATTTAGAACATGATCAAAAGGACAACAAATAAATGCACAAACTCAAGTTTACTACCTTGTTACGGAGGTAGATGCAATCGGGAGGGGACATACCAGCGTAGAGTATGTGGGTGGGATAATCCTCGCCTCCGTGTCCTTAATAGAATTGAAACTTTCCTTCACGATAGCTAGGAAATTTCGTATTCTATCACAGGACCGGAGGCGAGGATTATGCAAGTTTAAAGCTTACTCACCACAAGTGCGGCTGCTTCATGAATTGGTTTAAAGTAAAACTTTTTAAAAGTAGACTCTGAAGACCAATCAGCAGCATGCATGATGTCCTCCAATCTGCCCCCCACCTGTATGGCTTTGGAAGCCATAGCTCCCCGAGTAGAATGGGCGCCAAAAACTTGAACATCTATTCCTGCCTCAGAGAGAATCCATCGAATCCATCTGGCAATGGAAGGGGAAGAAACCGCCTTAAACGGTTTCCTTATGGAAATTAATAACTGCTCGACTCCTGGAGGTCTGCAAGAACTGGTCACTTCCTCATAGACTTTGAGACATCGAACCACACATAGCTTCGGGGAGTCAGGAAAAGCGGGATAGGATACTGACCTGGTATTAGACTTTGTCCTCCTTGCAATAGTAAACGTGACTCCCTCAGGAGTAAAGATACGAGCGGAAATATCCAATGCTCTGACATCGGACACTCGCTTACAGGAAATGAGGCAGAGAAGCACGGCCAATTTGGCTGACAATCCCTTTAGTGACAAATATTGGTTGTCCCGCCAAGAGGACAAGAGAGTAAGAACTAAGTTCACGTCCCAGAGTTCCGAATATCTGGGCTGCGGAGGTCTGGAGAGTCTAATACCCTTAAGAAGTTTACAAATCCAGGGATGCTCCCCGACCGGGAGATTGTTAAGGGGCGGGTGGCCCGCCGAGATGGCCGAACGAAAAGAATTGATAGTGCGATACGCTAAGCCAGAGTCCCCTAATTCTGCAAGGAAATTGATGATGTCGGTAACACTGGCCCCCATGGGATCGCAGTGTTTGCCCACACACCAGCGAGACCATCTGTTCCATGCAGATCTATATCGTTTGCATGTACCCGGGGCCCAGGCCTGTGCGATGAAGTCATTAGCCTCCTGCGAAAGTCGGTTGTCTTGCCAACGATGCCGGAAATTTTCCAAGCTATGAGGGAAAGATGACCTTGAAGGACCAGAGGGTGATAGGAACCCAACGGATCCAGGAGTATTGAGGGAAAATGCGGGAGGCGAAGAGGACACTCGCACGAGAGTTCCAACAGGGTCGGGAACCACGGCTGTGACCTCCACCAGGGGGTTATCAGAACCACCGTCGCCTCTTGGCGGCGAACCTGAGCCGCAACCCGCGGGATGAGGAGAAATGGGGGAAAAGCATAACCCTGAAGGGTATCCCAATGCTGGAGAAACGCATCTACTGCCGCCGCTCCCGGATCCGGTCGCCAGCTGAAGTATAGGGGAAGTTGAGCGTTCCAACGAGACGCAAAGAGATCCACTGAACAGGGACCCCAGCGATCCATGATCGGCTGAAAGACCGAGCGATGTAGTCGCCAATCGCTGGGATCCTGGAGAAACCGAGAATTCCAGTCTGCCCCCACATTCTGGACTCCCGGAAGATACTCTGCTGTGACTGAGATTTGGTGTTGAAGGCAAAAATGCCAAAGATTCATCGCCAGTTCCGCTAGGGCTCTTGATCTTGTTCCCCCTAAGCGATTTATGTAATGTACCGCTGATACGTTGTCCATCCGTAGTAGAACAACACATGAGATTTTGTCTCTCGTGAGAGATTTGATCGCAAAAGATCCCGCCAGGAGTTCCAGGCAGTTGATATGCATGGTTAGTTCCTGCGGGGTCCAGCGTCCCCCGAACGATATGTCTCCGCAACGAGCCCCCCATCCCTGGCGACTGGCGTCTGATTCGATCACCAGATCCGGGGCTGCACCAAAAATGGCTCTGCCATTCCATGCCTCCATGTGGTCCAGCCACCAAAACAACTCCGTCCTTGCCTCTGGAGACAGGGAGATCAATTCGGAGTACGTGACCCCTCGGCGAAGGTGAAACGCTTTCAAGCGTTGCAGGGCTCTGTAGTGTAGGGGACCCGGAAAAATGGCCTGAATCGAGGAGGAAAGCAGGCCGATCACCCTGGCTAATTGACGTAACGAAATGTGGTCTCGTCGAAGGACTTTCCTCAGTTCCTTCTTTATCTTGGAGATCTTCGGCGTCGGGAGACTGAGAGACGCCGATCGGGAATCCACTAGAAACCCTAGAAAGACTAACGATTGAGTCGGAGTAAGTTGCGACTTCTGTTGGTTGATCACGAAACCAAGGTCCTGGAAAAGCGCAATAGTTGTGTTCAGATTGAACATCAACTGAGACTTGGACTGGTCCATCAAAAGGAGGTCGTCCAGATAAATTATGAGGCGAATGCCTAGCAATCTCAGTTTTCCCACTATTGGTTTGAGAAGTTTTGTGAAGCACCAAGGTGCCGATGACAGGCCGAAGGGGAGTGTGGTGAATTCGAACAACTGGCCGTTCCATATGAATTGCAGGAATCTGCGATGGGGCGGAAAAATGGGGACTGTGAGGTATGCGTCTTTGAGATCCAGACGAACCATCCAGTCTCCTTGTAAGAGGAGGTCGCGGAGCATGTGAATACCCTCCATCTTGAAATGTCTGTAAACCACCCATTCGTTGAATGCCCGAAGGTTGATAACGGGGCGAAACCCCTTGTCCTTCTTCTCCACCAAAAAGATGTTGCTCACGAAACCTGTGGGGTGAAAGGAAGTGAAGGAAATGGCTCCCTTGTGGAGA
Organism: Pleurodeles waltl; assembly: GCF_031143425.1. NCBI lineage: Eukaryota > Metazoa > Chordata > Amphibia > Caudata > Salamandridae > Pleurodeles > Pleurodeles waltl. The sequence continues at coordinate 649,804,450 of NC_090446.1, read as the reverse complement.
AGGGCCTGAACCTCTAATTCTATGAGGTCTGAGTCTTCTGCCGAAAATACGATGGGCGGAGGCAGTCTCTCCTGAAGTGGGGTACCCCAGAACTCTATCTGAAAACCTGAGACAGTTTGGAGAACCCATGCGTCGGAGGTAATGCGCCTCCAATTGTCCTTGAAAAACCTCAATCTCCCTCCAAAATTTTTTGGGGAAAAAGGGATAAGCCTCACCAGAGGGACCTCCAGGGGCGTTAGATGCTCCTCGCGTGTTTCTGGACCCTCTGCCTCTTCCCCTGCCTCTGTTGGGGAAGAAAGTTCCTTGTCTGCCGTCCCTCCAACCGTTGTTCCTGAAGGAACTGGGGCCTCGCTGGAAAGGACGGCCGGAAGAGCGACCCCTGCCTCGCCCGGCCCCGCCAAAAACCTTGTTGGGGAAGATCTTTTTAATGGAAGATTGCGCTTTATCCAAAGCTGAAAACGTAGCCACAAACTTCCCCAATTCTTTGACAAAAGGGTCGCCAAATAAATTGCCTTGGGCAACAGCCCCTGCCTCTGAGTTAGATAGTTCCCCCAATTTGGGGTCGATTTTGATTAATAAAGACCTGCGTCTTTCTGCAGAGATGGCACAGTTCGCGTTGCCCAGGAGACAAACAGCTCTCTGAGCCCATCCTGCGACGATGTCCGTCTGAAGGGGAGTGTTTGCTTGCCTGGCACGCTCCGCCAATTGAACAATCTGTGTGAGGGGACCAAGGACATCAAGAAGTTTATCTTGACATGCTCGCCAGGAGCGGTCAATCCCTTTTTTGGGATCCCTGGTATACTTTGCAAAAAACGTACACATTTTAGGGTCAATATCAGGTGTACAAGCGACCTTATCCGATAAAGACGGGCGTGGGCACTCCGCCCGTAGCCGGGCCCGCACCTCCTTGTCCAGAGGTTGCCTAATTTTGCTGGCGACATACTCAGCCACCTTGTGGTCTGGGCGCCACTCCGAGGAACGTGGATGGTAGATACCCTCCGGTTCAAACATATCGGAGTCAGAATCAGCGCGATCCGAAGGATCTGGTAAGGTAGCCCCAGGGCGCCAAGGGCGACCTGAGTCGTCATCCAAAGATGATGAGTCCTCATCTGAACCTCCCATGAAGCCTTTGGGGGATTCCAAATCAGGGTTCCATAGGTGGTGAAGCTTGTCACCCATCACCCCGGGCAAACAGCCCTCCCGGGAGGGTAAGCGCGTATGCGCGCGCGCACTCTTGGGATGGGAAAAAAACTCGCCCTCCTCCAGGTGCCCCGCGTCGCGCTTGCGCAGTTTCCTGGGAGCCGAAAGGGTAGAGGAATCACCCTCCGCTCCCGTCACACCAAACATGCCCGTACCTCTGGACACCTGTTCAGTAAGTTTAGCTACACTATCCCTAAGAGGGGCCAAAGCGTGGGAAATAGCCTGTGAAAACAAAGTGTCCACCCTGGGGGGGAGGGTACGGCGAGAGGAACCCTCACCTGGGGACATGTTGGGAAAAGGCTCATGTTCTTGAGGGGAGTGCATAATGAGGACTGGACAGAGTGTACACCCAACAAAAAATATGATATATAGGGTAAAATCCCTACCCACTCTGTCACTGTAAGTGCAATAAAAATAATATCTTCCCTAATGGGGTAAACCTTACCCAAATGGGTGTCACGGGTAGGGACAAAACTGTACCGAAGGTACAAACGTGTAATTGAGGGCCAAAAAACCCTTAATTGTGAAAAGAAAACAAACGCGAGGCGCGAGCGCCGAGCGCTGAGAGCTACATGCTCTCCGAGAGAAAACAGCGTGCGCGCGCCCTCTAGTGGGCCCGACGTGTTTATAAACACGCCGGAGGGAGAAACACAAAAGAAACGCTCGAGCGGAACGTTCGTTCCGGCGAACGAAGACAGAAAATGCAATTAGCAGAGACGCGCCAAAGCAAACAAAAAAAAACCCGAACCGGAGGCAGAAAGGCACTTATCTGGCTCACAGCAGTGAAGAAAGAGGAAGTGTGACGCATTTCGGGATACTTATACCAACGTGAAGGAGCGCACCTCATTGGATACTCGTTACCATGGCGGCGGGCTCATGGAACTTGTAGTTTTTTTGTTCATGTTTTGTTTTACTTTGAACTTGCTGTTTAATTAAAAGTGAAGAAAGATCTGCATAATCCTCGCCTCCGGTCCTGTGATAGAATCTTTATAACTCCTTTCTAGAGCATGCAGCTTAGCCAGACCCAAAGGTGCCAGCGGGCCCTTGCGATGTTCTTTCTGGATGTGAAGCTTTTGTTAGTGCGAGTTATTCCACAAGCAGTCAGAGAATCTTCCCTCCAGCCCCCAAGATCCTAACATCCGCTATTACAGGTTTTCACTTGGTCTGGCCTCTTTAAGAAGGCAAGGGTCGTCATGGTATACTGTGTCAGTCTTGGGGTGGTCTCTTCTAAGATGTCGGAGTGTTCCCTAAGGAATCATCTCTTTCATGGAATAAGCTGCTCAATCTGGTGAAAAGGCCTCTTTTTATATTCATCAAGACGGAGAAAAAAAAATCGTCAGTCAACTGTGCACAGAAATCACCCTTAGGTGAATATAATAAGTGAAATTAAGGAATTGTGATTGTCACATGATGCCAGTGTCTGACACTATTTATCCAAAGCCCTTGAAGTTCCCTTTCCTTTCAAACCAAGTAAAGTCATGGAGATTTGGTTACCCTTGATTTAGAATAATTCAGCCTATTGTTAAAGAGCGCGTTTGCTAAATTGATGGTTTGTAATGAGTTTTTAGGAAACTGACCTTGTGTGGTTGAAAGTATAGTGTTACAATTTGTTAAGACATTGTAATCGAATGTGATGGATGAGTTGGCACCGAACTGTTTTCTCGTGCGTGAATTCTTCAGCCAGAGGTAAATAAAACATATTAGACTCCAAATGTGTCCTCCCCTCCCAGGTCAATGTCTTTGAGCAGCTCAGTTGACTTAGCATCAAAGAGAGCGGTATGATACAATTACCAAACAATCCTTTTCACCCAAGAAAACAAAAGACAGGTGTGAAACTATATCAGGCTCAAAAGGGTCTTGCCAGGCGAATGGCGGCTGTTTGAGTAGGAGATGTGACAGGCCAGCAGCAGTAATCAGTAAAACAAATGTCTGTGGGTATAAATTACCTGCGCACCAACCATTGCTTATGTCTGACAGTCATCGCCTTTGTGGTTGGAGAACAAAGACGTATTTTGTTGTAGATGCTGTCCATTCACCTAACAGAGAGCGACTACATTTTAATTCAAGACAACCGAGGCCCCGACAACTGAAACTCTGATATCCCCCTATCCGGTGCTTAATTTGTGCTTTGTGTAACCGGTGCTAAGCACCGGCACTTAATTTAGAGGGCCGGCGCTTATTGTTCTGCCTCAAGCATTTACAGCGAGCAAAAGACACTTTTGGGAAAGACGGAGGAAGAGAAACACGAAAAAGTTTTACAATGGGAGAAAGCAGAAAGCTGCAAGAGTGAGCTGAAGGGACAAGGAGGGGCTTTAAATGATTGAAGAGGCCCGAGATGGCTTCGGGATTATGCTGCCTCAGTATTCCGTGTTGGCACATTTAAATAATATAGCAGCCGCGAGTTTAAGAGAAGGGCTTTGAGCACCGGCACGTTTTTATTTACAAACTAACCACTGCCCCTATCTTTCTAGCAAAGTCTGGTGGCACAAAACAGCCTTGCTTATCCATTCCTCTTGTCATCTTGTTTTCGTTATGTCTTTTTGTACAAACGTTTTCAAATATGAGAGATCTGAGCTGGTGCTTCTAATGAAAAGGTTGTATGTGTCGACAGACAAAACCTGCCTCTGTGACGGAAGCTTGCATTGCTTCTGCCTGCACTGTACCGGTTCTGACTGTGTGGGAAGCTTGCATTGCTCCTTCCTGCACTGTGCCGGTTGTGACTCTGTATGGGCAGCTTGTTCCGCTTTCTGGGCTGCACCTGTAAAATGCAAAGGCTAACTTATACTGTTGCTGCCACAGTGCTTTCCTTTATTTGTATATGTGGGAGGCTTGCATCCTGTTGCCCCATGCTGTACCTGAACTTTGTGGATGTGTGACTGATGTTTGTACAGTTGCTGCATACACTTTCCCCGTTTTAGGAGTGAAGGCCTCTTGCACTGTTGCCTGGTTTGACAATCACCTACAGCACTTCTCATAAAGGGGTGCCAAATTACTATTAGAGTAATCCAAAAAAGAGATGGGAGGAATGCTTGAATGCATCTCTGTCACTGATAATTACTTAGGGCCATATTTCAGTCAATTGTTTTGGCCCACCATCCCTCCTCAGACAGGAACCAGAGATTTCAGCAATTAAAAGTAGCCATTATCTCATTGTAAAACTGGGGCTCAAAATTAGGAATTACTTGGGGCATTAGATCCAGGATGACCGATTCACAGGTAATTCCTCATTTCTAAGGGGACCCTCACTGTGTAACTGGTAGTTAGGTAGATTTTCCACACACATAGGCCCTCATTACAACCCTGGCGTTAAATCCCACCTGCCGGCGTGCAGAAGACCGCCAACATACAGCTGCGGCCGCAGAATTCCGCTACAGGTATTACGACTCACAGCCCAGAATCAGCCACAATACAGACACCCACACAAGTCCGCCACACCAAAGGTCAGTGATAAACTGGCAATAAAACCAACACCGTCACGCCAGCAGGAACACGCCCACACTATCACGACCCATGAATCAACGCAGCGGCCTTTCAACCACGGTAAACCATTGGCAGTACACACCGCTGTTTCAAAATACACACACATTTACAAAACACAAACACATTGGACAATTCGAAATACACACACCTGATACACAGACACACACCACACCCACACACCCAATCCAATATAAAGCACACACCCACATCACCCACAAACCCTTACTACCAGATTTTTGAAACCACGCCAGAGTAATACACTACCAAAAACAACACCAGCATCCACAGACACACAACACCATCACTTACACAACATCCACGCACCTCAAACAACACACACCAACACCCCCCCTCACACATCACAACACACACCACCTCACACCACACCACCTCACACATCACCCACACCACATCATGGCACCTCAACGACACCCCAGGTTCCCTGAGGAGGAGCTCAGGGTCATGGTGGAGGAAATCGTCCGGGTAGAGCCACAGCTATTCAGATCACAGGAGCAACAGACATCCATTGCAAGGAAGATGGAGCTATGGCGGAGAATCATCGACAAAGTCAACGCATTGGGACAGCATCCAAGAACTAGGGATGACATCAGAAAGAGGTGGAACGACCTACGGGGGAAGGTGCGTTCCGTGGTCTCCAGACACCAGATTGCTGTACAGAGGACTGGCGGTGTACCCCCTCCTCCTCACCCACAACTAACAACATGGGAGGAGCAAGTCTTGGCTATACTGCATCCTGAGGGCCTTGCAGGAGTAGCAGGAGGACTGGACTCTGGTAAGGCAAATCTTTAATACTATCCCCCCACCCTACCTGCATGCCATCACATACTCCCACCCTTACCCTCACACCCATCACCCCAACAACCCACAGATACCCCACCAACACAACCCACACATCCCAAAACCAAGCCCTGTATGTAACACCAATGCATGGACACCCATCACCCAAGCATGTCCACTACAGAGACCCGCTCATGCCCCAAAATCACCAATCACACAAGGACGAAGCCAATAATGCAAGCACAGGAGTAGAGGATCACACACCCATTGCACAAGATGGCACACACAGATACAATAACTATGCATTTACACCCCAACAGGACCCCTACCCAACGTCACTGGACAGGAAGTGCCAGACATATCCAGTCCCCCACAGAAGAGGCCCACAGTGATGACAGCAGCTCTGCACAACTGGATCAAGATGACCAGCCCGGCCCATCTGGGACCTCGGGACAGTTGGTTCCCACCACAGAGCCTCTCCCTCAGGAAACACCACCACAGCACCCACCCAGCGGGCCCATCCCTCTGTCCCCAGGACACGTCAATCAGCAGTGTGTCTACCACTACAGGGAACCCAGCGCAAACCCACCAACCCAAGAAAATCAGGGACCTGGGGGCAGTGGCAGTGGGCACACGGCTCAGGGGACAGAGGCACAGGATAACAGGGAAACTCAGAGGACTGCTATGCGACAGGGGAAGGACAGGCCCCAGGAACCCACTCTCCACGAGGCACTCTCCAACATCATGGGAGCTTACCATCATTCCCAGGAGACGATGGCAACGGTACTGGCCAAGGTTCAGGAGACCCAGCGGCTGCAGAAGGAACACTACCTTGGGAACAGGGAGGACTTGAAGTCCATTACCACCACCCTCGTCACCATTGCAGGGGTGTTGGCAGACCTCGCCAACACCAGGAGGGACACAGTGGCACAACAAGGGGCCCCTGACACTAGCCTGGACGATGAACAGCCCTCCACCTCCGCCAGCGCTAGTGGACAGGAGGCACTGCCACAGGAACAACAGGACACCAGCACCCCACCCTCTGCAGATGGGGAACCACCCCGCAAACAGTCCCTGAGATCCAGGAACAAGACAGAGAACAATGCCAAGACCCCCGCCAGGAAATGAGACCCCCCTGAATGTCACCCTTCTGTCCCACTATGTCACCCTCTCCATTCTTAAACTGCCATTGCTCCACTTCCTATGCCCCTTTGGACAATGCACCTGTGAAACAAATAGACTGGACTCTGCCATGGACATTCCTCCACCATCACCCCAGCCCATTTTACACCCCCCTCCACTTATTAGCACAGGAATAAACACACTTCAATCACAAAACAATCTGGAGTCAGTCTGTGCTTTCACAAATGTGTAATTGCAATAATTGTGGAATATAGCAATGTCAATTTATTTGTTCACATACCAATGTAACACAGCTGTAGGCCAGCAGTAAACATAGCAGAGGGCACAAAGTGGGACCCAAATCTGTGAAATGGAAAGTCAAAGTGACAAGTTAGGGTCCATACACTAAATGACTATGACACACTTATGCTAGTTCCAACATTAGAATGAGATGTGGGAAGCAGTTAACATTCTTACCTGTGTCTCACTGGAAGTATTGCCTGATGATGTTGTTTCGGTTGTCGATATCCTCTTCTTCTCCCTTCTCTTCTTCACTGTCCACAGGCTCCACAGCTGCTACAAGACAACCATCTGGCCCATCCTTCTGCAGAAAAGGCACCTTGCGTCGCAAAGCCAGGTTGTGCAGCATACAGCAGGCCACGATTATCTGGCACACCTTCTTCGGTGAGTAGTATAGGGATCCACTTGTCAGATGGAGGCACCGGAATCTGGCCTTCAGGAGGCCGAAGGTGTGCTCGATCACCCTCCTAGTTCTCTCATGTGCCTCATTGTAGCGATCCTCTGCCCTTGTCCTGGGATCCCTCACTGGGGTCAGTAGCCATGAGAGGTTGGGGTAACCAGAGTCACCTGCATATGTCGAGGGACAACTGTTAGACACACACTAACCCTTAGGGACAACCCCGTACCCAGACACCTATGTCAAATGTATTGGGACCTTGACCTCACCTATTAGCCACACACGGTGCCTCTGGAGTTGGCCCATCACATAAGGGATGCTGCTATTCCTCAAAATGTAAGCATCATGCACAGAGCCAGGATACTTGGCATTGACATGGGAGATGTCCTGGTCTGCCAAACACACCATCTGCACATTCATCGAATGGTAGCTCTTCCGGTTTCTGTACACCTGTTCATTTCTGTGGGGGGGGGGACAAACGCCACATGTGTCCCATTAATGGCACCAGTGATGTTGGGGACATGTCCCAGGGCATAGAAGTCACCTTTCACTGTGGGCAAATCCTCCACCTGAGGGAAAACGATGTAGCTGCGCATGTGTTTCAGCAGGGCAGATAACACTCTGGACAACACGTTTGAGAACATTGGCTGGGACATCCCTGATGCCATGGCCACTGTTGTTTGAAAAGACCCACTGGCCAGGAAATGGAGTACAGACAGGACCTGCACTAGAGGGGGGATTCCTGTGGGATGGCGGATAGCTGACATCATGTCCGGCTCCAACTGGGCACACAGTTCCTGGATTGTTGCACGATCAAGTCTGAATGTGACCAGGATGTGTCTCTCTTCCATTGTCGACAGGTCCACCAGGGGTCTGTACACCAGAGGATGCCACCATCTCATCACCTGCCCCAGTGGACGTGCCCTATGGAGGAGAATAGCGAGCAGAGAGTCATCCAACACTGAGGTATCACAATGTTTTGTTTTCAGAAACGTAATTAATCCGCAATGTGCCGGTATCTGTCTATATTCCTGGCCTAGATAGGTGTGACGTAGTTAACATCCATCCCATGTGGCCTCCTGAAAAGGCGGCTGCCTGACCTGTAAGGTGGGACAAGGGGATATGAGGTAACTGAGCTGGTGTTCTACACCGTCGCGGTGAGCGGTCGAAGACCGCGGTGCAATCCAGCATTGGTTAACATTTGGCCCTACGGGTCCCAGGAGCCAATAACGATGTACGCCGGCGGTGATGGTACGCACCGCCGCGGACGTGACCGCCATTTTCTGTCTGTTCACTCACTTGATACCTGACCTTCAACAGGAGAGGACCTACACTGCAAGTGCTGCTGTGACCTCAGTCTGGAAGCGACGATGGCTCATGTGTCTGGAGAAAGGGCCCCTGCCTTCACTTCAGAGGAGTTGGAGAAACTAGTGGATGGAGTCCTCCCCCAGTACATGCAACTGTCTGGTCCTCCAGGCAACAGGTGAGTACACTGTGAGCATGCTGCATGGCGAATGCCTGTTTTGAGTGGTAAGGATGGAAGATACATGGGGAGTACTGAGGCCTGCATGTGTGTATGGAGAGTGTATGTGCGTGAGGGCAAGGGTGGGAACTGGGGGGCAATGAGTATGACGGTCCGGATGGGTAAGTAATTTCCTTTCCCCCGTACCATTCCTCTAGGTCAGCACCCACCAGAAGAAGGGTATTTGGCGTTCCATCGCCAAGGACGTCCGGACCCTGGGGGTCTACCACAGACGGAGCACCCACTGCCGTAAAAGATGGGAGGACCTGCGCTGCTGGAGCAATAAAATGGCGGAGGCCCAGCTGGGGATGGCCTCCCAACGTGGGAGGGGTGCCCGTCGCACCATGACCCGCCTGATGTTCCGGATCCTGGCGGTGGCGTATCCGGAGTTGGATGGGCGGTTGACGGCATCACAGCAGCCACAAGGGGGTGAGTACACTCTCATTCAACTGACTCTGCACGCATTACAAGGTGCCTGGGTGGGGGAGGTGGGCAGTGGGTTCCCCTAAGTTTGTAGGCAAGATCTCTTGTGAGGCAGGCTATGTGGCACCCCAACCCCAACAGTGGTAAGAGCTGTCTACATCTAGTCAGGCTCCCGTGACTTCCAGGTGTTAGGCCTCGTACCCCACGTTCAGGTGAAATTTTCTTGGAACTGTTAGTGCATGGCGTAGTGAGAGAGGGCTGCTCCATGTGTGTTATGTCTGCCAACGGTAGTGGTGTTGCATGCACTGAACATGTCTTTCTTCTGTCTTTCCCCCCCCTTTTTTTGGTCTCCCTGTTCTTGTGTGCAATAGCATCATCAGGCAGAAGAGCATTGGCACCGGAGCAGGAGGGAGCTGCAACCCACTTGGCCCTGGAGGGCAAAACAACGGAGTCTGAAGCCACCAGTGGGACGGAGGGTGAGGGGAGCTCCACGGCGGGGACAGGAGCAGACAGCAGTGACAGCGACTCCTCCTCTGATGGGAGCTCCCTTGCGGTGGCAGGCACCTCTGTGCTCACCGCATCAACAGGTATAGCCGCCACCCCCCTACGAGCACCGCCCTCCCAGCAGCACCTCAGTGTGTGTCCCGTGCCTGCTCACCCAGGAGGGTGGGCATCTCCTTCGCCCCAGGCACCTCAGGCCCTGCCCCAGTTAGTCCTGCTGCCCTCAGTGAGGAGGCTTTTGACCTCCTGAGATCCCTCACTGTTGGGCAATCTACCATTGTGAATGCCATCCAGGGTGTCGAGAGGCATTTGCAACAAACAAATGCATACCTGTAGGGCATTCATTCTTGGCAGGCAGCCCAACAGAGAGCATTTCAGGCTCTGGCCTCAGCACTGATGGCAGCCATTGTCCCTGTGTCCAGCCTCCCCCCTCCAACTTCCTCCACCCAGACCCAATCCCCTGTACCTCAGCCTATCCCAAGTACACCATCAGACCAGCATGCACACTCATCAACACACAAGAGTGGCTCAGGCAAACATAAGCACCACACATCCCACAGGCACTCACACGAGCACCATCCCCATGCAGACACAGCAACATCCACAGCCTCCACTGTGGTCCCCTCCTCCACATCCTCCTCTTCCCTCCCAGTCTCGTCTCCACTCACACCTGCATGCACTACATCCTCAGCCACTGCCTCCATCACCAGCACGCCCATCACCACACACCCCTCACGTGCACTCACCACCCCCACTACCATGCACACATCCCCAGTGTCCTCTCCCAGTGTGTCTGTGAGCCCTCCTCCCAAAGTACACAAATACAGGCACACACACACCCAACAGCCATCCACCTCACAACAGCCTCCGGCCAATGCACCTTCGCCCAAATTCAGCAGACGTACACCTCCTACAACCACTACCTCTACCTCCACTCCCAAACCTCCTCCATCTTCCCTCCCCAGTGTGTCTAAGAAACTCTTCCTGGTTAACATTGACCTCTTCCCTACACCTCCCCCCCGTCCTTCCCCGATGGGCCAGGCTTTCCAGGTCCCAGCCCAGCACCTCAGCCACCAAATCCCCAAGCACAGTGGTGCCAGCAACTGCGGGGTCATCGAGTGCGCCACCCATCAGGGCTGCCAGTGTGCCACGTAGCGAGGCAAGGACATTTCGCCAGCTGCCAAGGTGAAAAAGGTGCCCACATCCCAGAGGGAGAAGCCTAAAGTACCAGCCACCAAGGGCTCAGCAAAAACCAAAGGGGATAGTGGCAAGACAACTGCGGCACCATCAAAGCTGGGGAAGGGCCAAAAGCTGAAGAGAAGGTCAGGAGAGGGCATGGTGGCACCGACTGAGGGACCAGTGTCACACTTTCTGTCCATGACCACTCCAACCTGTACGGCAGCGAACATCACTAGCTGTCCCGCCACCACAAACCCCACCTGCACCGCCACCTGCACCGTCACCTGCACCGCCCCCGGCACGTTTACTGCCTCAGCGACATTCCCCAGCACCTTCCCCAGTGGGCAACCGTCCGAGGCTGCAGGAAACGTCCTGCCGTGCCCCTCTGCAGGTGCTGACCCATGCACCGCTGCAACAGACACTGCCGCAAGCACCGCCACCTGCACCGCCCCCGGCATGTCTACAGCCTCAGCGTCAGTCCCCAGCATCTTCCCCAGTGGGCAGCCATCCGAGGCTGCAGTAAACGTCCTGCTGTGTCCCTCTGCAGGTGCTGACCCATGCACCGCCGCAAGCACCGCCGCGACAGACACCACCGCAAGCACCGCCACCGGCCCCACGGTGTCCTCGGACACAAGCACCACCGCTGACATGGCTACCATCTCCAGTGGTCAGTCGTCTGAGGCTGGAGGAGAGTTTCTGGACCCTGGGCAGCTTCCATGAGGCATTTCTTCCATCACTGTTTGCACCTGCAGGTGGAAGGCGCAGCCGCAGCAGTGTGGGGTATGTCGCTGCCTCCATGGCTTATCATGCTACCTGAACCTCGCAAATCTCGAGGCACGTACACCCAGGTGAGGGAATTGTACCGGCCACACTGCACCTGGAGCACTCTGGGCACCAGGCCCCCTCCAGAACCAGTGGAGATTGACATCCACTACCTCTCTCCTTGGCAGGATGAAGCACTCTGGGCACCAAGCCCCCTCCACAACCAGTGGAGATTAACATCTACTACCTCTGTCCTTGGCAGGATGAGGCACTCTGGGCACCAGGCCCCCTCCAGAACCAGTGGAGATTGATATCCACTACCTCTGTCCTTGGCAGGATGAAGCACTCTGGGCACCAGGCCCCCTCCAGAACCAGTGGAGAATGACATCCACTTGAGAGACTGCGGATTTGCACTCCCCAGGATGCAGCAGTGGGCAACCCACTCACTGGAGAGACTTGAGAGACTGTGGCTTTGCACTTCCCAGAATAAAGCAGTGGGCAAACCACCCACTGGAGAGACTTGAGAGACTGTGGCTTTGCACTCCCGAGGATACATCAATGGGCATGGAGCCCCCTCGTGCAGCAGTGGCATTGTGCATTCATCAGGCTGAGGTGCCTGTATATTTTCGATCTAATGCCCCTGCAATGTTCTCTGCGTTTTGAGTCAGGTATCATGTGTGGGCCTCGCCCAAGTGCACTATCCGGACTTGTGTAGTTGGTGTACATATTTGTATATACTGAATTTTGACTTTTGAGTACTGGATTTTTCTTGATTACAATGGTTACAATCATTTATTTTTGTCCTTGCGTTCTTCCGGGGGTGGGTGGGGGTTGTATATGTAATGTTGCTGCATGTATTTGTGTGTCTGTTGTGTGTGGTGGTGAGGGTGGGTGTGTTGCGTGTGTGTGTCACTCTGTTTCCTCCTCCCTCCCCTGTGTTGTAGGCGCCGTACTCACCGTGGTCGCCGCCCCCCGTTCGTACTCCTCATAGAAGAGGAGGTAAAGCAGCATGGGCAGTACATGGATTTCGGGCTCCATGGCGTCCTGGTTCCTCGTTGGGTGTTGAGAGGTGAGTGTTTTCCCTTCTGTGTACTGTTTCCGCTGTGCTTTTGATAGCGTTGGTTCCGCCCTGGAAAAGGTGGCGGATAGGCCTCTTGTAATAGGGTGGGCGGTACTTTGTCTCCCGCCTATCTGTTGGCGGTGACCACCGCACTGTTTGTTTCTACCGCCGTGGCGGTCGGAGTGTTAAAGTGGCTGTTTATGTTGGCGGTTTCCTCCACGGTTGTAATCCCATTTTTTTTTCCACCAGCCTGTTTGCGGTGTTACCGCCGCTTTAACACCGACCGCCAGGGTTGTAATGAGGGCCATAGTCTACATAGGCCCTCATTACAACCTTGGCGGGCGGTAACCGCCGCCCGCCAAGGTTGAACAGCTGGGCGGCCGCCAATGCGGCCGCAATCCCGCGGGGTCTATTATGAGATCTCCGCTGGGCCGGTGGGCAGAAACCTGGTTTCCGCCAGCCGGCCCATTGTGGATCTCGGCCGCAACACGGGAGCCGGCTCCAAATTGAGCCAGTGGCATGGGCAGTGCAGGGGCCCCAGGGGCCCCACGACTCCCCTTTCCGCCAACCTTTTCATGGCAGTTCTTACCGCCATGAAAAGGCTGGCAGGAGGGGGACTCGTAATCCCCTGGGCAGCGCTGCCCTGGGGAATTTAAACTGCTGGGACCAATGTGGCGGGAAAACGCTGGTCCTGGCGGTGCGACCGCGGCGTCGTAATTCCCAGGGAAGCACCGCCAGCCTGTTGGCGGTGCTTCCTCCAAAACAGCCCTGGTGGTCAAAGACCACCAGGGTTGTAATGACCCCCATAGTCTTTTGGCTTCTTAGTCCAGTTGTGAATAATATATGTTTCTTATGATCAACTCAGTGACATTCATTTTATTCACCTCTGAAGGATACAAGCAGTGTGTACTTCTGGCATTAACTTTTGGAGACTGAAAATTTGTTTTGTTATCTGTCTTTGAACATGAAAATGAGACAGGAAAATAGAAAGGCAGCAAGAAGGAAAAAGGGGAAGATAGGAAATAGTGTCAAAAGGAGAAAGCAGGAATGAAAAAGAACTTGAAAGAGTATAATAAAAATATTAGAGTCCCCATTCATAAAGGGACTTACAGATCATAAAGTTACGAGTGTGGAGATTCTCTGTACTCGTGGTGGTATCTCTGCATTTGGGGTGGAATATCTGCACTCCACATTCTGAACTTTATGAGATGTAAGTCCCTTTGTGAATCTGGCCCAGAACGTCTATGGTGATAGAGGAAAGAGACATTGATTGAAATTAAAGGCATCTTTTTGTACCCCTGGTCCATCAACAATTGAGTTTTGTCACTATACCCAGATGCAGAAAAAGACACACATACACACACACACACACATTATCTATATGTTACAATAGCACCAGTGGTGGCGGTCTAGTTATAGTTAGGTATGACTTTTCGTGGAAATGCCATTTTTGTTTCTTTAAAGATGTAGGGCCTTAATGTGACCTTGACGAAGGGGTTTCCTCTATCACAAATGTCACAGATATCTCGTCCATCATATTACGATCTCCATAGCATCATAATACGGCAGATGGGATATACGTCATATTTGTGATGGAGGAAGCCCCTCTGTCAAGATCGTAATAAGGCCCATAGTCACAGTTTGACAAATCTGCATGATACTTTCTAAAAAATTTCACTATCTATCTATATATCTCTCTATATATATCTATATATATATATATATATAGATATATATATAGATATATATATATATATTTATATGTGTGTATGCCATGTTTCCATTGGAAAAACTTTTATTATTCTCCTAATAACTTAGGGGCCCTTTGATGAATCTTCACAAAATTTCCCCTAAGAAAATGTGCTTCTACCTCAACTCCTAACCGGAAAGGTTTAGGGTGACCTGTCATGCGGAGTTGGCTGAGAAAAAGGGGAGGTTCCACCCAAATTTTGTTTTTCTTATAAATTTTTCCATAGGAAAGTTAAATTCTTAGGTCAAACTCAATTATATTCAGTTGGAGTGAAGATCCCTCTTGGTTTTGTTCTATTGCTGCACTTTGCAGCTTGACAAATGTCTTAAAAATTCTCAAAGACATTTAGAGCCTTTGCTTTAATGAAACACTATCACTTAGCACTTTTATTAACACTGCACTCTGTGAATTAATTTAGGATACATTTTTTTATCATTATTGGTGATTTTATGTGATACAATACATGTACTTTGTATTTGTTGGCATCCTGATCCATTCATAAAGCTTATAGGTTTACTTTTTATATTTTGGTGTTCTGACCCTTTGACAAAGTCAGTTGGTCTGCCTTACTTAAAACGACACTCTTTAGTTCAGCCGTGTATGCCTGCTGGAGTTTGGGAGTAAGGCTTTGAACCCAGACCCCCAAGGAGGGTTGGGCACCAGCAGGTGGTTAGATGCACAGCCAGGTCATAGGCCAGGACCTGTGGCCAACAAATGCCATGCATGGCTAAAAGCCATGCATGGGGTGTGATTGGCTGTCCACAATGATTTGGATGCAGGGCCGGGCCAGGCCGTGCAGTCCACCCTAAGCCACACACACTTTACATGTAACAAAAAACATAGAAATTCACTGAAAAAACAAAGGTTACGGGGACGTTATAGTTAGGTAACAGAATTTCTATGGGTTTGTACGTTTAAAATGTGAGCCTCACTGGTATGTGCCTGTAACCTTTGTTTTTTTAAGGGAATTTCTATGTTTTTTAAATTCTGTTACCTAACTATAACGTCCCCGTAACCTTTGTTTTTTTCAGTGAACTTCTATGTTTTTTGTTATATGTAAAGTAATTTTTATTACTATTCGTTAATCCAACTGTGGGAGTTGGCCACGGCCTGTCTCTCAGGGTGTGAGAATAGGTGTGAGAGGGTGTACCGGGGTGTGAGAGTGGCTATGAGAGTGTCCATCTGGGTGTGAGAGTGGGTGCATCAGTGTAGTGGGTCTGTGAGTGGGTGCGTCAGTGTCTGTGAAGGTCCGTGAGTAGATGCGTGAGGGCTTCAGTGAGTCTGTCAGTGGGTTTGTGAGCATCTGAATGGGTCTGTGCGTGGGTGCGTGAGTGTCTGAGTGGGTCTGTGACTGGAAGCATGAGGGTCTGAGTGGGGCTGTGAGTGGGTGCATGAGGGTCTGAGTGGGTCTGTGATTGGGTGCATGAGTGTCCGAGTAGGTCTGTGAGTGGGTCCCTAAGGGTGCGAGTGAGTATGTGAGTGGGAGAAAGAGATTGAAAAAGAGAAATTGAGAGAGAGAGAGGGAGAGAAAGAGAGTCAGAGGTAGAGAGATAGAGAGTATTTTAGGCTTTGATGAATGATATACTTAAAATGAGATATTTCTCTACAAATTGAAAATAAAAATTTATTTGTCATCTAAAAAATAATGAGATCACAGTTCAGTATGAACCTTAAACTTTTGAAGTTTAAAAGAAATTAAAGAAGGAAAATGACCATGGACACACCTGGAATAGAACCCTCGACTTTCAGTGCGAGGATCTGTGACCTTAACCTTTAGGTCATAGATGACTCCTTACTGTGATGCTTCCAGACATACCGATGATGGTCAACCCATGCATGTGATTGTAAAGAAACAAGAATGTTCCATCACTAGGAAGGTTTAACAGTCAAAACACTAGTAAATAAACAAACACACTCTAAAGCGATATTAGGATTTGTACTTTCAGCCTACTGAGTGACAGCACAAGCCCTTGACCATTAGACCAGAAGTGACTCTGTTCTGCTCTGCATCCAAAAGTAACTATAACATTCATACCAAGAATCTTGCTAGTCTTACTCTTCAAAGCCATCGAATGGAGAGACCATTGCATTGACAGTCTCTCTCTCTCCCTCTTCCATCCCACTATGGGATGGAAGATAATGAGAGAGAGTGGCAGAGGGAAGCCTCAAGGCTCCCGCAGTCCTAGCCAGCTCGCCGGATCCTGCGAGTGCCGGCACTGTTCCCAGAAGCAGGGAGCTGCTTTAAATAGCAGCTCCCTGCTTGTGGAAGCAATGTTTTTTTTCTGTTTCCTTGCACGCATATTTGGGACATAAACTTATGGCCCAAGGAGGTTGAAGTCACCGGGGCGACAGAGTGGCCCCGTATCAATTTTCTATAAAGCCCCAGGGAGGACCCCCTGCATTGTATTTAAACTTGTTGCCTGGGGAAGTGGTGGTCTCTGGTGCTGCAGGGGGGGGAAAAGGGCCTCCCACATTCATTTTCTATAAAACCCTAGGTAAGTTGGCAGTTCCTAGGGCTGCGGGGTGAGTGGCCCCACTGTATCCATTTTCCATAAAGCCTGAGTAGCTGGCAGTCACCGGGGCTGCGGGGAGGGATGTGGCCCTCCTATTCAAAATTTAAATGCCCCCGAGACGTGGACCACTCAGGGGTTTATTGAAGCAAGCAAAAGAGTCCATGTTTTTACAAGGATATGCCGTGATTCCCACCTTAATTTTTTTTTAAATGATTTTGTGCTCTGGTGAGGGTCCCTCTAGGACCTCAGCACCAAAACTAAGGGGTCAGGGTGTCCCTACCCTGGCCCCTTTTCTTTTATTAATCTTTTTTTCATGGACTCGGCTGACAAATTGCCATGGGACATTTAAGGAGTTAAATGGTGCAATATACCACATTGTAACTTCTTTTTATGTTATAATTGTTGACTATCAGAACTAGATATGTTGCATTTTTCATTTTTTGAATAAGAATACATGGTGATGTTCAATTTTATTTTATTCGATTTATTATGGCACAATCTTGATTATTGATTTCATGTGGGGGTATAGCTGGGCAATTAATTCTTAACCCCATATACATATGATGAAGCTTGGTGCAAACTGTAAACACAAAAATGTATTTATATTTGGTTTTCCAAAATGGTGATTGTTTTTGTATCTATCTGCAAGAAAACTTTGTCCTGTGTTTGTTTTACTGGCAGACCCAGCACAAGTGGTTTTCTATATATTTGCATATTATAGTAATAGTCAGGTTGTGAGCAAGGGGTGTGTCGCGCTGAAATGCGTTAATGAATCCTTTTCCTTATTAACATTAAAAAGAACATCACTTGACCTTTGGAGTGCCGAGTCTTCTTTCTGAATGTGAAGAGAGTGTTTTTGATATAACACTATGTTCGGCGTAGCAATGCAAGCCGGCACCACAGACATTTTGGCAGCCCACAGGCAGTACGCTGTACCGCTTTTCATATGTATGAATGTATGAATATATATATATATACATATATATTACCTAGTGGCGGTCACCGTTTGACGAAACTTCACAAAACTTTCCACAAAAAGGGTAGCAGTGATTTTTGTTGCACATGCAAAGTTTCGGGGTGATCTGTCAAGCAGGGGCCGAGAGAAAGGGGGCTTAAAAAACATTGCATTTCCCATGTTAATTCCTATAGACACGATTACAGGCCGAACAACTTGACGGAATTGCAGCAAATTTGTCAGGAAGCTAGTTGTCAGTACCCAGATTACACTTTTGCATATTTGGTGTGAATCTCTTCAGTAGTTTTTGAGCTATTAAAAGGAAATTACATTTTTATGTCTCTGACTGCAAATAATTCACAAAATTCACGTTTTGTTTTATGAAGACGCGTGCAAAAAGAAGCTTTGCAATTGGTTTGCCGCAACCTGACTTCAAAGTTGCGGCCGCCATTTTATTTTATGGGACACGGTCCCCGGAGGTGAAAATCCAAATTAAAAGTGGCATAAGGGGTCAGGGTGAAGTTACCCTGACCCCAGGGGTATGATTTAGGTGTGTTTTAGGTGAAAATTATGAGTTTAAAATAACTGTCCTCACCATGTGCGATATTCACAAAAATTGAAACATTTGTAAAAAAAACGCAGACTCATTCATACACCAATTCATTCACTCATACTTGCACTCAGAGACTCATGCATCCACTCACACACAAACTCAGAAACTCATGCACCCCCTCACACCCACTCAGACTTACACACCCAATTACAGACCCTCTCAAACACTCATGCACCCACTCACAAATCGACTGACAGAGACAGCCCTGTGGCCAAACTGCACAGCCCACAGTTAAAGAACATGTGTGACGTGGGGTTGGATGCCTTAAGGTAACTATAACTCGCGACTTTGCCATGCACAACTAATTACTCCACATATTATATCATTGATAAGATCTTGTATGGCATCTTTGATATTATCACCACAACATTTGCAATAAAATTATTGATGAGACAACTGTGCATGGCGAGGGCGCGAGTTATAGTTACCTTAGGGCCCGAGTTATAGTTGCTTAAAAAAACTCTAACTATAACTGCTGAATTTCTATGGTTTTGTATGAGTAAATTCAGAACCTTACTATAACGTCCCTGTAACCTTTGTTTTTTCTGTGAATATATATATATATATATATATATAAATATGCTTTTTGTTTAGCCAACGACTTCGGCACCGTTTGACGAATCCCCACGGAATTTTCAAAACTAGTACGCCAATTACTTCAGCTGCTGCCTTGAAGGTTTTGGGGTGATTCGTCACGCAGAGGTTGAGAAAACGTGGGGTCCCCAAACATTTTTTCCTGTGTCTATGGGCCTTTTGCATTCCTTAGACACTCCCACATCCCGAACCGCTGAACACAATTACACCAAATTTGGCAGGAAGGTAGAACTAGGTCCGCAGACTGTGTTTTTTGTGATGTGGTGTAAATCTGTTCAGTAGTTTCAGAGTTATTAGAGGTTTAAAAATATAGCTATCTCGGGACGCAGATCCTCTGTGGATTTACTCATGGAGGGTCTGCAGATCTGGAGAAAAAGCAAGGCTCTGATTGGTTGTCCACAACCTGACAGGAACGATGCAGGCACGTTTTTTTCTCGTTTGAGTCAAGGAAGGGGAAAAAGATATAAGGGGTCAGGGTACAGGTATCCTGACCCCATAGGAAAGAATGAGGAGTCCCTGGGGACCCCTCATGGGCAAAATATTGCCCTTTTTTTTGGCCGATCAGTGAATCCACCGCAGGACTCAGAGTGACCCCTGTGTAAAGTTGCACGGATCGGTGGATCCAAGTTTTTTTTTTTTAAATGACACCATATAACACACCAAAATCTACTGTGCTTGGCCAAAGGCTATGGCGGCTGCGGCCAGGCCCTGCAGCCAGGCCCTGCAGCCAATCACACCCATGCACGGCCAAAGGCTGTGCACGGTGGTGGGTGTGTTAACCTGCGGTAATTTGATATTACTTTACATTAACAAACATAGAAATTAACTGAAACAAAAAAGGTTACAGGGACGTTATAGTTAAGTTGATGTTTTACCTATATCAAACCATAGAAAATTAGCAGTTATAGTTATAGTTATATGTATCTGAAGAAACTATAGCTTGTGCTGGAAAATAACTTTAGGCTACGAGCTATAGTTAACATAAGTATAATTATAAGTATAACTATAGCTACTGAATTTCTAAGGTTTTGTAGGGGTAAAACATCAACTGTGTTTTTGACTATTTTAGTGACTAACTGGGTGAGTGAATCCCTGCACAGGTGAGAGATAGATGTATTTATAGCTTTTTCCTTAACTATGTGGATAAGTCTGTATCTTCATATGAGAGTGAATGCGTGTCTAAGTAGCTGTATTCGTTTGTGACTAGTTACGTCAGCGTCTGCATTGGTAAGTGACTGTGTGTATGACTTGGTGCATGGATTAATCAGTGTGTGTGTGACTGGTTCTATGTGTGTGTTTGTGGATGTGTTAGTGGATATATTGGTGATTAATTGGAGGAGTAAAATTGTATTAGTCACTTAGTGCTGGATGAGTGCATTTATAGATAAGTGACAGGCTGTATCAGTCACTGTGTATTCAAATAAATGGATGTGTGAGTAGTCTTCAGTAAGTGATTTCGTGTGTTACTGTCTGAAATGGGTGAGTGTCCGGTTCTGGGCAGGTTAGTGAGTGTGTGTGGTAGTTGTTGTAGACCTGGCTTACCTTGTGTATAAGTGTTAGCAGTGCATACTTAGTCAATGTGTTTGTGAGTAGATCGGGAAGTGTGTGAGTGGTTGTAGGAGTGAATCAGTGGCAATATTAATAGCTATGTGGGTTTCATTTTTCTTTTTGTGATTGATTCTACATGTGTAGTTGTTGGTATCTCAGTGTCAACATGAGTGTGTCAGTTTGAGAATGAATAACTCTCGTTTCATATGAATAGGTGTTTTAGTAATGTTTGGAGTCTCATTGATTGTGTTAGTGCAATGTGAGTTGGTGTTAGTCTCCCAATACTGTTATTGATATATAAATGGCTGCCTATTTAGATCTGTGTTTGTACAATTTTTTTAAGGAGAGATGAGTTCCTTTTTCAATTTTTGTTGTTGTGGATGGTGTCATGAGTGATGTCATCAGTGATGTAATTTGAGATGTCATGAGTGGTGTCATCAGTGATGCCACTGACCATGTCATGACAGAAGTAATATGTAGGGTCATAAGCAATGTATTATGGGGGTGCAAGTTATAGTTAGCTGAGGTAAGTATAACTGCTGAATTTGTTTTTGGTTTGATAGGAATAACATTACATTTTTTAAAAAGCACAAAAAAACATATAAAACTGTTCCAAAAACAACGAAAAATGGTTCTTGTTAGGACCATCTTTTTATCTATTACAAAAAATGATCACTGATTGCCTATAATAGTAACTATTTAAAAGAATGAATGTATATATAAGCGCCTATATGACTGAGTACATGGGTGTGTGACACTCTAGAAGTGAGTAATTGGGTGTGTAAGAGGCATTATTGGTGAGTGAGTTGATGCATGAATGTATGTATTCATGAGTGGCTGGGTGCATGATTGTGTGTATGGATGACTCTGGTGCATGACTGTGTGTATGTTTAACTGAATACATCTGAGAGTGGCTCTGTAGCTGAGTGACTGGCTGCATAAGTGTGTGAATGGGTGAGTATTGTTCTGTAAGAGTGATTGTACAGGACTCTGAATGTTTGCAACAGTGTGTGTGTATGGATGACTAACTGTGAATTTGAATGCCTTTATACATAGGTGATTGGCTGACTAAGTGGCTGTGGGAGTGAGTGAATGACTGTTTGGATATATGTATGAATGAAGGACTGAGTGTAATTTTGGCTTTATGACTGAGGGGGTCATTCCGACCCTGGCGGCCGGCAGTTTGCTGGCGGGAACACCGCCAACAGGCTGGCGGTGTCCCGCCAGCTATTATGACCGTGGCACAAAAGCCACGGCCATACCCCCGGCCCCTCCACTTAACCGCCAGGTTTCCGCCTGGCGGTCATAATCCCCAGGGCAGCGGTGCAAGCACCGCTGCCCTGGGGATTATGAGTCCCCGACGTTCAGCCTGTCCGTGGCGGTAGACACTGCCATGGAAAGGCTGGCGGTAAGGGGACGCACGGGGCCCCTGGGGGCCCCTGCACTGCCCATGCACTTGGCATGGGCAGTGCAGGGGCCCCCAGACGTAGCCCCGTCACGCATTTCACTGCCCGAATTTCGGCAGTGAAATGCGCGACGGGTGCTACTGCACCCGCTGCACATCAACATTGCTGCCGGCTCTATTACGAGCCGGCGGCAATGTTGATGTGCCATTTCTGCTGGGCCAGCGGAAGGTAACGCTGTTACCGTCCGCTGGCCCAGCAGAAATGTCGGAATAGGGAGGCATGAATACCGCCGGCAATGGCGGTATTCTGTCTCCCCCGGCCTCGGCGGTCTGGAAAAAAGACCGCCGAGGTCGGAATGACCACCTCAATGCCTGTGTGCGTGGCTGGATGGGTCACACACTGACGTGCATGAGTAGCTGTCTTCATAAGTCACTGACTGTATTGAGACCTGTATTAGTAAGTCACTGAGTGTGTGAGTACATCAATGAGTCACTGAATCGGTGTATGAGTAGCTTTACAGATGAATGAGTAGATGTGTAAGTAGGTGTATGGCTTACAAAGTGGATTTATAAATGTGTACAAGAGTGAGTAACTGGGTGTATTATTGACTGGGACTATATTTAATTGAGTGTTTCCATCAGTTATGAATGGATGAGTATGTGGGTGTGAGAGTGGGTATAGAAATGACTGAATGGGTGAATGAGAGCCTGAATCTGTGACTGAGTGGCTCCATGTGTGACGGTATGGGTGAGTGAGGGGGTTTGTAAGTGAGAGTATGATTAAGTGACTGGGTACATAAATTACTCTTTGGGTGAGTGAATCAAAGTACGAATGGCTGTATGGGTGTATGTGTCAGTGGATGAATTAGTAAGTAAATTGCTCCATAAGTTGCTGTAATACTGAGACACTGCAACTTTCAGTGCCTGTATGGGTGAGTGGCATTACATCAATGGCTTTATAGCTGAATGACTGGGTCCATGACAGGCTATGTACATTAATCACTGGGTGCATGAGTGACTGTATGAGTGAGTGACCGACTGTGTAAGTGCTTATATAGATGCGCCAGTCTATTTATTAGTGAGTCTGTGGTTGACTCAGGACCTTTGTAAGTGCCTGTAAAGGTGGATCAGTTCATGTGTGTGTGTCTGATGGGTGATGCAATGGATGCATGAGGAATTTTCTGTCTAACTAAATTCCTACCTTAGAAATTGTAGGGGTGAGTAAATGACTGTATTTATTGCTGTATCTGTAAGTCAATGTATACTTAAATGGTTCTATCAGTAAGTGACTGGGTGCATGACTGACTGTATGGATAATTCATAGGATGTACAAGTGCATGTATAGGTTGGTGAATGAGTGTGTCAGTGACTATGTGGTTGACATAATAAGTATATGTTTGTGTGTGTAGATGAGTGAATAGGACCCTGAGTAGCTGTAATGTTGAATGATATATAAATACGTGTGTAACTCAGTGACTCGGTGCATGAGTTCCTCAATGTATAAATAATTGTATCACTGAAAGATGGAATGACTGCAATAATTTGTGGAGTAATTGGCAGTGCATTGCGAGGGCAGGAGTTATAGTTACCTTAGGGCACAAGTTATAGTTACTTAAGCTAACTCTAATTATAACTAGTGAACTTCTATGGTTTGGTACAGTTAAAATGTCAGCTTGACTATATTATCCCTGTAACATTTGGTTTTATAGTCAATTTCTATGCTTTTTTAACGTATAGTAAGTTTAATTACTATACATTAATCCAACCACTGCCACACTGTACAATAAGTAGGTTTAGAGACTGACTTCTTATGTAAATACCTGTGTGGGTGACTTGCTACATGGCTATCTGTAGGGCTCAGTGACTTTGTATATAACTACCTCTAACAGTGAGAGTCTGTATGTACGAGTGAATGTTTAAATGATTGACTGAGTACATCAGAACCTTTATAAATGACCGACTGCATATTTCAATACGGCTGTGGGTGATGGAGTATCTGTTATTTATAGATCAATATCTGGGTATATTAGTGTCTGTATGGGTTACTGTGCAAATATTTTATTACCTGTAACTGGTTGTATAGATTATTATCTGTGTGAATTAGTGAAACTTTGAGTATGCAAATAAATGTGTGAGTGTCTGTATTAGTGACTTACTATCTGTACAACTACTTCTGTGGATAAGTGACTGCATATGTCATTGGATGTATATATGACTGACTGGATGCAAACCAATATTAATGAAATATGTATTATTAAAGCAACATGTATTTACCTACCTTAATCAAGGCTAAAAAATCATCCTTCAAGTTCTATTAAAACAAAAGAAGAGAAAAAATAGTTAAAGTTTTGAATAATAAAGAAACATTCTAAATGTTGCTAACCTGCAATATAAACAAAATATTATTATTAATAAAACATATATATCTTTTTATCTTTAACACATCAATAACACCCTATATATAAATACATTATGCTCCCTTATCCACTATTCTCAGCTGATATATTTCTATTATGTAATGGAAATGTGTATAGCTGCTCATCACTGAACAGTGGGGGGAAACAGTCATATTGACAAGATAAAACCCCAAAGTAGATAGTATGTTACTTAACAATACTATGTAGAAGAACAATAGATCTCTACCACTTCTAACTACAATTTATTACAACACAATTACTGTACTAGCAAAAATGCAGCTTCTATGATTATATTGGTAGATATTATACCTGGTACAAATATGTTTTTATAGAAGCAATAATAAAAATCTTCATCCACAGTTCATTTTCCAATGCCTGTGCTTGATAGGTCACTTGATTTGTTTAGCAATTATAAATGATGAACACACAAGGTTGTGCACTTATTTTGTTCTGTAAACTATTAGAATATATTTTAAGCAGATAATAGTTTCTAAAATGTTTTGAAGACAACCCCCTTGGTAGGCCGAATGATGTCTGAGTAAATATACAAAAAAGGTTACATTTCAGAACTTTGGTTGAAGAAACAGTAAATAACAATTAGAAGTTCAAAAGGTATTTTTTTGTTTAAATTGTAGAGTAGTATCATTGAATTCTGTCCATCCATTTGGAGTCATTAAGTATACAGTATTATGTCCAGAGGTGATGCTTATCCCTTTATGGAAGATGATAGCCAAAGTACAATATGTTCTACCAGAAATAGAAATTTGGCCAGCTTTAAAGTTGGTAAAATCGGTGTCCAATTTTGTTCCATCAGCTCTGCATTGCTGTAACATTGTTATAATATGTTTACCAGTCTTCTGCATAACCAATGTAGAAAATACATTTGAATTGCAATTTGCACACATTATATTTTGATCACTCTTTTTTAATACTTTTTCAAAAGACACAGTTTTGCAATCTGGCAGAGTTAAGTACAGAAATCGATTGGATTCAATTTCAGTAGGAAATGTGAACGAGCAAGCTTCACACTCATGATTCCATGTATAACTCAGACCAAATATATCTTCAATATTTACATTTTCTTCTTCTAAAATCCCACAGATCAAAATAATACACTGCTGAGCATCCTGTTGAGCATTCAGAGTAAATACAACAGAGCCACTGTGTTTGTCTACAACATCTCTAATTCCTGATGCAGTTTGTATTACAGTTCTACTACGAGATAACCGTTTAAGGTATTTAAATAGTGCTGTACACAATTTATTTAATTGTTTTTCCTGTATTGCAGTTACAAAATTTGGGAGATGGAAGAGAACATTCAAAACAACATTAGCAGAGCAGCTAACACAGTAGTATTAACAAACTGGTAACCAACCATGTCTCCATCTTTTTACACTTTCCAAATTTTAACACCTTTTTCTATAGCTGTGCTTTCATACTTCTGTATAATCTGCTTTCCTTCTCTTATCAATTTCTGCTTCGAACATAATAACTTTTTCTCATAAACAGGATATTCTCCTAAATAAGCATCATATTTAGTTCTTAGGCCCTCATTACGAGGACCGCGACATTAAGAGTTACCAAGACTCCACAACCCCGCCTGGCCTGCCGGTGCAGTCGCACCTCCAACCCAATGGTAGGCCTCAGCCTGCCATCCGGATTACAAGGCTGCAAACCGCCAGGTTTTCCATGGCAGATACGCACCCTGCGACAGGAATATCCATTCCTGTCACCGGCACACACATGCACCCATGTCCCCACACATGCACACATCCCTCCCACCCGTCCACACACTCACAAACACCCCTTACCCCTTCTTGCACGCATGCATACACATACACACCCATTCAGCATACGCATACATGAACTCAGACACCCCCACTCACTCACATTCATCAACACAGATACTCCCACTTACTCACATTCAACACAGACACCCCCACTCACTCACATTCATCCACACAAACACCCCATACACATGCATACACATGCACACACACATTTACATTCACTCGCATACACTTACACATTCAACACCCCCTCCACAGACATGCATACACGCGCCCACACAAACAAGCACCCTCCCCCCTTTCGGATGCCCACTTACCTTCTCTGTCAAGCAGGACGTCCGGGAGGGGATGGGTCCTGGCGGTCTTGCATCGCCAGCACCACCACACCAGCAGCATTCCGCCAAGCCATTTTACGGCTTCTAATACGGCGGGCAGAGTCCTGCTGCTGCGGTGGCGGTGCTGGCAATGCACCCGCCTCTGCACTGCCGACTGCCAGCACGAGTGCTGGCGACTTTACACCACAAATATGGCAGATGGCTGCCAGCACTCATAGTATGGCGGTCTGCAGACCGCCAGCACTTGTAGTCTAGTGACGGGTTTGGCTTTGGCAGTCAGGGAATTTGACCGAAAAAGTCAAAATGAGGGCCTTAGTCTGGTATACTCTCCGACACAATTTGCATCTGCACTAACCTTCTTCTTATCAAAATCAACCAGAAACAAACCAGATAATCTTCGAACTCTTGACAGTGCTACATATGACATTCCCTCTTTAAAAACCGCACTTTCAATATTTATGAATGCAGCATCCATGCTTAACCCCTGAGACTTTTGGATTGTTACAGCATATGCTAAACAAAATGGAAACTGTTTTGTCTTACTTACAAATCTTTACGAAGCAAAAACTTACAACACATCATCCAATTTGTTTCATGCCATCAACCTCATCAAACTTTAGAGCTAAGAATTCAACCTCATCACAATTAGGAAAATTAATTAAATCAACAACATTACCCATGGCACCATTTACCAATCATTCTTCTCCATTTGAATTACGTCTTAAAATGACTCTGCACTTTTTACAAACACATAAACATTTCTCTAGGCCAGCAATCCTGGACACAGACTTTACCTAAGAGTCTAATTTATCTTGTAATTTTGTACTCAGAACTACAGTTACACCTTGATGTTCCATCTTGTCATTTCGACTTTGGTGATCATCTTCCCTCACCTCCAAAGCCAAACCCGCCTCCAGACCGCCATTTCTGGCGGTCAGCAGACTGCCATATTACAAGCGCTGGTAGTCGTCCGCCATCTTTGTGTTTGAAAGTCGCCAGCAGTCATGCTAGTGGTCTGCGGTGCAGAGGCGGGTGCATCGCCAGCACAGCCACGGCAGCAGGACTCCGCCCACCATATTACAAGCCATAATATGGCTTGGTGGAGTCCTGCTGGCCGGGTGGTGCTGGCGATGCAAGACCGCCAGGACCCATCTCCTCCCGGACGTCCCCTGCGATGGAGAAGGCAAGTGGGCATCTGAAAGGGGAGAGGGAGGGTGGGGGAGGGTACCTGTGTGTAGAGGGGGGTGGTAAATGCCTGCGTGCATGCGAGTGAATGTGAATGTGTGTGTTCGTGTATGTGCGCGTGTATGGGGATGTCTGTGTGGATGAATGTGAGTGAGTGGGGGTGTCTGTGTTGCCAAATGTGAGTGAGCCGAGGTGTCTGTATGGATGAATGCAAGTAAGTGTGAATGTGTGTGTGCGTGTATGTGCGCATGTATGTCTGTGTGGATGAATGTGAGTGAGGGTGTCTGTGTTACAGAATGTGAGTGAGCCGGGGTGTCTGTATGGATGAATGCGAGTGAGTGGGGGTGTCTGAGTGCATGTATGCATATGCTGAATGGGTGTGTATGTGAATGCATGCGTTTGTGAAGGGATGGGGTGTTTGTGAGTGTTAAGATGGGTGGGGGATGTGTGCATGTGTGCTGGTGACAGGAAAGAAGATTTCTGCCACCGGGTGCATGACCGCCAGGGTTTTCGTGGCAGGGTGATTGCTACAGAAAGCCTGGCGGCTTGCAGCCTTGTAATCCGTCCGGCAGCCTGAGGCCTGCCGCCGAGTTAGAGATGCTCACCACCAGCCACTGTGGTGCGACCACACCGGTGGGCCAGGCGGGGTTGTGGAGGCTTGGCGTCTGCCAAGCCACACAACTCTTAATGTGGCAGTCCTTACTGCAGGCTCCGCAGTGGTAGGACCATCTCATGACCGCCAGTCTCATAATGATGACGTTTCTGTTTCCCTGCTTAACAAATTTTATATAT
Source organism: Pleurodeles waltl (assembly GCF_031143425.1). Classification (NCBI taxonomy): domain Eukaryota; kingdom Metazoa; phylum Chordata; class Amphibia; order Caudata; family Salamandridae; genus Pleurodeles; species Pleurodeles waltl. Next base: position 649,775,809 of record NC_090446.1, on the reverse strand, counting down.
TAGTTCTGCTGGTGTTTTATTAGAGGGATACAGCTTTTTAATAAGATGTCTTTCCAACATAATTTTTGCCTCTTTTGTTAGAACTCCTACTCTAATGTCCTTAAGAATATTTTCATAGTCCGTATCAGATGCTTGACGCATAATTTTAACAAGTTCTTTGTATTCAAAATACTGCCAAATGTTTACAGTGCCAATACTTCCCAATGAGTTTCAAGTTTCTTTATGTGAAAGAGTTTTGAAAAACGGCTGTCCTTTTATTGGAGTAAGTTGTAATAGATTGCTAAAACAATCAAATGCTTTCCTCCAAACAAGACATCATATTCAGTTTTTAAAATCTCCTGCATGGGAAGGTGCACAAAGGCAAGCATTAGATTTGAAACCATGCTCATCTCATCAGTAATCAAAAGCTTAATTTTCTTCAAAACTCTTGCTACCTCATGACAAGCGTCACCTGATAACATCTGATATTCCAGTTTATTTTCATGTTCAACTGGCAGCATTTAAAGTCTATGTAGAGTAATTTGTTTGATATTGTGTGCAGCTAGTCCAGTAGGTGCTGTTACCACATACAATACATTTAATCTGTAGTTTTTTCCAGTACCAGCTTGACCACTAATATATAACAGTATTGGCTTGAAAGATGAGTGATTGCATGAATTCTTGTCATGTTGCAATCCATGTTCTATTTTGCTTTTTACTTCAATATATATGTAATTTTGCTCATTGTTCTGTTGCTTAAAAAGCTGTTCTAAATCTACCAATTCTTGCCTGCTTGTTCCATTGCAGTTTCACTTTGTTCATAACTATTGCAGCTTTAGTTTCAATAATAGGGTTTTCAAGAGGATCCTGACTAGAAGTTGCTGAGCGTGGCTACTTTGACAGCTATCCTTGGCTACCTCAGCTGCAACCATTTCTTCCTGCTCATCATTTAGCATTTTTGAGTAGTTATTAAACATAGGACATTCAATACTGTCTTTTACAGCATTAAAAGAATCTTTGTAGCAGTTGTAATCCCCAAGTAATTCCAATTCACTACACCAAGGTTTGAAAAACTGAAGGAGTGCTAAATAAAAAAAACCTCTCTTTTCTCATGTGCTGAACAGGTCAATTTCCGATGGTTAATTACATTTTATTTTTCATGTTTTACCAAGCATCAAGCATCCATCACAAGCATGAACAGCATATTTTCCTTCTTCTACATTCTCAGAGACATTACTTTTATACCTTTAGTTTTAAAGAATTTCATAAAGACACTTGTCCTCTAGATGTGGACATCTTCTTGGTCAGTATGTATCTAGCATATTTGATTTCACTATATCAGTACTTTCAGGTTCAAACTCTGCCAGATACTGAATTTCAGGATAATACTTCAATACTTTGTTTTTTATGTGAGACAGACCAAGACTAACCGACACAATTCCTTTAGATTTTGAGTACAAACTTGACAAACTTAACCTGTCACAGGCCTCATAACTTCCCGTTTCCCTATGAGATAGCATTTTCAAGCTAAATGAATACAATGTCTTGCTAAGAGTCTCCTTTCCAGAAATCTCCTCCCACATCTCCTTCATCTCATTTTTCCCAGATTTTGTGATGAATGTTGTTAAATACCGAGTCATAGCAATTGGGTTCTCTGGTTGTCTGCAACACAGGTTGTGAAAAACCAAATTAACGTTGTGTATAAACTTTTCCTTTTGATCTGTATCTATGACGACAATACTTTCCACATCTATGAGTTTAACAATGCAAAACTTCTTCTCTAAGAGCTTTGTCAGCAGTCTGTTTTGGTAGAGCACATGGGGCATACTGTTCTATAAAAGACAAAACAGAGTTATCACTTTCTGATCCAAACGTTGGTGCATCTTTTATCCAGAGTAGCATATAAATATTAGAAGCACCTCTTGCCTGGTACTCTTTCCACCAAACAAAATCCGTTACTTCCCCAAGAGGAGGATTGGTTTTGTGGCAGATGAAGACAAGTATAGCTTGGAATCTGTGATTAAAATACCTGCAAACATTAGCAGGATCTAATGGGCAGAGTTCTCCAGCTGTCTTCAAATTAACATCTTTCAAATTAGAATTTGCTTCTCTCAAAAGTTCAATGAGATCATCCCATGCATACTCTGCACAACTCAGTGTCAAAAACCATGTTGGTGATCCTAGCTTTCTCAGCATACATTTTACTTCTCCATGACGAAGGAACCAATATTTATTGGTAAAACGTTGGCACGCCATTAAATTGATTAAGTTATACTCCAATTTTCATCCTTTTCTTCAACTTTGTTAACAAACTCTCTTGCAGACATATTCTGAAGATGAACTCCTGTTTTTAAGATATGATTCACTGCCTCTGATAGTCCAGACAAGTTGCTTTCAAATAGAAGGTGAAATATGTATGCAATGCATCTAGATCTTTGATCTTCTAAGTATAATCTTGTTGATCGGTGTTCAGCTGCTGGTATTGATATAGGCCGATCATCACCATTTACCAAAATAATAAGTGTTTTTTGATTATCTTTGTCAACTCCGATATTTTCAACATTTTTCTTAAAATCTAATGGCTAAAATCCAAAATCTAATGGTAAATACACTACTCTTCCTTTAAAGCCTTCAATAATTCTGTGGGATGCAATATACCTGTCTTTGGTTCCAAACGTATAATTGCTTGAAATGGATGTACAGATTGTATAAGGATAGCTTCATGCATATCTTAATTTTTTTGTTGTTCTGGAACAGTTATAAGTTCTAGACCATTATACACTGCTTTAGCTGGTGTTCTCTGACCCTCTAACTTGCCATAGCAGTACTTACAAATTACTTGTCGGACTGACAAATCAAACCATTCTTCTACAAATAAATAAGCAGCAAGTTCTTGCCACTTTTCATTGTTTTCCCCTTCAGTTTTTGAAAATATATCTACATTTCGTATCTGTATCTTATAGTGAGTGTGTCTACAACGATGCAAACATAGTTTGGCTTTTCACAACTAGTTTTATTATATTTTGTAACCTCTTCCTGGAAGTTCTCAGTACCAATTTGTGAACTCTCTTCTACAATATCTCTATCTACAAATTCCTCATTCATATTACAATCCTCTTCAGAACCAAAGAGCCAAAACTTGACATGGTAACAAAATGTTTCTACCTCTTGTACAGTATCATGCAAAAGTACTCTATTAATCTCTCTGAAGCATATCCCTGAAGTCTTCACATAGTAAAGTCTCTGAACAAAACGTCTCATCTTTGAATGGTGAATTGCTAGCATTCTAAAGTGATGAAAGGTGTTCTGGCACACTTTCCTAGATAAACATGCTAAAGAATGTCCTTGTAAATGTGTTAGATTTCTTGCTTTGCAAGGGTCTAAGCCTTGCAAAATTTAATTTTTCTCTTCAGATTTCTACTTGGAAATTCACGTACAAAAGCTTGTGATAAATCAATAGATTGTTGCCAAATGTTACAAATACTACTACAACTCCACTGGTAAACAGGGTGCGCTGTACATCTCTCCGGAACATTTACAGCTATGGATCTTTCATTACCTCTAGGAACAATCTTTGCTTTTTCTATTGGAGTCATAACATCGGCCAGATGAATCCACTGCATGCAAATATGCTTCTTCAGTAAAGAAAGGTTCTGTGCTGGATGTATGGTTCCATTCTCCCCCAAATATTTTACAAAAATTACTTTTATTAACATCTTTTCCTTTGGCTGCATCTTTTCATACCCAACACGATTTTGTTTAAGCTTCTCATCCTATTTATAATCAAAATAAAAAGTTTCCTCTTCAACTCAAACTCCCTATCTACTATATTCTCAACCATTTTTTTTGTTTTAATACTTTTGTTCTCCTTCTGTATTTTTTCCTAATCTTAGCAAGATTCTGAATTACTCAACCACGAAACATTCTCACTCTAATTTCCTTGAACTGTTGTTGCCTCCTAGATAATCTTTCAGCCTTCTTGTTTAACTTCATCTGTCTATTGTCACACTTTTTTTAGTTTATACAACTGATGTACATGTTTTCTCTTTCTTTTCTCATTTTTACAAACATTTCAGTTTGGCACACAGAGCTTTTAATAAAAATGTGGTTCCCTTACCAGCAACTTCTTTGTGTTTACTGCCATTTTCCACATGTTGTTTTTCTTTCTTGTGACTTCCAAATACATAATACAATGTGCGCACTTTCTTTTTCTGTTGTATTTTATTTGGCATTTTTCACTTCTCTTCCAATCCAAAAATATATCTGTACAAATAAAAAAAATTGTTAGAATCACTTCATAATAAAATAGTCACATTGTGTCAATTACAAAAATACTGTTTCGCACAACTGAACAACCCATGCAGCATATTGAAATATCCTTTCCACTTCCAGATAACGTTCAACATCATCACAACAGCAAACAATTAATAATTCATTTTAATTCCACAAATATTCTAATGTTTTTATATGTTAAGATACAGTTGAACAATACACATAAGCACCAACACTACTTTACAGCATAGCCCCTAGAATTCTGGACCTATATGTATCTTACTATAATCACATACTATAGTCAGGGCAGTAAAAAATTGAAATACAAGGTTACGCCAATGTTTTCTTAATAACACAAGAGCCACACTTGCCGCACAATCCATCATCAGCCACATAATCAGGAGCTTTTTAGAAAAATCAAACATTTTCTTTCTAGCTGGAACTGTTCATAAATTTAAAATAATTCACCACAAACTCTGGCACTCAGTGTAAGGTCCTTTCCATAACAATTTATTTTCTTGACATATTTCTATGTTTGACTCTTAAAATGTTACTAATTAGGTTCAAAATTACCCACAATATCTTCCTGCATTATGCAACATATCTTCATTTTTCTCCTAAATAATTTACTCAATCCTACCAAAAATGTCAATCCCATCTACTACACATTTTCAGTACCGTCACAATACCTCTTATCTCTTATAAATCACCTATTTCAAACAATATCAATATAATAATAAACTAGACCTATAATGGTTTAAACAACTTTCCACTTAAAAACTCAATTTAAACTTTCAAACATTCTGCCAAAAACGCTACTACCATATTAGAAACATTTTCTATTAACTATTAGAAATCTATGTCACTACTCATAACTTACAATAGTTTTTTTTACATATCATGAACGCTTTCTTTACTTTTATTATAGGACATAACTCCCTCCCAAAAATAATTTTACATACCTCTAAATGTATTTTAATGATAGATAAATCATATTCACAATCTCAGTTCACGTTTTTTAACTCAATAAACACTCAGAGTAAGAATGGTAGACCACTCTCACTCTAAGCAACCAGAAATGGCAGTCTGTTAAACTTTGCTCTGTAATAGTTAGCAAATCACAAACTCTGTCTAATCTTTTATTTACGTTACCTTACTTTTCAATGGTTACTGTTTGTTAACCCTATTTTGTGCTCCTAATGAGAAGCCTAAATCCCTACTGTGTGCTACGGGATTTACAGCTCCTTTGCATCCCCCTTCACGGATCCCCATGTAACATAGCAACAGAGTTGTGAATGCAATCGGGGAAAAAATACATATTTCTAGTTATTTTATTCCACACTTTTCACTTCATTATAAAAATACACAAAGTATTTATCTTGGAAAATGTTTTTTTTAAAAACCTATTCCATCAAATTGTCTATTTTAGTCATAAGTGATAGTCTCCTTTGGGAGCTGCTCTTCCCCCCCAACACTGAATGTCCAGAGGTGCCATAGCAACCTCCTGCAGAACACTGTACTGTGCCAGGAGTTCAAAAATTCTGTACATTTACTGGTAGCAGCAGTCTAGCTTTACTTAATGCTGCAGCAGGTGTGATTTACAACCACTAAATATAATCATATGAAAAACAAACTTAAGCTGCTAGAAAAATAAGAACCAATCATAAATTTAGAGTGGATTTCTAAATGGGTACAAGAGACACTGATTGGGTCTGTCACTCAGTGCATGACTCTCTCAGTGGGTTTGTCCATGCCTGCATCACTATCTGAGTCAGTCTGTCTTTACACACACAAGTGTCCAAGTATGTCTCTGACTGCATACATCAGTGTCAGAGTTTTAATCCAAGAGGTTGTCTCAGCGTCTCAATGGGTCTATTAATGGGCCCATCACTATTACATAGAGGCTATGAGTGTGAGAATCCGTCTCTCACGTGGTCTCTCAGTGGGTGTGACACTCTGTAAGTGCATCTCTAAATGGCTCCATCACTGTCCAAATGGGTCTTTCAGTACCTACATAGCTATCTCAAAAAGTATGTGAGCATCCGCATGATGCTGTGAGTAGATCTTTGACTGTCTGTCACAGTGTATGAGTGGCTCTATCAGTGAGAGTTTCATTAGGCCTGCGATTGGCTGCATTAGGCTGTCAGTGGATATCTGAATGAATCAATTAGTCTCTCAGTGGCTCTTCAAATAAATGTGTGAGTGCTTGAGTGAGTCTCGAAGTCAGTTCATGAGTCTTTGCTTCTATGAGTTGGTGCATTAGATTGTTATTGCTTTATGAGTGACTAGAATGCTCTTTGGGTACATGTGCGAATGGGTGCATAAGTGCCTCAATGTGTCTGTCAGTGGGCACGTCACTATCTGAGTGGGTCTGTGAGTGGCTCTCTCAATGTCTGTATGGATCGGTGATCATCAGTCTATCAGTGGTTCTGTGAGTCAGTGCATAAGCTTCTTAATCAATTTATGAGTGGGTGGAATACTCTTTGACTGCATGTGCGAGTGCTTCCCTAAATGCCTCAATTTGTCTCTCTGTGAATATATCACTATCTCATTAAGTCTGTTGATATGTGTCTGACTGTCTGTGTGGGTCTGTGAGTGGGTTCATCAGCCTCTGAGAGGTTCTCTGACTCGGTGCATGAGGCTCTGATTTGGTTCATGAGTGTATGAAAAAGTCTATCAGAGTGCCTGTGACTAACTGTGACAGTGTATGCAGCATTAGCTGATGAAATATATAGTTTCAACTACATGTGTGAGTAGGTGCATGACTGTCTCAATGTGTCTCTTACAGGGTACATTACTGTCTGAGTGGGTCTCTGAGTGGATGAATGAATATCTATATTGGTCTCCTAGGGCCTCATTACAAACCTGGTGATCTGAGGACTGCATGTTGGCGGTGGCAGTCGTAGTGCCAACAGACTGGCGGAGAAGACCGCCAAATTATGAACATGGTGGTATTCCCTACGGAATATAGCCATACCACTGCCAGCACCGCAACAGTGGTCAGGCTCCCACAGACGACGGTAGCCACATACAGGCCGGAGGAAAACATGTTTCCGCCAGACAGATTACGATGCAGCACACTCAGCCAAAGTTTCTGTCGCAGTCACACCACCACGTAAATCCAGGAGGAAACCAAATGTATCACCTCAAGGAAGCCATACTCGTCCAAGCCGCCATGGAAACAGAAGTACATTTCTTCCCACTGCTCGCCCAAAAACTTCAGAATCAGCGACAACGATTACAGCAACCGTAAGTACACACACTTACCTGTCACTATTGTAAAATGTCTAAGTACATACACACACACAATATACCAATCAGGAACTGGTGGCGAGGGTGACACAAATACGTCACCTCACACTGACACGCACACTTACACACAGCAACACATACATACCCACACATACACAATACACACACTACAGCCATCCACACACACGTCAACAACACACAACTACCCTCAGAAACACAGCACGGGCACACCCACACACAACACACAACACCACCAAACTACATAACAACACCACAACTGCAAAACCATCAAAGCATTTACAAGCACCCAAAATAGACACTACCCATTGAGAAATCCCACATACAACACAATGTACCACCAACAGGGAATGCACACACACTATCACACAACCATTCCACGCAGCCGTCACAGGGGAGGTCTTGGAGGTGGAAGGGTAGGACTTAGGGAGGGACACAGCACGTTTAGGGGTATCACGGGGTGGGAAAGGGGTATGGAAAAGGGCAAACTCAGAAAGGAAAGCTTTCCTACTCACTCGGGGATGGTCATAGCAAAAAGGTTTGGGTGTGGAGGGAGAGGGAGTGGTTGTAAGAGGAGGTGTTGGTGTGGATGTCTTGGGTGCATGTTTGTGCAACGTATGCTTGTGGGTGGTGGGTGTCTGTTCAGTGGGTGAGTGTGGGCATTTATGTATTTTGGTAGGAGAGGCGGTGGAGGTGCTGGGAGATGCTGTGGTAGGTGGGTGACTGTCTGTTGGGGTGGTGACCATAGGTATGGTGGATGTGCTGCATGTAGGCGTGTCTGTGGTTGTGATGTCAGCAGATATGGCGACTGGGGTGGATGTCTGTGGGTCTACTGTCGGCTCTCTGTGGCTAAGATAGATGTAGTGGATGGATCTGTGAATGTTGCCATGGTGTCTGCAGGTGTGTCTGGTGTGCTGTCTGGGATGCTGGGGGTGGGGGGAATGTCAGGGCAGGTTGTGACTGTTGCTGTGTCTGCAGGTGGATGTTGCTTGTGTGCATGCCAGTGGTGGGTCTTGGGGTGCTTGTGTTTGTCTGAGCTACCCTTGGATTTTGACGTAGATGCTTGCTTGTCTGTCTGTGTGCTTTGGTCGGGTCGAGGAAGCGGGGTTTGGGATTGGGAAGAGGAAGGTGGAGGAGGGACGGAAGACAACGGGTGACTGGCTGCTGTCAGTGTGGAGGCAAGAGCCTGAAGGATCTCTGTACGCCAGCCAGTACAAGGGGAGTGCCCTCCAGGAATGCATTACTCTGTTGGACTTGAGTTGCCAGTCCTTGGATGGCATTCACAATGGTCGACTGACCCACAGAGATCGACCTCAGGAGGTCAATAGCCTCCTCACTGAGGGCAGCAGGGCTGGCAGAGGCAGAAGTGCCTGCGGCAAAGGAGAAACCCACCATCTTGGGTGAGCGGGCACGGACAACTGGGTGGGGAGCTACAAGAAGGGCGGTGGTAGAAAGGGGGGGTGGCTGACAAAGATGGTGCTGGGCTGGTGCCAGATGGGTCCTCCAGGGAGTGTCCACTGGAGGAGAATTCAAATGATGAAGAACTGGATCCTGTCTCCCCCGTGGCACTCCCCTTGCCATCCGTGCCACTGGGTCACTCACTGTTGGTGGTATCAGCACTCCTGGTCCCATGGACAGAAGCTTCTCCACTAGCCTCTTCCCCCTGTCTCCGTCACTTGCCAATGCTGATGCACACAAACAGAGAGAGAGAGAGAGAGAGAGAGAGGGTCATCACATTCTTCACACACACAAAAACTACAACATGCACAGCAGTAGCTAATCATCTCCTACTAGAAGCGTCCCACTTAAACAGCCTTCAGCCTACATTATGTCACAACAAGATACTTCCAAATTTCCAGTCTGACAACAGTCTCACCCACGACATAAGCCAACCATCAGACCACTCCTTGACCATCCCATATTTTTAGCTGTTGCTCAAAAGCATCGTACACATGAAAGATTGGCTGAACCATTACCTTTATTCACATACAGTTCATCACAGTCCATCATCACATCAGGCTAAGGAAATGCAGGTGACCGATAACACAATATCAAACCTACTCCAACTATACACATGCCCAGACCATCACCAAAAGTCAGGTTTCATGGAAGGTAAGTCATTGCACATCACATTCGACACAACATGTTGCCTTCCATTCACATACCTAACTGACCATTCTGTACATAATTTACACATTGACTAATACGTCAGATGAATACAGTACATGTGGCATTGTCACACAGTGGCCATCACAAATTTACACTACATGCCAGGGAAAAATCGATCTAATTACTAGTAAAAGATACATCAGGTGTCTCAGCACCCACTAATCAGACACATTGTCACATACACAACACCTCTATGAACTATAATTGGAGCCTACCCAGAACACAGGATACATCCACAGACTCCTACAGAGAGCATAGTTACAACAACAAAACTATGGACACCATACAATGTGCTTGAAGGGCTCATACAATTCCACCAGACATGCTGAATAGAAGCCTCTACATGACAACATCAGAACACCTACATCACTAACAATTGTCCTGACATGTAATTCCCACTACCTACATTCAGACTTAACACTTACACAACTGATTACCATTGTACCCATGAATGACACATACACCTAGAGCCAAGGTAAAATGCTGGCACCACGTCCCACAACACCAACAGGTGTATGTGACATGGAACATCTACAACACCATTAAGTCAGGCTGAAATGATCTGAGCCATAACCATACCTGTTCAAACAGCCTCAGATCAGCTAAGGTAAGTATTGGAAAAATAGCCTTAAATATCTATCCAGCCACAAAGTATCATTTGACACATGATGTAGGCAACAAATGGCATATGTAGCACTCATATAGGTAGGGCATAGGCCTAGCTAGTAAGGACAATACACATGGGCTAAGGCGTAAGCTGTCTAGCCACTTGCCTTCTATACAACAAAGACATTGGGATATAAGTAATTTTTACAGATGTCAAAGTCATACCATGAAATCTGAAGGTAAAATAGATAACATGAGCTCAACATAGTAAGTTGACCAGCCTTATCACATTACACATTTCCCAATGTATGATTATGACATGACAATGGGATCACCTCCTCAGACCTTATAGGGACAGTACTAAGTTGCCCTTCACAAAAGCCTGACTTGGATGCCAGCCTCAAATGAAGTGTCCAACTATTTCAGGACACAGCATTACTTGGCCCTGTAACTCATCTGTCAGACCCAATGTTGCACATAGAGCAGATCCTGTGAAATTTGAGTCTTCAGACACCTTTGAGCTACTTAATTCACCCATTGGGTGAATGAACTTGGGGACACTAGGTGGGGAGGATGACACAGGAGGTACAAAATATATATGGCTGAGTTGAGTCACAGATATGACACAGTTACATGTGTATCTCCACATGCAGTCATACTATATGGATGACATAGTTGAGTAACATGTCCACAAACACAATACAATGGCCACATCTGTGTTTCTATGTTGGCAACTGTAGTACCAGGTCTTCCAAGAGACACTTCACCTTTAGCACTTATCACATTGTCACAACTGCAATACTTTGACATCATACATTTACTGACAGAGGCAAGTACATGGGTATCGCCACTTTCCCCCGATTGGCTGCTCTGCTGCCCTCAAACGCCGATCCACCTCAGGGTCGGCCACCACCAAAATGCAGGCCATAAGGGGGTTAAGGTCTGACAGGCACCCCTCCCTCGTTGGGAGGACATCCCCAGCTGAGCCTCTGTGGTCTTCCAGGTCCATCGTCTCAGGTCCTCCCCCCACTTCCTACAGTGAGTGCCCCGCCAGCTCCAGGGTCTGCACTTGCTTGGCAATGGTACACCAAATTCCCTTCTTCTGATGGGCATTGACCTGCATGGATCACGCAAACAAAAGGAGAAAGCCATCTACACATGAACCATACCAATAAAAGTGGACAGTGACAGCAGTTAGGCAAACATTCCCCATCCTCTCATCTCACACTTCTTCACAATATGCCATCTGTATGCATCAACACTTTCACTAGTTAACATTAACGGTTCACCTTCATAGACTACACCTATTACACATTGGTATTACATTGGACTCACCTTCTTCTCTGGTGCTCCATATAGCTGTCCATACATGGGTAGGACCTCCTCCACAAGCTTATTAAGCTCTTCCGGGGTAAAGGCTGGGGCCCTATCACCTGCAGGATGTGCATAATAGCTCCCAGAGGCAGTACACAGCAGCTCAGGTCGTGGAGGTCTTGCTGGCAGCAGTGTCAGGAGACAAGTGAGGGATACTGCAGAAGATGGCGTTCACGTCCACAACGTACATGACCGCCACCACTGGCCCAAGACAGCCAAAGGCAGCAATGTGTTCCAATGGCAGTTAATACTGCGGTTGGAACCACCTACCACCAGACGATTTCCCCTGACGGCCTTAAGTCACTTCCACATGTCCAGTAGAGTAGGTCAGGCAGCTGTCATTTTAAGCACATTTCATGTGTGGAAGTGTTTTACAATCTGTGTCATGAACTATGCCCCATATTGCACAGTACATCTGTAAGTAGTGCTCTCATGTTAAGGTGTCTTCTTGTACATGTATGCTGTAAATGCTGTATTATTAGAGGGCATTTGGTCATGCCAATGTACAATTACTCTGAGGTTCCTATGTCTGTTGAGAATGTCTATAATGTCCTACAATATGTGTGAAACATGTGTATATGATTGGTCTTACATACATATACAGTGACAGATAAATTGGGAAGTGTCGTCCCATAGTTGGTTGATGGAATGTTCACCAAGGAGGGGGTAATTGGATGCGTAGCTATGTGCTGTACTGTATTTGCCAGAAGTAGAAAACATCCTCGACAGCTGTTATGTGTGAGTAAGTTGATTAATTGAACTTGATGTGTGCATGCTGCATGTCACATAATATGTTTTCCTCTTTTCACATCTTTACTCTGCCATGAGGAGGGGAAGACAACCACCAGTGTATCGTCCACTAGTTGACCTGTACACAATGGAAGGAACACATTGCATACTGACATATCATTTGAATCGTGGTACTATCATGGATCTATGTAAACAGTTGGAGCCAGATCTGATGCCTACCAATCGGAATCCCTATAGCATACCTCCCATTGTTCAAGTCTTGTCACTGCTACACTTCCTAGCCACTGGCTCCTTTCATAATACAGTGGCTTTAACTGCAGGGATGTCTCAGTCCATGTTCAGTATGGTTTTGAGGGATATACTGTGTTCATTGTTGAATCACCTGGATAGCTACATTAGGTTTCCACATCGAGTGGATTTGGCCTATGTGCAGGTAGACTTTTTTGCTATGGGACACATTCCACATGTGGGAGGAGTGATAGATGGCATACATGCAGCTTTGGCTCCCCCCCCAGTGCCAATGAACAGGTGTTTATGAACCGAAAAAACTACCACTCCATCAACGTTCAAGTGGTGTGTCTGGCAGACTAATACATTTCACAAGTCACTGCCAAATATCCTGGATCAGTCCTTGATTCCTTTATCATGTGGAACAGCAATATCCCACTGATGATGACACAACTATACACAGAGAGGGCCTGGCGGGTGGGTAAGTTAGATTTGTAATGTGTGTTTGCAATGTATTACTCCCGCCATTACAAGATTGCATGTCCCACATATATGTATGTGTTGTTCAACCATTTTGTTCTCAGGTGCCTCGGGCTACCCAAACTGTCCTTGGTTGTTGACACCAGGGAGGTACCCAACCATGCCAGGGGAAGTCCTCTACAATGAGGCTTAAGTATGGGAACAATGTAAGTGTAAGAGTTCAGGACGGGGTACTTCAGTATTCATCTTTGTATGCACCAGGGGATATGTGGATTTGAAGATTTGGTATGGGTATGGGTATGTGATGAGGCTTTTCCAGGTGATACAGAGGACCTACCAGTGTGCCTCCTGCCTTGTAGGAAGATTACCATGACCCTACATTTTATATCATATTTAGCACTGTGTGACCCCTTAGGAAGCATCCAGTAGCTACTCTCATTTAAGCTCTATGTACTGTTTGCAACTCTGCCTATAAATGTGTGTTGCCGTAGATTTCTACTTCTTTGGTGTCTGCCCTGTCACATTTCTGTTGTACTGAGTCTCCTGCTGATAGAGTCCCTGATTGCTGTCCAGAACAATGGGTGTACAATACAGAGAGACATTTTAAGACCAGAGTTGGCATGCATTACTAGTGTACGTGGATGATAAATGACACATACACAGGAACTGTGTTACAGTGTGATTTATTGTGCATATCAAAGGAATATCTGTGACTCTAGAAGGAATACATGAAAACCAAAAAGTGATGGTGGATGAAATCATCAGGGTAGCTGCTACACCAGTTGGAAACACAAGTCCTGTGTCCTTGTACCATGGGAAAATGGAGTTAGGTTTCAGATAATCACAAGGTGTAGATGTGGCACACAAATGGAACAAATCAGAAAAGGTTCACTTTCTGGCAGTGGGTTTGTTTTTGACATCTGCTCCTGCTGGATGTCTGGGTGTCACAGGGCCCTTTCCTCGGGATCTGCATGCTGCTGAGCAAAAGGCCCTCCTCCCGGCGTCACCAACTAAGAAAGCTATTAGAGCACTGAGTATTGGTGAAGCCAGGCGGGGGAAGGGAATTAGGATAGCGAACTGCAGGGAAGGAGATCTGAAAAAGAATGGTTAAAGCATATATGCATACACTCATTCATAGCAGTATTATCTCACAAAATATGTTCCTGGACAAAGGAGTCTCCAATAGCATGTTGAGACCCTTAAGGACTGGGCGTGGTCCTTCTTGGAATCATGAGACAAAATAAACTGTGATCGCAAGTATTCATAACAGTATTAACTCACAAATATGCTCCTGGACAAAGGTGTCTCCAATAGCAAGTTGAGACCCTTATGGACTGGGCATGACCCTTCTTAGCATCATGGGACAAGAACAAAGTATGCCCACAATACCTGAGGATGGCATGAGCTTTAGACAATGATCACACTTAGAATAATAAGTGAATAACAATTATACTCTTGTTAAATGAATGTATGTTCTTGGCATAGAAATCCTCAAAACCTTAAATATATATCTCACATATCATACTCCAAAAAACAATAAAAAACTACAGCTGGCTTTTCTCTTTGTGCTTGGAGCGCTTTACTCGCTGTGCCTGAAGCGCTTTACTCGTTGTGTCTGAAGCGCTTTGCTCGTTGTGTCTGAAGTGCTTTACTCGTGTCTAAAGCACTTTTAAGTTTGACCAAACAAGACCTTACCGCCACAAGTACGACCTACTCGTTTTTAATGTACAATAGGAAAAAGCAAATACTCTGTGATGCTGCCACTCTGCCATGTTGCCATTCAGTGATTTCCTGAGAGGAACTCCAAACGAGGTCAGACATAAACAAAGTCTTCAAAATAGTGAGAAATGTGCTTGGGGGTGGCTGGGGTTTATAGGCCTGCCACACCCCAAGATGGCCGCTGCCTCTAAAATCTTGGGAGTTGTAGTCCATTCATAGAATGCCACTAATAGGTACATCGTGTCCAACAATGCCCTGATCCTGCAGCTACATGAGCTTTACCACAGTTCAGGCGACACCCATGATCATTCCTGGAGCAAGAGGGGATAAATAGCGGCATGCATGAAGCACTGCAAAAGCGCGAAGTGGAGGCCAGGGTGGGTCACACTGGGTGGATGACCACGTGGGTGGGGGAGTTCTTCAGCAACAGAGGGAGGGGTGTCTGGGGCATATCTTTCCCCTCGTAGGGCCTCCATTCCACTAGCGTCCACAGATGTGGAAGGGGCTGATGTAACAGTGCTAGTGGAAGGGGCTAGATGTTGGGTATAAAACCTACACTGGGTGGTATTCATGTTCCTCAGCACCCCTGCAAAGAAGCCAGGTGGGCATTTTGTTGCTGCCACTGTCCCATGACTTCCTGGTGGTGGTCCCTCTACAACGTTTTGATTTCCCCCAACATGGTGATGACTTGGCCCATCATGCCTTTTGGTAGGCTCCCAAGACTTAGGAGATGGTTTCCTTGTCAGTGGAGTACCTTTGAGGCCCCATCCTCTTGCCCACAGCTTCCCTTGCACACACCCTATCCTCACAGTGTGCCTGGTCCCAGTGGTTGCAGGTCCACCATTGTCAAGGGTGGCAAGGTGAGACTCAGGTACTTGCACTGTGAGGAATACAATAGATTGAACAGTCCTTAGGACACAGGTTTGGGGACAAATGGTTGCCTGAGATGTCGAAGCAACAGAGCTGGGTGGAGTTGATGTGGGCAGGGAGTTGTAGACTGACCAGGGGTCCCAGATGGGCCAGATTCTTCATCAGAGTCCAGACATCCAAGGGTGTTGTCCTCACTGGGCCCTTCACCCACATGGAGAGTGACAGTCTCTGATATTCTCTCCATGGTCCTTGGACAAGGTTACCTGTGGAGGGAATGAGACACAGAGTTCAGGTTGCAATGGTGTATTGTTGCAGGTGTGTGAGATGCAGACAATGGCTTAACATGATCCCTTGCAATGACATTGGCACCTGCTGCACAGTAGTACCTTAGTAGCACATGCAACTCTGTATCTTGATTTCTATGCGCCATATGAAGACTCGTTAGACTAGGTTGGTAGTGATAGTACTGCTGATGGCATCTGATATTGTATGATTGTATACATGACTGTTCACCTCTGTTACCTAGTGAACTGTCTTGCAGGATAGATGGCACAAATATGAGCTGTACGATGCACAATGTTGTCCTTGTAGAAACACAGTATGTGAGTAAGCAATGGACATTGCCATGTATTTGGATGTACTGCATGTGCAGCTAACTTTCTAACCCAGATGAGTCAATTTCTAGCGAGGGATCTGTGTCGATATGAAATGGGCACTCAGCTATAGCTGTGTTTTGCATAGGATGCTAGCGTGAGTGATCCATTGCATTACTGTCATTGACATTTACTGTTCCACACAAGTACAATCAAGATGGTGTTCATAATGAATTATTTAAACATGCATGACATGTGATATTTCGTGCACTTTCCGGGTTTTCACAATAATGGGATGTTGCTTTCTGGGAGTTATAGTGATATGATTAGCCACTAGTGCACGTGCCATTTCTAAGGGCTCTTGGACTAGATGAGTGCAGTGGAAAAGTGGCATGCCAGAAAAGGGTATCAGGTGTTTTGGACAGTGGTGTAGTGGGTGTATAGTTAGTTGAGGTGGGTTTAGGTGGTGAGGGTGCATGTAAGACAAAACAATAGTGTGACATGTATGTTGTGGGTACTTACCAGACTCCACTTCCCCAGGTATTCCTGTGAGGCCCACAGGATGCAGGATAGTCAAGACCTTCTCCTTCCATGCTGTGAAAGTAGGAGAGGAGGAGATGGGGGCCCGCTGCCAGTCTTCAGCGTGGCTCGTTAGAGGGCCTTGATGCAATGGAAGGTACCTTCCCCCGTAGTTCATTCCACCTCTTCCTGATGTTGTGTCTTGTGCGTGGATAACTGCCTACAGAGTTCACCCTGTTGACTATCCTTTTCCTCAACTCCATTTTCCGGGCAATAGAGGTTTGTTAGACCTGTGCTCCGAACAGGTGTGGCTCTACCCTTACACTTTTATCCACCGTGACCCTCAACTCTTCATCAGTGAAACTTGAGTGTTTTTGTGGGGACATGGTTGTGGTTATGAATCCGGTGTGTATGGGGGTGTTGTGAGTGAAAGGGTGCAGTGTTTGGTAAAAGGTGAGATGTTGGTGCTGTGGTGTGAGTGGGTGAGGGTTTGGGCAGATTGTGTGTGCTAGTGATGTGTGTATTGTGAAGGTTGTGCTCCTTTTCAGGTAAGTGCTGAGTGAAATGTGTGTATGCGTGCCAGTAGTGTAGAGAGGCAAAAACTAATGGGTTTGGGTAATCAGGCAATGTGAGTGGCCTTCTGGATGCAAAGAATTGTGGGATGTGTAGGGGTATGTTATATAGTTAAGTGAGTAGGTGTGTCTGGTGTGTGGATGTGTGTCAGGTGTGGGGTTTTTAAACGTTCCAATGTGGTGTTGTGTTCTGACAGAAGTGAGTTGAGGCAGCAGCAGTTCACACCGGCAATGGTTTTCAACCATGGAAGAACAGCTGTTGTGATTTGTGGATCGTAATATGATGGGAGGAATTATATCAGGCTGGCAGTGCTGGTGGTGGGACTGCCTCTTTTCGATCCGCCAGTGTCCTGGCAGTTTCGGAAATGTGTCTGTGTTTTGGCGGTGTTGACAGTGTGAATCGTAAGATGGCAGTCGTTTGATGGAAGCCACTGTGGCGGTCTTCCCAAAAAAACGTCCAAATCGTAATGAGGCACTGAGTGTGTGCCTGAACTTTTGAGTTGATCTGTGAATGGTTCAAGAGGTTTTCAGTGGCTTGTGAGTGCATGAAAAAGTCCATCAGGGTGTCTTTGACTAAGGTGGTCATTACAACCCTGGCGGACGGTGTTAAAGCGGCGGTAAGACCGCCAACAGGCCAGCGGTAAAAAAATTGCAATTACGACCTTGGCGGAAACCGCCAACAAAGACAGCCACTTTAACACTCCGACTGCCACGGCGGTACAAACAAACAGAGCGGCAGACACCGCCAACAGACAGGCGGAGGACAAAGTACCGCCCACACTATTGTGACAGGCCAATCCGCCACCTTTTCCGGGGCGGATTCACCACTGATAAAAAAACGGTGGAAACAGGAATTTCGAAGGGAAAACGCTCACCTCTACACACTCCACGAGGTACGAGGACACCATGGAACCGGAACTCCAAATTCTACCTGCGATAGTCTATCTGCTCCTCTACCAGGAGAACAAACGCCGGCGGCGAAGACCACGGTGACTACTGCACCTATGACACAGGGGAGGGGGGAGGCAAAAAACAGGGACACACACATGCAACACCCCCTTCCAAACCCCCACCCTCACCAACTACAACACACACACTAATGCATATCAATACATCACAGTTACACCCCACAAACCCCCCCGGAAGAATGCAAAGACAAAAGAAAATGAGTGTAACCATCGGAATATATTACAAACAAGTAGGCAAAAATATATATATATATATATATATACACCATGTACAAAATATATACCAGGCATAGTAGTCCAGGTACTGCACAAAGAAAGTCCGTGGAACACTGGGTCCACACGGTATGGGCGAGGCCCACACAAGATCCCCGACCATGACGGAGAGAACACTGCAGGGGCATCAGACAGCAACTAAACAGGCACCTCAGGGGGAGGGAAAGGGGGGCACCTCAGCCGCTTGAGTGCACGACGGCAAATCCACGAGGGGGCCACATGCCCACTGTTCCATCCTGGGGAGTGCAAAGGCACAGTCTCACAAGTCTCTACAGTGGGTGGGTTGCCCACTGTTCAATCCTGGGGAGTGCAAAGCCACAGTCTCTCAAGTCTCTACAGTGGGTGGGTTGCCCACTCTTCCATCCTGGGGAGTGCAAAGGCACAGTCTCTCAAGTCTCTACAGTGGGTGGGTGGCCCACTGTTCAATCCTGGGGAGTGCAAAGCCACAGTCTCTCAAGTCTCTACAGTGGGTGGGTTGCCCACTGTTCAATCCTGGGGAGTGCAAAGCCACAGTCTCTCAAGTGGATAACAGTCTCCACTGGTTCTGGAGGGTGACTGGTGCCCAGAGTGCTTCATCCTGTTTAGGACAGAGGTAGTGGATGGATGTCTCCACTGGTTCTGGAGGGGGACTGGTGCCCAGAGTGCTTCATCCTGTGAAGGACAGAGGTAGTGGATGGATGTCTCCACTGGTTCTGGAGATGACTGGTGCCCAGAGTGCATCATTCACCCCGTGACGGACCCAGTTGCATCAGTGTCCCTGCCACTCATGGGCTAGTGGTGCTTGAGTTGGCGGTGCCCTGTTCAGCGGTGCTTGAGTTGGTGGTGCCCTGTTGAGCGGTGCTTGAGTTGGCGGTGCCCTGTTCAGCAGCGGTGCCCTGTTCAGGGGTGCTTGAGTTGGCGTGCCCTGTTCAGCGGTGCTTGAGTTGGCGGTGCCCTGTCCTGCCCGGCTTGAGTTGGCGGTGCCCTGTTCAGCGGTGCTTGAGTTGGCGGTGCCCTGTTCAGCGGGGCTTGAGTTGGCGGTGCCCTGTTCAGCGGGGCTTGAGACGGCGGTCCTTCATGGCCCAGCGGGGCTTGAGACGGCGGTCCTTCATGGCCCAGCGGGGCTTTTGCTGGCGGTCCTTTATGGCCGAGCGGAGCTGGTGCTGGCGGTCCTTCATGGCCCAGCGGGGCTGGTGCTGGCGGTCCTTCATGGCCCAGCGGGGCTGGTGCTGCGATCCTTCATGGCCCAGCGGGGTTTGTGCTGGCGGTCCTTCATGGCCCAGCGGGGCTGGTGCTGGCGGTGGCCTCCTGGGCAGCTGGGCTGGTGCTAGCGGTGGCCTCCTGGGCAGCTGTGCTGGGGCTGGCCTCCTGGGCAGCTGTGCTGGGGCTGGCGGTGGCCTCCTGGGCAGCTGTACTGGGGCTAGCGGTGGCCTCCTGGGCAGCTGGGCTGGGGCTGGCGGTGGCCTCCTGGGCAGCTGGGCTGGGGCTGGCGGTGGCCTCCTGGGCAGCTGGGCTGGGGCTGGCGGTGGCCTCCTGGGCAGCTGTGCTGGGGCTGGCAGTGGCCTCCTGGGCAGCTGGGCTGGGGCTGACGGTGGCCTCCTTGGCAGCGGGGATGATGGTGGTCTTCTCTGCCGTGCAGCTCTTCCCAGACTTGCCGGGTTTCTTGTGGCCCTTCCCCACCTTGGAAGTTGTCACAGCTGACTCCACACTCCCACTGGGACCCCTGGGAGCGGCTTTGGTGGCTGGAGTCCTCCCCCTCTCCCGCTTGGCACTGGCCAACTTCTGATGCTTCACAGGTGGGGGACTGTCTGTGCTGTGGCTCCGTGCCACACTGGCTGTCTGGTGGCCGGTGCACTCCACATACCGGTGACTACAGGCACCACTGGTCCCGGAGATGTTTTGGCTGAGGTGCTACTTCGGGACCTATGACATGGACAGGGGTGGGGAAGGTGTGGGAAAAAGGTCAAGGGTGGACAGGAAACGTTTTTTGGACACACTGGGACGGGTAGCTGGAGGGGGTCTGGGAGTGGAGGAAGAGGTGGTGGTAGTAGGAGGTGTTCGTTTGCTGACTTTGGGTGAAGGTGCATGCGCTGGAGGCTGTCATGAGGCGGATGGCGGTTGGGTGGGTGTGTGCCTGTGTTTGTGTATCGTGGGAGGGGGCGTCACAGACACACTGGGAGAGGACACAGGGGACGTGTGAATGGTAGTGGGGTGGTGACTGCACGTGAGCGGGTGTGGTGGTGGGTGTGCTGGAGAGGGATGTAGTGGCTGTAGAGGTAGTGCATGCAGGTGTGAGTGTAGACGAGACTGGGAGGGAGGATGGAGACGAGGAGGAGGGGGACACAGTGGAGGCAGTGGATGTTGGTGTGTCTGCATGTGTGTGTTGCTTGCGTGAGTGCCTGTGGGATGTGTGGTGCTTATGTTTGCCTGAGCTTCCCTTGTGTTTTGAGGTGTGTGCAGGCTGGTCTGATGGTGTGCTTGGGATAGGCAGATGTACAGGGGATTGGGTCTGGGTGGAGGAATTTGGAGGGGGGAGGCTAGAGACGGGGACAATGGCTGCCATCAGTGCTGAGGCCAGAGTTTGAAAAGCTTGGTGAAGGGCCGCCTGACCAGAATGAATGCCCTCCAGGAATGCATTAGTTTGTTGCAACTGCCTTTCTACACCCTGGATGGCATTCAAAATGGTAGACTGCCCAACAGTGAGGGACCTGAGGAGGTCAATGGCCTCCTCACTAAGGGCAGCAGGAGTGACTGGGGCAGGGCCTGAGGTGCCTGGGGCTAAGGTGATGCCCACCCTCCTGGGTGAGCAGGCACAGGGCAAAGGCTGAGGGGCTGCTTGGAGGGCGGTGCTGGTAGGGGGGGTGGCGGCTGTACTTGTAGATGCGTGGGGCACAGATGTTGCCGCCACCACAAGGGAGCTTCCATCAGAGGACGAGTCTGTGTCGCTGGTGTCAGCTCCTGTCCCCGCCGTGGAGCTCCCCTCGCCCTCCGTCCAACTGGTGAATTCCGAGTCCGTAGTCTCGCCCTCCAGGGCCATGTGGGATGCAGCTCCCTTGTGCTCCGGTGCCACTGCTCCTCTGCCTGATGATGCTAATGCACACAAGAACAGGGAGACCACAAAAAGGGGGGGGACGACAGAAGAATGAGATGTTGAGTGCATAGATTACCGCTACCGTTGGTGGACACGACAGACACAGAAGCCCCCTGCACTACGCTGCGCTCTTGGGCTCCACTGTTCAATTCCTGGGAAATGGCCTACAAGCCTATGGACGACATCTGCACACATAGATGACACAGGGGCATGAATAGCTGTACTTGGCACTCTACAGAGGTGGGGTGGGGTGCCACATGGCCTGCCTTACGGAGGGGCCTTGCCTACGGAACTCGCCCTGGCCTAGGGAAACCCACAGCCCTCCTCCCCACCCAGACACCTCCACTGCGTGCAAAGTCAGCAGAATGAGAGTGTACTCACCCCCTTGTGTCTGCTGTGATGCCCTCAAGCACCCATCCAACACGGGGTAGGCCACCGCCAGGATCCTCAACATCAGGGGGGTCATGGTGCGACGGGCACCCCTCCCACGTTGGGAGGCCATCCCTGGCTGAGCCTCCGCCGTCTTCTTGCTCCAGCGGCGAATGTCCTCCCACCTTTTCCGGCAGTGGGTGCTCCGTCTGTGGTAGACCTCCAGGGTCCGGACGTCGTTGGCGATGGCACGCCAAATATCTTTCTTCTGGTGGGCGCTGACCTACATGAAATGTACAGGGGAAGAAGAGAAGTCATTACCAACTGCACCGTCAAAGTGATTGGCCCCCATCCCTACCCTTGCCATGTGGCACTTGCATTCACCGTCTTTCATGCACGCAGCACTCTGCCTCCTTCCTTCTTACATCCAGCCCTCTCCACACAGTCATAGCCCACACAACATGCTCCCTGTGTACTTACCTGTTTGTCTGGAGGACCGTAGAGTAGCGTGTACTGGGGAGGACCCCATTCAAGAGCTTCTCCAACTCCTCCGATGTGAAGGCAGGGGCCCTTTCCCCAGACGCACAAGCCATTGTCTCTTGCAGACCGAGGTCACAGCAGCACTTGCAGTGTAGGTCCTCTCCTGTCGAAGCTGCAATCAAGTACCTAAATTAAGTAGCCTGATATCATAAATATACAACTGGTCAGCCATATGTAGTTAGCATCATTCCAGACCATAGTACTGGTACGTGAAGATTATGGTATCTTCATGGCTATCCTAGTAGCTTTTGTAGTAGTTTTTCCCTCTCCTGTCGAAGATCAGGTATCGAGTGATTGAACAGATAGAAAATGGCGGTCACGTCCACGGCGTGCGTACCGTCACCGCCGGCGTACATTGTCATTGGCTCCTGGGACCCATAGGGTCCAATATTAACCAATGCAGCATTGCGCCGCGGTCTTTGACCGCCTACCGCGACGGTGTACAACGCCAGCGCAGTTACCTCACATCCCATTGTCCCACTTTAGAGGTCAGGCAGCTGCCATTTCAAGGGCCCACATGGCTTCATTTTCAACTGCGTCACACATACCTAGGCCTAGACTCAACACACATAGGCCACCTTTTGGGTAAGATTGGTGTTCTGGGTAAACTTTGGGTGCGTACCTCTGAGTTGTTTGACTCTGTGCTCGCTGTTGTCCTTCATAGGCACCGTCCGCTGGGACATGTGAGGAGATGGCGGCATCCTCCGGTGTTCCGACCTTTGGTGGACCTGTCGACAATGGAGGAGCGACATTTGATAATCACCTACAGGCTTGACCGTGCCACAATCCAGGAACTGTGTAACCAGTTGGAGCCAGACCTGATGTCAGCAATCCGCCATCCCACAGGAATCTCCCCTCAAATGCAGGTGCTGTCAGTGCTCCATTTCCTTGCAAGTGGGTCATTTCAAACAACTGTGGCCATGGCATCAGGTATGTCCCAGCCTATGTTTTCCAACGTATTGTCCAGAGTGTTGTCTGCCCTGCTGAAGCTACATCGTTTTCCCTCAGGTGGAGGATTTGCCTACAGTGAAAGGTGATTTCTATGCCCTGGGACATATCCCCAACATCATAGGTGCCATTGATGGGACACATGTGGCTTTGCTACCCCCCACAGGAGTGAACAGGTGTACAAAAACCGGAAGAGTTATCATTCTATGAATGTACAGGTGGTATGTTTGGCAGACCAGTACATCTCCCATGTGGATGCCATGTTCCCTGGCTCAGTGCATGACTCCTACATCCTACGGAATAGCAGCATCCCTTATGTGATGGGTCAACTCCAGAGGCACTGTGTGTGGCTATTAGGTGAGCACCTGGAAGCAAGTCAGTGGGAATGATTGTCTGGGCCTGGGGTTATCCCTCCAGGTTAGTGTATGTCTAACAGTTGCCCCTCGCCATTTGCAGGTGACTCTGGTTACCCCAACCTGTCATGGCTACTGAACCCAGTGAGGAATCCCAGGACAAGGGCAAAGGAACGCTACAATAAGGCACATGGGCGAACTAGGAGGGTGATCGAGCGGACCTTCAGCCTCCTGAAGGTCAGGTTCAGGTGCCTCCATATGACAGGTGGAACCCTATTCTAATCACCAAAGAAGGTGTGCCAGATCATCGTGGCCTGCTGTATGCTTCATAACTTGGCTTTGCGACGCCAGGTGACTTTTCTGCAGGAGGATGGTCCTGATGGTGGTGTTGTTGCAGCTGTGGAGCATGTGGACAGTGATGAGGAGGAAGCAGAGGAAGAAGACATGCACAACAGGGACTCAGTGATCCTGCAATATTTCCAGTGAGACACAGGTAGGAATACAAACCTGCCTACTACGTGTACTTAGACACTACTACCTCTCTCCTGTCTGTCGTTTTCACCCAGTGTATGGTCACTGAGTTTTCACTTTCCCTTACGATCTCACAGATGTGGGTCCCACTGTGTGACATCTGCTTAGATTCCTCATGGACTAGAGCTGTGTGACATAGGTATGTTGACATTACTATTTCAAAAACATTTTGTCACTGTAATTGCTAATACACTATTTCGAAATCACAGACAGACTCCAGATCATTTTGTGCTTTAGGTGTGTTTATTTAAATGCTCAATATTGGAGGGGGTAGTGAAATGGTGAGGGGTGATGGCGGAGGAGTGTCCATGGCAGAGTCCAGTCTATTAGTCTCACAGGTGCATTGCCCATATGGGCATAGGAAGTGGAGCTGGGGCAGTTTAATTATGGACAGGGTGACAAAGTGGGACAGTAGGATAACAATCAGGGTGGTCTCATTTCTTGGCGGGGGCTTTGGCGTCGTTCTCTGTCTTTGTCCTGGATCTCAGGGACCATTCGCGAGGTGGTTCTCCCTCTGCAGGGGGTGGGGTGCTGGTGTGGTGGTCCTGTGGCGGGGCATCCTGTCCACTAGCGCTGGCGGAGGTGGTGGGCAGTTCATCGTCCATGCTAGTGTCAGGGGCCCCTTTTAGTGTCACAGTGTCCCTCCTGGTGTTGAGTACTTCCTTCAGCACCCCTACGATGGTGCCCAGGGTGAAGCTGATGGTTCTGAGTTCCTCCCTGAAGCCCAAATACTGTTCCTCCTGCATGCGCTGGGTCTCCTGAAACTTGGCCAGTACCGTTGCCATCGTCTCCTGGTCGAGGTGGTAGGCTCCCATGATGGAGGAGAGGGCCTCGTGGAGAGTGGGTTCCCTTGGCCTGTCCGCCCCCTGTCGCACAGCTGCCCTCCCAGTTCCCCTGTGTTCCTGGGCCTCCGTCCCCTGAACCGTGTGCCCACTACCACTGCCCCCAGGTCCCTGTTGTTGTTGGAGTGGTGGGTTATCCTGGGTTCCCTGTAGTGGTGGACACACAGCTGATTGACGTGTCCTGGGAACGGAGGTATGGGCCCGCTGGGTGGGTGCTGTGCTGGTGTTTCCAGAGGGAGGAAGGTATGTGGTGGCCTGTGCCTGTGTGAGGGGAACCGACTGTCCAGAGGTACCCGATGGTCCGGGCTGGTCATCTAGATCCAGTTGGACAGAGGTGCTGTCATCACTGTGGGCCTCTTCTGTTGGTGGTGTGGACATGTGTGGACCCTCCTGTCCGGTGACGTTGGGTAGGGGTCCTGCAGGTGTATAAAAGGATGTTTATTAAATCTGTGTGTGTAATGGTGTGCAATGGGTGGGTGACCGTGTACCCCAGTGCTAGCATTCCTGTGTGGGACCTTGTGTGATGATGGTTTAGGGGGGTGTATGGGTATGTGCAGTGGGCATGCTTTGGTGATGGGTGTCCATGCTTTGTTGTTGCATGCAGGGCTTGGTGTTGGGATGTGTGGGTTGTGATGTTGGGACATATGTGAGGAGTTGGGGTTCTGGGGGTAAGGGTGGGGGTATGTGATAGCATGCAGGTAGGGAGGGTGATGTAATAGTAAAGCTTTGTCTTACCAGAGTCCATTCCTCCACCTACTTCTGCGAGGCCCTCAGGATTCAGAATCGCCAAGACCTGCTCCTCCCATGTTGTTAGTTGTGGGTGAGGAGGTGGGGGTCTGCCGCCAGTCCGCTGAGCCGCCAGGTGGTGTCTTGAAACCAAAGAACGCACCTTCCCCCTAGGTCGTTCCACCTCTTCCTGATGTCCTCCCGATTTCTTGGGTGCTGTCCCACTGCGTTGACCCTGTCCACTATTCTGTGCCATAGCTCCATCTTCCTAGCTATGGATGTGTGTTGCACCTGTGCTCCGAATAGCTGTGGCTCTACCCGGACGATTTCCTCCACCATGACCCTGAGCTCCTCCTCCGAGAACCTGGGGTGTCTTTGACGTGCCATGGGGTGGTGTAGGTGATGTGTGGGGTGGAGTGTGTGGTGATAAGTGTGGTGATATGTAGTGGTGTGTTGTGTGAGGTGCGTGGAAGTTGTGTGGGTGATGGTGTAGTGTGCCTGTGGATGCTGTTGTTCTTGCTGGTGATGTCTCTCTCTGGCCTTCTTTCAAGATTTTTTGCCGTAGGGGTTTGTGGGTGATGTGGGTGTGTGTTTTATATTGTAATGGGTGTGTGGGAGTGGTGTGTGTATGTGTATCAGTTGTGTGTATTTGGAATTGTCCAATGTGGCTGAGTTTTGTAAAAGTGAGTGTATTTTGAGCGCGGCGGTGTGTACCGCCAATGGAATACCGCGGTTGAAAGACCGCCGCGTGGATTCGTGTGTCGTGATAATGTGGGCGTATTTCTGTTGGCTTGATGGTGGAGGTTTTGTTATTGGCAGTTTATCACTGACCTTTGGTGTGGCGGACTTGTGTGGGTGTCTGAATTTTGGCGGATTCTGAAATGTGGGTCATAATAGCTGTGGCGGTTTTCCGCGGCGGTGTGTTGGAGGTCTTCTGCACGGCGGTAGCCGGCTTTTACCGCCAATGTTGTAATGAGGGCCTAAGTGTGCAGTGTCCAGCATTATGTATAGATACATGTGTGAGTGGGTGCATGACTGCCTACATGTGTCACTCAGTGGGTACATTACTATCTGAGTGACTCTGGGTTTCTATGTGCCTCACATTTTGAGTGCATCTGTGAGAGGGTGCATGAGGTTTTGAGTGGATTTCTGACTGGGTAAAAAAGTCTCTCAGGGTGTCTCCAACTAAGGGACATATTTATACTCTGTTTGCGCTGAATGTGCGTCAAAAATTGTGACGCACATTCGGCGCAAACCGTGCACCATATTTAAACTTTGGCGCCCGCGGACGTCTAAATTCCTCCGTGTGCGTCATTTTTTGGATGCGGGAAACAGCCTTACGTTAAAGACATGCAAGGTAGGCGTTCCTGCCCAAAAAATTACTTTAAGGCCTGTGCGCCTTATTTATACTCCAGCGTCATTTTGATGCACAGGAGGGGGCGGGCCTTAAAAAATGGCGCATAGCCTGATGTGCGCCATTTTTTAACACCTGGGTCAGGGCAGGTGTTAAGGGACCTGTGGGCTCACTTCCATGGTCTCTGACCATGGAAGGAGTCCAGAGGTGCCCTTCCC